>NC_137151.1:75063862-76263862 GCF_951394435.1 Stenella coeruleoalba | reverse complement strand
CAATTTTGAATTTTGCATAATCATTAGTATAGCTACCTTCAACTCAAGCACACTAATGTCCTTCTAGAAAGGGTCCTTGGAAACTCAATAATAAAGCAATGTACATAAGGTAGATAGCTAGTGGGAAGCAGCCGCATGGCACAGGGATATCGGCTGGGTGCTTTGTGACCGCCTGGAGGGGTGGGATAGGGAGGGTGGGAGGGAGGGAGACACAAGAGGGAAGAGATATGGGAACATATGTATATGTATAACTGATTCACTTTGCTATAAAGCAGAAACTAACACACCATTGTAAAGCAATTATACCCCAATAAAGATGTTAAAGAGGAAAAATAGTAATAATAAAGCAATGTAATTGAGTTTATTTCTTAATGATTCATGTAATTAAAGTTTAACATAACTGGACATGAATTGTTTTTAGACTTTCATTTCTGTATTGTGGAATACACATGGTGGGAAACTTGTAGTCATAAAACATCTCTCTCTCAAGAATGTAAATGCCTTTGACATTGCTGGATGATTCTGTCACTGAGGGAACGGGCACCATCTGTCCCTGCTTAGTTGTGTTGAGAATGTTGACCTGACAGCACACGGCGAAACTAGGGAAGCCTGAAAGAATACCTCCATTCCTTTTTAACTTAGCAGTAAGTTATCTGAAGTGTTGCAAAGCCATATGAGTTTGTGTCTGGGAAATGAAGACAGTAGAATTATTGTCAGACTGCAAAAGATTAATTATGGGACTTCAGAAAGAGAAAGACACAGAAGTTATCTGGGTTCAGAACGAATCATCTTTTCCAGCTGTCACACAGGGGTAAAGGGGAGAGACAGAGATTCTCTATTTGCTGAGGATCTAATTGAGACTGCTGAGTTAGAGAGCCAGGTGAGGGAAAACATATTAGTGGGAAAAGAGGCTACGCTGATGAGGGTATTGTATGATTAGATTAGAACAATATTGTACTTAATTCACAGTAAACTTGGGAGGATAGGTTTGTAATCATAATTCACCTTTCATTTTAGTCTATTATAGTCAAAAACCAGAAAAGCAGCAGACACAAATGTCAGGCAATTGCAAAGGTTTTATTTCCTCCGACCCACATATCTAATTTTATAAGTAGTCTATTATCTCTACTTGCATTGCAAAGGTGTAGCTAATTAACTCATCATATTCTCCCTGAAACATTCTCTTCCCCCTCCTTCTGTGCTCTCAGTTTCCATTAATGGAACTAGCATCACTTCAGTTCTGAAGCTTGGAATCATTTTAGCCCCCTCTTCCCCCACCATTAGTTACTTGGTAATTGATTCCACTTCCAGAATGTATCTCTAATTTGTTTCCTTCTCTTTGTTTTCAACAATGCAATCACAGTTCAAGCCCTCCCTCTTACCATGTGTTTATTCTCTAAATATTCACTAGCTGGATTCCCTATCCCCAATCTTCCCTCTGCAGCCAGATTTATGATTCATTTTCCTAGAGAACAATTCTAGTCCTATTTCTATGATGTAAAATCTTTACTTACCCCAAACTACCTATTGAATAAAGCCCAAATGCAAGTAGGCCATCCTGATTTCCCATTCAATGAATATATTTACTCTATCCACCTGCATGTTCCCTGCCCTGAGTTTCTTTGCCTCTGTACCTTATTTATGAGGTTTCCTCTGTCTGGAATGCCCACTTACTTTCTATTTATCCTTTAAGACCTAGATAAAATTTCTCGTCTACACAGAATTTTCTTGGGTCACACGGCTATGGATAAATTTTTGCCACCTGAATGTTCACAGAATGGGGCTGAAAAGCATCCACCTAAGAACACTGTGAGGACTAGATATTGGAACTGTAGAATCATTGGACAACATACGTATCTTTGCGGTTTGGACCACCATGTCAGAAGAAAATGATAAATGGCCAGCATAACTCCCAACCCTAAGATACTTTCCAAGGAAAACTCTGGAAAATAAACATTGGTGAGTCTTCTCCCCGTACCTGAAAGTCTAGTTGAATCCATAATAAAAAGAAGCACTATTGAACATTTAAGCACAAACACACACAAAAAAATATGAAAAGTGGGAACATATTTTTAAGGAAAAAAAATGCTTGAATAATTCACTGGATTTCTCTGAAAGGATAGATAAGCCTAAAGGCAATGTGGGACACAATGGATATGATTGTTAGACTTCCATGGTAAAGGGATGCCTGTTTCCTCTCACTCCATCCCCCATATGGTATAACAATTACACAGTGTTTTCACAATTCTCTCAGTAAGCCACGCTCTTTCCTATCTCCATGCCTGTTCATCCTCTTTTTGGTTCTTTGGGATATATTACATGTTACCTCTGTTTTGAAACTTTCCCCCAAAACAGAGAAATAAATTCACTTTTGCTTTCAATTTCCTGGCATTTTGGTCCTATCTCAATTATGATATCCCTCATAGCGGTGCACTAATTACTTTTTTACAACATACCTCTACTTATGGATGAGTCCCTGGATTATAGGTCCTGAGATATTATTCACTCTTTAAATCACTAGAATCTACTGAAGGGTCTAACATGTAGTAAATGTTCAATAAATATTGGATAAATGAAAGAAAAAAACGAATCAAGATATGGTAGGGATTACTAACTTGAAGTTTCAAAACAAAATGAGGCTCAGAATTTGAATTCCTCGCTCCTAGTCAGCCAACTTATCCGTGGCAAAGCTAAGATTCAAACCCAAGTTTTCTTACTCCAAGACCAATACTGATTTCCTAAATTGACTCACATGAACTTGTTTGCCAAATCTTGAATATTCAAATCAGATGACACTCGTGGCGCTTTAACTAGCTAGGTTTTTAAAAACCAAGAGGCATACCTCTTTACAAAGAGGCATAACCGTAATGAACCTTAAATACACATAGCTACGTAAAAACAATCACGTTTAGGTACATGGCACATTCACAAAAGATTATTAAGGTAAAGCAAGATCTATTAAAACAATTCTTAGCTTTGCAAAAGCCATGCTCTTCTTCACAAATCTGCTCTTCGTGTGACTGTCAAAGACAGGTAATTGGACTGATGAATCTGGGCCTGAACGAATATTTGATTCAAGCAGGTTTCAGCATGAGAAAAGGATATGGAGTGCCCCTCGAGGTTTCCGGTACTAAGAGGATATGAACTGATTAATGCAGCCTGCTAACTATCCCAATTTATTATTTTAGTCAGGCAAAAGAACTGTGTGACTAGGTTTCAAAACAAATCAATTATTTCAGGTTGCTCGAGATTGTTTTCAGTGCTTGTAAGCAGGACAACAGCAGTCAAATCTCATGTCCGTATTGTAAACTGATTAGCCATGTATCCCATTTCACGACTGGTTCCAGCTGTGTCTGCAGGCTTGGCCACTGAGCATTTCCAAGAAACGTTTCCACCTATCAACACTACCCTTCTCAATGGCGGGACAACTGGCAGAGATAAGAAAAACTGGGTATTCTGCTTATACCAGTATTGAGATAAAATATTCTAAGTTTGACAAAGATAGAAGAGAACACATCTAAAGGGACCATTCTGCCCCATTTGTAAAGACGTAATTTCCTTTGTTACTATGTTCTTTTCTACCCAAACATATGACACTGACCCCTTTGGGAATGAGAGTTCAGACTATGCGGATCTCTGGTATGATGCATTGTAGCCACATGTGTGTTCCTGTCTTGCTCTCTTTAAGCACTCTTTTTCTGTACAAATTTTTAAGGAAACATTATGCAATTTGCTGTCAATTTATGCAGAACTGTCGAAGTGTGATGTCATTTTGGTCAAAATTAGATTGCATAAATTCAGAAACCCTAAACTGAAATCATTCAATTTCCCCAATTACTAGATTTACATATTAATAACTCCTAGGGTATTTTTCTTTTCACTAGCTCTAATTGCAACCAGAATTTATGTCTTGGGATCTTTTAAAATCCAACTGCAAAGGCCAAGTGCTTAAAGCCTGGAGCCTTGCCACACTGTCACAGAGACCCTCTGCAGACACAAATCTAAAAGGTTGGGGCTTTGCATTTCCTTCTGTTTCCCCCCTCGGGATGGTTCTCACCACACTATTTAATATATACTCACACACTCTCATCAAACCCTATTGCCAAATGACAATGGCAAGAGAGTATTTATGGACCATTGATTCAAAACGTGTTCACTTTTCTATCACATTTATCTTTATCAGAATGTACACATAAAAATTCAAGAAATTCGATTTTTTTTTTCCTTGAATTCATCTTGCCAATTTCCATAGTATCTGTGAATTGGAAAAGAAATAAAAAGGTGAAATCTGGTTTGTGTGTGTGTGTTCTGAGCTAAGAGTTTTGGGTGTCCCACCTCCTTTGAGGTAACAGGATCTCCCACAGAGGGAAGGAGTTAGTAAAGATTTTGATTCATTCAAAACATGCTTATTCCCCTGGTGGCTGGGAGAAGCTAGCATTGTTTGGTGGTATTTTCTCAACTCACTAAAGAGAGCTTTATATTTGCATGCACATACTTAATGGTCCATTAAACAGCCATTCCAAAGGCTATGGTAGGTTGGGTGTAAATTCAGAACTCTCCTGCCCTTATTTAACAGCAAAACTGAATAGCGGTACGTATCTCATTGAAGATCTCTTTTCAGTGAAGGCCTCCGCAATGCATAGTTTACTTGGGCAGTGATCAATCTGCCCAGGGAAAATAGCTTCCAGCTAGAATTCAGCAGAGCAGAGGAGCTGGGCCAGAGACTGAAAGGACTGAAGTGGAAACCGTATTCCTCAAGAAGAGAGATGTGCACTCCCATGTTCACTGCAGTATTATTCACAATAGCCAAGATATGGAAACAACCTAAGTTTCCATCAGCAGATGAATGGATAAAGAAGATACAGTGTATTATGTATCAATGTATATACACACACACAATGGATTTGGGGGATGAATCAGTGGTTAATTAGGGTTTGTCCTACTAATAGAGGAAGGGGATAATCTGGATTCCAAATTGATCCTCTCCTCTACTGTACAATAACAATAATAGTAATAATTATAACAACTCTGCATTGAGTTGACAAGGCCTTTCCTTATATTATTTCACTTATTTCTTACAACTGCCCTGTGAGGTGGATACACATTACTATTTTATAGATGAAGTAACTAACACCCCAAATCTAGGCAAAATACCTAAGAAGCCAGGTCAAACTGACCAGACTCCATACACCTGACCACTACTCCCTCCTGCCTCCCATGTGGACACCAGAAATCTTCTTCCCCCACTGTTGGTAGCTGTTCGAGCACATGTGCCCAAACAGAATTAGAAGGGCCTCACTTACGCACCTCCTCCCAATACCAGCACCGCTGCTCTGATGCAGCTGTGGGTGCGTTACTAGCCCTCTAGGCCTCCGCGTCTGAGACGACCTGAGATGGGTACGGCGTGGGCTCTGGGGACAAGCTGCAAGGCTCAAATGCTGTCTCTGCCACGTACCAAGTATTTGACTGTGGACAAATTCCCCTCTGCTCCTTAGTTTACTTCACCTGTAAAACAGCGTTATAAGAATACCAACCACCCTCATAGGTTTGTTTCAAGGATTAAATGAGGTAACACATGTGAAGAATTTACAATTTTATCTGGCAAATAGCAAGTACTCAATACATGTTAATTATTATTATTTTCCACCAAACACAAGACTCAGTCCCATGGTGCTACAAAAAGGGGCAAGTTACACAGGGAACACTGATTCCTTTATTGGGGGCAACATGGTGCTCCTGTTTGTATCCCCCTTTCTCTGCCTTTGGCTTCTGCTCCTTATTTCTATGAAAGTTTGCACAGTTCCTGATAGAATAAATGACTTTCCAAGAGACCCATAGAAAGTCAAAGCAAAGCATCTAAAACTATGAACATTTTTCAGTCCTCTAGCCAGGAGATCATAAACTGTTTGCAAAATACAAAATAAAGTTCAGTCGTAATTACGAAAGAGGGGGAGCACAGTTTTCAAAAGCACTCTTGTGTCCTGGAGAACTTTCATCTGTTCTTTTTAAAATGGCAGAGCTACTGTCGTTTTGCAGATGCCCAGCTTTGTGATAAATAGATAAGAAGTACATGGTGATAACAACAAGGTAAAGAAATGGAGGGGAGGGGAGAGTGAAGGCTAGTCGGGCCCCTGAGCACCATATTAGATGGCCATTAAATTCTCTAATTTTCAATATCATTTGCAATATTGTTGGAGATATAGTTACAGAGGGAAAAAAAATCAACATTTTCATCTACATTTATGTTCCAAAGTTTCTTGGGAGACAGCCCTCAAAACTTCAAAATACTCTATATTTGCATAAGGTAAGATGAGCTGGCTGTTTGTGCCTCTTTCTGTTCAGATCCGCTCCAGTCCTGCCCTTCCTCTCCTCTGTGTTCCAGGAAATCACATCTCCCAGGCTCCTTTGCCCTCTAGCCTGCAGGTCGGCTTGGCCAACAGGAAGCAATGATGGGGGGCTGGATGACAGGCTAAGGAGTGAGGCCAGGGTGTTCGTCCCCCTGTCTCTGCCACCAGTGACACTGTCATCAGCACTGACCACTCTCTGCCCTGATTCCAGCTCCCAGCAGGCAGCCCCTCGCTCTGTGGTTCCAGCTTCCACTGCACAGTCCCAGCTTCTTAGCTCTGGTACCACCACCTCCTCTAAGTCCTTCCAGCCCTAGGGGTCTGGTGGTTTCCTGCTGTGGTTAATCTCTGGGTTTGCTCACCATTTCCTGCTGGTCTCCTTGCCCCTTACATCACCTGTGTAAACTGTGTCCAGTATTAAATTCCCTCTGTTTGAAATAGTCACATTGGCTTCTGCGTTCCCTGACTCTGACTGATAACCCTGTATAACCCTTTAATTCAGATGCTACTGGTCAGGGTTTCTCTTGCCACGAGGGTGAAGCATGTACTCTGCTTCCCAGTATGTCCTCCCTTTCATTCTGCATCCACATCCTAACTTAGTGCTTCCTTTCAGGGTCCCAGTCACTCCAGAGTGTCATCACATGAGGATTTGTCCTTTTCCTTACTTTTCTAGCCTGTGCCTTCTCAGAGTGACACACTGGCAAGTAATGAGAAAGTTACCCCACTGTCTTGATATCTGACACCTTTCTGTGGAACACTTCCCAGGGTTATTTGCTTAAAGCCGCCACCTGTGCCCACAGCCAAAACCCTTCCAGCTAGAGCCTATAATTTTCAGTAACATTTTTGCTATCTTAATTTCCCTTACTCAAAATGTCATGGTAGAGCTCACATCCACTCTCATCCTTGTTCTTATAAGCAATTACTTGCCACCCCTACTGAATCTTCATAATGATCCCTGGGTTTCTCTCTCTCTTTCAGGCACACATCACCTTCACCTGGATGATTCTGTGAGATTCACCTGCACTTGTCTGTCTGCCTCTAAGTGGTGCCGGCACTCAATCCCACGTAAACTTTAATCCACTTTTATACCATCTTCGCACTTAGTTCTTAATCCTAATCTTCAATTGATCTCCTTATATTGCTTATAAGACAGTTCAAGCAATTCATGACTCTCATGATCAGTCAAACTATACATTCCCAAAAGTGTTCTTACTCTTCCCTTCTTCAATACGTGAAACCTCTCCTCTGAATATCTCAAGTTAGACTTTATGATTTGCTTTTCTGGAAGGCGATCCTCAGGGTAGACATGATAGTCAGTAAACAGTGTATTTGATTTCTGAGTGCTCACACCCCCATTCACAGAGTGTTTACAAGTTCTAAAATTAGTTGTAGTGTTCTGTAACTCCCAGCAGATTTAGAATCTAGCCTTGCCCTGTCTTGAATCTTTTGGGTTCCTGAAAGAACGAGTCAGGTCTGATGAAGAAGGAGGCATGCATACCAGGGACTGGATTTGGATTAAAAGAATCCATGGTAAACATAATCGTACTTTCTAAATACCCTCTCAATTATTCACCTTCTACATATTCCCTGACCTTTTTTAACATCTTTATTGGAGTATATTTGCTTTACAGTGTTCTGTTAGTTTCTGCTGTATAACAAAGTGAATCAGCTATATGCATAAGGTTATCCCTACATCCCCTCCCTCTTGCGTCTCCCTCCCATCCTCCTTATCACACCCCTCTAGGTGGTCGCAAAGCAGCGAGCTGATCTCCCTGTGCCAGGCAGCTGCTTCCCACTAGCTAGCTATTTTACATCTAGTAGTATATATATAAGTCCATGCCACTCTCTCATTTCGTCCCAGCTTACCCTTCCTCTTCCCCGTGTCCTCAAGTCCACTCTCTACATCTCTGTCTTTATTCCTGTCCTGCCCCTAGAACCCCTTTTTGGGGGAAAACTGGACAGCTACATGTAAAAGAATGAAATTAGAACACTCCCTAACACCATACACAAAAATAAACTCAAAATGGATTAAAGACCTAAATGTAAGGCCAGACACTATAAAACTCTTAGAGGAAAACAGGCAGAACACTCTATGACATAAATCACAGCAAGATCCTTTTTGACCCACCTCCTAGAGGAATGGAAATCAAAACAAAAATAAACAAATGGGACTTTATTTAAAACTTATTCCCTGACTTCTATATATGAATTAAGCTCTGAGAGGCTCCCTGGGCTAGGAGATAGATATCCCATAACAAATTAGATCCCTTGGGAAATACCAGTCTAGTCTATACAGATCCCATAAGCTACTTCAAAACCAAGAGGACCTTGGAGATGAGGTGAGGCTCATCAAATGGGTTGGAGTCTGTGTTTGCTCAGAACACCATCTGGCCAGTCAACTGCTCTGACATTTAGAAGCATGAAAATTTTGGGCTTTGGTGTTACTGATACCCATAAGAACTTCCCAAAGAACAAGCAAGCCAGCCATTGATATTTATGAGACCTCTATAAAATGATCAAGAAAGAAAATATGTACTTGAACAATTTAATATCATCTGTAAATATCCTGCTAATTTATCTCAACTAATGAGAACTTCCAAAACAGTTTCTAAATCTTTTGCTGAACATGTGTTAAATGTGGGTGGTTATGATAATACGAGATAAATGCAGCTTTTGCTAATTTACTGCCATGAGTTAAAATTTACAACACAATTCTTTCATTAAAAATAACTTAGGGTGCTAAAATCACAGAACATAACCTTATATGAAGAAATACTTAATTTTTTTGTAAAATTCAATATTCTGAGGATTAGCGTAAAAATATTTTAGACGAAAACAGTCATAGAAGTTCTTATAGATGCATGAAACCGTATAATCGTTTGCCTGCAACCGATAGCACCTAAAGGTGGCACAGCCAATTCTGGCTCTCTTCAGGTGAAGGTATTCTTTGGCATTCAGCATTTTCTCTCCCTTCCAGTTTGGGTTGGTCTGTTCCTTCATTTCCCAATACTAAGCCAGGAGAAATGTCTAGAGCAGTGAAAGTGTATAAGTATCAAACAGCTGGATCCTTTACTTTGCTTGTGAGCTCAAAGCTGAATGGTTATAAACTTACATGGTTCTTACAGATGAGTTTACAACACACCTCCCAAATCATCTGCCCCTCCACTGTCTCTTTGAATTCACTCAACTCTGTGTATCTGGAGAGCACACAGGATGAGAATGGCAAAGTAACCAGTGTGATGACCTGGGCTCTTCATGGTACACAAAGTCACTGGAGGAGACTCTGCAAAATCCAAGACACCAAGGTCCCTCCAGTAACCACGATATTCAATTTTCATTGTCAAGTTACAAGCATAGATAGTTCTTGAGAGAAAAGATTAGGTTCAAAAGAAATCTATTAATCTACCTATCCATACATCCTCACTGGAGAAGAAGAATCTATTGATTACTGGAGTCATTTTTATAAATTTAGGCTTGACAGGATAATAAATATTATTAACAAAACTCTACAATTTAGAGGTAACATAAAGACATTTTGATATAACCAAAACATAAGAAATGAGGAAGAAACATAACACAAAAATCCCTACAATTTAAAGGCTACACAAAGAAATTTTGATATAATTAAAACATAAAATAAATGAAAAGGGAGAAGCGCGGATGAAACTCCACACTATAAGTATTTGTTCAGTCATTGAAATGGCTAAAAAAGTTGGATTAAAGTCTTGGGATTTGATAATTATAATAACAGAAAATCGCTAACCCTTTCTGAAATCAGAAGAAAGGGAATCCCAGGATTCATACATATACACATAAAAATGTACATTACTTATCTAGACAATATAAAGCAAAACAACTTTTTTTGTACAATTGTCACTTATTTAAGTCATGTTTTCCTGGCTTTTGTTATTGAGTTAAGCTTTGACACTTCATTCTACTTTGCAATTTTTAATTGCACTTTGGTTTTAATAGGATGATGGGGAGGGTGAAGACAGAGGTAATTATTCCCATGCCCTAAATTAATGAGTGTTAACAAGCTCTGTGGAAGAAACAGATTTTGCATTGGGGGATTTTTAAAAAGGTTATTGATTATAATCTTAAATTTTAATGCATTGCAAAGAGAATGGCAATGAATTTGGAGAGAATAAAAATTATTCTAGAAATCACCTGAATGAAACTCATGAAAAGGTCCAAGAAATGCTGAAAAATAAGAGCAATGAGGGAAATAGCCTAAAGAGCTACTAAAATATCACAAACTAGCTTTTAAAATATATTGTTGAACTAGTAAAGGTATATGCAGGTATATCAATGGAACAGAGTAGAAAGTACAAAAACAAACAACTAAGAATTTAACATATGATGTGGTAACACTTCAGATCAGTGAGGGAAAAAAGGATTGTTCAATAAAATATGTTGAGCTCAGGACTTGGTTAAGTACATGTGTGTGCGTACGTATATCTTAGATTGCTATACTATACTTTATATCAAATGCCTCCAGGTAAAAAAAATTTAAGCCATAAAAATTTTTGAAGGAATAGATGTGAATATAATCTTCCTTGACGATGAAACAGACTTCTTTTCTGATGTTTTAAATCACTTAATATGTTCTTTTTTCAATTTTATTGAGAAATAATTGACATATAAATCACTGTAGAATTTTAAGGTACACAGCATGATGGCTTGATTTACACAAATTGTGAAATGACTACCACTTAGGTTCAAGCAAACATCCATGTTCTCCTATAAACACAGTAAATGAAAAGAAAGGAAAACAGGAAAATATCTTCTCCTTGTGATGAGAACTCAGGATTTACTGTCTTACCTTTCCTATATAACATACAGCAGTGTCAACTATAATCATGTTGTACATTATACCCCTAATACTTATTTATCTTATAACGAGAAGTTTGTACCTTTTGACCACGTTCCTCCAATTCTTCTCCCCATATCCTCTGCATCTGGTAACCACAAGTCTGATCTCTTTTTCTATGAGTTTGGGGGGTTTTGTTTGTTTGTTTGTTTGCTTTTCTTTAAGAATCCACATATAAGTGATATCATACAGTATTTTTCTTTCTCTGAGTTATTTCACTTAGCATAATGCCTTCAAGGTCCATCCATGTTGTCACAAATGGTAGAATTTCCTTGTTTTTTATGGCTGAATAATATTCCATCGTATTTATATACCACTTCTTTATCCAATCATCTGCTGATAGACACTTAGGTTGCTTCCATGTCTTGGCTATTGTAAATAGTGTTGCTATGGACGTAGGGTGAAGATAGCTTATCAAGTTAGTGTTTTGGTTACCTTTGGATACGTTCCCAAAAGTTGAATTGCTGGATCATATGGTAGTTCTAGTTTCAATTTTTTGAGGAAACACCATACTGTTTCTATGGTGGCTGTACTAATTTACAATCTCACCAACAGTGCATAAGGGCTCCCCTTTCTCCACATCCACACAAGCAATTGTTATCTTTTTTTTTTCCTGATAGGTGTGAGATGATATCTCACTGGGGTTTTAATTTTAATTTCCCTAATAATTAGCAATGTTGAACATCTTTTCAAGTACCTGTTAGCCATCTGTATTTCTTCTTTGGAAAATATCTTCTGCCCATTTTTTTAATCAGGTGTTTTTCTTTTGCTATTGAGTTGTATGAGTTCTTTATATATTTTGGATATTAACTCTTTATCAGATATACAATTTGCAAATATCTTCTCCCATTCAGAAAGTTCTCTTTTCATTTTGCTGATGGCTTCCTTTGCTGTGCAAAAGATTTTTAGTTTGATGTAGTCCCATTTGTTTATTTTTGTTTTTGTTTCCCTTGCCTAAGGAGACATATCTAAAAAGATATGTCTAAGACCAATATCAAAGAGCATACTGCCTAGGTTTTCTTCTGGAAACTTCATGGTTTCAGGCCTTATATTTATGTTTTTAATCCATTTTGGTCAACAGTGTAAGATATGGGTCCAGTTTCATTCTTTTACATGTGAATATTCAATTATCCCACTGCTATTTATTGAAGAGACTGTCTTTTCTCCGTTGAGTATTTTTGGCTCCCTTGTCAAATATTAGCTGGCCATATATGCTTGGGCTTATTTCTGAGTTCTTGATTTTGTTCCATTGATCTATTTGTCTGTTTTTATGCTAGTACTATACTGTTTTGATGACTATAGCTTTAGAATATAGCTTGAAATCATGAAGTGTGATGTCTCCTGCTTTGTTCTTTCTCAGGATTTCTTTGGCTATTCAGGATCTTTTGTGACTCCATATACATTTTAGGAGTGTTTTTCTACCTCTGTAAATAATGCCGGTATAATCTTGATAGGGGATGCATTGAATCTATAGATGGCTTTTACTATATTGACATTTTTATAATATTAATTTTTCTAACCTATGAACACAGGATACCTTCCCATTTACTTCTTTTTCAATTTCTTTCATCGATGTCTTATAGTTTTCTGCATAGAGATCTTTCACCTCCTTAGTTAAATTTATTCCTAAGTATTTTATTGTTTTTGATGCTATTGCAAATGGGATCAATTTTCTTATCCCTTTTTCTGAAAATCTGTTGTTAATATATAGAAATGCTACTAACTATTGTATGCTAATCTTGTATCCCACAAGTTTACTGAATTCATTGATTAGCTCTAACAGTTTTATAGTTGAGTCTATAGGATTTTCTATCAATATATATAAAATTATGTCGTCTGCAAATAGAGACAATTTTACTCCTTCCTTTCCAATTCTGATACTTTTATTTCTTTTTCTTTCCTGAATGCTCTTGCTAGGACTTCTAGTACTATGTTGAGCAGGAGTGATGACAGTGGATACCCTGTCTTGTTCCTAATCTTAGAAGAAAAGCAGAAATGACTTTTTAAGCTTTACAAAATATGGAAACAAACAAAAAAATGTAGATTTGACTACATGAAAATGTAGAACTTCTCTACTACAAGGACCATTATAATTTTCTTTTAAAAAAAGGAAAAATGGGGGCATAAACATTTGCAATATATATGACAGACCTCAATTCTGTCTGAATCTATATGTACATATATATTTATGAAACAAGTAACATCTAGGGAATAGCAAGACAATGCATTTTGCCCTGTGTAATCTCTGATTTGTAGGTGCCCGTTCTAATTGCCATGACCAGTAGATTCAGCCTAAGGGTTTTTTCCATGCTTGAAACTCACTGTTCCCAGGAACAGAATGTGGCTCAAGGGAGAGTTCCAGCTAGACAGGAAGAGAAAGAAGAAAACAGACCAATTCTACCCTAGTAGATATGGAAAAGAGAAAAGCAGGAGAAGTAAAGAATCGGATAAAAGTATCCTAGCCCGGGCTTCCCTGGTGGCGCAGTGGTTGAGAGTCCGCCTGCCGATGCAGGGGACATGGGTTCGTGCTCCGGTCCGGGAAGATTCCCACATGCCGCGGAGCGGCTGGGCCCGTGAGCCATGGCCGCTGAGCCTGCGTGTCCGGAGCCTGTGCTCCGCAACGGGAGAGGCCACAACAGTGAGAGGCCCGCGTACCGCAAAAACAAACAAGCAAAAAAACAAAAATTATCCTAGCCCTTCCCTCCTGAACCAAAACCAACATAGGAAAGGGGATTTAGGAAGATGAAGAGAAAAAGCTGTAAGCAGGAGAGACTTGTGCCCCACTTCCAATTTGAAACTCTGAAAAAGAAAGTAAAATGGCCACCTGAAGTAGAAAGAGAAAGGGCCTGAGTTAACACTTTCAGCCTCCCTTGGCTCCTTCTGAGTATGAAACGTTTCTAAGGCTGAAGCATGCGGAAGCTAAGCCAGAGCTAGCTGGACGGTGACAAGGCTCTAGCTGAGAAGCCAAGGGAATCACCAGGCCCTGACTAGGCCAAGAGAGCAGCTCCAGCCTCAGTAGAAGATGCCACCAGAGAGCTAAATAACCAGACAGAGAGTAAACTTCACAGAGAACTACTCAAACACCTCTGTACCCTTTATCAAAGGACCCCCACCCTGCAAGGGATCACATAAGTGCCCATCCTCACCAAAACACAAACGTAATTAGATATTACCTTGTTGAAGGAGACAGAAGGAAAGTACGTCTTCAAGTCTTTATATTTACTTGAGAGTGAGCTGTCTAAAGAATAAGTTCTGTTTCAAGAAGAACTACCTAAGATTCATTCAGGGACAATTTTAAGTTCTTTCTCTCCACCACTTCCACCATCACCCTCCCCCAGGATTGGGGCTCATGAAAAGGATTGCACTACTTATAGAAAATTAATAAACTAAATTTCTTCTTTCTGGATAGCACTAAGGAAGTCTGTGACTCTCCTACATCTATAAAAGGCTCTTTTAAAGCAATAAGAAGAAAAATCAGCTGAGAACATAGCTAAGTCACTCACAAAAGAAGAAATTAAAAGCCTAACATGACAGCAAGAGTAAACTCTAGTGTAAACTATGGACCCTGGGCGATGATGATGTGTCACTGTAGGTTTGTCAATTGTAACAAATGTACCACTCTAGTCGTAGATGTTGATAGTGAGTGAGGTTACACATGCATGGGGACAGGGATATGTGGGAAATCTCTTCCTCTCAATCTCACTGTGAACCTAAAACTGCTCTTAAGAAATTAAGTCTATATATTAAAAAACCTACCCTAATAAAATATTCACCCTCACTAATAATTTTAAAAGGAATATACATTAAAGCAACATGCCGTTTGTATCTATCAAACTTTACATCTAGTTTTTTAAATGCTCTCTGTTGGCGAAGGTGCAGGGTCACTCACTCTGGTATAAACTGGAGACAACTTAACAGTATATTTAAAAAGCTTTAAAATTCCTTTTCTGGTGTTTGTCCCCTCAAAACAATTAAGGAGCCATGTGAGCACCTGTTCATGAGACCTTCTTTCACCATCCTTTATAGCAATGAAAACATGGAAACAAGAAGTAGATGGAAAAATACAGGTCACTAAATAGGATAATAAAGATTAAATATCATGGAAGTACAGCTATTGGCAAGAAGAGTTTCACAATATATTGTCATGGGGAGTAAGTTACAGAAAAGTATGGACTTAAGGAAAAAAACATTTAAAGCCAGATAGATGGATGGATGGATGGATGGATGGATGTAAGGCAAAACAGGATATCAATGGATTAAGACTTTTTTATATAATGGAAGAAGTGATATTTTAAAATTATTAGCAATTTTTAATTTTTAGTGATGATATTTTTCCTTTGATCGTTCTGGAGGGAACCACTTTGGGAAGCTCTCTTAATCATGAGAATCACTGAAACAGTAATGGCTAACATTGGGTACTCACTAGGTATCAGGAACGATGTTAAGCAGGTATTCATGAGTTTAGTCCTCATGACTACATATGAGAAAGGTACAATTATTATCAGCCTTGTATTACTGATGGGGACACCAAGGCATAGAGCTCTTGGGTAAATTTCACAAGGTCATCAGCCAGAAAATAATGGGACAGCGGTTCAAATGTAAGTTATCTAGATACAGTGGCTGTTTATTTAACCATTATGCACAGACCTTCCCTAGCAGAAGGGTCACTGCAAGACCAGTACCTATCAATGTTCAAAGGAAAGAATGATAATTAGTTATATTTGACATGGCAAGGCCCATCTTTTAGGTGCTGTTGATGGGTGAGCCCCTTCCCCCTCCCCAGATACTCCCCCCCCCCCCAACTACATCTCAAAATTTACATAGGAGTCAAGATGATTTCTAGAAGAAAAAGTATAAAGATCGATTTTTTCTGAGCCTCAAATATCAGCTCTTCTGAGCCAGGGGATCCCTGGCTGAGGCCTGACTAGAGGAAAAAAAAAAATTGGAATCGGGGAAAAAAAGACCTAAGTAGCCACAGCCAGCGAGTCTGGACTGGCGGTCCTCTGTCGGCATTCAACTTAGGCCAGCAGAAGAGAGTTGGTTTTGAGAGCAATGTAAAGTGAATGCCTAATCCAGTCACCTGAGTATACCTGGGAGTGTACCTTGAGAAAAAATAATAACCATGTGTGAGTCAAAATCTGATTACTGAGAGCTCTAATTCTGGACCTTAAATTAACAGTTTGGGAGAGGTGTGTTCATGACTGAACTTAACACCTAGGAAAGGCATCTCCTCTCCTGCATGGCGAAGGATTTGCTCTGGGGAGTAGAAACAGTGAGGCAAATGGGGCATGCTGGAAGTGGTCCAGGACTGCATTAAGGTGAGGTACACCAGAGGAATCCTCTGGCTTGAGTTAGAAAGCTTGGAATTCTTGGCCACATCATTTAAAATACTAAGGGGAAAGTAAAGACCAGTGTTCCATAATTTGGGGCATATGGGGGATTGGAAGTGTTATAAATTTAATATTGGAGAAAACAGGGCCTCACTTTGATGTCACAGACTTGTCAGTTTTGAAGACATCTGGTTTACGTATCTATCTGTGTTTGTGAGTTGGGTGACAGGTTGCGGGGAAGGGGAGGTTGTCTCTTGGTGTGTGCAAAACCCTATATGAAAGAAGAAATACCAATGCATTGGACTTCCCTGGTGGCGCAGTGGTTAAGAATCCACCTGCCAACGCAGGGGACACAGGTTCGAGCCCTGGGCCGGAAAGATCCCACGTGCCGCAGAGCATAAGCCTGTGCGCCTAGAGCCCATGCTCTGCAACAAGAGAAGCCACCACAAATAAGAATTCCACGCACTGCAGCAAAGAGCAGCCCCCGCTCGCCACAACTAGAAAAAGCCCTGCACGCAGCAACGAAGACCCAACGCAGTCAAAAAAAAAAAAAAGTCACTTAAGAAAAAAAAACAAAAAGAAATACCAATGCATTAAGCATAGCTGTTTTGGGGTAGGGGGTATTCTTATCTCAAATGTTCTTCTTTGTCTATATTTTCTGGCATCAAATACTGAGTTTTCAACAATCAAAAAAAGCAACTTTATTTTAGGAAAAATAATCTTAACTGAAATTCCAGTTAATGTTGATCTCGCTGATATTTAATTTTTTCCCACGATATTTAATAAAAGCAAGCACTTGGTGACTCATGCCTTACCCAAAATGAACACATTTTAATTTATACTTTGACAAGATTCATAATTGCAATGATCTTTTATTCTTTAGCTCAGATGAATATCTCCATTCGATGAATATGGCAGAGAAAATTCACAGAATTTTCTGTAAAAGAAACATGTTTGGAGATGAAACATGAAATACTTTCAGGTCATTAAAGTTTTATGATTTGGAGCTTGTGTTATACCCCAGGTGACAGGTGACAAAACAGAAAGATTAAATCAGATACGTGAGATAACACTATTAAATGCTGGGCTGCAAAATAACCTATAGCTTTCTCAAGACATTAAGCTGTTGGCAAACAACCAAGTTCCTATATGCGCAAAGCAACGAAAGTAAATGAGAAATTTTATTCATGATACAATTTAGTGATAAGGACTTCTTTTATTCTCAAAGGAAAATGTGAAAAAGATTTTAATCATTTATCAACTGTAAATATAGTGAACTTCTGTTGTCTCCAAGTTTTCTCTGCAGTGCCTACCAGTGTCAACACCTTTGACACTCAATGGCTGCATTCTTTTATTTCCCCTTTAACCATATAGCTATCAGGACCTGATGTATCCTATATATCACTGTCTTGGGAGCTGCTTAGTGGAATCCATAGGATACGTTCCAAATAACCATGCTGGAAGGGTTTTCAGAAGGAATTCCAGAATTATGAGATTTCACAACCAAAGGGACTTGAAAGATGAACTAACCCACATCTGTCATTTTACAGTTGAAGAAACAACTGGGGACCTGGACAGTTCAAGGGTCACAAAGCTAATGAAAGGCAATGCCAAGACTAGAATGCAGACCTTGTCTCCTGAACTAGTACATCTTTTTAAAACCTTCAAGTTTAAAAAGGTGCAAGGAAGATTGCACCTTCTTGGATTCAAAGGTATTAAGAACCATTCTTCTTTCCCTCAAGATTTCACTACTAAACTATTTTTTTGAAACAAACTTCCTGGTATATATTTCTATTCATTGAATCACTCAATAATATTGGTTCTTCTCATGGGCCAGGTATTATTTTGATTTTATGTTTAAGCAATGGGTCAGGGTTCTTCAGAGAAACAGAACCAACAGGATGTGTGTATATAGAGAGAGATTTATTTGAAGGAATTTGTTCATACAGCTGTAGAGGCCTGACAAGCCCCAAATGTGATGGAGTAGGAGACTCATGGAAGAGTTGCAGTTCGAATCCACAGGCAGCCTGCTGGCAGAATTCCCTCTTGTTCAGGGAGGTCACTCTTTTAAGGCCTTCAGGTGATTGGAGGAGACCCATCCACATTATGGAGAGTAATTTACTTTACTAAAAGTCCACAGATTTAGACGTTAATCTTATCTAAAAAAAACACCTTCATAGAAACATTCAGAATAACATTTGATCAAATGTCTGGGAACCATGGTCCCATCAAGTTGACACATAAAATTAACCGCTGCAAACAAGGTCACCAATTAGGTGACGAGTTATCTTTAAAATGAAGTCAGGTTTGGCTTTAAATCGGAAGAACAAGTTTCTAGTTCCTTTATCACTGAAGATGCCTGACTGGACAACTAATTGGTAGGCTCGTTCTCTTGGGCCCACCAACACCTAAAAGGATTAATTAAATTAATTAATTAATTAAAAGGATTAGTCACTTTCATGTACACAGAAGAGTCCTAAAGAGCTGTAAATTTCCTTTAATCTGTCTTGCCACAAACTTCAGGAAAATCCAGAGAACCATGGAAATTGGATGTGGAGTGTCAACACTCAGGTATCCCGTCTTACGCAGCAGGGGTAAATTATAATCCAGCAGACCTAGTATAAAGCACCTTCTCAATGAGAGAGAAAGTGATTTGGTGACTCCTCACTCCCAAACCAGAGTTAATCCTTGCATGGAAATTAGACATCCACAATGCCTGAGAGCACGGCTGCTTAATGTCTTCCAAAAGGCTTGAAAGTTTGAGATGAAATACCCAGTAGTACTCAAGAACTTGATAAGAAAGTAGGGGGAAGGAGGAGAGGCCAGGGATGAAGGTCTCCTTTGAGCAGCCTTGGTTTGTTTGACATATAGGGAAGTATGGTCATTATTGCAGTCCATCTGAGGCCGGAAGGCAGCATGCTTCAGATAATGGACAACCACTACGGAAGAGAGTGAAAAAGATGTGTGTTTCTCTCCTTCTGCCTCCATCCACACATAAAGAAAAGACTGAGATTCTAACCTCAAACCCAAATATTATATTATACCAGGTCAATTACATAGTTCTTTTAGAAGGGGTAGGTTTGTGCAAAATATGAATTGCTCATCTCTCTAACCTACTTTAGCCTACTGAAGTGAAAATTTGAGTTTAATTCCTAAGTAATAAATCATATTCATCTTCAGAATATGACCTTTACTAAATATAAACCACATATTAAATGACATTATATTTCAAGATGTTTCTAGACTTTTGGAAATGCTAACTGAACACAGATCAATTTTTGGTTTCATACCCAGGTAAGAATAATCTTTCCCCCTGGCTTTGAAGAGCACAGCAGGTCATCCTGTTCAATATAGCCCTTAAGCAACATAAAAGGGTCATTATTCCCACTACATTCCTTTGGTTTTTTTCAAGTTTATCAGAACCAAGATAGCTTAATTGTCATATCATCACTTAGAGAATTAGCAGTATAATAAAACAATTAGTTCTTCAAAATGACTTGTTGAAATAGCTTATCTTTCTTGATGATGTCTATTCATTCATGAAAAAAGACTAGGATAACTAGATGTTTTTATTGCAAAAGATGTCAAGATGAATAACAAACTGAGTTGGCAGAAAGTATTAATACTCAGAAAAACTTCCTAAATTCTTTTGAAAGTTTGAATGTCTCAAACATCAGCTGGTGATTCTTGGAAAAAATATGTATTTCTAGTAGACAATATTTTTTACTTTTCAAATCAAAAGATAGACATTAAAATGATTTAGTTTTGAAGTCTTTCAGTCTTGTCAGAAGCAAGTTCATAGACTCAATTCTCATGCATTCAATAGGCATAATGTTTTTGTCACAATTCATTTTCATTGGCATAAACGTGTACTTCAAAATTTCCTCTTATTTTTTCTTGGAATATTATGGCACAACGTCTCAGAAATATTCTAATTTTATCACTTTATTCTTAGAAATGTAATCAGGACCATCTAGAATTAATATTTCTTATTTCAAACTTGAATGAAGAAGATAATAGATTTCTAAGAGTATTTACGCTTTGTTCATATATATCCATTAGTAGAATAAAGCCTATTTGTATTGAAGTCTTCCTTTAAAAGTTTGGACAGTAACTGAACACATCACCGACAAAAATATCAATTATTATAATTGGGGCTCAGTGGTTAAGACTGTAATAAACATTATAAAGGATTCTCCCTGTTTAAGGAACAATGTACATAAACACAAAGGAAAGTTTGTCTATGTAGATAACAAAAGATGCATCTATTTTAAATAATTTTGGGATTCCGATCTCAAAAACAGTGATTGCAATAATGTTTTTTAGTTTCTTTTCATTTGAGATGTATATAAATTGAGCTAGGCTAAAACTTCACTTGAGCCCATGTCAATAAACTGAATAACAAAAATTGCCATAAATTCTTTCTCCTTTTAATGTTTTGAATTTAAAAAAATTACTTGAGGGCTTCCCTGGTGGCACAGTGGTTGGGAGTCTGCCTGCTAATGCAGGGGACACGGGTTCGAGCCCCGGTCTGGGAGGATCCCACATGCTGCGGAGCGACTAGGCCCATGAGCCACAACTACTGAGCCTGCATGTCTGGAGCCTGTGCTCCGCAACAAGAGAGGCTGTGATAGTGAGAGGCCCACGCACCGCGATGAAGACTGGCCCCCGCTTGCCAAAACTAGAGAAAGCCCTCGCACAGAAACAAAAACCCAACACAGCAAAAATAAATTAATTAATAAACTCCTACCCCCAACATCTAAAAAAAAAAAAAATTACTTGAGGAAGAATCTGAGATAAAACTAGAAATTCTGGTATGCAAGATTTGGCGTTCATATAACTTGAGCAATTGTATAACAAGAGTTAAAGTTTTCCTCTGTGCCTCAGGAGTGGCACTGAAGAATCATCCCCAAAATTAAAATACCACATGCTTGATGTCTTATCATGCTCTAATCCCTTTCCAATCGAGATTGCACAGTTAAGTAGTCCTTCAAAAAGTATTTGTAAGTACACTTATATGTGTTTAAACCTTCATTCTTCTTTTTTTTTAATTTACGTATTTAATTTATTTATTTTTGGCTGCGTTGGGTCTTCGTTGCTGCTCACGGGCTTTCTCTAGTTGCAGTGAGCGGGGTCTACCTTGCGGTGCACGGGCCTCTCATTGTGGCGACTTCTCTTGTTGCACAGCATGGGCTTCAGTAGCTGTGGCTCGCGGGCTCTAGAGCACAGGCTCAGTAGCTGTGGCGCACGGGTTTAGTTGCTCCGAGGCATGTGGGATCTTCCCAGACCAGGGCTCAAACCCGTGTCCCCTGCATTGGCAGGCAGATTCTTAACCACTGTGCCACCAGGGAAGCCCAAGCCTTTATTCTTAAAATACACACACACACACACACACACATGCACACGCACACACAACCTCACAGTCCCATAACCTGACAATCCTCTTCAGTTACTGCCCTTTCTAGCCAGAATTAGAGTTGTCAGTATCTGAACATTTTCTCTTCATCACAATGCAATCTGATTTCTGCCCCACATTTTAATCATAATTCTCACCAATTTTTACCAAGTTCTTTGTTTCTAACTCCAAGAAAACATTTTAGTGCTTATTTGACTTGATTTCAATGTTTGGCACCACTGACCACTTCCTCCTGCTAGGGCACTTGACCTCCAAGACCACATATTCTACTGGATTATTCCACCTATCCAGCCATTTATCAGTCTTGTTGATATACTTCTGTGTCTCATGTCTGCATATGAAATCCTGAAGTACTTCATTATTTTTTCCTTCTCATTTTATACTGTTAGTCATAGTTTTTATCATATGCTGATCATTCCCAAATTAACATGTTCTGCTCTCCAAATGTGTCCAATTGCCTACTCTAAAATTCCAATTAAAGTCTCACAGACACCTCATATACATTCCCAAAATATCATCTCCCTACAAATAATTCTGTTCCTCCTCTTACACTGCCCATCTCAAGGCAATAGAAAAGCACAAGCTCAAAACCCAGATGCCATCTTTTACTTTCACTCCCCACCAACCCCACACACTTAGCTTTTTCTGGCCCCCTACTTAAAATCCCACCCTCTTCATATGACCTATCTTGTTTCTGTTCTTACGTTTTCTCCATAGCATTTTGCAGCGTCTAACATACCAAATATTTACCGATTCATCTTGTCCATTATCTGTTTTCTTTCTCTAAAGTATAAATAAGTTCTGTGAGTTCAGAGATTTTTTTCTTGGTCTCGTTTATAGCTGAAATAGTATCTATGCATAGTAAACTCTAAAAACATGAAGTTCTTATCAGCACTATTTCTAGGTTTGCATTTGATTATCAGGTGCTTTTCCTACTTAGTTGAATGTGTAGTAATTTTTTACTGAATGCTGAACATTGTGGGGAATATACTGTAGGGACCCTGCATGATGTTGTCTTCTAAAAAATGGTTGAGTTTTGTTATGGAAGGTAGTTAAGTTACTACAGATTTACCTTATCTTGTTGAGGCCTGGTTTTGTGCTTTGTTAGGTTTTTATTTACTCCTAAGACATGATACTTACTCCAACAGTGTGGCCTTTCTGTGATCTGATTAAATGCCTAGGAGTTTCCCTCTGGCTGGCTTGCACTCTAACATCTCCACTGCTGTGGAATATCTGCTTAGCTCACAGCTTTCTGGAAGAGGCTCTCTTCCAGACCTCCTGTTGTTTCATCCTACATTTGTGTAGTCCAGGGGTTGAGCGAAGACCTAAGAAAAATTTCCACCCAGATGCCTTGGCTTTCTTCTCTGCAGGTCCTCCGTTTTTGGTGTCCTGAACCTAAACGTCGGCCAACTTAGCAGCCACAAACTCATCCTTCATTTGGCAAAACTGATGCTCTCTACTTGGGTTCTCTCTCCTTACACAATAGTCTGGAAACTGTTCTTTGAGAGACAGCCTGTGTGAATCTGGGGCTTCCTGCATTTGTTTCCCCTTTCCCAAGGGCTGTAGCCCAGCAGTGAGCTGTTATCCAATGCCAGCAAATAATATTTTATATTATTTTTCCATGTTTCATAGTTATTTACAGTGGGAAGATATATCTAATACCAGTTACTCCATGATGTGCAGATACAAAAATCCAACAAATATTTTTTGAATCAATCTTCAAATCTATTGATTCTATCTCCTTAACATTCCTTGAATCCACCTTTTCTTTTACCCTATTGCCTCTCCCTTAGTTTCAGCCACCATCAGCTCTAGCCTAGTTTATTGTTACAGTGCTCTGACTGATCTCTTTGTCTACAGTTCTGCCCCACTCGAAACATCTGCCACACTCCAGTTGTTTTGTTTTATTTATCTTTTTTTTAACGTTAATATTACACGTTACTCCTCTGTGGAAAACCCTCCAATGCGTCTTCATTGTCCTAGGGATCAAACCCAAACTCCCTGGGCTCTTTCATAGACTCATATCTCCCTGCTGCCATCCCCCCCACCCCTCCACCCCAAAATATTGTAAGTTACCTTCAGTTCCTGTACATTCACGGTTCTTTCTCACCTCCAGGTTCTTGCACATGCTGCTTTATCCTGCCTGGCACAGTCCCATATTCTGACTAATTCCAGTAATCCACTCACATGCCACGTCTTCTGGGAAGTCTGCAACAATTTCCCTGAACGGGATTAAGTGTCCCGCGTGTGCTCATTCTGCACACCGCACTTTTCCCAATCATCATCTGTATTGCACAGTTTTATGGTTATCTATTTACTTTTTTGTACTCCCATTAGACTTCTTGAGGCAAACCCTATGTGTTACTCACTGTTCTATTCCTACTTACTAGATTACTGAATAAATATTTCTTGGATTAATGCACAGTAATTTTTAGCAATTTGCTTCACAAGAATATATTCCTCTCAGTCAATTATATGTCCCCATTCTGTGCAATAAACAATACATGAATACACCTACCTCCAAGAGTCAGAAAACAGGAGGAGTCAAGGGACACATGTTCATAAGCGTATGACACTAAAATTTTACAAAACAAAAGGAAAAGCCTTGGTTATATCTACGTCAGATACCTGAACATATGAAAACCTCTATATTTTGGTTTTGTGTTGTTTGGACAAAGTAAACACAAGTTTAAGGAATTATCCATTCAAGCTGTAATGCAACTGCTAAAGTCTCTACAGTTATGCTAATTCCTAGAATCTTAAGATCACTGCATGTTAGTAAGAAAGGAGACTTTAGAAATATCTCATCCTCTTCATTTCATAGAGCTGAGTTTGAAAGAAATAAAGTGACTTGTCTGAGTTCCCACAGTTAGTCAAAGGTAGTACTATAAACCAAGTCTTCTGTATCCCCTCAATTGTCTTCAAATTTATTATGTTCTGTATGAAAGAAACATTGACCATCACCAACATTTACTAAAGTCCTGGTATGTGTCAAGGGAAACAACTCTCTCCTCACCCCACATTCATCTCTTATCTTAGGACCCAGTTAGTTAACTATGAAAAAAGTCACCACAAACACAGTAGAGGAACTGAAGATGGGGTGGGGTCAGAAAGAAGGGCCTCTCATGAGGTGTCAAGGACTATGAGAACACGACCACTTGCTGTCAACTTACAGTTAGTTCATAATCTAATAATAAATAATTTGGAATTTAATCCCAAGCTCTCCAACAAGTGACTTTTCCTTAAGACAGAGTTTCTTACTCGGTTTCTATTGGATTTTAATGAATAACATGCGCGGCAGTCAAAGATATGTGTTTAAATGAAACTGGGAAGAAAAATATCATTGACTTTTTTCCATCAAGTAGTGATACTGAAAGCCACAAGACGATAAACATTAGTAACTCCTATGCTCTGAACATAGTCAACAAGTGCTTTTCAGTGGCCTTAAGTCCATTTTGGAACTAGGTGGGGCAACTTAGAAATAAAAAAGCAAATGAGTTTTTGTTCTGTTTTTAATAAATGACTGGCCAAAATAAAATACCTGAGTGGACACAATCTGGGAATTAGTTATATTTCAATAATGTTTCTTATTACTGTGATTCAGAGATCTAGATGCTTTAAAAAATCATTATTAGAAGATGTCTCATATCATGGCATTTATGTTACTTTTGGAAAAAATTTGACTGATAAATTGAGTTATTATACATATTTTCTGGTCCTGCTGTATACTCTCCCTGTGGAGCTGCTCCTGTTTTTCTCTCCCAACATACCTATAAGCAGCACTGAATTAACCTATACTTTATAAACATGGACAGTTAGGTATTTGGGGGTTCACACTCTTCACCTAGCATGGCAAAAGCATTTAGCACCAGCCTCAGAACAGAAGTAGAATCTTAGATCAGGCTCATAGAATCAACCCATCTGAAAACAGATATCCACTTGAAATTAACAGGACTGCCAGCATGGGGGTCTGCCCAATGGACAGCAGCCGTTATTAAGCGCTTTTGATGTGCAGAAACTAATCACTTTATAAGCATTAACTCAATCAATTTGTCATTATCCCCATCTTACAGATGAGGAAACTAAGGCATACAGAGTTTAGCAGCTTGTCTGAGATTTAAAGTAAGCAAGTAGTAGAGCTAAGACTTAAAGCCAGGAAGTCTGGCTCCAGAATCCTTACTCTTAATCACTACCCTGATATACTTGTCCACAGACCCTACCTTTCTATTTCACCCCACAAATGTTACCTTAATGAGAGAACAAGTTCTTTCCCAATTTCCATTTGATCTTTGCCCTCTTTACCAAGGACCATGAAAACAGCTGAAAAATTTTACTTATATTAAAATGAGTTCACTTGGGGTAGCAAGGACTCTAAAACTCAAGGCTAGCAATTATGCAAGCGGGGGACCTTACAGGAAATGTTTATTTGTCCCAAGGGAGTCATTACAGACTCCTAGCCTTAGAAAGTGATACAGTATATGCTTTTGAGGGTTCAACATAACCCACGTGTCAGATGCCCTAGGCAATATTCACCAGAGAATTCCATGTTTCTAAGGCCATGTACTCATGTTTTAAAATGCACTGAAAGATATTAACAGCATGATAATGCCAAAAATCAAGTTCCAAATACTTAGCCCAAACACATGGCTTTCATCAGCTCCACAAAGCTCAAGAGATACTTTATCAGCCACTGATCAAAGGAAGCAGCAGGAACTGATACAAACACAAGTCAGGACACGTGCAGTGTCCTCCAATCAAGCACACCCCAGGGCCTCGTCTCCAGGGATAGAGACAGCAGCACATCAGCATTCTGTTGTAGTAGACCAATGAATGGAAGTGTCTTTAAAGGCAAAGCCCAGAATACATCAAGCTGAAAACCAGATCCTGATTTAGCATGACGATGCCCTCACTTGGGTATGTATGGCTGTAAGGGATATCTTACTCATATGAAGGTCCTGTCAATTTGCTTTCAAACGTGAGCGGACTAAAGCACAAGTGCATGACTTCTCAAGTGTGCTTAGCTCTGCACAGATAAAACTGCTTTATTTGGAATCACAGCGAAGGAAGGGGAAACGGCATCTGCAAACCATGAAGCTTATTAAACAAATTTGTTTCCCAAGTACTTGAGGTACTCTCAGTCCTAATTAATGTCTCCTGCAAATGCACCCTCATAGCTAACGTTCACTTTCCTAATCTAAGCCATATGTTCCTTCCATCGTTTTAATGATATAAATGGAAATTGGTGTTTTTCACTGAATATTTCTATTACAAAAACGTTCTTTCCAGGCTGCTGCTCTGTGCTGAAATCCGTGGATAAGAATCCCTCTCTGGAAACAGTTTCCCTTTTTTTTTTTCTCTTCTTATTACCCATAGGCAGAGATGAAGTCGTACACGTGATTTTTAAATGTTGCATGAAGTATTTTGCCTGTACTAGAAACAAGTTTGTACGAGGGCAGAACCTGTCACATAAAAAAAAAAAACAGGTAAATTGAAATTGAAAAGGGGATAGCTGAGTCCAATATATAGCCTGTACAGTTGAAGTATAGTCATCACACCTTTCATAAGAAGAGAAGTTTACAGTTTACAGTGAGGTTCAGAAAATGACTTGCTTTTTTTCAGAAGCTAATGGCTTAAGTCAAATTCCTTGACCTTCTCCAGCTACTACTCTATATCTGTTTTCATTTTAAGAAGCACTCTTTACGTACGTGACTGCAGGAAAGAGAGATGTATAGATGTATGAGATCTCAGAGTTGGAAGAGACCCTAGCCATCACCCCATCAAGTGACTGGTGAGCCTCACTGTGTATCCCAAACCCCTGGTGAGCTTGGAGACTGGTTCTGCCCCAGAGAGATTATAATTCAGTTGACCCGAGGTGGACCTGATAGAGCCAGATACACTATTTTTCCACAGCACTCCCGGTGATTCTAATGGCCACCTTGAAGCAGTGATCTTGTCCACCCACCTCTTTGGGAGCCAGTGGTATTAAACGTTTTACTCAATGTCCATATACAGTTGTCTGTGGCAGAGAACAAACTATAAGCTCAAGCTCTAGACCTCCACACCTGTACATTTTCCTCTACCTTGTATTATAGACCTCTTATTCTGTGCTTTGAAAAAATTAAAATCAGTTTGATGACAGAAATACCTTTAAAGACAAAACAAAACCTGATCTACTCTCCCACTCTCCCCTTTTCAAGGGCTTTTTCCCTATCTTCTATTTTTCTGTTATTGCACTCTCTCCTGAACGCCAGCTATAAATTGGTGTCACTATATAACTCCAGATTTAAAACGAAACTATTAGTAGGCCATTCCAGAACCACCCAAAAAAGTACTACTTTTAACAGTGCAAAACACAAAGAAATAACTCCTACTTGTTCCAGTATTAAAATCATAACAAGAGCAGCCAAGTAAGTGTGCCAGGCCCTGTCCTTCGAGCGTCTGGCCTGGATCATCTCACTGCATCCTCATAACAACTTTCTGGGGTCAGTAGATTATTATTCCCACTCTACAAATAAGAAAACTGAGCCACCGAAGTTCAAGTAATTTCCCCAGGTAAATTCCCCCAATTTAAGTAATTCTGCATGGCTACGAACTGGTAGTCACTCAGTTTAATCTCAAAACTCACAGTGTGAAACTGTCCTTCAAAAGTTGCTTTCTAATCACGATCACCTAATATTTATAAAGCGTTTTTAAAAGAATACTTTACTCGTCTCTCATACAATCTCATTTAAATTTTACAAGATTGACTGGTATCGCCATTTGGTTGAAGAGAAACCAAGGCTTGGAAAATACCCAATGTCCTCACAGGCAGAAGGTGGCCAACCCAAATCTGAGCCTTCATGACATGTGCAGTGCTGCACTCAACCCACCACACACTGCTTTACATCTAAACATTGTTTCGTGGCTCTGATGAGCATTCGTATGACAGCCCTGCTAGGAAAATAGTATACAACTGACTATAAAAGGCCAAAAGATGAACGCCTCGCTGTTCAGATTAAATTGATTGTACCGAAATTCACTGGTACATAGGAAACAAAATAAATTGCAGCAAACCTCCCCGAAGATTTTTGTTGTGCATCCTTTTATTTTTATTCACATAATCTGTGTTTACTGAGCTGGGGGAAAGGATGCGTGGGCTATTTTTATTCGGAGAAAGGCGACAACACCAGCCAAGCAGAAGGACCCATCCATGACCAGAATGCAATGGCCTTCATTAACCTCCAACTCCTCCTAAATGACTCACAGAGAGCTGGCAGATGGTGTTTTCTCTCACCCCTTGCCTTGCACTTATTTAATTATTTTAACTTAGTTTTTGTTCTGCTACCATGATGCCTAATAGGCAGCCATATTTGGGGAGTTGGTTTCTTCTTCTAATATTGACCAGGGCTTTTGGAAAATTTCTCAGGCTCTAAATTCTGGATCAAGTGAGGGTAGAGAATAAAGATGACAAAAACTTACTGTTAACATGTAACACTTACTGGGCGCATACAATTTGCCAGATACAGTGAGCCAATGAATTTGCATGCACTCCTCATTTAATCATCCAAACACCCACAAATGGGGAAGCTGGTGTTTAGAGAGATTAAGAAACCTACTCCTACAGCTAGTTAAGTGGACACAGAGAACCTGAACCAAGCCCCTACTGTTTAAGTTATTTTTTTATTGAAGTAACGTTGGTTTATAAAATGTTTCAAGTGTACAACATAACATACTTCTACTTATGTGTACACTACAACGTGCTCATCACCAAAATTTTAGTTTCATCCATCACCATACAACTGACCCTCTTCAGGTCCTTCCCCTCTGGTAACCACTACTCTGTTCTCTGTATCTACGTGTGTGTGTTTCTTTGTTTGGTTTAGTCTGTTCATTTATTTATTATGTTCCACATATGAGTAAAATATTTTAGTATTTGTCTCTCTCTCACTTATTTTATCAGAATAATACCCTCAAGGTTCATCCGTGTTGTTGCAAATGGCAAGATTTCATCTTTTTATATGGCTGAGTAATATTCCATTGTGTATATATGTAATATACCATATATCTTCTTTATCCATTCATGTGTTGATGGCCACTTAGGTCGTTTCTGTATCTTGGCTACTGTAAATAATACTGCAGTGAACATAGTGGTGCATGTATTTTTTGAAGTAATGTTTTTGTATTCTTTGGATAAATACCCAGAAGTGGGACAGCTGGATCATATGGTAGATCTATTGTTGATTTTTCTGAGGAATCAACATACTGTTTTCCACAGTAGCTGCAGCAATTTGCATTCCTACCAATAGTGTACAAATGTTCTCTTTTCCCCACATTCTTGCAAACACTTGTTATTTCTTGCCTATTTGACAACAGCCGTTTTAACAGCATAGAGGTAATATTCCATTGTAGCTTTGATTTGCATTTCCCTAATAATTAGTGATGTTGAACATCTTTTCACATGCCTGTTTGCAATCTGTATGTCTTCTTTGGAAAAATGCCTATTCAGCTCCTCTGTCCATTTTTTTAATTGGGTAGCTTGTTTTTTGTCACTGTTGAGTTGTATGAGTTCTTTATATATATATATATATTTTTAATTCTTTAGACTTATTTATTTTTATTTATTTTTGGCCGTGTTGGGTCTTCTTTTCTGCTCGTGGGCTTTCTCTAGTTGCAGCAAGTAGCTGCAGAGTAGCTCTAGGGGCTACTCTTCGTTGCGGTGCACGGGCTTCTCATTGTGGTGGCTTCTCTTGTTGCGGAGCATGGGCTCCAGGCACATGGGCTCAGTAGTTGTGGCTCGTGGGCTCTAGAGCGCAGGCTCAGTAGTTGTGGTGCGTGGCTTAGTTGCTCCATGGCATGTGGGATCTTCCTGGACCAGGGATCGAACCCGTGTCCCCTGAAATGGCAGGCCCATTCTTAACCACTGTACCACCAGGTAAGTCCCTATATATTTTTTATATTAATACCTTATTGGATATATGATTTGCAAATATCTTTTCCTGTTTGGAAGGTTGTCTTTTCATTGTGTTGGTGGTTTCCTTTCTTGTGCAGAAGGCTTTTAGTTTGATTTAGTCCCATTTGTTTATTTTTTTCTTTTGTTTTCCTTGCCTGAGGAAACATACCTGGGAAGATATTGCTAAGACCAATGTCAAAGAGTGTGCTGTCTATGTTTTCTTCTATGAGTTTTATGGTTCCAGGTCTTACATCCAAGTTCTTAATCCATTTTGAGTTGATTCTTGTGTATTCTGTAAGACAGTGGCCTAGTTTCATTTTTTGCATGTGGTTGTCCAGTTTTCCCAACACCATTTATTGACCAGACTCTCCTTTCTCCATTGTATGTTCTTTGCTCCTTTGTTGTAAATTAATTGTCCATATATGTGTGCATTTCTGGGCTCTCAATTCTGTTCCACTGATCTATGTATCTGTTTTTCTGCTGATACCATGCTGTTTTGATTACTATAGCCTTGTAATATAGTTTGAAATCAGAGCGTGTGATACCTCCAGCTTTGTTCTTTTTTTCTCAGGATTGCTTGACTATTTGGGGACTTTTGTGGTTCCATATAAATTTTAGAATTTTTTGTTCTATTTCTGTGAAAAATGTCCTTTGGATTTTGATAGGGATTGCACTGAATCTGTAGATTGCTTTAGGTAATATGGACATTTTAACAATGTTAATTCTTCCAATCCATGAGCACAGAATATCTATTTATTTGTGTCTTCTTTATAATTTCTTTCAACAATGTCTTTAGTTTTCAGTAAACAGGTCTTTCAACTCCTTAAATTTAGTCCTCGGTATTTTAATCTTCTTGTTGTGATTGTAAGTGGGATTTTCTTAATTTCTCTTTCTGCTAGCTCACTGTTAGCATTTAGAAACACAACGCATTTGTATGTTGATTTTGTACCCTGCAACTTAATAAAATTTTATGTATTATTTACAAAAGGTTTTTGGTGGAGTCTTTAGGGTTTTCTATATATAAAATCATGTCATCTACAAATAGTGACAGTTTTACTTCTTCCTTTCCAATTTGGATGACTTTTATTTCCTTTTCTTGCCTAATTACTCTGACTAGGACTTCCAATACTATGTTGAGTAAGAGTGCCAAGCCCCTACTCCTAATCTTTATGTGACACTCCAATGGTTGCAGTTATAAGCTCTAACACTTTGGGGAAATAAATCGATCTAGTAAATGATAAAGAAAACCACAAAGTTAATACTCAACCATCTGGAGAGATATCAGGTAGTGAATAGGCATCATGAAATTGAAGGCTTGTGCTGTTGGTTCTTTCAGGATCAGCTTTAATTGTAGAGAGCACCCTGCACACCTTGCACCTGGCACCTGGGCCAGCCTGCACCCTCCAACTAAGCCAGGTAGGGGCACAAAAGCCCAAACACTTTGGCCCAAGACCCTGACAGACAATACTCTCTCCAGAGGTGCTGGCCAGATTGGCCAAGGCTTTGTTGGTTCTCCTTCACAGTTTGACTTCCTCCTTTACCCGATTTTAGTTTCACCCTTCCCTCCCACAGGTGTTAATCCTTAATAAACCTCTTGCATCTCAAACTCTGAGGAATGTAGCTGTAACAATACTTTAAGGGCTTTCATAAAAACATGCATACGTATACATATTTTTAATTGCTAGGAACTTTTTGAATCTCAAGAGTCCAGACATGTAAACGTACCAAATAATATATTTTGAATAGTAGTACTGGGACACAGACACCGCCCCCCGCCCCCCACCCCCACCTGTCAGGGTGGAGAGTCAGTGCGGGTTGGGGGAGCTGTGAAGGTAGGAAGAGGCAGGTATCTGCTTAATCCTTCTTCAGACTGAACTGATCATATAATTCAGAACCACATCTGGTTCTGGCAAAAGGGCAGGACAACAACAGTCAACAGGCTCATGAAACTCCCCAACTGGCGGCCTCTAGAAACCATATCCTCATGGGTCTACAGTGTCCCTACTTGGTGGGCCCGTATTATTATATTAGACAGCATGACCTATGTACCTATGACATCAGGTCCATGTCAGAAGATTTCTATAAAATCATTTCTAGGACATTGTCAAATATAAAGGGGTTCTCTTCAATATTCCTCAACAGTTAAACACTATGTTATAGATGAAATCAGTATTCTGCATGGAAAGTACTGACTGACATACAATGCAGAATTATCTGAATCAGTTTCCATTCCTCACCACCTTTCTAACACTTTGGGTGCCCTCTCATCCATTATGCCTGTTCTAAGTGCCATTTTACTCCTTGTTACTGTCAACTCTGTCCTATTAAAGAGGTAATGATAACTAAGCCATCTCAAGAGAATTTGCATCTTTAAAAAAGGGACCCTTGGAACCCAAGAAAACTTTCTAGACTCCATAGAATGGAACAACATAATGGAATTAAAAGGCATATGACTCATATTTGGGGGCAGAGGACTTTCTGTTACTCTCAGTTGAGAAGGCAGCTCCTGGCCCTGTAGCCAGGCTTGCAGAGGGAGTGTGTTAAAGGAGGAGTGAGGAGCAGACTTGTCTCTCTTTTCTAGTGGTCTTGTGCCTCCATGCACTTGATAACCGTTTCAGATGAAAAACTGTGGTCTTCATTTCTTATTAATGAAAACCACTTGCCTCTTTTTCAGAATTTTACTGCAATAAGGAAAGTACCTTTATTTTAAAAAGAAGAAAGGAAGAAAAGAAGAGAGGGAAGGAGGAAGAAAGAGTTTAATCTTGATTAACTCTTAGAAAATTTGTACATACAGGATCCCGGAGATATAGACATCAAATTGGATATCAAAAAGTAAGGAGAGAGCAAAAATATTTGGTTGTAATCTTACAACAAATCACTCGCTTTTTAAATTGTACATTTTTTTTAAGTCATAAAACTTAAGCAAAGCAAAAGAAATACATATTTGGAACTGATATGATCTGTTCCTCTTAAACATAAAAAGCTCACAAGTTATTTCAAAGTCATTGCAATTTTCTTTCAGTTTCCAAATACTGAACTGGTTTTAGCATTGTCACTCTGTTATCAACTAATTTACGTTAAAACTACTCTAGAAATCTACAATTTAAGCAACCTCTAGATAAAATGGGTCACTTTAAAGGTACACGTTTTAGTGAAATATCCTATGTTGCCTGACTGAAAACGATACTTTTGTTCAAAGAAAATGTCAACAAAATCCTGTTTGGGATCTAGGTGCCTCTATTAAAGGACAGAAGCTGTTTAGAGGGCTACTGCAGCTACTGCAGGGACCCTCCTACGAATTAGTGGAGCATTAATGCATATTACAAATGCAAAACATAACCTTTTAAACACCAAGGTAATGAGAAAGTTTGGAAAAAATACTGAAGAGGTCATATGAAAGAAATCTTATCTGAAACTTTCTTACGTGATGAAAGTAAAGCCTCCCCAAAAATAGAGCTGCCTTGAGCCCCCCTTCTGGGGCAGCTTCCAGCCTCTTTCCAAGGAGACTGCCCAACAGAACCTTCTATATTTTCACAGTGAAGACCTAACAGCTCCCACCCCAACCCTCCCCTCACCCCTGTTTTGGTTAAACTGATATATAAACCCTTAACCTCTGGCTATTCTGCTAATTACTCACTACTGAGTACTGCCACATGCATACTAAACTTTTCTCCTCTACTCTGTCTATTGTCAATTAATCTGTGGGCCCTACCACTGGAACTTAAGTTGGAATCTTTCACTCCGGGACATGAGATGAGGGAAGAAATTCCCTGCCTTCACTCTACAGGCAAAGAGACCTGAAAGCTAAATTTTAAAAAGTAATTTTTTTAATTTATATTAATTTGTCTTGATGTCTTTCTCAGAATTTATGCAGTTTGGTAAATTTTGTTATAGGGTTGGATGCTACTCCTCTATTTCAGGACCAAATCAGCATGACTTTCTACTATATCTTGTTAACTTTTGCAAGATGTTAAAATCAAATAGAATTTTTATATGATACAAATGTTTATGGTTAACACAAACACAGTTTTTTTGGTAAATGTGCCTAAATTAAAATTTAAAATGCACTGAACAAGTAAAAACTGTTTTATAGGATGATAACATCTCAGTTAAAGTACAGAATGTCTAGAAACAAAGCATCAAGATTATTACAAGGGTGATGTGTGATCTTGGTTTCATGTACCCAAGTTTGAAGAATCATACATAAATTGCGGTGGTCACCACACCCAAAACAGTAATGTTTCCATAGTAACTGGTCTACTTATAAAGAAACGGGTAATATGGAAGGAGAACAAAGAAACTAAAGTGAAAAATAGAAGTAACTGGCCCTGAATATATAATGAAAAGAAAAACACTAAGACAGGATATGTCAAGATGGTGTTTTATCTCAGGAAAATATTAGGAACTTGGAAGATTCTGGAGGACGAAGAGTCATCTTCTGTTCCTTTTGAATCTTTTCATAGTCTGAAACAAAGCCACGTACATAATAGACACTCAAATACTTATTTGGGGGAGGGGAGAAGGGAGAGAGAGAAAGGAGGAGGAGCAGCAGGAGGAGGGGAAGAAGGGGGGAGGGGGAGGAGGGGGAGGAGGGGAGGAGGGAGAAGAGGGGGAGGAGGGGAGGAGGGGGAGGGGGAGGAGGGGGAGGAGGGGAGGGGGAGGGGGAGGGGGAGGAGGGGAGGAGGGGGAAGAGGTGAGGAGGGGAGGAGGGGAAGGAGGGGAGGAGGGGGAAGAGGGGAGGAGAGGGGAGAATGTGCAGATGAAAGGAGAAAAAAAGTGAGAATATCCAAGAGAACAATTCTGTACCATCAGATCAATAGGCATCCAAATAATAGAGCAAATATCAGTCATTACTCTTGCCACCAATTCTCAGACAGAATGACCAACTGTGAATGCTAAAGAAGAAAACGTCCTTATGAAAACCTATGATTACAGGTGCCCATAAATGCCAATCATGTCACTCAAACTGTGGTGGTCACTGTGATGAGAAAGGTGCAGCCTTAAGGTAAACTATTTTCCTAAGTTTGAGTTTCTTAATTCATTCAGCCTGTTTTGAATTTTGAGAAGAGGAAAACATATGTTTCCTTTCCCAGTGGCATTTTTACCCTCAAGTAAGTCAAAAGTAACTATCCTGTCAAAAACTCAAGTAATAAAAAAATGCATGATTTTGAAGAGTCATATATTTAAACACACGTGGATATTTTATAGCATGTTTGTAGGTATTTTGGTTTTTCAAATGTGACCTTTGGGCTTTGATTTCATTTTATGTTCTGTGTTCTAAGCTTATCTATCTTTAAGCTTACAAGAGCAATTAAAAATTAAATTGGCCATATTGGAGAGATTAATTTACTTGTGCTGCAGATTGAAACAGAAATAATTCAGACTATATTTACAAAGCAGTTTGACTCTGTAAACCTCAATGCTTTATAAAAACATCATCTAGTGATATGTTTGAAATCACTGTGTTGATTGCATAGAAACAAACTATGCGCTTCTGTGACTTGAATGTGCACACAAATCCCCTGGGATCTTATTAATATGCTGATTCCGATTTTGAAGGTCTGGAATAAGGCCAAGGGTTCATCACTTCAGACATCAGGTGACACTAAAGCTGCTGGGCAGCAGGTCACATTTTGAATAGCAAGGTTTTAGAGAACTAGAATTTTTCATTAAATATTTCCCTTTTTTTCTTCCCAGTTTTTGACTGATTCATTTAGAATTTTAACCTTTATAATAGCTAAGTGTTCCCTTTGCATTCCTTAGTACATAAAAAGGATTGCACACTTGGAATTTCCCTTAGAAACCTATAAGAATTGCTCACCCCAAAAGGTTGATTTTGTTTGTCTCTCTGTTTTTTAGAGACAGAGAGCCCTTATTATTTTAAGTCCAACTCTTGCAACAAATTTTGCAGTATTTATGAAATGTGCTGTTGTGAAAATCTAAAAAATAGTCATAGATTCAGAAGATATCTCCAGACCTGACCAACAGTAACATTTTTGGCAACACATGGAGGAACAGGAAGCTGTAATGAGTTTCTTTCAGCCCAAAAAGCAGCCACAAACTATATTTCATCTGTTATTGGAACAATAGAATCAATGTCCTCCATATGAGCCAGCAAAAAAGACACCATTAAAATGCTACTGGAACCCATGGATTGAAAAATGGTACAGACTAAGAGTGTAATGATACAAGCAGGACACAAAGGGGAAGCCAGGAAATCTTAAGGGAGATCTTCCATGGTCTTGACTCTATTGAAAAAGGACACACATACACATGGAAACAGTTTCTCATGATTTTGTATTTCTAGTTTTAAATTTATTCTAGTAAAGAGCAGGAAAACCCACCTCAAGAGATTCTGACACTATATAGTTGGGCTCATGCATTACAACCTTGATTCACCAAAAAATGGTAAAACCTAGGATAAGTTTGCCCCTGTGAATAAACTCAAAGATTATTGGTATCTGGTTCTTCCCCTTAAAAGAGACAGAAAAATGTAAGTTAAAACTTATAGCTTCTTGCTGTTGCTGTTCTCTATTTGTCCACATACTTTTAGTACAATCTTGAGTAGGTAATCAGGTAATTCCATCTGCTACCTACTTAAGACTGTACTATTTAATTCCTCTTACTCACCTGGTTAATGTGTTATAATTCTAATGAACTATATAGATGGTCAATGAGCAGAATAGTTTATAAGGAAAGAGAGTAGACTATATGTGTACTTATTTAATCTCAAAATAAAATAGAATTTCGGGAGCTAAAGTTAACATATAGATTTGACAGCAACAAAACTTTTTTACAATTTTTTTCCATAGTTGGATGTTTAGCTTCTTACACTAGAGCTGTACTAAATTACCTGATTTTAGGTTTGTTAAAAGCTAGTGTGAACACTAAAATACTGTTATTAACCACTATTACCTTTCTGTTCATTTGTCTCGTACCCGTGTCTCTTAAGATGGAGGGGAAAATGGTACATGATTAACTACACACATTAATGTGAGTCAAAAAGCAATAGTCTGTTGTTCCAATAACAGACTAAATTATTATAAATTAAGAATGTAATTTGATTGAAAGGTCAAAAATGTTTCAAAATATAGTCAAGAATACTGTATTTGTACCGTATATGAGTATCTGACTCATATTACATTGGCAAATATATTCACCCAAGCATTGATTAAGCAACTCTCCAAAGCCCAGAACTTCGATAGGCATCACCACCCCCTTTTGATGTCAAAAGGTAGATTAATCTTTCTCAGTTGCTATGTGATCAAAGGTAAAAACAAAAATCCCTAATCCATAAAGTTGTACACCTCCATTTTAAAGCACAGACTACCCGGAAAGTAGGAGAGATGAATTTCTTTCACATTTATTCCCAATATCTTAAATAGTCACACACTTATGAGAAAATCATAACCCACTCACTAAGACATTTCCCTAGACTCAGAATGGAACTGAAATAACAGCTGACAGCATTTCTTAGATAAACATTTTCAATGGCATATATTTTTTATTTTATTTATTTATTTTTTTTGCGGTACGCCGGCCTCTCACTGTCGTGGCCTCTCCCTTTGCGGAGCACAGGCTCCGGACGCACAGGCTCAGCGGCCGTAGCTCACGGGCCCAGCCGCTCCGCGGCATGTGGGATCTTCCCGGACCAGGGCACGAACCCGCGTCCCCTGCATCGGCAGGCGGACTCTCAACCACTGCGCCACCAGGGAAGCCCTCAATGGCATATAATGCATTCGTACTGACAGGTGTAGAAACTGACCTGTAATACATGTTGCTAAGTATATTCCCAAGCTTCTAAGAGATACTCCCATGGTTTACTTATAATGTAAATAAGAAGAAAAATGTTTGTTGAACTTCATGCCTTTTTACACACATAATGAATTGATTTTTCAGAGACGATGTGGCTATCCTGAGCCATAATAAGGTCTTAATCTTAACAGTAAGGGATCACAGTTATTAAACAACAACAACAACTGCCCTGTCAGTTACCTCATGCATCACTGGCTCCTTGGCAGGTCACAGGACCACTCTTTCTCTACCCAGAAATTACACCCAAAAGGACACGGGCCACCTTCAGCTTCGTAACACGTGTGGCCTGGACAGTGTGATTCGGTTTGGTTTGGTTTTTGCAATTTGGCACTTTGAAGGCTTTTAGATGGAGCCTGGCTTGCCGCCTCACCCCACTTTTCGCTCTTCCTCACTGTTTAACACTGTCAAATCCACTCATTTTTGTTACCTGTCTGATCTCTGTTCTAAGCCCTGAACCGTAAGCCAATGTCAATGGGAAACCCCACAATACAAAAGCATCCACTGCAATATCTTCACCTGGAGGGAAAATGCTCCTTCTCTTTTCCCTTACACCATGATGAATAAGTATCCTTTTATTTTATACAACAGCAAGCCAGTGTTTGAAATGCTAGGGAATACTCAGCACAAACCAGTTTTGGCAGCATTTCAGCCACTCTTGTGACCCTGAGCATCCTGCAAAACTGTCTGCTGATCTGTACGCGGCTCAGCTTGGTCTCTCAGTCTGCTCTGCCACATTTCCTTGCACCACTGAATGAAAACCTGAGGTCTTTCGTCTTCCCTATCCGCCTATCCTCTCAACCCCCAGACAATGGAATTTTCCATTAGAAAGAGACAGTGTAGCACTCGGAGGGGAAAAATCAGTTTTTTGTTCTCCTTCTTCTGTCCACTATAATACAAAGCTTTGCTCTTCCTCCCGGGAAAATGTTAAGGCTGGCTGGCAGTCAGTTTGACAGAAGGAAAGCAGTGCAGCGGAAAATTGGATAACAGGATAAAAATCTATGGGGCCACAGGAATCCCATCAAAACTGGCTCCTGTCAAAACCCAGACAAGTGACAAGGACAAATATAGAATGTTATTTATATTTAAGTATTTCTAATGATATCATAATTATACTTCTGCCTCTGCTAGACAGCCATTTTCCTGTGAGCCACACTCTGCAAACTAAGTGTTGTATGTTGGAGAAAATCTACATAACGATCAGACAGCCTCAATCAGACGCCCAGGAAAAGTCCTATAAACTCCTCAGATAGCTATGTCTAAAGCTCAGAAAGTAAAACTTTATTTTTTTCCAACACATTTTCCTTAGAGTATGATAGTCAAGTTCAGTAAAAACAAATTATTCCCAGCCCTTTGGGCCTGGGAAAACCAAGCTATCTAGCAGGTAGCTAATAGATTAACTTCACGTAAAATTAAGTCTGATGTTTTGGAAAACGTCTTATTTTCTTTTTTCATGTGTCATTCTATTGACATATTCTATTGAGTCATTCTATAGATCCAGTTACTCACTGATGGCCTTAATTTATTAAACGGCACAATAAGTTCAATAAACTGAAATTCAAATTGCCAAAAGATGTAGATTTCCTTATTTTAAACTTGGGAAAAAGTTTTGATATATTCTAAATTAATATGTATTATAATTAATTCTATTATTAAAACCTGACATTTTAGAGTCCTTCCTTAAGAGAATACACTGTAACTGATACCAAATAATTTAGCACCACAACACAGAGCATTCATAAATATATGCTGTATGTAGAATACAAATCATGTTTTACTTCCATAGAGCTTTAATTCTAAGACTTCTAAGCACTTATTGATCATCTTTAATGTGTATATACTCTTCCTCTTTTATGGAAGGACAGCCACACACATACACACATCAAAGCTGTGCAAGAAAAAGCAGAGTGAAGTACCATCAGCATGCAAACCATTAATTTACATAAAAACAATATACTTATTGCCCATAATATACAAGACAACACACCAAGCGCTGGAAGAAAAAGCAAATATAAAGGGATATTTAGTCACAGTAACATGCCACCTACAACTTAGGTTTGGAGCGCTTCAGATCCTGTTTGGACAAACTGAGGATCCTCCAGCCTCCATGTCATTTGTAGTCTAGACACCTCTGCCATGCTATCCAGGCTCCCAACCATATGAACCCATTTTACTGAACAAATTTTCCCCTGCTGCCGACTTCTCCCATTTTGCTTAAAGGACTCACTCCCTCACTCTTGCTCATACGTCCTGTTCTCATTCTTGCCTTCTCTTGCCCTTGATCCCTCCCTCTCTCTCCCAAAGACTAACCCTTTAAGGTCTAGCTAAATTATCACTTCACCTCAAAACCTTTTTTTTTTTTTGCGGTACGCGGGCCTCTCACTGCTGTGGCCTCTCCCGTTGCGGAGCACAGGCTCCGGACGTGCAGGCTCAGCGGCCATGGCTCAGGGGCCCAGCCGCTCCGCGGCATGTGGGATCTTCCCGGACCAGGACACGAACCCGTGTCCCCTGCATCGGCAGGCGGACTCTCAACCACTGCACCACCAGGGAAGCCCTCGAAACCTTTTCTGACTAATCCAAATGATGGTTTACCTTGTGTAAAGTGTTTAACGTTTACGACATTACTTGTCACAACTCCACAGGGAGGCAGTACTCCATTTTAGAGAGGCATAAAGCTCAGAGCAGTTAAGTAACTTGCCTCAAGATACACAGAAAAAAAAGTAGCAGAGTCGATATTCATACCCCATCTGTCTGACTCAAAGGCCTACTACTCAGAGTAGTTAGGGAACTTCTCTGTTATTTTGGCCCCTAATACTTTTTTCTCTGAACTCATGTTCTAGGTGGTATCACGTGATTCACCATTTAATAGTTCTCGTGTTCATATGTACTACTCTGGGTTCTGTATTTAGACTATAAATGAGTAGAAGTTTATTAATCTCCCCCTCCAGCCTAATACCAGGCATTTAACTTGTTGATGGATTGAATCCAGCAAATCTAAGGCATTTTAATACATTAGAGAAAAAGCTAGGCTTCTCTGACCTTTACTATCTTACCTGTGGTTTGGGTTACTCATAGTTCTATTAGCCCTGGGAGACTATTCTTCTTCTAGGGCACTATAATATGTGAAGTCACAAAAGAACATCTTAATTTTAACTCAGCAGGTCTTTACTGCATGACAATTATGTGACAGCATTTTTCCAGGTACACAGGGGAAAACACTGAAGAGGTTTAAGACAATCTCTGCTCTTTAGAACCTTACCATCTTTGTAGAGAGAGATTTTATCTATATACATTATATATATAATGCATATTAAATGTTACATGTATTTATATTACATGTATTATATATGATATGTATAAGTTAATACACAAAACATGAGTTTATACATGAAATATGCTTTAGTACCATGCCTAGTATACAGTAAGAGCTTAATAATGTATCTGTACAGTGCCTAGTATACAGTAAGAGCTTAATAACGTATCTGTACAGTGCCTAGTATACAGTAAGAGCTTAATAACGTATCTGTACAGTGCCTAGTATACAGTAAGAGCTTAATAATGTGTCCATACAATAAGAGCAAATGGAGGATAGTGAGTAAAATTTATTCTGCCCCTATTCATAATAAATGGTTATCATTTATTGCCACAGATATCATTCAACAAATATTTAGTGTGTTTCTATTCTGCGCCTTTCCAGAACTTACAGTCTGGCAAAGTCAATGCTGAGACGGTGTGGAAAACATAACAAATTGAACTTTTTCTTACAGGGCTCTCTCCTGAAAAATGCCTTACCAAGTCCTTAGTATGAGCTCACTTTTTCCAGCGTCGTATTTTTTTTCTCCTTAAAAGTGGAATGCAGCAAAACAGGATAATGTTTTTGTACATCTAGTTTATATGAAGTCTGCCTATGATTTTATTTTAGTATTAACACAGACATATGCTCTCTCTTGTGATTGTTATTACATGAATTTGGATACATTAGCCTAGAGTTAGGTAGATTAAATAGAAAAATGTCATTGATAGCTCTAGAATCAAAAACAATATGTGCTTCTTTGATTCTGTGATTTATTTAATGGATTACAATGATGCATCAGCTAAAGGGTGGTAATTTAAATTATAAGCGGAGGGTTCAAAGCTGTGGCTAATTCATTACTGACACATCTCTAGTTGAGGTAGTAATTTAAAGTCATGTGTGTCACATTAATTGTAATCTTGTTTCCAAATGACAAGATAAATATCTCAAGGAACGTAATATAGTACGGTTATAGGTCAAACCAAATGAATGTCTAAAATAGATTAGCACTAAGTGCATGCAATATGTCATGTTTATCAAATTTAAAAAGGATAAATCGTATTAACATTTAGCAGATTGCTCATTACACATTATCAATGTTTAGCTTTTAGGTGCATTAATACTCTACTTAGTTATAGCATTCTCTGAGATGCTACAAAAATACCTGACTGAAAATCTAATACTTGAGAAAAAATAGAACAAGCTAATTTGTACCCTTCCCTACCAAGATTTGATTGCTTTGTTTCACATACATGTGAAATAGATATATACCTTGGCCCTGAAGGGATTCACATAAGGGCAATGTTACAATTAGCATAAAAGAAAAATGCCAAAATGCCAGGTCCCTACCGATCTGCATCCATATCTCTGCTTTTAATTTAAGCCTCTGCAGCAGGTGGTACTGGGTCAGAACCCAGAGCAGAAAACCTATTCTGTCTAGAATAGAAAACCAAACCGTCTCCCCAATATCACACGGCAAAATAAGTGCAGAATAAGGATGTAGGCTGTTATTGTAATTATAAACTAGACAGTTGGTTTTGAGATTTGGGCTGAGATTTCTCTCTTTTGATTTCAGTATGGATTCATCCATTTTCCTACCTACAAGCCCTGAGATGACTGGTGAAGTGTCTGTCCAACTCTCTTTCTCACCATGCCTCCAAGTCACTATACACTGCTATTTCCTGAGCCTAGAATGCCTGCTGTGGAAGAGCTTTGCATTACTTGAATATTTTGAAAAGTCATTTAGGGTAGCTTGAGGAACAATGAAGAAAGGACAGCAAATCAACTAAACCCAGCCCGCAGAAATATTTTGTCTAGCTAGCACAGGTGTTCTTTGCGTTTCGTTTGTTTTTCATTGAATCTGAGTGTCTTTAAAGCAAGGCACGCTGCCTCGGAGTTCAACGGTTTGCTCTACTCCGCCTTTCCTTACACAAAGCCCCAGCCTACCTCAGTGTTACCTATATAGGCAGTAGAGTCTATAATAGATAGTCGTTACACTGGAGAGAGGGCATTTGTTTTGCCAAGTGGAGTTTGCACAGAACTAAAATAATCAAGACAGCAGAGTGGACTTTTAGGGACTGTGTAAGGGAAGGGGAAAAAATGACAGTTGAGGCTAACAGCAAGAAGAGAAATTTTGAGAATGAAAACCAAATGATCTGCTAGAGATTCATATTAAGGGTCTGTTAGGCTGTGTGTAATGGAAATCCTACCCTCTGTACAGAAGAGTTTTAGTAAAATATTAATTTCTCATGAGTGTGTTATGAAATTGGATGTGTTCTAAGGAACCAATCAAGCGCTGAGAGTCTCAGTACAAGGCAAGGGCTGAGGATATCTTGGACCACATCCGGATTATGACAACACAGAAGGGTAAATCCTTGTATCGGGGATGTTTTCTCTATCTAAGTTATTATGTGAGAGTTTCCTGCCATACAGCTAACGAAGTTAACTGCATTTAACTGGTAGATAGGAGATGGGCTCAGCCAATTAGATGCTTCTGCTTCTCAGAGAGTGAAAGAGGACAGACACAGTGACAGAGACTACTTACAGTTCAGTGCATCCCAGGCAAACATTTAAAGTGAAATGATTCAAATAGTTTAGCAAATTCAGAATGGATGCTTTAGTTAATTGGTTCCACCGGAGGCTAAAATCATTTTAAAACTTATTAAACCCATTTAGAAGCTATGTCAACAATCTCAATTTAAAAATATGTACAGGGCTTCCCCAGTGGCGCAGTGGTTGAGAGACCACCTGCCGATGCAGGGGACACGGGTTTGTGCCCCGGTCCGGGAAGATCCCACATGCCGTGGAGCGGCTGGGCCCGTGAGCCATGGCCGCTGAGCCTGCGCGTCCAGAGCCTGTGCTCCGCAACGGGAGAAGCCACAACAGTGAGAGGCCCGCGTAACGCAAAAAATAAATAAATAAATAAAAATATGTACAGAATATAAAGTTCTCGAGGAACTATAACTGTGTTTATTAAGATGTAGCATAGCGGATTCATTTAGAATTCAAATCCCAATTTACCACTTACCAGCTGCATGACCCTGAACAAGTTACTTAACGTCTCTGTGCCTCAGTTTCTTTATCTATAGCCTCAACCACCAAAGGCAAGGTGGGGGTGATTACCATAATGGACAGCAGCGCGAGAGCAGAAATCAGAATAGTGTGCCTCACACAGACCCGTGGTGCTGTCTAGTAGTAGTCAGCTAGGACTGCCGTAACAAAACACCGCAGACCGGGTGGCCTACACAACAGAAAGCTATTTCCCCACATCCTGTAGCTTGGAAGTCCACAGTCAAGGTGCTGGCAGGTATGGTTTCTCCTGAGGCCTCTCTCCTTTGCTGGCAGATGACCTTCTCCCTGTGCCTTCACATGCCTGGCATCTCTTCCTCTTCTCATAAGGACATCAGTCACACTGGATTAGGGTCATGATTTCATTTAACCTTAATTACCTCGTGAAAGGCCCCATTTCCAAATACAGTCACATTGGGGGCTAGGGCTTCAACATACTGGTTTTGGAGGACCAAAATGCAGTCCAAAACTGGAACTAACAGTGCCTGCCTCATAAGGCTGCTAGGAGGATTACGTGAGTTAAAATTTGTGAAGTATTTACAACAGTGGCTGGTACAAAGGAGAGCCATGCAAATGTTTATTAAGTGATATGGGAAAAAAATTAAAGACTTAAAATCTGAGTTAATTTCCTCATCTGTAAAATGGTAGGACCTCTCTCTTTTTGGCAGATAGGAATCGGGCATGTGTATTAGTTACCTATTTCTGTGTAACAAATTACCCTAATGTTTAGCAACTTAAAACAAACATTTGCTATCTCATACAGTTTCTGTGGAACAGGGATTCAGGAGCAGCTCAGCTGGGTCATTCTGGCTCAGCCTCTCATGAGGTTGTCATGGAGACATTATCTGAAGGATCCGCTCCCAAGGTGGTTCACTCACATGACTGACAAGCTGGTGCCAGTTGCTGGCAGGAGGCTTCCATTCCTCACCATGTAGACTTCTCCAAAAGGCTGATGACGTGCCCTCACAACACGGCAGCTGGCTTCCTCAAAAGCAAGTGGTCCAAGGAAGAGCAAGTAAGAAGTGACAACGTCTTTTGTGATCTGGCCTCAGAAGTTACATTCCATCACTTCTGCTATATTCTATTGGTCACAAAGATCAACCCTAATACGAGGGGACTACCCAGGCCATGAATACCAAGCAGAATCATGAATAGGAGTCACCTCAGAGAATGGCCACCACACTTGGTCAGTCAGATGCTACTGCCAAGACTTTGAAAAGTGAAAGTGAAACAAGGACACAGTGACAGCTGAAGATCACTTACAGCTCAGCACAAATACCAAGTGGAGATAGCACCAGTTACAGCATCCCAAGCACACAACTATCCCGGTGTGTTCTGAGCTGTATTTTCCATTGTGCTAGATTTTTTTGGGTTCTGTCTCACTCTCTAAACCTATTTCCCAGTCTCCCACTTAATTCTGTGATATGCCCAATAGTTTTTCAATAATTTTTTTAATCTGCTAGTCAGTCAGCTTCTATTATTTGTAACCAAGAACCTTGACTAATACAATCTAGAAAATTTCCCCTTTGTCCTCTGCTGCTATACATCTTCCTCTTTCCTCAGACCTCATATCCCAGGTCATATGTTATTTCCTTAAGAAAGCCTTCCCTAGCTCCTCAAACTAGGACAGGCACCTCACTCCATGTTTGAAAAGCACTTTCTATTTCTCATTCTCACCTCTGCTACTAAAAGTTATAATTAACTACTCTTATATAATCAATTTTCTTCCGTTAGAATTTTTCTCCATGGGGGCAGAAAACATAACTATCTTGTTCATTGCTATATCCTCAGAATCTTCACATAGTAGGTCTCTCAAAAAGGAAGACTAAAAGTCAAACACAAACTTTTTGCTGGGCTTATTGTCTTTAGGAGAGAGCTGACATCCTCAATCATCCATTTTAGTGTGACTTGAGAATGATGCTGTCATTTATTTTTACATTTTCCAATGTATTTTTTCTATTAGTTTTGAAATTGGTGTTTTCAAAGCTGTTTGATGTTGCCATCCTCTATCACCAAAGATTCCAGTTTAATTTATACTTTATTCAGTCAATTCTTTCTCTATGGAGAGGCCAAAATATAAGAAGTTTGCTTCATGAACATGGAATTTGAAAATGGAGTTAATTATTGGATTTGATTGTTCAATGGCATCTGGCTAAGGAAACTTGACTGAGAACTGAGATATTCCTGCCAAGATGTCTGACAGGTCCCTGAGCCAGCGCTCCCTCTGCAGGGATGGGAAGTGCCAATGCTCAACTCGCTGGCCCTTGTTTTCTCTGTTGACCCCTCTCCTCTTCCAAGTGTTTCATTATTTCTTTAGATATGCTATTCCCATCCAAGTCTCCATTTGATGGTGAGGAACAGTTTATTTTAAAGATCAGGTTTGCCTGATCAGGTTTGGAAGATAGAAAGCAGGAGGAGGAAAAGCAAAATTCTTAAGAATGATTCTTTTTTAAAATTAATCCAGTAAAATCAACATGACCTGCATCATCAGCTTGAGGTATAATTAAGATATTAAGTCTTTTTCATATTCAAATTAATCATTCAATCCCCCACAGGACCAACTTAAAAGGAAGTCCAGGGCTTCCCTGGTGGCGCAGTGGTTGAGAGTCCGCCTGCCGATGCAGGGGACGCGGGTTCGTACCCCGGTCCGGGAAGATCCCACATGCTGCGGAGCGGCTGGGCCCGTGAGCCATGGCCGCTGAGCCTGTGCGTCCGGAGCCTGTACTCCGCAACGGGAGAGGCCACAACAGTGAGAGGCCCGCGTACCGCAAAAAAAAAAAAAAAAAAAAAAAAAAAAAAGGAAGTCCAGTGGCTCCCTCTTGAAACCTCTCCCCTTAACCAAGCTGTCAAGAACCATGGACACTTACACAGTCCAAAGGGGTCATCTCTGTTTCTCAGTTACTCATCTTTAGCAGAAGAACAGAAGGAGGCAGGGAGGGAGAGACGGAGGGAAAGAAAGAGAAAAACTAGAGGAGGAGGAAGAGAAGGCACTCAAGCTGTCTGACCAGTTTCAGACTAGCCCCAATATTCAATTGTCATTCCTGTCGTCACTGCCATGCAAATTCACTGCACTTAGCTGATCTGGTCCAGTGCATTCATTTGAGCCTTTTTGCCCTCCCAATGATGCAACAGGAGCTGCAGAGGTGTACCAAAGTTACAGATCTCCTCTTATCTTTTCAGTCTAAGCCACTGTTCCCACAATATCCCCTTGTGACAGGGAGGTCTTCCAGGCACACACTGTTATGGAATGAATCTTCATGATTTCCTACAATTCACTTGTCAAATATCTGCCTTCCCTTGGGACAAATGCTCCTTTGGGGACACAGGTGAACTTATTTGAAAACATCTCAACCTATCCAATGTTAGCTAGGATACGGTGGTCTCAAACAAAATGGGGACATTCTATTTTCTCCTAGAAGTCCTTGACAATGCAAATTTATTCCACTTTTCCCCAAGCTTACACAGCAAAAGATACACGGAGAAAACTTTTAAGGAGTCACAAAATATTCTTATATATACTTTTCCTGAATCAATGGGTTCTTACTTCTTCCATTTGAATAATAAGTGACCTTAAAGAAATTCTCAGAATTAAGAAAATCTGTTCCAAATTGATCCCTTGTAGTCACCTAGCAGAAAAGTGGCTTGCACCTTCTTTCACCAACCAAGAAACAAAAAACTGTTCTATCCTGCCAGTATCCCTCATATTTCTATACAAAAATAAAATAAAATAAAAATATAGCCCATAATCATTAAAGATATTATAAGAAAACGTGGAACTGACTTGAAAGGTATAATATAGTAGATAAATGGACCATTTAGCACAGAGTTACCCTTGGTAACAGTACCCTAAATTTTGTCCAAGTATTTATCCTTCCTAGATGCAGCCTTTGTGTTTGGAACACATAGTCCCCAGTCCCACGTCCATAGAGGTAGACTTGTACTGCAGGTCTAAACTAATTCTGTTTCCCTGGACACACTCATTGCTTCAGGGATGGGTCCATAGCTCAATATCAACTTAGGAGAGCCAAGTTTTTGCTCTACTCTTGAAGGACAGAAGTTCTCTTTCCTATTACATAAGTAACCACCACTAAAAAGCCTGCCTTAAAATGGAGCCAAACCAGAGTAAGCAGAACCAATAATAAATCCTAGTCACAACAGATATAGAGTGCTCAATTAATGAAACAATAAGCTTCCTTTTCGGTTATTTCAGTTTGGGATTTCTGTTGCTTTCTATGAAAAGAATCTCATCTGATACACATGAACCAATTAGCATATTAGAAGGTTAAAACAGGAGATGTACTAGGTAGGTAGAAGGGAAAGAGTGGGGAAGTCCACTTTCTTTTTCTCTTTAAATTTGTGCCTCTTATAGCCACTATAACAACAGGAAGTATAGTTTAATTGGAAATAGGCTAACACAGTTCTAAGAATAATCATCTAAGACTAACTGCCTGGGTAGTTTTGATTTCAGCTAAATTTGCTCTTCTGTTATAAAGTGTACCTCTCCTGATTAGTACTTGATTAAACACCACCAACAAAGATAACCTCTTAGAACTGAAATATCAACAGCTTTCTGGATTCCATTTTTTCTTAGCAAGAGAATAAGCATAGCACATTGTTTAGATGCTTTTAATTGGATGAATATCAGATATACAGTGTTTTTCTATCATTGATGCCTTGTGTGCTAAGAATTTCATTACGTCCTAGTATTACCACATAAAAATTTCCTTGTGTTTGTCACAAACATATTCCTACACATAAAGATAATAGCTACAACTTCACTACCTATACACTGAATTTTTCTTTAAGAGTATCCACTTGACGTCATGGAGCACCTAATCCAGTTGAAATATTCTGCTTTTGACCATGATTTGTTCTTTTCAAAATAGACTTTTTTAAAAAAAGAGGAAAATTTGAGTAGATTTTTATTTCACCATTGGGTCCTAAGCAGTTACTGATTATCCATTCCATGTAGTTTTGTAAGAAAAGAAAAGGAAACTCAGATGTGGCCCTTGCCCTCCAGGAGTTTATAAGCTGCTTCTAGTTACAAAATGGGCAGGGTGCAAAATTTTTAGTACCATTTACACAGTAAAATACACATGACTATAATACAGCATCATTAAGTGAGGTGAAAATATTTGGTAACGGGGCTCTTAGTAAATATCTGTGGTCTCATCAGAAGGAAACAGGTTAGTCAGGAGAGGCTGTTTTAACATTTACCAATACCTGAAGAGTCACATAATGTCCTGAAATGAATGATTTTTATCATTCATCTATTCAAGAAATGATTACACGCATTCTACGTGTCAGATGCTGTATTAGGTGATCATCTTGATGCTTCTTGTTTTCCTTAGGCTTTTATCTTGGATGAACACCAGTTGTGCAGAATCATTACCCTTGGTTCACGACACTATCATTGACTTATTCAGGTACCACAGTGGGCTTTCTCCAGTGTGTGGCTATTGTAGATACAGGCTCATGTTTCCTGATACACATGACTGTATATACATAAGGGAGTGGAACTGCTGAGTCAAATGGTATACAAATGCTCTCATTCACAATACCAAAGTATTCTCCAAAGTAGTGGAACCCATTTATATCCCTACCAGCAACGAATAAGAAATCCAGTCGATCTACACCTGCACAAACACTTGGTATTACTAGACTGCTTAATTTTTTCCCGTCTGTTGTGTGTAAAATGGTATCTCACTGTGGTCTTGTGTTCCTAATTAATTTTAGGTTGCGCATCTCTTCACATATTTTGAGGTAATACATACGTTCCTTCTTCCTCTATTTTTGACTCTGTTAGTATTCTTAACATTATAGGTACAGATATAGACATAGATAATAGAATAGCAAATACAAGGTTCTAGCAAGTCAACAAAATATGAAGGATCACTTAAGAGGTCAAAGTCTCTCGTATTCTTTGCTTCTTGGGACTGTGTGAGAGAAAATGTGTACTTTGGCCTAGTAAGTAAAGGAAATACTAACTCCCAACTATTATTCACCTTTCATAACGTTAGGCAAGTTTGCATCAGAAATCCTCAACTTCTCAGCCTTTCCCATACGGCATCTCACTCCCACAGAATTCTAGTCAAATCAAAAGAAGAGAATGTGGACAGGAAAGGTCCCTTTTACAAAGAATGCTTCTGAGTGACCCAAGACCAAGACCTTTTCAAACTGTAAACCTCATGGGTCTGGTCACGGTCTGGAGACTAGTAAACTGACCAGCAGCACAGAACCCTAAGGTCACCTGGAGCCACCCCTGATGACCACACCTGGATGACCTGTACTGTGAGACCACAGAAAATCATTTCAAACAAAAGTCAAACTGGAATATACACTAGATTCAGAGGGGCAAGAGATATTTGATTTGGGCACATGGCAGAATACCAACTAAAGTGGTACTCTCACTTCTTCTATTCCCAAATGTGAAAGATAAATAATGATCGCACAAAAATGTTTGCTTCACTAGGTGCCTGACACTTACTGAAAAGCACAATGAAATACTGGAGACATTATATAGCTATAAAGACAAACCGAAAATAATTTAATAAATTAAGACAAAATTTTTTTTAAGTTTTTAAAAGGGGGAAAGAAAATTTTACATATTCAAGGCATATTCAGAAGTTCTAAACTTTTTAAGATCGTGTTTTTTTCCCTCAAATGAAAGCAATACATTACAAAACTTCAGAAGCCAGAGTTTCTAAGCAAACATAAGAGGTGGGGGAAGACTCAACTGTAATGATCTTCATTTGCATTCATATACTGTTCTTTTTTTTATTATTATTTTTAAATTTTATTTATTTATTTTTGGCTGCATTGGGTCTTCGTTGCTGTGCGCAGGCTTTCTCTAGTTGCAGCGAGCGGGGGCTACTCTTCCTTGCAGTGCGCAGGCTTCTCATTGCGGTGGCTTCTCTTGTTGCAGAGCACAGGCTCTAGGCACGCGGGCTCAGTAGTTGTGGCACATGGGCTCAGCAGTTGTGGCTCGTGGGCCCTAGAGCACAGGCTCAGTGGTTGTGGCTTGCGGGCTTAGTTGCTCCGCGGCATGTGGGAACTTCCCGGACCAGGGCTCGAACCCATGTCCCCTGCATTGGCAGGCGGATTCTTAACCCTGTGCACCAGGGAAGCCCCATATATACCCTTCTCTTAATCCGTTCAGGCTGCTATAACAAAATGTGATGGACTGAGTAACTTAGAAACCAGAAAAATGTATTTCTTACAGTTCCGGAGGCTAGGAAGTCCAAGATCAAGGTGCCAAAATGGTTTTGTTCATAGTGAAGGCCTGCTTCCTGGTTCATAGCCTGTATCCTCACATAGTGGAAGAGTTAGGGATCTCTCTGGGGTCACTTTTATAAGTCACTGATCCCATTCATGAGGGCTCCACCCTCATGGCTTAAGTACCTCTCAAAGGCCCTACCTATTAATACCATCGCATTGGGCATTAGGATCTCAACATAGAAATATAGAGAGGGACACAAATATTCAGTCTATAGCAACTATATGCCTAGTATATTTTCTTCCTCAACGTTCCAGTATATTCAGAATAGGCAGGTATTTAAATTTGCATTTTAACCAGTGGACAAATTGAGTCAAAGAGAAATGAGGCAACTTTCTGAAAGCGACAAGGGGATTAGCCTCACCAACAGACGTAGAAGTCACATCTCCTAAAATCCTACCATGGCCTGTAATTGGGCAAAACCACTTTCTGCTCTTCTCATGATAAATAGGTTTAAAAATAGTACAATCCCAATATCGCATCAATTGAAAGAGTTTTTTTTTTTATAAAAGGTATAAACATGCCATGTGATGAGCTATTTTAATTCTGTGTGTAGATAAGGAATCTGCGAAAAGCTTATGAAACCAGTTATCAGCCACCCCAACTCTTTTGTGCTTCCTTATAAAAATTCCCGGATGTCATAACTGTCACACCTACTTGTTAAATTGGAGAAATTCTTGAACCGCAGTAAACAGATGCTAGAACAGATGGAAAGTTTCTTTTTGGGCTGAGAAAAAGAAATTTCCAATTAAGAAATGCCTGGACACTATTTTATCTCCCTTCTAGTTGACTGAACTATGAGATTTCCTTATGTCACAGTTTAGAATTTAAAAAGTTTCTATTTCCCTCGATATTCTTTATTTCTTCAGGTACCCATAAACATTAGCTTAAAATATACTCATTTTTATGTCCCCTTTATAAAACTGCTATGGTGCTTTAAAAAATGGAAAATTAATGATATATTTTCATGTAACGTTTATATTTAACACCTTTATTCTTACCCATCATGTGTTAAGTTTGCCTCTTACATTTTCTCGCCATTCACTTACAACTTTAAATAGTATCTATCATGCGTCGAACACTTATTTCTTCACTGTTTTATCCCCTACCTACCCCAAAAGAAGCATTACAGAATGCAAAATAAAATCCCTCCTTTGTGCAGGTATGAAAGCAGATGTCGGCTTTTCTACCAACTATCCTCTCAGCCCCCCAAGAGCAACCTCCACCCAACAGTTACCTTCCTTAGTATCTTTCTAGGGAAAAGATGAACTGGTTCACTCCTGAACGGTTTACCTAGCAGCTGCTTCTCTGACAGGTACTCTCTCCAGGCCCTGATGTCCTTGTGAGCTTTTTCCATGCTTCACTGATGCCACCATTCCAAGTTCTTTACTCCCCCAAATTACGACTAGCTCAAGGACACCCAGAACTGCCTTCATAGAAGGTCTGTGGCCGTAAAGGGAGATGTGCAGCAGCTCACAGCTGCTTGAGGTACCTGGAGATAAAATATCAGTGCTAGTCTTTAAAGGTCCTCAGCCATTTAAGTGCACTTAATTTTTTAGTGCAGTTTTAATTTCACAGCAAAATTGAGCAGAAAGTACAGAGTTCCCGTATGCCCCCTGCTCCCACATATGCACAATCTCTCCCACTATCAACATCTGACACCACAGGGGGATACTGTATTTGTTAAAATCGATGAACCTACATGGACACATCATTATCTACCCAACTTCCATAGTTTTCATTAGTGTTCACTCTTGGTGTTGTATATTTTATAAATTTTGACAAATATTTAATGACACGTATCCACCACTGTAGTCACACAGAATAACTTCACTGCCCTAAAACTCCTCTGTACTCTGCCTGAACATCCTTCCCTCCCCCTAACCCCTGGCAACCACTGATCTCTGTCTCCATAGTTTTGCCTTTTCCAGAACGTCATATAGTTGGAATTGTACAGTATGTAGCCTTTTCAGTTTCTTTCACTTAGTAATATTAATTTAAGGTCCCTCCGTGTCTTTTCATAACTTGATAGCTCATTTCTTTCTAGTTACTGAGTGATATTTCATTGTCTGGAGATACCATAGTTTATCCATTCACCTACTGAAGGACATCTTCGTTGTTTCCAGGTTGGAGGCATTATGAATAAAGATGCTATAAACATCCTTGTACAGGCTTCTATGTGGACATAAGTTTTCCATTCATTAAGGTAAATTCCAAGGAGCACAACTGCTGGCTCATATGGTAAGAGTGTTTAGTTTTGTAAAAAAATGTCAAACCATCTTCCAAAGTGGCTGTACTATTTTGTATCCCACCAGCAATGAGAGTTCTTGATGCTCTATACCCTCCCCAGGATTTGGTGGTGTCAGTGTTTGGCATCTTGGCCATTCTAACAGGTGTGTAAGTGGTATCTCATTGTTGTTTAATTTTCAATTTCCTAATGACATATGATATGGAACACCTTTTCATGTGCTTTTTACCATATGTATATCTTTTTTGGTTAAGTGTCTATTCAGGTCTCATGCCCATTTTTTTTTTTGGCGGGGGGATGGCTTATAAACAACAGAAATTTATTTCTCATGGTTCTGGAGACCAGTAGGTCCAAGAAGAAGGCACTGGCAGATTCAGTGCCTGGTGAGGGCCTGCTTCCTGGTTCATATACGTCCATCTTCTTGCTGTAACTTCATATGGTGGATGAGCTCTCTTGCCCATTTTTCAATCAGCCTATTTTCCTATTGCTGAGTTTTAAGAGTTCTTTGTATATTTTGGATAATATCCTTTACCAGATAGGTCTTTTGCAAATATTTTCTCCCAGTTTGTGGCTTGTCTCTCTTTCTCCTGACATTGTCCTTCACAGAGCAGATTTTTAGTTTTTTGTTTGTTTGTTTGCGGTACGCGGGCCTCTCACTTGTTGTGGCCTCTCCCGTTGCGGAGCACAGGCTCCGGACACACAGGCTCAGTGGCCATGGCTCACGGGCCCAGCCACTCCACGGCATGTGGGATCTTCCCGGACTGGGGCACGAACTCGTGTCCCCTGCATCGGCAGGCAGACTCTCAACCACTGAGCCACCGCAGAAGCCCCAGATTTTTAGTTTTAAGGAAGACTAGTTTATCAATTATTTTTTTCATGGATGGTACCTTGGTGTTATATCTAAAGTCACTGCCATACCCAAGGTCATTTAGATTTTTTTTTCCCTATGTTATTTTCTAGCGTTTTACAGTTTTACATTTAGGTCAAAGATCCATTCTGAGTTAGTTTTAGTGAAGTGTGTAAGGAAGGCCTGTGTCTAGATTCACCTTTTTGCCCGTGGATGTCCAACTGTTCTAGCACCCTCAGTCATTTTTTCAATAATTGAATTCTCAGCCTCCCTGAGCTCCCAAAATTCCAGTTTATTTTTTATTGTGAAATAATGTTCCTATTCTTCATCTTCTCAGTTTTTCCACAGGGCCTATTTTTTTTTTTTTTTTTTTGCGGTATGCGGGCCTCTCACTGTTGTGGCCTCTCCCGTTGCAGAGCACAGGCTCCGGACACACAGGCTCAGCGGCCATGGCTCACGGGCCCAGCCACTCCACGGCATGTCCCGGACCGGGGCACGAACCCGTGTCCCCTGCATCGGCAGGCGGACTCTCAACCAGTGCGCCACCAGGGAAGCCCTCAGGGCCTAATTTTTATAAACAAACTCACTGATTAAGGTACATCTAAATAAGCAAGATGCTTCCTTCCTGTATGTCCTCTGTTAGAACATGTTAGGGAACATCTGGGTGGGAGGGGGGGTGGGTGCTCATTGACTTTGCCATAATTTTATTCCAAATGCAGATAAAACAGACCCAGTATTATCATATAAAAAAAGTAATCAATCATTGTGCTGGACATCTTTCTAATTTTTATCTTGTGCTTTTTCTTATCTTTCTCTTCTTTCTCAATGCTTTGTGAAATAAAACCACAAATAGGCTTGTGATAATGAAATCCTGGTTGAAGTATTTAAGAAACAAAATTATTTACTGTGTTATATATATGGTCTCTATATGTTACACTTAAGTACTCGATTGCCAATATTTAATAAACCCTCCAAATTTCAAATGCTTACTCTCTTCTATCCTCATTCTGGCAATAGTTAGCATTCTGTTTTCTAAGATGTATCTTAAATAAGTCAACACATTGTAGAAAACAGTTTAATAAGTGAATGAAGCCCTTTCTTTCCATCTGCTTTCCAACTTCAAGGGAGCGTTTTAAATAATTATTACATTTCTTACAGTATGTAAGAAAAGACTTAAGGGGCTAACGACTGAGATTTGTTTGCAAGGTATAATAGAAAAGTTTCTTACAAAAACATGTCTTCGTGATGAAGACAAGAAACGTACGAGGAAAGACAAAGCAGTAAGAGATATTAGTAAATGATTGCCACAATATATGCGAACCTTCAGAAATGTGAGGAGAGCATTAAAACAAAGTAGGTGTGCAATTAGAGAAGTGTGGATCATATAATGATACCCTTTTTTGTAGAATTCCAACTGCATCAGGGCCCATTAATTTTGGGTGAATGAAGTTCTGCTAATGTTCCTTAGAGTCTTTAGCGTTGAGCTGCTATAAAAACAGGCTTTAACTGATTCTGGAGATTTAGGAATGTTTCACAGACTCTGACACCTAATGAAATAGGAATAACCATTTATCATGCATTTTTGTTTCAACATCCATTGTACAGGCCTTAGAACTACTGGAAAAGTATTTATAAATATTTATAAAGACATTCCTCATATCCTGGAGTTAATTTGGTGTTTTCTTGCCTTCTATGAAAACAGGTAAACAGAAACATAGAGAAATTAAATGAATTTTTAAAAGAGAAGCCTAAATATATGAAGGCAATCATTCTAAACTCTTTTCCCCAGAAACTGTCTCCTTTCTACCAATCTTCTTAAAACAAAATAATTTTCCAATAAAAAAGGCAAATGTCTAAAAATCAACAAGGGTAACATATAAACATCAACACATTATTTTCCTCTGACAATGTAAGCGATCAATTGTCAACGCTCTGTAAGACTGGTTCTAAATTAAGATTTAGTCCCAAAATAAAAGAGGAAAAAAGTAAAACTTTAATCTCTTTACAGAATTAGGCTTTATATATTTACCTCTTTTTCCCCTTAAATTCTATTTAATTTTACATATAGTTTGTAGATTTTCTGCTCTTTTCCAATAATGCCCCTCTTTGTTTTCCCAAAGAAAGGATGTAATGATCCCACTAATTCTTTCTACATTAAAGTTTTACAGTAAAACATTACCTCTTTACGTTCATTGCTTTTCTTCAGCAAACAAGTTCTAAAGTTAAATCCGTCCATTACAAGCCAACAAAATAAGATCACTCTGAAACTTGTGCCCAAGGCTGCATTCGGGGCCCCTTTTGCAAATGTGTGTTTATATTTCCATGCAATTGAAACAATAACAATTTCTCCTCCAAGTCACTTAGCATCCCCACAACCAAGTGTACTTTAGTGTGTAAAAAAACAGAAGTTTACAGAGGTTTGAGGAGACAGTCCTATTCAGAACCTTCGCTGGGTTCATTCAACAGAAGCACCTCTTCGTTTTTTACCCACTGCAAACAAAGAGCTCCTGGCTTTTTAATAGCAACAATGAGAAACAAAGACTGGTGAGTAGCTTTTCAAGTCATCAGCCCAGCTGAGGAACTGGCCATTGACAGCTGGACTGACGGAATATTATGAGTCGTCAAAGGAAGCCCGCAAGAACCATATGGAGTGACATTCCAACACTTTTAATATATGCCCCTCAGAAACTCCCATAGCTGATGGCGTTCACACAGCTGTAGGTTATTAGGAAGGAGCCTTAAGTGAACGAGGGAGCCCTCTTTAGGGTCATTCACTATCATAATAATGTTAAGTAAAACCTGCTGGTGGTGAAGCAACTGAGTGGAGAAGAACAATATATCACTGTTTCCCCACGGCTACCATAAACTAGGGAGTTCTATCTTTTGTGTGTTGTGAGAAATTAATTTTAGGTCTGAGTTTTATAGTGATCTCCTGGGGCTAATAAATGTGGCTTTTTATCTGACTTGTAGTTCTTGAAATTCCAAAATAGACCTTCATGAAATAAATAGAATTTCATTTGAATTACATGCAAAACATTACCAAAAAATTCAGAAAGAGAATCTCTAAATAATCTCTGGAATACCTCAAGTGAATAATCAATTTATAACTTACAACCAACATGAAGGTTCTCGAATACCATCCTGAATAGCCAAGGCTCTATGTGAAATGAAGATACAGGGGTAGGTGTCCTTCTCCCCAAATTATTTCTTTACCATTATTGATAACATATTAAAAGTATATTACTTATTAATAAAACTCAACCATTAAGTAAAAAGTAGCTTTTAGATAAATTTGAGCTATAATTTTCATTCTACAATGGAGAAGCCAGTTTCTTTTCCCCTTTGAATTTCAAGCATGCCAATATTCAGAAAAACATGATATAATAAGGATCATATCAGAGTCTAAAAATAATAGGTGACTCCCTCCATTGTTCCTTCCACATTTAGTAATCACCTGTTATATGATTAATAGCTGTGGCTCAGTTTAAGCCTTCTGTTTCTGGACATGGCTAAGAGAAATGAAGTCAAATGTCAAGCCAAATGTACTGGCTTCTGTATGAAGGCAATAAGGGAATGCCAAAGAATCACTCACAGCTCATTACAAGATAATGATCAGATTTTTCTCATCTGTGTAGATGCTTGATTCAACAAGGTTAACATTGTTGAGTCAATAAAAGCACCTCATCAAAAAACACAACCAAGAAACCTATTAAATAAAGAAAACGTTTTTAAGTTTTCAATTGTAGTGCTTCTTTATAAATGAATAGCACCTGAATCAGGACCAGCCCTGACAAAGAAGCGCTGCTTTGATGCAGTACCATGCTTTGTCTTTACTGTACACAGCTGTCCCTCCTCATCCACAGACAACAGCATGAGGCATTCATGCAGTCAAGGAGTTGGAAGTTAGGTGCAGGTGGAGCTGCGGACAGTCTGATGAACAAACATCTCAGAAGAACATTCTGCTGCTGCTTTTTGAAGAGTGATTCCCAGAGCACTTTGTTGATTTCCCTCTTTCCCTTGATTTTTAAGTTCTCTTTTCAAATTTCTAGTCTGTTCTGTGTTGTTTTATGAGGTGGTCGGTCAGGGGTGGCCACAAGAAGAGACAGAGAGACTCAGAAAGACAAAGTTAATTACACTCACATGTCCTAGAGAGACGGTGCATGCAGGGCTGCATGGAAAATCACCCGGGTGGTCACAGGCAGAAGACAGGAGTTCAAGGAAAGCTTAGGCCTCCACCTTTACTGGGGTTTCTGTGGGAAAAGCAAGACAGGGCAGGTAAATGGTTAGGATTGGCTACTGTCAATAATTCCAAAGGGCCTTGGACTATAGGGATGGTCCTCTAGTTGCCTGGTTCCTGGCCTTGGGATAATTAAAGCAGAGGAATATTGCTCCTGGGGTGTATGGACCAGATAGAGGAGGTGTTGCTTTGACTGGTTAGTTTGCATATCAAAGGCATGCCTGCACTGGGATCTTTGCCATCTCTAGGAATTAGCTCACCCCAGAAAGGGCCAGTTCTCCCAGCCAGAAAGTTTTCTTTTTAAGATGTCAAATCATAATATATAGAAAATTTTAAAGTATGTACAACACCTGGCCTTAAAATGAACCCAGTTACGTTAGACAAAGAAAGAGAAACCTTAATTTATTTTTACACAAAAATAGTAGTAAATGATGGTCACTTACACACTATGTTTTTCAGGGCGCTTTAAGAAGACCAATGTTGATTTGTTCCCCGTCACAGATTTTTTTAAAAATCAGCAATATTTATGATGATAAATCAGCAGATAAGGACTTGAAAGTCCTATGGTCTCAGCTTCACTGCTCTCTCACTTTTGAGCTATATTTCAAAAACCCAATTTTTCTTTCCTTCCTCTTACACTGCATGAAGGCTTAGATATGTCATCTTTACTTCTGTCTATAATAAAAGAGATCACAGTGCGAGGACCAATCGTTAAGACACACACAGGTTTAGCACGGAGGCATCTCTGGCTGAGAAGACATGGAGAAGACAGAGCAAGGAATTTGTAAGGCCCACTTTGGCGAGACTCCAGATGCTGAGTCTGCCTCTATGTTGATGCCTCAATGTGTGAGTGACTACTCAAAGCTAAAAGGAAAAGGACTAGCTATCAATTTTCACATATCAAACAATGCAAAGACCCACAAGAAACAGATTATGTTCTTTGTTTCCAAAGGGATAAAAATCCTTGGAAGATGTTGCATGGCTAGGTGGCCACACATCTTGGTTGGCCAGACTCCCTGCCTGGTTACACCTACTGTCCCAAGGTGTTCTGAACAGCAGTCCCTTTTGTTTTCAAAAGTGTCCTGACAGCCTGAGTTCAGATTCTAGCTCCACTATTTTCCAGGACAACTGGGGCAAGTGGCTTGACCTCTGTCACAGTTTTATCATGTGTAAGTGGGAATAGTGGTGCTTACCTCATAGGGTGGCTGTGAGAACTATACAGATTAATGCCTATGAGATGGTTAGAATAGTGCCTGGTACTTGGCAAGTACTCACTCAGTAAGAGCTAAGATTTTATGTCCTGGCATTTATGCTATGACTCAAAAGGTATTATGTAGTGATTTCTTACATTTTGGATTCATCATTAGTTATCTGCCTATAAATATATGTTAAATATGTATATGTATAGCTGATTCACTTTGTTATAAAGCGGAAACTAACACACCATTGTAAAGCAATTATACTCCAATAAAGATGTTTAAAAAAATATGCCAAATAATTACCAGAAGATATTATGTCTAGAAAGAATACACATTCTCACTGTGTATAAGGTGTAATTCTTTTGGCCTGAGATAAATAGAAAAGTATCAGTAGAATCTTTAAAATTGGAGTTCTGCGTGTAATAAATGTAGAACACACTATTTATTCAGTACTAAGATGCACTGTTTCTTTAAACAGATCTCTATTCAGAAAATCACTTGCAATCAATGTTGTATAAATGCTTTGGTATCCCCCATCCCACAAATAATTTGTTTTTCAAATCATGAGATCTGGAATCATAAAAATAATGATATTTAGAAATGTATATATATACACAATCATATGCATACGTTAAATACCAGGTTTTAATATGTGGGTGCATGTTTGTGTGTAAAATGGCTTAATTCATAAAGAAAAATATTGATACAGTTAACCATATTAAAATAGGACACTTAAAGAAAATGGCAGGACTTCCCTGGTGGTCCAGTGATTAAGAATCCACCTTGCAATGCAGGGGACGCAGGTTCGATCCCTGGTTGGGGAGTGAAGATCTCACATGCCATGGGGCAACTAAGCCCATGAGCCACAACTACTGAGCCCACATGCCTCAACTAGAGAGCCTGCATGCTGCAAACTACAGAGCCCACACGCTCTGGAGCCCACACACCACAACTACAGAGCCCACATGCTCTGGGGCCAGCACACTGCAACTACTGAGCCTGCACACCACAGCCAGAGAGCAGCCTGCGTGCCACAGTGAAGATCCCGCATGCCGCAACTAAGACCCAACACAGCCAAAAAAGTAAATAAATAAAAATAAAATAAAATATAACATGTATTTAAGAAAAAAAGAAAATGGCAAGACTAGCCACAAAATGGGAGAAGACACTTGAAACACATATAACTGAATGTGATAGTACCAAGAACATACAAAGTCATACAAATCTATAAGGAGAAAAGAAAAATGGGAGAAAGGAATACGTTTTATACAAAAAAACACATTTGGCCACTAATCAGATGAAGTTGATCAATCTCATCAAAAAACTTGACAATGCATATCAGATCACAATGCAGTATCATTTTTCAAAATTTGTGCCAAAAATTAGGTAGTCTGACAATACCAAGTGTTAGAAAGTGAAACTGTCTTCCTGGTTGTACGAAAACAATTTGTAAAGTTGTAAATTGTGTAGATTTGAAAACGAGTATACCCTATTGCCAGCAAGTGCCTTCCAAAGCATACATGCAAGATAAATATTTGCATGTGTGCACCAGGGCCCCAGATAAGAGAGATCATATATCACAATTCAGAATAGCAACAGCTTTGAAAATTCCCAATGCCCATCCACAGGAAAATGGATAAATCAACTGTGGTACATGTTCAGCATATATTATAAAACAGTAAAAAAGGAATGAATTACAGATACAAGGACATGGACAAACCTTAGCAACAATGTTGCATGAAAGGAAGCAAAACTAAATCCAACTAAACAATGTATTGTTTAGATATATGCATCTCTGTTTATGTGTATGAAATAAAACTATTTTTAAAAGGAATAATACAAAATTTGGGATATTGCTTACCCCTGAGCGGAGACAGCAGGGTCAGAAAAGAAGTACAGATAAATTTAAGATAAATATACTAATCCAGTTCTTGGGTTAGGTGGTAAGCTCTTTATATGGACATTTTTATGTTATTAAAACAAATAAATAAAAGAGGGTCACGCTAAGTCAAATGATGACAGCGTGTCCTGGACCAAGAATTATGATTAATCCAATACCAGGCATCTGGGGTCCGGAAAAGATGGCCGCTCCCATTAAAAGACTAGTGATGAGTGGGTTATTTGCTTTCACATCGTTCCCTTGTTGTATTTTGTATATTATGGGAGTCACTCTACATCATTACTACTTCTTTTGTAGGAAATGTCAAAAGACAAAATTTTACAGAATAGAAGAATGTTTCCTTTCACATTTTACAAAATCTACCATAGTGATCACTGCTTAGTAGACGACAGACACTATTGCTGATGCCTTCAAAGATTCACCAAGTGACTGGGGAACTTGATGAGACAACAGAAATAACAGATTTATTTAAAAAAAAAAAAAAACTAGAGAAGGCTACTTGCTTTTCTTTATTTTCTTGCCAATCACCTTTATTTTGTAGGTCCCTAACTGCCGACCATGCCATGTGCCCCATGTTGCTGGAGATAAGGAGTAATCAGATAAAGTCCATTGTCAAATTTTAAAATATAAATGTATATTTCCATTGTAGAAATAATCAGAAAATTTACACACAAAATGGTTTTTAAAAAGACTCAAGAAACTTTTGAAGTTCATTAATCTTCTAATTATTACTACTTACCTTGAGATTAAAGAGTTATAGAAAAGTGCAACTTCAGACACATTATGCTCTGTACTTGGTAATTTTAAGTTTAAAATTAAAAATTGCTACTGTGACCCACCAAATTCCTGACAATTGAATAAAGAATATTTAGAGGTGGGCTTCCCTGGTGGCGCAGTGGTTGAGAGTCCGCCTGCCGATGCAGGGGACACGGGTTCGTGCCCCGGTCCGGGAAGATCCCACATGCCATGGAGCAGCTGGGCGCGTGAGCCATGGCCGCTGGGCCTGCGCATCCGGAGCCTGTGCTCCGCAACGGGAGAGGCCACAACAGTGAGAGGCCAGCATACCACCAAAAAAAAAAAAAAAAAAAGCATATTTAGAGGTATAGTAAAAGTCAGTGAAATATCATGGGCAGACTAATATACAGAATATAAAAACATGGAGCTATAAATTTGAACCGACCTAACAAAAACCATTCACAAACCTGTAGCTAATTATTCACTCTACATAGTATGGTGCTAATTCCAGAAATGAAAAGGCAGAAACGTTCTCCCCCCCCCAGAACTTTTAGAAGACCATGACAACAGACTTGGCATTTGATCGTAATCTCCAAATTGGTGATGTCAAGAAGTTCAGCTGAGGAGCATATGTGTGTCTGTTTCCTCACATGGTTGCTCTTGTAGCCATACTTCATGACTCATCTGTTTTTAGCCAGACAGCTTTCTAGTTTGAGAGGAGCTGGGAGTGTTGTATAATAAGGAGGAAAGAGGGCAAAGACCTATATTCCTTCATTTACGCAACAAATATTTACTCTCTATCCTCTACGTGCCACGTACTGTGTTGGATGCTGGAAAATAATGTGGAGTGAAATGGAGAACTGGATTACAGAGTGGTGTGTGTTGTGATAACTGAATAGGCTGGAAGGGAACAAGTCAGGATGCAGGAAAACCAGTTAGGAATCTACTGCAGTAATCCAGGAAGGAGATACTGGTCTGAACTAGGGTCATAGGGAGAAGAATGATATTCAAGGGCCTTTATAATGTAGAGTCAATTGGATTAGGTACCTGAAAAAGAAAATAAAGGTTTAGTCTAAACATGGAAGTGATATTTTCATTTTTACTCAGAGTAGCTTCTACTTAGGGGGAAGAGCGGAAAAGGGTGCCCTGCCCAAGGCACTAATGTGGCATATGGTAAAGAATAGAAAGATATTCAGATATTTCTCCATCCAATGCATATGTACATACATTCATACATCCAATTATATGGTAATTTGTGTTGGAACAAGACTGCATTTTGCAGACAGTTATCGGTTAAAAGATTGTAGGGGGGCTTTCCTGGTGGTGCAGTGGTTGAGAGTCCGCCTGCCAATGCAGGGGATACGGGTTCGTGTCCTGGTCCGGGAAGATCCCGCATGCCGCAGAGCGGCTGGGCCCGTGAGCCATGGCCGCTGAGCCTGTGTGTCCGGAGCCTGTGCTCCGCAATGGGAGAGGCCACAACAGTAAGAGGCCCGCAAACCGCAAAAAAAAAAAAAAAAAAAAAAAGATTGTAAGGAAAATTTTTACAGTCATGTTTGCCTTTGGTATTGGAGCACGATTACTTGTAAGCTTTAATTTAAAAATGTATTTGGATTTTTGTAGTTCAAAATTAGTCATCAGGAGTAGGTGGTCTTCCTATTTAAAAAGGCACAGAAATTAACTATGTTATTTAGGTATTGACAGAACACTGGAAATGTTCTAGAACAGTGATTCCCCAACTTGTCTGCAAATTAGAATCACCCGGGATCTTTTAGAAATTGCAGGGACTTCCCTGACAGTCTAGTGGTTAAGACTGCACACTCCCAATGCAGTGGGCACAGGTTCCATCCCTGGTCAGGGAACTAAGATCCCACAAGCCACACGGCACGGCCTAAAAACACAAAAAAAACCCCAAACAAACCAAAAATTGCAAAGCACAGGCCCCACCCCAGATCAACTGAAATGACAATCACTGGGGATGGGACACAGGAGTTTGCAGGTTTTTAAGCTCCCCAGGTGGAACCAATGTGTAGACAAGTTTGGGAACCACTGGTCCAAAACAGGAAGATAAAAAAGGGGAACTAAAACTGCTCTCTGCATAAAGAACCTGGTATAATTTTCAGGCTACAAACTCAGATCTATTTTTAAAAGTCTTTACTTTTCTATAAATGACTCGGATTTCTCTTTTAGGCTCCCAATTCCACAGAGTAGCTGAAGTTTGCTCTCAGTCCCAGGGTTTCTCTCCCTTCTTCCCTCTGGTGCTCCTTCACTGGGGCTGGGGTAGGGGGCTCTGAAGTACCAAGGCGGAGGAGCTAGAGGGGTGAGCATCCTTCTAATCCTCAGCTGATATCCCTCCATGCCTGCTCCGCTGAGTCCCCTCAACACAAGGCTTCTCTAGTGTAGTTTCTGAGGTCTCTAGTGCAGCTGCCTCCTCCCGTCCAAGGAGCTCTGAGACCCCCAGGCTCACAGCCTCACAGCTCCTGGCCACAAAGGCAGACATTCTGTGCTGCCGCCCAGCACACTGAAGCTCAGGGGGCAAGGGTAGCCTTTAAAAAGAGTGTCGAGGGCTTCCCTGGTGGCTCAGTGGTTGAGAGTCCGCCTGCCGATGCAGGGGACACGGGTTCGTGCCCCGGTCCGGGAAGATCCCACGTGCCGCGGAGCGGCTGGGCCCGTGAGCCATGGCCGCTGAGCCTGCGCGTCCGGAGCCTGTGCTCCGCAATGGGAGAGGCCAGTGAGAGGCCCGCGTACCGCCAAAAAAAAAAAAAAAAAAAACAGTGTCAAAAGGAATTACAGGTATTGAGAATGAAAAACACTGTTTAATAATATATCAGAATAAATCATATGTATTTCTCCTTGTCATCCACTAATTATGCAAAAGAATTTTTATGTTTGTTAAATTTTTCTTGGCTTGTTATTATTAGTACTAACTTCAACCCTCTACTTCCTTCCTGAAATCTTCTTAAGCTACTTGTCCATTATGTGAGTTAATTTTTTTAATTAAAAAATATAATCCAGGGCTTCCCTGGTGGTGCAGTGGTTGAAAATCTGCCTGCCGATGCAGGGGACACGGGTTCGAGCCCTGGTCCGGGAAGATCCCACATGCCGCGGAGCAACTAAGCCCATGCGCCACAACTACTGAGCTTGCGCTCGAGAGCCTGTGAGCCACAACTACTGAAGCCCACATGCCTAGAGCCCGTGCTCCGTAACAAGAGAAGCCACCACAGTGAGAAGCCTGTGCACCGCAACGAAGAGTAGCCCCTGCTCGCCACAACTAGAGAAAAGCCTGTGTGCAGCAACGAAGACCCAATGCAGCCAAAGATAAATAAATACATTTATTAAAAAATATATATAATCCATAAACCTACTTAACTGAGTACACAAGACTGCAATACCGTTTAATATATTGAAAGTTAACAAGTGAGGGAGATGACCCTGTCAGCCTCTCCACTTCAGAGAATTCCTAGTATTCCCTCAGGAAATACCTCCTGGACCATGTGTGACTCAGGACTGGCTGATAAGGTATCAGTGTCAATTCTCTAAGAGTCAAAATTTTTCATAAATACAAGTTAAACCCACTTAACGATGAATACTGGCCAGCATCTGTCTTGCAATACTTCTTTAGTTTCTATATGAATCTCTATTGTGCATACTCATCACAGGACTGTGTTTCTAGCATCAGCAAAAAATAAACGAAGTGAGAGGCTGTGCTATGGTTGGTGAGATTGTTACTTTACAATTTGTTTTCTTAATCTCTCAAGGAAATAAATGCCTCAAGACATACGCATGCAGGTCCCTTTATATCTAGATCACTTTCCATTAAAAGATGCAACAACATACTGGGATATATGAGAATCACTTTTGTTAGGTTAGGAAATATTTAACATAAAACAAAGTTTTAGTTCAGAATGTGTGCTTACCACACATAAAGTATGCTTAACATTAGGTAAAAGGTATTTGCAGATTTGAAGAAATAATGAAAGGAAACAAGAAATCAAATGAATGATTACATGTTAGATGGCTGGGAAATGGGTAGTTTTCTTTTAGATTTTCTTGAATATCATAACACTGAATATTTTTAATAGTCTTTCGATGTGTATTATGCTAGATACAAACAGAACTACAACTCTGCTCACTAGAAATATAGTTTAGGGCATGTCCTGGCTTGAGTAAAGTTTCTTAAACTATAACTAAAACCCCCAACCTGCTTACAGCACAAGAATTAGGATACGCTGAAGCATCAGCATTGTAAAGAACTACTGCTTTCTGTAACGGCTTTCCTACAACTGAAAGTTGAGGGTCTAACTGCTGTGGTAGGTTTCTTTGTAAACTGCAGTATGGTGGTATAGGTAGGTGAAAGCACTTACCATTCATCAATAAAAACGTGCTCAGGCTGAGTGCTTTTAAATATGCATGACTAAGTTCTCGATGTACTCTGTGGTCATTCATTGGCTATGTGGTAGCCCGCCAGATTGCCTGTTATCTGATCGGTAGAAGCAGTTCAGAACTTGATGTAGTATAGCAGAGAAAGTTCAGATTCAGAATACTGACTCTGAAGATTGAGTGATACTATATGGTGTCTGAAAGAGGAATTAAAAGGGCTCTAAATGAGAACAAGAATGAGCAAATCTGAATGAAGCCTTATTATTGAGAAAGGAATGGGCTAGGAGCCTATTATTGAGAAAGGATCCTGGCTAGGATCAACCTTCCATATACCAGAAGATCTTCCTGCACAATGATGCTTTTTCTCCTTAAAGTAAGCAGATTCCATGTCACATACTGTGCCACAAAGGTGAGTTTTCACAGACACGGTGTAATGGTATCTGGGCTATGGAAGGAAGAAGAGGATTGGATGAACCCACCTTCTTTAGATAAGAACCAGATGAGCTGCAATTTCTAAATTGAAACAAAAATACTCAAATACAGAGACTCTTCCTCCCATCCTTGGCAAGTTCAATATAAGATTTATTGAACTTCAGCTGTATGTATAGGCTATTGACAAAGACTGTGAGGTTCCAGAGATGGTCTTAACCTCATGCATCTTCCAGTCAAGCAGGAGCAGGTAAGTATCAACAGCCCATGTGCAAGGCAGAGTGAGGAAATGGGCCTCGTAAGAGATGACTCAAAGTTTGTAAGAAAGTAAGATGCCTGGCTGAGAGCATCAGGAGGAACTTTGTGGAGGATATAGAATTTAAGGTAGGCTGCAATGATAGGTGAGGTTTCAATAGATTGGAGGTAAAGAAGGCTTTCCTTGGGATAAGAACTACAAGAACAAAGGCAGAGAGACAAGACCACAGAAGTCATGATGGGAGAAAGGTGGGGCATGGAACATAAAGTCTACATAGGGGAGCAAGAGAAACATACTACCTACAATGGGAGCACACTTTCAGACCATGAGCTGAATTTAGCTACCTGATGACTTGTTTGGCCTGGTCAGTATTTAGTGTTATTTTCTAACTGCAGAAATAGAAAGAAAGACAGGGAGCTAGTTGTATTTGAATTAGCTACCAGTATTTAAAAAATGGGAGAATTACACATAAAAATCTAAGTGTTTGGCTTCTCTTGAAAAATCTAAAGTTCTGGCAGCAATTCTGGGCCTGCCTTCCAACAGGTCAGTAATCAGTGGAGACGAGCAGAAGTGGACCCCTGGACAGGGCAGAAACTCTATTGATGGCTACAGGTCCTCGTATCTCCTGTTGCCTCTGCAAGCGTCAGCTGCCATTTATTATCAAGTCTAGGCTGGCTTGTTGTTGTTTGAAGTAAAGACAAAAAGCTTTTCTTAAACCTTGCGTCATATAAGTCTGATGGGTCTAGATACTTGAGGTTTGTTTGTTTTTTAACCTTTACTATAAAGGAAGACATTGAACATCAACTAGAAGCATCTGTTCTTCATTTAGTAGCCAGAGATGAAGCTTTGAAATATTTTGAGGATGTAAGTGGGTAACTGGAGGTGTGGTTTAAGAAGCTTAACCTAGAAAAGGCAAACAAAATTAATTGCAGAGGAAAAAGAGACATGGAAAGAAACAATTAGAGGCCAATTTAGCATTCAAGTAAGAGGTAAAGATGATTGGGGTTTGGGGGCATGAGTGGCTATGGAAAGAAAAAGATACCTGTCAGAGATACTGCAGAGAAAGGACCAGACAGCTTACTGAATTGGAAGAAGAGATAGAGAAAGAGCAAGCAATTAAAAATGACACTGAGGTCTCAGGCCAGACTAGGATGGTGGTTCCACTAACAGAAATAGAGGTGAGAAAAGTCTGGAGTTATTGCTGATTTTCCCAAGGGAGATTATCCCTTGCTTTGGAGCATGGTGAGTTTGTGTTGTCTGCTGAACAACCTGGTGGAGAAATTCATCAAGAGGTACAGCTGTTTCTAAAAGTCAGTAGAGCAGAGCAGTTCAAAGCATGGGCTTTGGAATCAGGACTCAGATTAATCATCTAAAAAATGAGGGTAATATTAGATCCTACTTTCCTTGAGAGGCCTAACTAAGGAAATGTATAATGCAGTGACTAAGAAAAAAACTGGTATGTATTTGAGAATTAGCTACATTAGCTCATGGAAACTGTGAGAATAAAAGAAATAACTAAAGAGACAACTGTAGAAAGAGAACGTGTGATGTGGATGCTGCTAAAAAAACAACTAGAATGCAGTGATGACTAAGTCAACCTTTTGGTGATGATGGATGGATGGATGGATGGATGGAAGGATAGACAGGGAGATGGTGTATTGTATAGTACTTCCTGAAATTAAAAATATTTTTGTCAAAATATTTTACACTAGGTTAATTTAGAAACACAGTACACTCCTGGTATTAATAAATTTAACATTTGTATTTTCAACTTCTCACAAAATTCAGTGATACTCAGACAAAAGAGAAAATTGGCTAGTGAGTAGGCCTGGCTAAGTGTCAGCATTTTATGTCAACATGCCTCTCGTAAAAAAAAAAAATATATATATATATATATATACACATATACATACACACATTATATAATATATATATATCTCCATTTCCACAAGATATTCAACCCTAGATTTGGAAACAGAAGAAGCCAATGAAAGCACTAATTGTAAGATTAGAATGTTCAACTCAGCAGTGACTTAGTGTCTTAGAATATGAACATTTTACATAGAAGTAAAAGCAAGTGACAGTTTTCATCTACACTCCAGTCAGAGTAAAACTTGGTCCCTTAGAAAGAAAATTTTATTGAAAGTTGAAAAGATTATTAAAATGGGGTAAGTTGCACAAACACTTCCCTTGTTAATTTAGGAATTCACAAGATGTCATGTGTCAAGGGTGTGCAATACTGGTTGGTTATGGGAATGTCTTTTTTTTTTTTTTTTCCGGTACGCGGGCCTCTCACTGTTGTGGCCTCTCCTGTTGCGGAGCACAGGCTCCGGACACACAGGCTCAGCGGCCATGGCTCACCGGCCCAGCCGCTCCGCGGCATGTGGGATCTTCCCAGTGTCCTCTGCATCGGCAGGTGGACTCTCAACCACTGAGCCACCAGGGAAGCCCGGGAATGTCTTTAATAGGTCTATTATAAAGAAATACCTTCCAGAAGGACAACTGATCATTAGGCAGGGAAATGGAAATTTGTCTTGCCAGGTAGCCACTTACTGCTGCACCCTGCCACACAAACAAGCCTTGGCAATTATGTCATTGAATCAGCCCAGCCCTCAAAGGCATAAGAAAAGGAGGTGAGTGGATTAGACTAAAGGATTTCTAGGTTTGAGAAATTTCCAGGTCTGACAAGTTACGACACTCCATAGAAATGGATTCTGCAATATATATTGTGTTAGTGTTCCACTCTTTTTTTACACTCCTCTAAATTGTATGTTTGAGACGAATAAGAGAGTCTTGTCTGCCTTCACAGAAGGGCTTGATTTTTCTTAATTTCCCCCAGTACTAGGTTCCAGAAAGGCTGATAAAATGAGCCACCAGGTGAAGGCCATTTTCCAAGGCATCTCATTAGGGTATGCCTAGAGATTGCTTCCTAAGAACAAGATATGACTTTGAAGAATTTCTAACTAACCAAGAGAATCACCAGGATCCTCTTTTAAGAGCTGCTCCTTGAACAGAGTCCAGTTTAGGCCTATAGCCTCCCACTTGTTCCTCAAGAGAGACCAGCATCTAAGTGGATTTTGCTGTGCTTGTCAAATTCCCTTATGCAAACAAGAGGCAGTGATACAAAGTTTCTGCAAAACAAAACTCAAAAGTGCCTCAAATTAGGATAACCTGTTTTTGCACTCAGTTATAGTTCTTGACCAAACTTCATTAGAGGAAGGACACACAGATTATGGGGCTCAGCTCTAGCTTCCCCACACATACCTGCATTCAGCTGGAACAGGTCTACATAAAACAAAAAGAAATCATCAGAACTGTTTTTCCTCAAAAGATACATTGATTGTTCTTCTTCAACTGAATTCTGTTCATCTTGATATACTGAAAAGTGGTTTGTAGTTAAGAAAAAAATTTTTCAACAATATTTTTATAACTTTTATAATTTTAAAGTTGAGGAACTGAAAACATACTTCAAGGTATCTGACCTAAATTTTTTAAGTTTTGACTGATTTTAGGATATACACTTATAGGGCAAATCTCCCTTCTTTGCAGCTTTCACTACAAAAATATTCCCAATCTGCAAAGCTCTGAAATAAAACCATTCAATATCAGACTCAGAAATCTGCTCTACTGGCTGGATCTGACTGCTAAAGCAGAAATATGTTCAAAAGACAAAACATTTTATTGACTTGGAGAGATTACAAAGCACGCCAAATAGATTTCAGGCAATTAAGATCACAAGAAGAAGTACATCCATAATATCAAGAATTTACAAGACAGAGAGGCATACTATTTCTGATGACTTCATGGCATGTACTTTTCACAAGTTCTAATATTTCTTCCTTGAATAAAATGTTCACAATGAAACTGGACAATCAGAATTACTCTTTACCTGGGTCCCACAGTACTTCTCAGAATTTTTAGAAGAGCATCTGAGAATGGTGATGTTACTAAATACTCCAAGATGAGAGCCCTCTAATTTCAATACTTATCAAACTAAACCATTTGGAAGCACTCTGATTTCTCTTGCTTCTGAAGCTTATTATATTCATTACCTCACTTCAATCAGGTTCTGGATGACTTGTTTCTATTCTAGTTAGAGCCTTTGTAAGAATGGTTTAATCATACTAATAAGTATTGGCCTGATTCTACCATCCCTATGCCCATGTAACTTCCATAAAGTCAAAACCCCTTTCAAAGTGCCTTAACCTTGAGAATTCATATGGTGTCCGTATGGGAATATTTGTACATCTTGAAGATGATTGTTTCTTTGTTGCTATTATTATCTTCTTCTCAAAACAAATAGAACAAACAGTGCATGTCATGCCCATCATTTTCAGAGAAGAAATCTCCAGAAAGTACTTAATGGCCAATTGGAAAATGTTCTAACAATACAGTCTTTCCTGGTTTTTCAATTTACTACAGGTGGATAATCTTTGAAAAACCCCAAACAGAACAGATTGAATCACTTTTAACAACTTGAACTTTGAATGAATTCCAAAGTGCTTAGAGTGAAGCTGTTTTGCCTTTAACTAATACCTCAAATAAAGATTAAATAATTTTTCGTTGAAAATTGACCAAATGTACTGGAAAATTGTGTGCTTAGAAAACCGCATTCATTATAGATGAGCATTTGGGCATTATAATTACACTGGTATTTTAATTGGCATTGTCATAAATTTGGGGGCAGGGACTGTCAAAATCTTTCTTTGGTATGCTAAAGTTCTCTAAAAGAGACACAATTCTAATAAATTGAAAAATTGAAACATAGCTGGAATATAATGGAGCTTTGAAAAGACAAGTTGCAGACTTTCAACACTGATACAGTATTTTCCAACCTTATAATGGGGTCCCAGAATTCTAGTTTGGTAAAAAGTCCATCACCAGCATGATATGACTATTCTAAATTTAATATTAACTACCCTTTTAGGCTGAATTTGCCATCAGCTAAAACAAAGGCCAGGAAAGTAAAAGTATGCACATGGCTTAAAAAGATGGTGTGTATTCTATTAAATTATAATGCATATAATAAAATAAATCAAAATATAAAGCTCTTCAACTAAATGAAATCTCTAATAGAGATTTGGTTTCAATATACCAGAAAACGATCTCTCTTTTTAAAATATGTACATTTAGATGTTTTCAAAATTTACTTTGGATTTCCACGGTTGAGCACAGCCAAAACTGCCTCTTACTTCCTTGATTTAAATACGGTAAATGCTAAGAAAAAAGACAGATTACTGATTCTGGACATAAAGGAAATAGCGCTAGCAATAATGCCCAATAGATCAATCAGAGTATATGAAGAAAATGTACTTTTTATAGTTATCCTGTGTCAGGGAAAACCTTTTAATCGAGCCATCTCATTCCACCATGTGCACAGGAAACTTTTACCATCATAATCACAAGGGTCAATGAAAACTGTAGAAACCACTCAAATGAGCCCAGACTTTGCTGTCACTTTGGGGCTGATAGATTCTGGCCAAACTTACACTGATGAAGAATATGAGCTATTGGAGAGGTGGCATAAAGATAATTTATCCTAGCAGTTGCTTTGGAATTTGAAGATTAAGGAAAAAAAGATCAAAATTGGCACCTGTATTGTATAAAATGCATAGCTACATAAGAAAATCTCATCTTTCTTGTAAAAACTTCTGTTTCCCCAGTTGCACTGCTTGAAAGTGAATCTGTGTACCAGAAGGTTGTTCAGGATTATGAAACTTAATGCATTTTACCACAAGCAAATATAAACATTTTCAAGAAAAGCACAAGGCAAGAGACATGAAAGACCATATGTTTTCAGTGCTCTCCATGTCAAAACAATACCAAGTCTCCAAAAAATAACTGCTAGTCATATTGAATTATTTTGCCAGATATCTTCCAAAAGTTACTTGGAAGAAATTACAGTGCACTCTATGTACCATGTAATGAATAAAAATAGATTTCCCCAGACCAAACATATTACATTCATGAATTATCTTGTTGGCTATAATACTTAAAGAGATTTCTGAGTTTACTGCTCAGGGATTAGTGGCAAAGGTAAAAATGAGATAAAACAGAAGCTTAATTTTCTAGAAAATGTTTCTCAGCAAGCTGTGTAAATTCCTTTAGTTAAGCTAACATGTAATACGCAAAAACAGAGCATTTTTCCCTCCCTGAGGTTTTTCTCCTTCTGCTGAGAGCCTTAAACCTTTCACAGGTTCATGCTGCTCTTGCCATGTTCTACTTGGAAGTTCAAACGCGCACACACACACACACAAACCCCTTCCCCGGGAAAAGAGACGCTGGGGTAAAGGCACTTTAAGCGGAGCGGCTGGGCCTGTGAGCCATGGCCGCTGAGGCTGCGCGTCCGGAGCCTGTGCTCTGCAACGGGAGAGGCCACAGCAGTGAGAGGCCCGCGTACTGGAAAAAAAAACACCACAAAACAAACAAACAAAAGACACTGCTCAGCTGACCAGATGGATGGGGCACCGCAAAGGATTTGCTCAACCTAGCGTCCTTTCTCTGACTGCTCTTGCATTGCCAAATCACTTTCTAAATAATAATAATAATATCAAAAACTTGGTGAATGAACCCTCAAAAAGAAATCGCTAATATCAAAGGAACAAACCACGCCCTAGAATTAGCCACGGATACTGAGGGTGGGGAAAGAAAAGCAAAAGCAAAATGGAAGGATCCTTTACTCATGATTCTGGCAAGATAAGCTGTCCCTTCCAGAATTTCTCTCCTAATCTTTTTATACTTTGAAGGCCCAGCGTTTCCTTCCTAATCCCTTTGTTTATCAGAACCCACCAGTTACCAGACGCTTTGCTAGACGTTTCCTATACCTTACCTCACCTAATCTCTTCAGCAACCGAATGCACATCTTGACACACCCAATGGTCTAAATAATTTGCAGGACCCAGTGCAAAATGAAAATATGGGGCCCCTGGTTCCAAAAGCTGGTAAAACGTGTCATTACAGATACTAAAATATAAAACCTTTACCTTTCTTTCGCGGTCTCTCTCTCAGGGCGTTTTTCCCTTTAAGCTCTCTGGAGCGCAGGAGTAAATGCGCAGACGCTCGCCCGAGCCCCTGCCTCGGCTAGCACGTGTCACGTGGCCCATGCACACCTGCACGCGGAAGCCCATAGCTGCCAGGTGTGCCCTCTTGACAGCCTCCCAACCCACACGCCGGGCCTCGGTTGGGGGCAGGGGTGTTGAGCCAGGCATTTTACCCTCCTACAAGCCGAACGCCCCAACCCAAGTCAGAGGGGATGCACTAGTTACCTGGATACCGAGTGGGTAAAAGGCTTGCCCCACCTCCACCCGTGCACTGCCCTATGACCCCGCTCTTCGATACCTGGGGCAGGAGAGACTCCTCCCGCGCCTGCGCCCAGGCCCCTGCTGACAGAAGAGGTCCCAGCTGTCACTGATGGATCAGAATGGGGAGGCCAGTCAGGGCCCAGGAAGCCAGGGGCAGGGGAGGCCGGCAAACAAGAAGCCATGTCAGAGAGGCAGGGCGGCAGAGGAGAGGCCCCAAGCATTTCTCCGTCGTCATATCCGATTTCACTTACAGATCACAAAAGCAAAGATAACGTTATTAAGAAGTTTAGAATGGTGGCCATAGTAACTTAAACCAAGCATAGGACCCTACCAAACGCGAAGCCCTGTACGACTGCACTGGTCACACGTCCATGAAGCCCAGCACTACTGCCACCGAGAAGACATCCAATAAATATCAGTTCCTTTCTCTCCCTCAACCATTCCCTCACTCTAAGAACCCTGACCGCACCCTCCCACCCACCCAAAGGAAGGTTTCTTAGACAAAAATATAGCAGATATATTTCCACCAAGGGAAGAGAAGAGCCTTATTTTTTCTCTTATGTCTTTTTTTTTTTTTTTTCAAATGAGGAAACTGACACAGAGCTTAGCTGACATGCTAAGAGATAATCCACCTGGTATGTGTGTCTGTGGACCTGGGTCTAAAGCCAGGGCCCTTGACCTTTCCATTATGTGCAGCTGTCAGGTAGCTACAGTGGAAAATGCATGATAAACACTTCTTAATAAAATATGTTGATATCTGACAATGTTACAACCCTATTTTACCATTGACTTAGGGGGAAAAAATAACCAAAACACCTTGGCTCTTTTAGCAGATGTTTGGTAAATGTCCTTTTGTGTGTTATGGATTTGATGTGAATGTGGTGCTTACTTAGGATAAGAGTCTCCTCGAAGCTGGTCATCATTAACTTGTTAGTTACTCATGTATGGTAAAATATATAAATATGATTTACGTTTTAGAAGACATACTTAATTGAAGCTTATTCTTGTAATAGTCTTGAAATGCATTGTAAACCTAATCCTGTAATAGTCTTGAAATGTACGAGCATGTCATTATATAAGCCAATGTATTTTAGATAACTTTTTGTTTTATTCTTTAAATGAATTAATATTTATCAAAACATTAAAAAATCACATTATAGAAGATTTCAGCTCTGAGGAAAAGAAAATAGATCACCCATAATCTCTCCAGTCTCACACAACCACTCTATTAATTTTGGTGTATTTTCCTTCCAGTATTGTTATATAAGAAACAATATGCAAACATACTCTAGTGTTTGTTTAAATAAAAGGCAAATCTAAAACCAAAGATAAGAAAAGTCTCTACACATGATTTTATTATTTTGTCTAAAGACAGAAACACGGACTAGATACTTTTTAAAGATCCTTTCTGTATTGGAACTGAAATCATAACCCTTTAATTTGTAAAATACTAAAAAGAAAACTAAAAACCTTTCAATGCTGACCCAAGAAGTAAAATTTCCCCCCCATTTCATCTAATTCCCTCTCCTAGACTTAATTACTTTTATAGTTTGGTGTATATCTTGCTTAAAATTTCCCAAATCTACATTGGCATATATAGAAATACATGAATATACACATGAATTATTATAAAATTGGAAGCATACTGTACATATAGGTCTGTAACTTTATTTGTATACTCAATAGTTTATAACCTACAGCTGGTACTAAAATGTTAAATCGCAGTGTTGACCAGCTTATGTTTATTACTGTCTATCTAAATAAGTAAAGCCTAAAGGGTAAGATGTGTTCAGGTCATAAAATTAACATTTCTCAATATCTTGTGATAACCTATAATGGAAAAGAATCTGAAAAAAAATAGATATAGATATATGTACAACTGAATGACTTTGCTGTACACCTGAAACATTGTAAACAAGCTATACTTCAACAAATAAATAAATAAAAGCTGTTGTTATATCAAATAGTAAAAAAAGGAAAAGAAAGAAAATAACATTTCTCACACTGACATATCTAGAAGTCTTTTAAACATGAAGATACTGTTATTGGCCCATCATCAACGGGGCATCCTTCCAAGGCAAAAGTACTTTTGCCCACCTCCTATTCTTCGTTTATAACTTCCTGGTGGGACAGGCAGTCTCTGTGTTACAGTTAAATACTTAAGTGAAATCTTCTTAACTAAACTACAAGATATTAAAGAAAGAATAAATCTAGTGTATCTTGCTTTTCCTGTAGTTCTTAGAATAGTGTCTTGTATAAAATATGCCCTTAATGTTTGTTGCTTAAACAAGGGCATGAATGACTGAGCCATTGTTTCACTAACAAAAGTATTAGATTTGCACTAATCAATCCAGGCCTTTCTTGGTGACCAATATGTCACATGACAGATCACATTCAGTATGTGAGCAGTGCCAGAACAACTGATGGGTCCATATAATGGCTAAACCCAAAGCTTTGTTTTCTATCCTGATAATTAGCAGGGAAATTCGTTAAGCATTGTAGCCTTTTAAAATATCCCCTCACATTTATTTAACCATTTTAAACCTATTTGAATAGATCAGGACAGTGATAAATGTCTAAAAACTTGACCCTTTTTAGTCTCTAGGAATAAGAATTTTTCAAGTAAATACTTTTGTAAGATTCTAAACTTCTATCAAATTACACACATATGCCTTAATTTATTAGTAGCTACATGCATGCATATGTGTGTCCATTTCAGTTTCTCTGTTCTTATACACACTTAACCTCGTAAATAGTATTTTCTCTTGTTTTGATTCCCCATTTCTTTTAGACTGATTGTGCAAAATTTCAAATGTACACAAAAAGAGAATAGTATAATAAACTCATCCCCAAACTTCAACAAATTACTTAGCAAATGTTTACAATCCTAAAAGTGACATAATTTGTTTCTAGAGCATTGTACAACAGTTCTTGTCAGGCTCCTTTTCAAACACTAGACAAGGGTTTATGCAAAGGTAAACAGGACACCTGTTGCCTCAAAACAAACGATTCTTAGGAAGTGAAAACCAGAACCACACGTGCACCCTTAACTGCAGCTTTCCATGCAGGACAGGCCTTATACTTAAGGATCTTGTTTGCAAAAATAAAGCAGAGGAATGCAGAGTTAAAAGCAGAAAAGGTTGCACGACATGTCCAGAGTTCTACCGTGTACCCAGAAATTGCTGGACCCTGTAGAATGCACAGGGTAAGTATGAGGCACAATCCTTGCCATCAAGGAACACACAGATTTGTAGGGGATGATAAGCTACATAATTACCAGAAAAAAAATGTATACATTTAATTGGATAAGCCAGAAATAAATCATTACAGTGGTGTTGAATCATTTATTTATATCCTACATACTTTTTTTCCAATCCAAGTAATAATTTCCTTTGTTTTCAAGCTATTAAGAGACATATTAATGATAATAAACTTGCAGGTTGGTGGAAAATTCCAACTTTCCTACCTTTATCAACAAAAGCACATGAAGCTTAAAAAAAAAAAAAAACTCACGTAGTACATATGTTACCAATGGTCTTGTTATTTCTGTCGTAGCCCATGAGCTATCTTGGCAAATCAGTGTGTGAAGGAACGTGTAACATCTTTTCAGTTGATTTAGAGGCGGCAAAGTTTTCTAGAAACTATCCTTAAGCTTATCCTCTTAGCATCACAATTCACTCTGACCTGCCTCCATTAAAAGGTAGGTCAACTGATGGAGAGAAGGGGGATAAAGAAAAATGAAGTGGAATCATGAACTGTACTACAGTTCCTCATCCACATTTCAAAGTGTGGCGCAAGAACCAGAAGCACAGGCACTCCCTGAAAACTTGTTAGAAATGCAGAATCAAAGGCTTCACCCAGCTCTACTGAAGCAGAATTTGTATTTTAATAAGATCTTCAACTGCTTCCTTTGCCTATTAAAGTTTGAGACACACTGGCTTAAGCTTTCTTCCATCTCTGCACAGACCCTACACAATTGTATTATTTTGCCACATCTCTGATAACATGGTCCCTTTTGATTAGAGAATCAGATTTCACATAACCATTTTTGAATGATATATATGCTCATTGATACATTTGATTTAGCAATCTTTTGTATATACATCTTGGGTTTAAAGACTAGTCATATTAGCTGCTCTCCTTTAAAATTAAAGTTAGTTTATTTGGAGGTCTTAACCAAAGAGTTGAAGTTGGAGTTAGAACATTTGATTTCTGGAAATCAATTAGAAATCTCAGCTAGAAAAGAAAGTCATTTCACATTTTCATGATAATCAACCGATTCATCCATGTCTCTATGTCTCAGAAAGAAAGAGTAAAGAAAGAATAAATATTAAAACAAAAGATTAGAAATAAATGGAAATATTGCCATTAGCATATTCCAACCCAGGGAGTATTGTGCTTAAAAACACTTAAGCACACAATTTCATAGCATCTTCCATAGCCATTTGTACAGAGGAAATATGGATTTAATCTGTCAAAACTTTTGTTTTTTGAATACCTGCAAACTAATTTTAGTCGAAGAAATATGAGAAGGCTAAAGTGCTTTTCATTCTATTACAGTGGCCCCTTTGCATTTTAGTGGACTATACTATGGCTTTTTAAATTATTTAAAATGTTAATAATTTTTGGTTAACTATTTGTTTTTACATACATTTTGAATTTAGCAATGATGAATATACATATAGTCTCTTGTATCTGGGCTTGAATACATGTCATGAATGTCTTTATGAATCCACAAAATATTCAACAAATCTGCCCAAATTTACCACTTTTATTAAAAGGACACATCTGAACTCAAAAAACTAAGTTCCTTCTGAAAACTGTAATTTGGTGGGGTAGAAAGGAAATGAACTGATGAACCAGAGGAGAGTTGGGCTTTGGTCGTGGGTACAGGGACAGATACAGATATTGGACATGGTGAGTTCTAGGGTGGGGCATAGAGATAAAGAAAGTGAGACAACTCTTCCTCCCCTCCCTCCACCAACATCATCAGCTCCTAAACTTTTTTTTTCACAGATCGAAGAACTTCTGTCCTCACCAGCTACAGAAGGTCAAGAAACATCTTCAGAAGACTGTTCCCATAATTCGCCACAGACAGCCCATTAGGGGCTGTCACTAAAGACAGAAACATCTGGTAGTCTCGATTTTAAATTAATCATATTCATGTTTTTAACACAGAACATAAAATCACAGGTATGATCTTAGTAGTTAAGGACCGCCCCTGAAGTTTTTACTAGGATACATGTCTGTCCAATATGTTGAAACTGTAAACATAAGAGTGATTTGGCATCAGGCTTGCCAAGACCTAAGTTGCCTGAGAAAGGGAAGATGCTGGAATAAGGCAGACCTAGGGCTAAGAAATGAACTTAACTTCATTGGGGTTCAAGAGGATGTGGGCAGAAGGCTAAATTAGGCCCTCCAAAAAGGGCATGGAGAGGCCAGTTCATCCCTGGCCCATTTTCAGCCTCCATAAACAATGGAATCCAAACCTGTGTGGGCAGCATCAGGAGTCACAAGCAGGGAAAATCCTTGAGGCCAGCCAGGTGGCAATATTCATCTGAAATCTCTCTCTTCCTTTAATAAATGATTGTATTTTGGAAATTGGAACATAGATAACTGAAGCTTCGATAATAGCTTCCGATCACTTTTCCTCCTAAGAAATACTTGGCACCATTCCTCCTTTTGCTTTTCTTATGCCCAAACTCTCCAATTTTAGTTTAAGTTATCTTCTCAAATCTGAGATTATCTTGACAGACTCATGCTATGTTTCCTCTTCTTGTCAGACCCATGTGTTTTTCATCATAAGTGATGGTATAAAAAAATTTTGTTCTTCAACATTCTTTGTGAAGTTAATGTTTCACTTCCCTTATTCTTCTTTCTATTCCAAACTCTTGACTTTCAAATACAGGAAGAGTTTTGTTTTGTTTTGTTTCAATTCTAGCTGTTAACCCAAACCATTCATTTTCTACATTAGAATTAAAATTTACAAGAAATACATTCTAGATACTTCTCGCATTGATATATTTTTCTTCTTGTTGTATTAGCAGAAGTGTGTAGAAGTTGGTGGGTTATGAGAATCTTAATACACCTTGAGATTTGCCATGGAAACTACACCACAGCAAGTAGCCTCCCAACACCACCATGATTTTTCCTCTAACGCTGATGCCAAAGATCACTATTGTTCCACAGAACGTGGGAAGGTTCTGCTTCAAAGGTCAGAATTTTGAGAGATGAGCCTTATACTTTACTAGATGAGCCTTATCTAACTCCAGGAGCAGTTTCTTGAACTTTTTCCCTGTGATATAACATGTGTATTCACTCACCACAATTTTAACCATAATATTTGTTTTTCTACACCTCCTCAAGCTATTTTATTTTGTTTCTGTTTTACGTGTCTTAACATTTCATCTAGAAGCTCTTCATCCTCCTAAACAAACTGGAACAAAACCAGAAACTCCTTAAGAGTTTTTCAAAGTTTTGTTGTGTTTTCCTCTACCATGTAACAGTAACAATTTTTACATACTTCTATTGTGTTATATTTTTAAGCTTTCCATATATCCTTAAACTTTCCATCTCTCCCAAAAGATTATATTCTCCTCAGAAGATATTATTGATTTTTAACTAACACCACAACCGCCATCACCACCACTGAGCCTAACACATCTGTGATGTCAAACAGGGATCCAGTAAGTCTTTGTTGAACTACCAAATGAACGAAAACCATTCCTTTTGTGGCTGTACTTCTTTTAGCTGCAAATGGATTATAATGCAGTGTAGTAGAACGCTACTGAAAATTCTTGAGTAATAGGAGATCTCTTTGAACTCTGAATGTCTACCTCTTAGGTTCAAAATCTACTAATCTTCTGAGCATTAGAAATTACCTCTGATGTGTACCATCCGATGAGCCCAAACTGCTTCAGTAACCACAATAGCACCCTCACAGTCTCACCAGCAATGTAACAAAATATTTCATTCACCTCTTCCTGCCATTATCGCTATCTCCTATTGCTTCTTGCTTTGGGGATATAAGATTTTTAGGGACCCTGTTTTAAAGACTTACTTGGCTACTTCACAATCCCTTGATCCTTCCTATTAGAAATTTTCCATTTCTTATTTAAGAATAAATTAGTTTCCAAAGAATAAGTATATTTATGCTTTATATTTATGTTTTTATTCTTTCATAATCAGAGTGAAACAGAAAATAAAATTATAATCCCTGTGTAATATTTTGGTAATTTTACCTTTGTTTTCAAATATCTTTAAAAGTCTTTCTATAGTTGCATAACAACAACAGGGGAAAAAAGATTAACAGATTCTTAAATGGAAACAGAGAACTAGAGAGTGAACTGTTGCAGTAGAATTGGAAATCAAACTCCAAGGAACTCATAATTCAATAAATGCTAAACATCAGCATCATACTGTTCTTTGAAAGCTACTTGTTATTCTATAAATCTTTACATAAATCATTCATCATCGAACCTTAAGGACCTCAATGGTTCATGGTGTCTTCCATATGATAAGTTTAGCTAAACTATACACAGTAACCAACGAGGTACCAAGGAGAGTTAAAACAGAAATAGATAACATTTATTCTTTAAAAATTTGCAGTTTAACAAAGCTGCAATATATTGCAAATGTAACGTAACTATTTGAGCATATATATTAATGATACTGGATACAAAATTAAATTCGTTTCTTTATTGAAAAACTTCCTGGAGCCCTTAAAATATTTAGGGACACCAAAAAAGATGGATATAGTGAGCAGAATTACCCAAATTTAGTTGACCACAAATTTCTTTTCCTACCCCTTCAAAAGAATACTTATTAATATATTTCAAGAAAGCAGTGCTCCATTTAAAAAAAAAAAAAAACTTTCAGAAAGTGAGAACTAATATGATGGCAGCTAAAACAAAACATGATTAATCAAGAAAAGTTTCAAAGACAGGAGTCCTGAATTGAGTTTTGAAGGAGGGTGACGTGTTTGGAGAAGATGGGAAAAGGCATAACAAGGCAAGACTAACAAATGTTTTTTAACTCTCATTTAGAAGAAATGTAAAGAACCGAATACACATTAGCTTAACTGTAGTGGTATCAATAAACTAAAGATGACAAGAAAGGAGCATTTAGGTAAAATTTACTAGAATACACGAAGAACAGTTCCAAGTTTTAAAACAACGGTTTCATAGAGATTGTGCTGTAGGTATATTTATATTGATATGATTATGGGTACACCTTCAAACTATAAAAATAAATGCAGTTTGTTACCTACACTGAGTAATATTAATCTAACAACATATCCCGCTAGTCCAAAAGTGGGCTCCCTCGTCCGTTTGAGAACCTGAAGGTCATCTTCCAAATTGAGTGCCCATTTGGATGAGATGAGATACATTTGAGCTTTTGTACTTTTTTACTGAAAGAAGGAAATAGGAGGTATATGGGAGATGGAGATTGGAAGAACCTAGGGAAAATAAGAGAAAAATGGTAAATAATAGGATGTCCTGATGTCATTCTGCTAAACAGTTCTAAGGATGGGTTTTGTAACACATAAAGAAGAAAAATTAGATTCAGAGCTAAAGATGCTATTTTCCAGTAAAACTCTGAGACGATAGGCTCTGGCACCTAAAGAGAAGTTTGAAGCTAATATGGAAATAGGAACATCTCCACCTCAGGACCAGAAGAGGGTTGTAACATCTGGTGGGGTCTGCAGAGCAGTGGTCAAGCAGTAGTAGCCACCTTTGAGGCCAGTTGAGTGGCAGGTAAGATGGTTTCTCCAAGAAGGATCAACTACAGTGGTTGTGGTGTGACAGCTCCCTCAAAAGTCTTGTTGGCAGCATGGTGAAAAGCATGAGTGATTTTTTTTTCTCTTGCATGTGAGACATCACTGGAGATTTGCAGAAATAGGTGGTGCTGAAGTCCAATAGTCATATATGTAAATAACCATAATCATTTGGCATTAATGTTAATGAGACTACTTGAACTGATAGGTGGGTCAGACCTAGTGATATTTGTAATGTAGAGATATAGTGTTTCTATATGGTGCTTGAAGACATACTTCTAGGTCAAGAATTGCAAACAGTAATGTCTATGGCGGGGTGGGGGTACAATACATATAAATACATGTAGAGCACCAGGTATAACACAGTAGATACAGTTTGTACCCCAACCCAGCATCACTCTTGCCATGAGGTAATACAGTTTAAAACACTATCTAGGTGTAACCAAAAGGCAGTAAGAAGCTCTACTATTTCCCCTTTGCTCTCAGTGCTTCCTTCTCTTGATCCTCACTTGTTGCCCATTGTCTTACAAATAAAATCCTATCTCATTGCCATGTCACCTGAGGGTCCATTGTAATTTAGATTATCACTCTGTCTTCATCTCTTATTGTCCCTCATTGATACTCTGGAATCCAGCTGAAAATTCATTATGTAGGAATAAATAATAAGTACATTTCTTTTCCAAAACACTGCTGAAAGCAAGGCTGTGACAAATATTAAAATCACATAAATTTTCATCAAGAATTTGATTCCATATTTCTCCATGAAATGGGCATAGATTATAGAACAAGAACATAACCTAATTAATGCTACAAGGAAAAGTAAGAATGGTTCTAATTTATTGATATTTGCAGTGTGCCACCCTTTGGCTAAGCGACTTCTGTATACCAAACCTCCCTCTTCCAACTGCTCACAAAGCCGCAAAATCTTCCAGGTACTAAAATGACTCTGCCTTCCTCTTTAGTCCCCAGAGCTGGAGAGGCTGATCTTATCCATAGACTAGGTTTGTGAATACACCCAATAATGTCTTTATCATTTCAGCGTCATTCAGATCCAGTGCACAAAACGTCTCTCTGTAGGCCCTCTCCATTCTATACAAATAGATGGATACCGAGGGCAGTCACCATCCCCAAATGGCCAATTTCAGTGCAGGCTTTAGTGAGATCACACTGCTACACATCTACAGAAATAAGGGCTGTCCATTTTTCTCTAGTTTCCCTAAATTAATAATGTTAATAATTTCTAACCCGTGTGCCTCTGACTACTCTATAATTGTCACTGAAATACAATCCATGAACTGTAAAGAAAAAGATATAGCTTTGAACACATCTGTCTTCATGAGCGATACCACTACAGTTAAATGGACTAGTAGCCTCCACACTTTCTCTCATCAAGATGCTGTAAATAAATTACTCCACTGAAATCTAGCAAATTTATTGGGTCTAGATCACCAAGACTCACATATTTCCACAGTAGAAATAGCTTTTCTTGTTCCCAGACTAAGACAAGTTCAAAGCAGGACTTTGAAACATCATTTTTGATCACTCTGATTTCTCTCACAATAATACAGACTGAAATATAGTATTTTCCTTAAAAAACACTTGTTCTTAAAATTACTTTGAGTCCATGTTTATGCTCCAAGAAAACCAACACTGACAAAAGCATAGCTATTTACCAACTGAGCCAGAGAGCTAAAATGATGTTAAATGTAACTTCTTTAGGTTACAAAGTAGCCTTCAACGGGAAACCGTGGGGACAACAACTTGGTCAGACTGGTCGTCTGTCTGTCTGTCTCATGCTGATGAAACTCAGCTCTAGTGCCCTTCTAGTTCTCTGGTGCAGATGTGCCCCTTGATAAAGCAATCTTGCTTCTCTGTAACTGCCTTGGCAGACATGCAGGCTCCACACGGATAGCGTGTGGATGAGGTTTCGGATTCTTGAGTCTTTAGAAGCATTATAGTCTGCAGGATCTGGAAAGGTTATACCACAGCAACCCCTCTGATATGGAATAGTTGGTTCACCTCCCATTTAAAAGGTCATTTCAAATCCTTCATATTTTTATGTTCCGTATCCAACATCCATTTTCCAAGCCAAGTGCACTAAATCTAAGAACTTCAAAGAATCACAGACTCCAGAAGGACTTTGAGAATTCATTGAATACAACTTCTTGCTTACAAGCAATGTTACACTTAAGCCGTCACAGAAAACTATCCTGGTTTTAAAGCCATCATAGATTTTCCCAGTCTGCCTCAATATCCTATTACAAACCCCTAGCAGACTTCCTTCACAAAAAAATTCTTCCTCACACACTATCTAAATCCTTCACAGCCTAGTTTAAGTGTGTTGTTTTCTACTCCAATCCTTTGCTAACTCACCATCTTTCCTACCAACTTCCATTGCTTATTTCAGTTGATGGCAATATTCTCTTAATTATCAGTGGTCTCAGTTATAGATATGTCTTTTAGGACTTCCAAGCCATCACTTGACTGCTCACTGATTAAATATTCCTCCACAGACTTTCATGAATCCATTTGTTTTCTCTGCATTCCCAGAGTCTCCAACTGAGTTCACTGTGCTGCCTAGTAAGTAGGGTATAGTGGAAAGAATGCTGAATAGAATTCTGGAAACTTATCTCCAGCATCTGCCCAAAACAGATTAATGATTAACAGCTTTGGATAAGTCACTGCATCTTCCTGAACATCAAATTCCTCCTCAGTAAATTGAAAGAATTAAAATAAATTTCTCAGACTAGTTTACCCTTCATTTTTCTATAAGTTTATGATTTTTTAAAACTTGTTAATTGGTTCTCAGTTTTTATATTTCACTCACCCTGTACACTGTGATTAAATTAAAATTCTCAAGTTGCCATGACCTGTTTATGAGGAAACTGAGGCTTTGAGGGAGTAACTTACATTTCCAAGGTCACGTGCTTCATAATTGATAGAACCAGTTGGAAAGCTGGGAAGGATCAAGAGGGGAAGCCCAAATCTTTGGCCCCTTAATTATGCTTGCGTGGGGCAGCTACAGGTAGCCTAGCTAAAACTAAAATAACTGAAGTTAAATTTGAGCTGCTGCCCACTGAATGAGAGAAAGAATTTATAACTTGAGTTCTACCAAGGTAACTGTCTGCTGAAAAATTTTACAAAACTCAGTATTCTTTAGATAAATAACATAAACCAGAGTCTCTACACTATATCATTCACAATGATGATAAAACGTAAAATGATTTGACATACAAAGAAACAGGAAAATATGAACCATTCTCAAGAGAAAAGACATTCATTTGAGACCAACCCTGAGATGACACAGAAGTTGAAATTAACAAATAAGGATTTTTAATCAGCCATTAAAGTTATTCTTAAGGACATAAAAGAAAATATGTGTTCAATGAATAAAAAGATATAAAATCTCACCAGAGAAACAGAAGCCAAAAAAGAATCAAATGGAAATTCTAGACCTGAAAATGCAATACTTGAAATTTAAAAAGTTTACTGGATGAGCTTAAGAGCAGAACTTAAATGACAGAAAAGTCAGTGAACTTGAAGATAGATCAATATAAATAATCCAATCTGAACAACAGAGAGAAAATGATTGAAAAAAATAGAGTCTCAGAGATTTGAGGGATATTTTCAAAAGTTATAAATGGGTGTCACTGGAGTCCCAGGAAGATAGAAGAGAGAATACAACAGAAAAAATATTAGAAGAAATAATAGCCAAATTTTTCCCAAACTTAGTTTAAAAAGGGACATAAATGTATAGATTCAAGCTCAGCAAACCACAAACAGAATAAATATCTCCCAAAATCCACATACACATAGATCCATCATAATAAACTATTAAAAACAGGATAGAAAGAGACAAATGTTGACAGAAGTCAAATAAAAATGATTATTTCATATAGGGGCACAACAATTCAAATGACTGCTGATATCTCCTCAGAAACAATGGGGGCTTGAACATTGAGAAACATCCTTAATGGGGTGAAAGGAAAAAAAACTGTCAACCCAAAATTCTATATGTTGTGAAAATCTCTTTCAAGAATGGAGGCAAAATATATACTGGTAGACAGGTGCCAGTAAATTTAGAATTATTTGCTGTTTTACTCCTGCTTCTTTTATTTCCTCAGAAAATTTGATTCCTAAGCTGCCTCAAAAACGCAAGATTTACCATTCATATAAAGCATCTTCCACCTTCCACTCAGTACAGCAAGGTTTACCTCCTGATTTACCCATTATATCAACATGTTTTTAAACTTCATAGGGATTAGGGATTTACCCTCTGTGTCTTTATATCTCCTATGGTTATGCCATTGCGTTTACAAATGTGAGACATGCCATTAGAACTTCAGCTGTGTTCTAATTTCCCATCAACAAGAAAGCTGATAATACTTCCTTTATAGGATAGGGCAAGTAAGGGCTTGGGTTACTTCAATATTTTGAGAGCCTTACACAAAAAGATATCAGAATGTTGTTTATAGCAATGTTAAAAAATCAAACTGTTTGGCACTCAGATGTAAACATAGAGGTTTAAATTTATATAAAGTGTTTTGAATTCCTTGGACAAAATAATCATGTAAATACAGCATATTTAGATAGTATGATATCCTAATCAAATATCCTAGAGAACTTTAATATGATGATAAAATTAATAAATATGAACATTTGCTATATCCATTTTTTCTTTCTCTTTTCTAAATCTACCAAAATAAAATCTTATTTTGAGAAATTTAACACAGAGAAATTTTTCTTTCTATTTGTTTTCTCTTTGCATGCTTATTAATACTTAATGAAATTAAAATACTAAGTGCTGTTTTTTTGTTGTTTTCTTTTTGCGGTACGCGAGCCCCTCACTGTTGTGGCCTCTCCTGTTGTGGAGCACAGGCTCCGGATGCGCAGGCTCAGCGGCCATGGCTCACAGGCCCAGCTGCTCCGCGGCATGTGGGATCTTCCCGGACCGGGGCACGAACCCATGTCCCCTGCATCGGCAGGTGGACTCTCAACCACTGCGCCACCAGGGAAGCCCCTAAGTGCTGTTTATGCTTGGAGTATTCACTAAGATTCCTGAAGACTGTTTTCCTTCCTTAAACATCTGGTTGTGAAACCAGAAATGCTAACTGACTTCCAAGTTTGAGAAGCAAAGTAAGCAGAAAAATTTTCACAGTGATTCTTGTTTCAGAGATTCTCCATTAGCATTTCTGGTGGGAGTCCTGACTGCAGAACTGAGGTAAGCCACATTGAGAATTCTATTGTTAACTGAGAGGGTCTCAGCCAAACAATGTTTGGGGAGCTTTGACTCTGTGGCTTGGTTTTACACATTAACATTCTCATGTTACATACACTAGTTTTAACCCTGATATGAACTCTTTAAAATTGAAGAGTAATTTTCCCACCACACAAAGTATTCTGTAAGAATTCTGTAATCACAAACCACATACTAAAAGTGATGTGTTCGCAAATCTTCCCTCAAATTGGTCATTTTCATTCTCATAAGTCTCACCACCCTGAGTCATTCAAGAAATAAACAACCCACTACTCATTTGAGAACATCATATTATTTTTCCTTGTTTTAGAAGTTTTAAATCCATGCTTTGTTTTTGAAATTCACATTATATATTATAAAGTAGTTCAATACTACCACTAGAATTGGGACAATGTAAGCGAATACATTAACACTTATAAAACTTCTTGCTGCTGTGAATTGCCCCCCACCCCTTGTTTTCTCCACTACCTACCATTTATTTTATGTTTTCCAGTTGTCAGCTACCACAGTATGTATTTTGCATACATTCCCTTATTTCATTCTCACAAAAATTCTTAGAGGATGATATTTTTTCCCACTTAAAGCTGAAAAAACTAAGACTCAATAGAACTTAAGTACCCTAAGTTGTGTAGTTAGTAAGGGACAGACATAAGGTCTAAAACATGTGGAGTTGAATCCATTATCAACTGCTTCCCTATTGTATATCTTCCTCTCCCATTGCAGAGCACAGGCTCCGGATGTGCAGGCTCAGTGGCTATGGCTCACGGGCCCAGCTGCTCTGCAGCATGTGGGATCTTCCCGGACCGGGGCATGAACCCGCGTCCCCTGCATCGGCAGGCGGACTCTCAACCACTGCGCCACCAGGGAAGCCCTGTATATCTTTTAATAGAATGAGGTAATATATAATATTCAATCAAATTATATATATGTTATAAAATGATATAATTATATATGTTTATATAATTATAATATTATAATGTACTTATATATGTATATAATATAATGCTGTATATTTATATATAAATCATAGTGTAAATTATATAAATTTATAAGAAAATTATACAAACATATTCAAATACTACATACATTATATATCTAATAAATATGTAACTATGGTATCTGGGTTCGAAACAATTTGTATATTTGTAATAATCTGAAAGTAGAAAGTCTAGAGAATCAAAACGTTCTGTGGTATAGTTATAACTGAACATTATGAGCCAGTATATTTTAGTCATATTTTACACTTTGAAAACATCCTTGTACCAGATCTACATAGCACCCGAAATTATGATTGCTTCTCCCCACAAGTCAGTCTGACTAATAATGGCTTTGTTAATTATGCCACTCTAGAAGAATTACAACTAATTATTTTAGCAATAGTAGATGTATCATAATTTTTGTGAAAGCAACTTGTATTGATTACAATGAAAAATTAGAATAAAATTTTATTTATAAAATTAGTTTGTTTTACTGAAAATAATGTTAAACCATGGTTTGATAACATGGAAATACAATAAACTGCTAGAAAATGTATTGCTACTTCTTGATGTTGACAGTGGTCTAACTGTATGCACCCAAACAGTATACAGCAAAATAATTTGTGTCTGTTATGATTAGTAGCTTTCTGTCCTATGTTGCTTGTTAAGTATTTTAATTGTAACCCTAGTTGCAAAAATACATGAAGCTTGAACTTTCCTGTGCTTGTGTGGTAAAGATAAAGCTTTAATAAATAGCCCTAACAGTCATATTTTAGGCATTTGGTTCAGAAGTAGCAGCGTATATTTTCTTTGCAATTCCTTTAACTCATTTTCAAAATACATAAATTTAATTGAATATTTTGACTGGATAAACTTGTTTCTGCCAAATAAACGTACACAGTCTAAAGAAACAGAGTATTAAAATAAAGGAGACTGAAGGAACCAACTTTTTAAATTCAAGAACAAAATTTCAAAGGACTAAGATCAGCTTGAAAAAATTATTTGATTTTTAATAGGCATGCACCAACTTGGACATGCACATATAGGGGTTTGATAAGGAGGCCTCCATGTTCTGTGATAGACAACAAAGATTTAAAATGTAGATTTGACAATTTGAAACTTTTATTGGATAAAGTGATACTTGGATTTCTTTTTTAAGCTAAGATCTTAACTTGCCAGAAATTAGCTCCTTTTTCTTATCTTTACCATTCCTTAATAGTATGGTATTTTTTAATAGATCTTTATTGGAGTATAATTGCTTCATGATACTGTGTTAGTTTCTGTTGCACAACAAAGCGAATCAGCCATATGCATACACTGTCCCCATATCCCCTCCCTCCCATCCTCCCTATCCCACCCCTCTAGGTCATCGCAAAGCACTGAGCCGATCTCCCTGTGCTATGCTGCTGCTTCCCACCAGCCAACTATTTTACATTCGGTAGTGTATATATGTCAATGCTACTCTCACTTCGTCCCAGCTTCACCCTCCCACCCCGTGTCCTCAAGTCCATTTTCTATGTCTACCTCTTTATTCCTGCCCTGCAACTAGGTTCATCAGTACCTTTTTTTTTTTAAGATTCCATATATAGGCATTAGCATATGGTATTTGTTTTTCTCTTTCTGACTTACTTCACTCTGAATGACAATCTCTAGGTCATCCATGTCACTACAAATAACTCAATTTTGTTTCTTTTTATGGCTGAGTAATATTCCATTATATATATGTGCCACATCTTCTTTATCCATTCATCTGTTGATGGACATTTTGGTTGGTTCCAGGTCCTAGCCAGGAACCAGTGCTGCAATAAGCATTGTGGTGCATGTCTCTTTTTGAATTATGGTTTTCTCAGGGTATATGCCCAGCAGTGGGATTGCTAGGTCATATGGTAGTTCTATTTCTAGTTTTTGAAGGAATCTCCATACTGTTTTCCATAGTGGTTGTATCAATTTATATTCCCACCAACAGTGTAGGAGGGTTCCCTTTTCCACACACTTTCCAGCATTTATTGTTTCTAGCTTTTTTGATGATGGCCATTCTGACCAGCGTGAGGTGATATCTCATTGTAGTTTTGATTTGCATTTCTCTAATAATTAATGAGGTTGAGCATCTTTTCATGTGTCTCTTGGCCATCTGTATGTCTTCCTTGGTGAAATGTTTATTTAGGCCTTCTGCCCATTTTTTAACTGGATTGTTTGTTTTTTTGATATTGAGCTCCATGAGCTGTTTGTATATTTTGGAGATTAATCCTTTGTCTGTTGTTTCATTTGCAAATATTTTCTTCCTTTCTGAGGGCTGTCTTTTCATCTTGTTTATGGTTTCCTTTGCTGTGCAAAAGTTTAAGTTTAATTAAGTCCCATTTGTTTATTTTTGTTTTTATTTCTGTTACTCTAGGAGGTGGGTCAAAAAAGATCTTGCTGTGGTTTATGTCAAAGAGTGTTTTTCCTATGTTTTCCTCTAAAAGTTTTATGGTGTCTGGTCTTATATTTAAGTCTTTAATCCATCTGGAGTTTATTTTCGTGTATGGTGTAAGGGAGTGTTCTAATTTCATTCTTTTACATGTAGCTGTCCAGTTTTCCCAGCACCACTTACTGAAGAGACTGTCTTTTCTCCATTGTATGTTCTTGCCTCCTCTGTCGTAAATTAGGTGCCCATATGCACATGGGTTTATCTCTGGACATTCTATCCTGTACCATTAATCTATATTTCTGTTTTTGTGCCAGTACCATACTGTCTTGATTACTGTAGCTTTGTGGTACAGTTTGAAGTTGGGGAACCTGATTCCTCCAACTCTGTTTTTCTTTCTCAAGATTGCTTATGCTATTCAGGGTCCTTTGTGTTCCCATACAAATTGTAAGATTTTTTGTTCTAATTCTGTGAAGAATGCCATTGGTAGTTTGATAGGGATTGCATTGGGTATTATTGGGTATCATAGTCATTTTCACTATGTTGATTCTTCCAATCCAAGAACATGTTATATTTCTCCATCTGTTTATGTCATCTTTGATTTCTTTCATCAGTGTTTTAGAGTTTTCTGAGTACAAGTCTTTTGCCTCCTTAGGCAGGTTTATTCCTAGGTATTTTATTCTTTTTGTTGCAATGGTAAATGGGAGTGTTTCCTTAATTTCTCTTTCAGATTTTTCATCATTAATGTACAGGAATGCAAGAGATTTCTGTGCATTAATTTTGTATCCTGCAACCTTACCAAATTCATTGATTAGCTCTAGTAGTTTTCTGTGGCATCTTTAGGATTCTCTATGTATAGTATCATGTCATCTGCAAACAGTGACAGTTTTACTTCTTCTTTTCCAATCTGTATTCCTTTTATTTCTTTTTCTTCTCTGATTGCCGAGGCTAGGACTTCCAAAACTATGTTGAATAATAGTAGTGAGAGTGGACATCCTTGTCTTGTTCCTGATCCTAGTGGAAATGCTTTCAGTTTTTCACCATTGAGTATGATGTTGCTGTAGTTTTTGGTATATGGCTTTTATTATGTTGAGGTAGGTTCCCTCCGTGCCCATTTTCTGGAGAGTTTTTATCATAAATGGGTGTTGAATTTTGTCAAAAGCTTTTTCTGCATCTATTGAGATGATCATATTGTTTTTATTCCTTAATTTGTTAATAGTATGGTATTTTTAGCAACGATTTCAAATAGAAATATTGTCTTCTGCATTGTTTTTTGGCAAAGCAGGCTATTTCACCAAGCATAAGCGGAGAGTGATACAGGCCAAGTAGAAAGGAAGTGAAACTAATGAGCTCTAGTATAAAAGTGTGAAGCCAAGTTAGAAGTGGGTGAGAAAAATGTACACAAAAAAATACAAGGGCAAGCATGAAAAGATATGCAGTCATTAGCTTACTAATAGGTGTGAATATAACTTAAAATGCTTGTGGGGAAAAAAGTGAAAAACAGGGTGTAAAATTAATTAAGTCCATGTTTACAACTGTGATTCCTAAAAGAACTCTCACCAACCAGACTAAGTAAGGGTCCTGGGGCCTTAAAAATACTGTCTACCCAGAAACAAACTAATTTCCATAGTGGTACAGAATAATAGTAATCCTTAAAAGGTTATACAATACATGTCTATACTGGGTTACTTGTTAAGGGCAGTTTATAAAGTTTCCACCTAGGCAGTTTTGGTATCGTAGAACTCTGCTGTTTGTTTGACTTACAGTTGAACCACAAAGAATCACACAAAGAGTAACACGACACACTTTATTCCCAAGAGATAGAAATTATGTCTAAGTGGGAAGACATAATCTATAATCTGGAAGGAATGTGGGGCACAGAATTTAAGATGATAGATAAATATTTGAAATTTTTGAGGATTTTATTTTCTTTAGTATGGATTTACCTTGTAATCTTTTAAGTAAGCCACAATTAGATATATTTCCATATATATTTTAGGTGCTTGCCTTTGAAGTTCTTTTGTGCTATGTTAATTGAAACATTTCTGATGTATTTTATTGGGAAAATAATGATCATGGGATTTGGAATTAGAAAAAGTAGGTTTATTTCTAGCTGAATCTGAACAAATTGTTTATCTGAGTCTTAGTTTCCTGGAGCTAATAATACCTCTAAAGTGTCAGATAAGTCAGTCAAATGATATTCACTGTCAGGAAAGAAAAAAGAGTAGCTACTAAGACGGATGCTTTGCTCATTGTAATTATTTAATCCTCAAGGAAAGGATTCTTTATTTCACTTTTCAGTTGAAAAATGAAGGCATAAAGAGGTAACTAACTGGCCTCAGCTGACGTACGTTGCAAGTGTGGGAGTCTCGGGTTAAATCCAAGCCTGTCTTATCGCAAAGACCCTGCTCTTTTCACTATGCCGCCCTACCTACTTAAGGGATATGACTGTATTTTGCAAACTGAAAAATTTATTAAATGTTATTATTGAAAGCAAGGATTAATCATTAGAATGACTGATTATCTAATATAGTTGATTAACCCTTTGTTTCATATTCTGAGTATAGTGTGATACACTAGGAATTTCTTATTTCCACTTTCTATTCTGGTTGACATGTAGATGAAAGCTCAGGAAGAGATCTGTGACAGATATTTCCTTTTCTTTCTGGTCCCACAGCTAGACAACAATTCCAGACCTCCAATGCAGTTAGAGTGGGCCATGTATTTAAGTTCCAGATGATGAACTGTGGGCAGATTAATATACAGAGCTTGCAGGGCTGGCCCATAAACCTTTCCAATTTTCTTTCTTCCCTCATCAGCTGGTCCAGTGCCAAGGATCGAGGGAGGGACTCAAATCCCTTGGGCATAGTGGAGCCACTAGACAAAGGGAATCATGTCCTTAAGTAACTACACAAACTAGAGTTCCCGCTCCCACCCAGACCCTGCCAATCCACACGGGACTGTAACTTGAGCAGTAAACGTTTTGCTGTATTAAGCCACTGAGATTTCAGAGTAAGTCATAACAGCAGTTAGTCTACCCTGACTCATACAAGATTGTACCTAAGAAATGGTTTGTAAAATCAGACCTGTGTCCCCTTTAGCTCAGACACCTGTCACAATCAATTGCACAGGGGTACGTTACCTAAGAATAACGTAATAATAATAATGGCATAATAACCATCCTACAAAGTACTTCCTATGTGCTAAGGACTGGGTTAAATTCAACTCACCAACGTCAGCTTGACACGTATTACTTTATTAAATCTTCACTCTTTGAGGTAGGTGCTATTTAATATTTTCATTTACAAAAAGGAGATTCTAACTCAAGTAACTTGCCCAAACAATTCATTCTGACTCCCAAGCTCATGCCTACGTCCATTGTACAGGAAGGTTTTGCTGTCCTGGATTCCTTGAAGAATCTAACCAGAATCTATCATTATAAGTTTATCTAAACATTTTGACAACATGTATAGTTTCAGTTTGGACCACCTCAGCCTCAAATATTTACTAACTTTTTATATGTTTTCACGCTTCCTGCTTGGAGCTATAAGTGACCCCTCATTCTCTGCAATTCATTGGCTTTCTTGATGCAAAACATCCAAAGTAATAGCTAGTAATATAGGTTTTAAAATTCTGTTTTTAAAACGGCTTTCTTATAATACTTTGGTTGGTTTCAAAGGGCATTTATGATAATTTCCATGATTTGGCCATGAAAGAATATCAAGCTGACATTGACAAAAAAATCATCTACAAGATGTCCATTAGTTCATAAAGTTCTAATTATTTTCCATAAAGACTGTCTTACACTTGTCTGTATCAAAGTTACTGTCTATTTTCTGCTCACTTGCAGAGCCTGCAGTTTCTTCTTCTCTCTGAGATTTCACTGGCCAGAAAAGGCTGTATCATAAGGAAATTTGACATTTCACTCTGGCTTCTTTACTCCAATACTAATTAAAATAGTCAATAAGGGCTTCCCTGGTGGCGCAGTGGTTGAGAGTCCGCCTGCCGATGCAGGGGACACGGGTTCGTGCCCCGGTCCGGGAGGATCCCACATGCCGCGGAGCGGCTGGGCCCGTGAGCCATGGCCGCTGAGCCTGCGTGTCCGGAGCCTGTGCTCCGCAACGGGAGAGGCCACAGCAGTGAGAGGCCCGCATACCGCAAAAAAAAAAAAAAAAAAAAAGTCAAGAAAACAATGTCACCACTAACCCACAATGGACACTAGTGTAGAGCTGTATGTGGTAAATAATTGTTTATCCCTAATTATTCCCTTCTTTTCTAAAGCCAATCCCAACCACTTGTAAACCACCTTCTCCAACATACGTGGAGGCTTTTTGTGCCAGCATAAAACCAGAGGAGTGTGGGGGGAGAGAATGAGACTTAGAGAATATTTGGAGACTGCCACTGAAATGGGTAATGAGAAAGCTGCAGTACTGTAAAAGATATTTCATCTGATTTAGGGCTCTCTATACATTGGTTTGTTCATAATGAAAAACATTGTACATTATTAACAAAATTCATACTTGCTCTTATGCAATTACTTAATTTGGGGGGCTGTAATCTTTTTTTAAGCTTATAATCCTTTATGGTCAGTGAAAAAATTGTTTATTATCTTAGACTCTTCTATCTTAATTTTACTACTCCATACATTTATCCTTTCTAGTTCTTCAATATAGATATTGGAAATATAAATGAAATCTGATAAAAAGTAAAAACTGGGTTGCCAAATTGATTAAACTAGAGACTTCTAAATAAGTTCCCCAAATCAAAATTTTGCTTCTAAGAAAGCCATTCTCCAGTGATAATTGTTAAACAGTTTTCACCTATATGGTCTCCAAGGAGCACAGCTTCCATTTTCCCGATTGCAGTAGAGGCTAGTAGGAAAATCTCATTGTTTTTCTTCCCCAGTAATCCATCTATGCCCTGTGCTTTCCCTCCATAGGCTTCTCTGTCCACAGAGAAGAGCAAAATTGTCACACAAAAACCACAGAGTTATTTTTAGTCTTTTTTGTTAATTTTCTGAAGATCTTCTATGAAGCAGTTCTAAAATGTCATAGAACATAAATGTTCTCTCTGCTTTATGCGTCTGTCATTTCCCTCAACTCATCCTCCACAGAGAAAGCAGGATAACCTATCTAAAGTGTAAGTTGAAGGTTAAAAAATCTCAAATGATTCCCCCTTCCACTTCAGAGTAAAGCCCAAGCGTCTTCATACAGCCACCATGCTCGTTCATGATCTAGCCCTTGCCTAGCTATCCAGTCTCCCAGCCTCACTGATTATGCACTGACAGCACAGAACTAGCACACCAGGCACTTTGTCACTTCCAGGACTTGGTTTATATGTCTTCTACCCTCTACCATGCGTAACTCCTCATAGACATACAATTTAATGTCACCTCCCCCTTCCCTGAAACTGTACTCCCCTACCCAATCAGGAGAGGTTACACGTTCTTTCTCCTAGGTGTTATAATAACGGGGGCCTAACACCATCACTGCTTTTGCCATGTGGCATTTTTAATTATCTGTGTATATATCCGTCTTCACCATTACACTGTGATCTGGAGGACAGAGACTTTATCAATTCTTTTAATCTTAAACCCCAATGTCTTAGCAGATGGTCTAGCACATAGTAGACACTCAGTAAATATTTCCTGGATGGGAACGATTAAACATATGTATTGAAAGTAAGCTCAGCTGAACCATCCAAATTTAAGGTCTGATTCAACTTTGCCAGCGTGCATGTCCATGGATGCTGTTTGCCTCAACTCTACTCTCATAGCTGTCCTTTTACCTGAGCATCTCTTTTAATCTGTGAGGGGTTTTTTTTTAAATTGTATTTGTTTTGCACCTTTACTCATTGTCTGTTTTCTATTTTTCCTTTTCTCTAAGTTCTCCAATCATATTATATGCTTAGTTAATAATGAGTAAAGTGGTTGGCAAAAATGACACGACTTATGTTTTAAAAAAAATTGTCCTTAAATAACTGTAAATGCTATGATGTTTTAATAAACTATGATTTAACTAACTTAAGATTATTTCAGTGTATGTATATTTACACCTATTTTGATCATCTGCAGATTGAAAATCACTATCAATCTATAACTTAGCTTTACTGACTATTGGGTTCTGATTATGTTAGTCCATGGAGGGGGGATTCAAATTGCTGATTCTTAGAGCTGGGGGTTTTCTCAAGTTCCTGCCCTCAACTTTAAATTTTCATAACTTTTTTTTCCTTCCAACTTTGCTACAATAAGGTATAAAGACAAATATACCTAAGAGTAGAACATTTTGATTGTTTATAATGCAGCTGAGTAAAAGGTACCTGATTTCGAGACAGAATTAAAGATAAAGATGGCTGTTCTTATGATAATTTTTAGCATCTAAGAGTAAACCTCTACAACATATCCAAAAGTACAAAATAAAGGCTATGCATATATCACACTGCAAGGCAAACAAAACACACAAATCAAGAAGGAAAAAACTGTATTGTACATATATATGCATGTGTATATTATATATAAAGAGAAATTGACAATAGTGACTTAAAGAATAATGGCTTCGAATTACATTTCAATGTTGGTATGCTATCAATATACAAAAATTATCATACTAAGTGAAGTAAGTCAGACAGAGAAAGACAAATATCATATGATATCACAGACATAGAAAACAAACTTACAGTTACCAAAGGGGAAAGTTTGGGGGGAAGGGATAAATTAGGAATTTGGGAGTAACATATACCCACTACTATATATAAAACAGATAAACAACAAGGACTTACTGTATAGCACAGGGAACCATAATCATATACTCAATATTTTATAGTAAACTATATGGGAAAAGAATCTGAAAAAAAATATATAAATATATATAAAAATATATATATATATATATATACCTGAATCACTTGAACTAACACAAGATTGTAAATCAACTACACTTCAATAAAAAATTTTTTTTAATTAAAGTAAGACATGATCAATACCAAATTATATTTCCACAGTATAACTTAAATAATATAATGTATGGAAAATAAACAGAACTATATCAAAATGTTAACAATATTTGAGTGGAAGAAATATAAATTTTTTTCTTCTTTCTGCTTTTCTGTATTTTTCAGTTTTCCAAACTAAAGATCTATTCAAATAGAAAAAAATAACATAACTTCTATTCAAAAAAAGATAGAAATAAGGACACAATCTTTGCCTTTCTATAGCTCACACTTCAAGCTATACTCTCTAATAATTTGAAGCTTTTAAAGTATTTTCACATTTAACATGTCATTTGAGCCTCACAAGAAAACAGATTCCTACAAATGAGAAAAATTAGGCTCAGAAATTAAAGAACCTTCTTAAGATTGCTCAGCTATTAAGTGGCAGAGACACTTTTTTTTTTTTAAGAAGATGTTGGGGGTAGGAGGGTTTTTTTTATTAATTAATTTATTTACTTTTGCTGTGTTGGGTCTTAGTTTCTCTGCGAGGGCTTTCTCTAGTTGTGGCAAGCGGGGGCCACTCTTCATCGCAGTGCGCGGGCCTCTGACTATCGCGGCCTCTCTTGTTGTGGAGCACAGGCTCCAGACGCGCAGGATCAGTAGTTGTGGCTCACGGGCCTAGTTGCTCCGCGGCATGTGGGATCCTCCCAGACCAGGGCTCGAACCTGTGTCCCCTGCATTAGCAGGCAGATTCTCAACTACTGCGCCACCAGGGAAGCCCAGAGACACTTTTTAAACACAGTGTTTAAAAAGTTATGTTTTAAATACCAACTATTTTTATGAAAGGGGATATCATAGACTCGTGAAGGTGTAGGAGGAAGAGGGAAAGCCACAGATAGAGGGAACAGGAGGGATTACTGGGACATAAGCCAAAAACTAACATTTAAAGAGTGTGGACCACATGCCCCACTGACTTCTAAGCACTTTGCACACAAAATGGCCTTTAATCTTCTATGAAGTACTTCATGTCTCCATCTCCATTTTACAGATAGGGAAATTGAAGTACAGATAGGGAAATTGAAGTACAGAGAAGCTAAGTAAGTTGACCAAAGTCACAGAGAGTTAAGCGGCAGAGCTAGAATTTGAAGCCACACATTGTGACCCATTAGCCCAGACTCTGAAGCCTACTCCACACTACTCCCTGTCTGAGTCATAGAAGTCACCAACCAACAGACCTCCCTCAAGTTCCAGGTTTTCTTGACAGACCCGAATAATCAGAAATGCATCAATTTTCACTTATTTCAGCAAACTTGTAGCAGGGAAGAACCTTTGTATTCTATTAAAAGGTAATCACTAAAGGGATGTTGCCTTTAAGCTTAAATTATACATAATGCCCATCTCTGGGAACCCTGCCTCCCAGGTAATGAGCATTAAGGTAAAATACCTTTGTTTAGCCCACAGGAAATATCCTGACTAGGTCCACCTGTGTGGAAGAGGAAGAAAATAACACATCCCCTCTGGAGGCTGACTGGAACTAGGAAATGTTTGACTTTACTCCTTCCCCTTTTAGTATAAAAGATGCCTGAATTCTAATTTGGGCAAGATGGTTCTTTGGGACAAAAGTCCACCATCTTCTTGGTCTGCAGACTTTCCAAATAAAGTCATCATTCCTTGCCCCAACAACTTGTCTCTTGATTTATTGGCCTGTCGTGTGATGAGCTTGGACTCAGTAACAAAGTAACATCTTGAAAAACTCATCATTTTCTTAGAATGTTCGTTTTAGTTTCTTTTTAATAGGTGGAAGTAAATCAAATGATTAAATAGCAAAGTTTAGCAGTGATTTAACAACCTATTATTTTTAAAATCACTACTTTATTGGAGGAAAAAAATGCTTTTATTGCATGAAAATACAAATTATCTGGATATATTAATCATGAGCTAGGTTCAATAGCAGATTAAACAATAACTGAGTAAACAAGTACTTAATCTTGAGGCCACAAGATAGGAACACCTTCAACCCTTCCCATTTATCTATAAATCTACATCCTGGTTTTGGTTTCCCTCCTGCTCAGAGCTGTGGGTGTAACCATTTAAATGGGGGAGGGGAGAAATATGTATATAACAAATATATATTGACAGAAAGAGAGAGGATTTTAGGAGTTTTGTCTTCTCACACTAAACCCAGAGATGGAGCAGTTTTACCTTGGACTTTACTAGATTTTGTTGAAAATAAATAGATTTTCTGACTTATGATACCCACTGAGTCAAAAAAAATTCTTTTTAATCTTTGAAAACTATAAAACTAGATTTATCATTCCAGATAATACGCCCGTTTCCTACTGGCTCAAGACCAAGTGAATTTAAACTATTATCTCTTGCAATCACATTTGAACTTGGAATACTCAATAATAACAAGCGCAAGAACTGTGAAACTAGACCCTCGGGCAAGTAGTGAGTCTCAAGTTTATTTCCTTTCAGCTTTCTACATGGAATTTAGTGAATCAATTATTAAATATTAGTGCCACTCATTGAGTTGGATAATCTACCAGCTTTACTGTTCTACTCTTACCTATTCACTTCCTTTGTCTGGAATGATTTTCAGAGATAGAGACACAAGATAAATTGCCTGGCTAGATTTTAAACACTTTACCTTTAGGCATTTTCTTTGCTGTTCCTTTTTTTGTTTTGTTTTAAATCCTTGCAAATTTAGACACCATAGAAAACTGTTATTTGCTTCATAATGGCCTCTTCAGTGTGTTTCACAGTCTTTTGTGGAGAATAATGACATAATGATAGTGTTCTCAGACCCATATTTTCTACTTGATAAGCTAGCAATTATATGATTAAAGCACTTTTTAGAAACTCACATTAAGTATATGATACTCTAGAAACCAGTCCATCATGTAATTACACAGTCAGGAGAGAAATAATTTACATAACTAAAAACCATCTGAAACAGTATTCATGATCGGTATGTGATTTTTTAATGGATAAATATTTAAGAAATATTAAATAATTCTATAAATAATATACTTTTACTGAGGATTATAAATTCTGAATTTTATCAATTGTGTTTAAACTTTTATTTTTTGCCTGTACTGAAAGAACACTATGCTGAACTTTGCTGAAAACATGTGCTGGATATGTTAGGACCAACGAAGAAAAACCTTATGACCTTTCTCCAAAAAACATATAAATACAGAGAACAGAGAAAGGCAGGCGATGCCTAGGTATTTAAGCTCTATGATGAACACCAATTTGCCCAGGATTTTTCTTAGATATCTCTGAAAGGCAAATCTAACCAGATCTTTGTGATATTCTTTAAATGTCAGGTCATTACACCAACATCTTGTTGAGTTGGAGGAGATACAAATATATTCATACACATTATTTTCTTTAGAAAACAAGGAGGACATTTAACAGGATGCCCACAAGCTTCAAACAGCATGTACTGGAAGGACCCATCCTCAAAACATAAACATAATAACATCTCTTTTCACTTTTTTGCTCAACTTCTGGAAGAACAGGTTACCTTGCTTTTTCCCCAGTTCACTGAGAAAAACTACAAACAGCTACAGAAGTATATCCTGAGAACCAACCTCTCAAAGGGATAATTTTATACATACAATTACATGGGCGAGTACTGCCTAAAAAGAATGCTTAAGTTATTAAGTAAAAATAATCAAGGTGTAAAACCATGTATGTTACTCTAAGACACTCGCTTGTTTTTTAAGAAAGACAAATAATGTATATTTATATTGGGTTACAGCTATTTAAAAAATATCTCTGTAAATAAACACAAGAAATCTATAGCAGGGTTACTTTGTTTATGGTTGTGGTAGAGAAGGATGTATGCAAATTAGACGTGGGCAGGGAAGCAAGGAAGACTCTTCATGTATATTTGTACACTTTCTGTTTTTTTGAGTCATTTGAATGTATTATCTACTTAATAATTATGGCAAGTTATAAAAAGAAAGGAGTCTTGATCCCTGTGTGGAGCAGATAAGGGAGTGTGAGCTAGACCAAGTGTATTCTTAGCCGTGAAGCCAAGTGAGCTTTAAGAGAAAAAGGGCGCAAAAATTAGATGCCTCTTGTTACTGGTTTATTCCACCACCGTTACCATGCACAGTGATACTGGCTTCTAATTTAAAAGAAGTTGAGGGCTTCCCTGGTGGTGCAGTGGTTGGGAGTCCGCCTGCCGATGCAGGGGACACGGGTTCGTGTCCCGGTCCGGGAAGATCCCACACACTGCAGAACGGCTAGGCCCGTGAGCCATGGCCGCTGAGCCTGCGCGTCCGGAGCCTGTGCTCCACAACAGGAGAGGCCACAACAGGGAGAGGCCCGCGTAAGTTGAAAAACACACCTTATTTTATGTTATAATGATGGCAACATGGCAGAATCAAACCACCACAGGGCATTTGGGTATCCATGCCATTATCAGCACAATCATAAACACTCTTGACAGTTCCTAAAGGAGATAATGAGGAAACTACCCATGGCCAAAAACCAATTGCCACCATCCTATATAAAGCTTAACCTTGACCCTCGGTAATATAATTGGGATACCCATTCTCAAAAGCCCTGCCATTTAAAGCACTATGAAGGGCGGAGAATAAAAACAAAGACAGCTAATGAAGTACACAAATACCATCACAACCTTGCTGATCTGACCTGCTTCTCTGCAGTTATCTGGTTCTTCCAGACCTACACTTCCTGAGCCATTCACTTTGTGACCGGGATATCATTGACTCTGGTATTAGGAAAGAAGATAAAAGAATTGTTAATTCGTCAGTCCTTGTGTAAAGGATAAAAATGATGGAGATACCACTTGGCATAAAGCTTCACAGAATCATCACTTGCAGTACCTTGGGGGCCCATCATGACTCTGGGAAGTAGGTAGGGCAGTGGTCATTAGCTATACTTTCCTGTCACTTAGTGGGTGAGGAACCTGCTTCAAGGCTAGTAGGTGGCAGGACCAGGACTCTATCCAAGGTCTTTCTGAGTTCATGTTCACTGCTGTTACGTACCCTGTGCCTTCTCAGTGTCTGGGTTTTCTCCTTCCCCAAAGAGCAAAGGTTTTACACAATTGTGGAAAGTGAGAGGTATAAATACTTAATAAAGTTTACTGCTATGCTGAGGGAGAAATCCAGCAACATGCTGTTTTCTAGGTCTCTGCTGAAATTCTCTAAAAAGGTCAAAACCTTTAAAAAGGAACTGCTGTATTTTGCAAAACGAAGCTAACACTGATTGCAACATTTGAGCTTTTGATTCAGAACTTCAGAACACTGTGTTCTGTAATTTTGACTTTAGATAACCAAATGTAACTACTGATACAACCCCTGGCTGACCTTATTGGTTTATATCTAGGAATGCTTTAATGAAAAAACAGTGAGTTGTTTCTTTATCCTACTTCTGCCCACCCATATGATTCCCATCTTCCTAGCCACAATGGGAGGCAATGTGGTAGCATGTCGATATAACCCACTACAGAAGAGAGTCAAAACTTGATGGGGAATCTAAATCATACTCTACTTTGGACTATTCAAATAAGAAAAAAAAAATCTTGAAGAGACGTTTTCTGTTTTTATTTCCACTGTGCTCTGGTAAATGCTGGTAGAATTTCAATGTACACTTGCTCTCAGGCCTTCAAAGTAAAAACAGTGGCAGTCTGGAGGTCAGGCAGGCTACCCTGTTGTCACTCATTTCCTGTGCTAATTTTACACTGAAAAAAGTTTTAATGGTTTGGTGTAAACAGAGCAAGATTGAAAAGAAAGCTTTTAGAAAATAGATCTTCAGAAAATAAAAAAGGCAATAATTATTGCATTAAAAACTCCGTCATTTGTGCCTTAATATTATAACCTATCATAAAAATGCCACTTTAATTGTTTTTACATCTCTTTAAGTGTTTAGTACTTATTGTTATTCCCAGCAGCTAACAATAAGAAAATAGCAGCATTAAGCTCAGTTTGAGACCATTTTTACTAGAAATCAGGATACTAATGAGCTGTGAAGAAAATGTTGTTAATCATACTTCTTTTGCAGTCTTATAAAATATTACTAACACATATATAAGGTATACATGAAGTAAATATAGGTGTGTGTATATAGCTTGACAGATATACTTCTTTAATCAGAAAAAGAAAACCAAAGCTTTAGATTCTCTTTTCCATACAACAAACCACATTTAATGAATTTCACTTAAAATTCACAGTAGAGATTAAACAAAAGAGAACACATGGTGACAAAATATTTCAGCATACGTTGAAGAGCGCTCAGAGCCTGTCTATGGAGATATGTACCCCAGAAGCAGATTATCCTGTGATGCTGGGGTAATTGAGAGGCCCTCTGATAACAAAGCCCATGTAGCTGGTCTTGGGGACAGAAGATCTGGAGTCTAGCCCTGATCTAGCCATCCACTGTATGTTTGAGAACTCTATCTCCCACCTTCATATCTTTAAAATGGAGATCTTAATTCCTGTCTTATGGGATATTTGAGAGATTTAAATTCAGCACGTAAACAAAAGTACCTAATAAACTGTAAAATGATATACAAATGGAAGGTATCATGTTATAACTAACACCTGAACCTGGTCATAAACAGCATTAAAATTCCAGTGTACAAATTCAAACAATCCCTCGAAGTTTTTGAGCAGAAAGAGGAAAATAGGTTATCATTTTAATTTTTATTTATGTTTTGAAAATATAATACAGATGATACTTATACTGGAGGGAAAGCAGAAAATCTGCACTTATTCTTAAAGATAAGTGTTCATCTACTCTTACTTATCTGGCAAAACACAGAATGTTCATCTCCTACTTGATAGACAAAACACCAAGATGTTAATAATGTTATTTTAAATAAGGCAGTAGAAGAGCTGGGTTCTAGAATCCTACAAACCTCTCAGGTCCACCTACTAAATCTGCGACCTCGGGTCAGTTACTTAACGTATTTCAGTTTCTTCACTTACAAAAAGCAAGACAGTGGAAGTACCAATGCCTCAGAAGACTTGTGGATAGAAATGAGTTATCACAGGTTTAGAGCTTAGCTCACTGTCTGACACGTAGTAAGAGCTCAATACGTGTTTGTTGTTACAGTATTATATATTTCCTCATATGGGCATTTCAGACATGTGAAATCTAAGTGATCCTTGCTTTCAAATGCAGCTGGTTAACTTGATAACCAAAATCATCTCACCAAAAAAAGAAGCTCTCATACACTTTAACAGCTTAAAGGACATATTTTCTAGTCTTAAACAATCACAACAAACGCAGTAAAGGTTTATTCCAAATTCTTGCTGTGTGGCTTCATTTCTTCATTCATTCATTAAAAAAGAAAGAAAAAAGTATTTATGGAAACCCTATCATATACCAGGCACTGTATTTGGTGGTGGGATACAAGGTCAAGCAAAAAAGAGCTACAATCTCTGCCTTCATGTTTTAAGGAAGATAAATATTAATCAAAATTATTACACACAAGGAATGTAAAATTGCAATGTAAAAAGTGCCAAAAAGGAGGAAAAGCCAGTGCTTATGGGAGTATAATATTAAAAAGAAATGAACAAATTGTGTTGGTGAGGGAAAGCTTCCCTGAGGAAGTGATAATTGAGTTGCTATCAGAAGACTGAGTGGAGTTAACAGGATAAAAAGCATGAGCTAGTGTGTCCTAGTACAAGGATCTACGTGTGGGTGGTAGGGAACCTGGCCCCTTTGAGGGCCTGAAGGAAGGCAAATGAGATGGGAGCTCAGAGAAAGAGAAGCAGGGAGTAAATGAGGTGAGGCTGGAGAGTCAGCCAAGCCCTGTACGCCACGATAAGAGTTTGTTTTCTTATTCTAAGAACAAAGGAAAACCATTGAAGAATTTTAAGCCTGGGTATGCCGTTGGTTTTGAGGAGAGGAAGGGGTTGATATGATCCAATGTGAATTCTGTGTGTAAAGAAGAGTTTAGAGGGGGTCAGAGTACTTGTGGAGAAACTAGTTAGGAGACTGTTGCCAGGGTTCCAGAAAGATAATGTGGAAGCATAGATTAGGGCAGTTGAGCTAGAAATGTTTGCAAGTGATAGAGGAAGAGCTTGGTTTTCCATAAAACATACATTCTTTTCTTTCACTGCCCAGGCACATTTTTCATGTAAAAATGTTTTCCTTTTGGAATGTTCTAGAGAATCCAAGTAACAGTTAATGGTAAGTAAAGGGTTTCCACACACATTTGAATTCAGTGAGGGATCAAAATGCCAATTTCTAAATAATCAGTATCGTCTTCCTCTAGGTGAAAGCCTTTGTCTAGTTTTACTATAAAACATGCAACACCAAAAATGAACCAAAAGAAATAATTTCCACTGAAACACATTTTTATTACGAAAATGTCATAAGTAAACAATCATTTATTAAAAATTAGGTCAAAGAGCAGCAACACTTTCCAATTCAAGTTGCAAAAAGGCAAACACATCCAAGAAAGGAAGAAAGTCATGGGCAATAGATCCGATAGTAATTCTAAAATAACCAACGGTATTAACTTTGGAATCTGCCAGAATAGCTGCTACCTTAGGAAGAGTACTTCTCATATTTTGGCCACTAAGCAACCATGCTTTGTATGTAAAAGTGATATGTACAATGGCCAAGGCACCTTCCTAGTACCTCATAGCAACTGAATGAATGCAGAAACACACACACATACGATCACTTACACACTGAAATGTATTAAGCTCACACATCTTGAAGGATTAAGCAGGAAAACAAAAAGGACAGCACGACACACATCTTCATTTTGCAAAAAAGACATGCAGAGACATCCATTACAATTTTCTCTAAGATAAATTGTATCCCTCAACTAAAAGAAAAAAAAAATGAAATCATTGGCAGCCTAGTTCTCCCTGAGTAGAAGTGAGACATTAATTTAGATCACTGTGCACGTTGAAAAGCTATTGCACTGCAGGGATTTCCAATTACATAATACAGAATCAGAACTCTGTTTGGGTGTCACTTGGCTGCCAGCAACCATGGGTGAGCTGTATAACACTCCTCTGTCATGTAGCTCATGTGAGAAAAGAATTCTGCTGTTCCAAGAAATGGCACTCAGCTTGGAGACCTTCCCAGTTACACAAAAGAGCATAATTTCCACATTATCCCCAGGCATACTGTCTAGGACGATAAGTCTATGATAGCTTTATGTGTAAATTATATACATAGTTCTACTAATGAAAGGCATGCAGACTGCTTTTTGGTGATGGCAGTGCAGAAAAACAAAATCAATTTGCTTTTCAATTTTAAAACGACGCCCGAGCTATCTATAATAATCAAAAGAGACCGTGAGGGTTAGATGGCAGATAACGTAATTGCACTATATTGTCTAACAGGTCAGAACTAGTTTTGTCAAGCAATGTCTAGAGTGCAGACATACCAATCACCTCATAACTGGCTTGTTTCAGGACTTTGGTTTTAAGTCCTTGATACTCTTAATATCATACTTATCTCAGTTTTTCATCAGGGACTGCACTCTCGATTCTGGTTTAATTTTTTTCAACCTATGAAAGCACACTTACAGAAGAGAGACAAGAAGTAAAGGAAGGATGAATATTTTCACGTTTATTGTCTATTTGGTGACAAAATTCCATATGTAGTGCATAGTGTGCACCAGATACAGGTGATAAAGTGGAGAACAAGACAGTGTTCTTTCCTTCTAGAAGCTCACAACTCTCTGATTCACTTTGCATGTTTTGGACTAAGATGTCCAAAACATGAAAACTTTTGTATACTAGTTATCAATATTATTTTGAATTTTTCTTTTATTTCATTAAATTCAATCATTTTTTTACCAAATAAAGAACAGAGACTAGAAAATTGGGGTAGGCATAATAATACCTAATATTTGTTGCATTAACTATATATACAAGTTTTGCACATATCAAAACCTAATGACAACCTGGGTATTAAGTTATGAAAATCTTCATTTTAAAAATGAAAAAGGTGAGGTTTACACAAGTTATACCACAAGATCACAAATCTAATGTGTAGCTTGAATTTAAACCAATGTAATCCGATTCCATGGTATTGTCTCTTATTCATTTCTCTGCACCACTCCAGTTTAACATTTACTATAACCTGAATATTTGGGCATCTCAATTTTTGTTTGTTTAATTTTATTGCTTGACTTGGAAACCTTTTTCATCCATTCTCCTTTTATATTATCTTGACGATCTCGGTGGGAAAAGTTAACCAAGTCTTTTTCTGGGTTATTCCATTATAGTTGAATACATAATCATGTCGCTCTCTCAAACTATTCACCTATTGCTTTCATGCTAAAATTTATTTACTGAGCATCTGTAATATGCCAAGCACTGTGTTAGGTGCTTTATGAGTAAAGATGTGATCCTTGCCATATACAGAGATGCAAATCAGAATTAAGTAATAAATAAAATAAAGGTCTAATAGAAGATTTGGTAGGAAGGGTGCAGGGTGCTAAAAAAGTGACTGCCAGCAGGGGGCACAGGTGAGGCTTCCTGTATGAGGTAGTGTTTGAACTGTTAACTGAAACTTAAGGAGTACCTGGACTAGACTTTTTATTTTTCCCATCTTGACCTCACCTCCCAGAATTTAGTTTTGAATTTGCATTCCCACTGGCCTCCAACTATTACCTAATTTCCAACTGCAACAAGTCACCATATGACTGTCTACACTGTCACCAACTGCAAGTTTTTGAGGGCCTCTCTTCCTTTGATATCCCTGCTTCTACACTAATCTGGTTTTCTCCCTCCATTCGTGACTACCTGCCTTTACTTCGCTTTTTCTTCTGACCTTTCTCTACACTTACTCAGAAACTGTCCTCAGGTCCATTCTTCTCTGGTTTCTTCAAGTTTCTCTTAAACTCTCTCCCTTTTTTATTTTTATATTTCTTTATTTTTTAAAAAAATTTTTATTGGAGTATAGTTGCTTTACAATGTTGTGTTAGTTTCTGCTGACAGCAAAGTGAATCAGATATATATATATATGCCCGCTTTCATGGATTACCTTCCCATTTAGGTCACCACAGAGCACTGAGTAGAGTTCCCTGTGCTATACAGTAGGTTCTCATTAGTTACCTATTTTATACATAGTAGTGTATATGTGTCAATCCCAATCTCCCAGTTCTTCCCACCCCCCCTCTTAGTATCTATAAGTTTGTTTTCTACATGTGTATCTCTATTTCTGCTTTGCAAATAAGTCCATCTGTACCATTTTTCTAGATTCCACATATAAGCGATATTTTTCTCTTTCTGACTTACTTCACTCTGTATGACATCTCCCCCTTTTTTAAACGCATGATTTAAACTATTTTCTCACCTTTTTTTATGTTGACTTTCTATCAAGTAGCATAGATGACATTCATATATATTTGTACATAAAACATATAATGTATATTACATATACTATATATAATGACAAAAATAAAATTATAAATGTAATTAAAATGCTTAAAATTATATATTTATTTTTTAAAAATTTCTCTAGTAAGTTATATGAGTAAATTTTGTATTATGTGTGGAATTAATGTATGCTAAAATGGAAAATAAAAGTAAACAGATGACCTATGCTTGGAGAAAACAAGAAAAAGGAAATTGTAAAGAATAAATGTGTTCATATCCAAAATGCCGCTGATCTTTAGATCTTCCTTTTGACTTATCAAGGGACGGAGACATTAGTCTTCTTTGACTGGATTTGGGGGGGGGGGGACAGTGGCACTTTTTCCACAATTACTGAAATTGAGGGAAATGTTACCGTCTCCTCAGATAATACACTTCTTCTAGAAACTCACATGGCTTTCCAACAGCCCAGCAACTCAAAGGTATCAGAAAACAATGAATGAAATCCTAGACTGAATAGGATAGAGTAAAAAACAAAAGGAAAGATGATAACACAAGTATTTTATGAAGTTAGTTGAAAAAAGACTTTGAAGCTGGGAATGAATAAATGTATCTGTATTAGATCATATCTACTGAATTTACTATGAAAAAGGTATTAATATGATTTAACATGAGTTAAGGAACTTCCCTGGTGGTCCAGTGTTTAAGACTCCATGCTTCCACTGCAGGGGGCACGGGTTTGTTCCCTGATCGGGGAACTAAGATCCCGCCTGCCGCGTGACCAAACAAACAAAAAAACATGAGTTAGGATTGCATATGCTTCCTAAATTTGCCATCCTTATAAATTAAAGGAGAGCACTGAGAATTACGGATAACGGTTCATTAAAAGCTCGTGGAACATATTCTACATGTAAAGAAAATCTACTTTTCTTTCCTTGCCGCCCTCCTTTCTTCCTAATGAGGTAGAGATAGATGAGGGTGTGGCAGAGGCCCAGCTTGATGTATTGTGGTGTTAGAGCCCAAAGGGGGTTAAGAGGTTGACTCTGTGAAGGGAGAGGCAGTGACAGCCAGCCTGGAGCACGGTTGAAGCCTGTGCAAGATAAGGAAGGTATTTGCTTAGGGGGCAGCTAGGCATGGAGTTGGGAGTTTTTACATGTGGAAGCAATCACATTAGCACATATACCTAGAATAATGAGAGCCAGGTTTCTCACTATTCATAGGATTGCCATATAAAAATGGAGAACACTAGAATAAACTTCACAGTGTTGGATTAGAACTGGAATATTGGTGTAAACTCAAGGTTTTCAATATTCATCGATAGATATAAAAATACAAACAGGTGTAAGCATATGTGTGTATATGTTCCCTAGCACTGTCCACTGGGAGAAACTGGGAGTATTGACACTCCAGTAGCAATAAACACATCTAACTTAGATCTTGGTTTCTAAATACCATCCTCCATGAAAGGAAGCAGAGATGCTTGGAGAAAAAATTAATTCCAGGACTGGGGCAGAGAAAATACAAGATAAGCCTTCTTGTGCCAGAAAGTAAGAAAGTGCTAAGTGAATATAAGGGACATGCTAAAAATACACAGAAACCAGCACGAACAAGTTCCCATTGGCCAAATCTGGGCTAAAATGAGTATTAAAATAAGTAATGATATTAGCAAATTATAACTCATTTAATAAAATGGGAATCCAGGAATCCATACTGAGAAAAATAAATAAATGAATAAATAAATGGGGAGAAGAGAAAGCTTTTCTTACAGTGGACTACAACTAATAAATGCAGCATGAATAATGGAATTAGAAAATCACATTTATCAACCATCGTTGTAGTAATCCAGTCAAGAAACATCCATTGATTCTAAAACTAGGGAGAGAAAAAGTCTGGTAAGGAATGAGATATTTACACAATTTCAAGTTATCGCTACACAGATAGTGATTAAATTACAAAGGGAAAATGAGTAACTTTACATGCGAGAAACCTGACAAACACAACGTTAACCAAGTGATCAGTTACATCACCAGTAATGAGATAAAGTGAAGTAGTAGGACATACAATATAATACGGTACAGAAAACGTAGCTTCTCTTCTGTGATGTGATGCCAAAAATTGCATAATCTCAATCTAATATTGAGGAAATATCAAACATACTCAAATTGAGGAACAGTCTACAAAATAGCTGGCCAGTGTCTAGGTCACAAAAATCAAGGAAATGCTAAGGAACTGTTCCAGATGGAAAGTTTCAAGAGTCATGGCATCTAAATGCATCACATGATCCTAGATTGGATCCTTTTATTTTAAAGGACCTTTTCGAGACAATTGGTGAAACTTGGATAGGCTCTGTGGATTAAACAGTAGCAATGTATCAGTGTTAATTTCCTGACTTTGATGTTTATACTGTGGTAATGTAGGAGAACTTCCTTGTTTATAGGAATTACACACTAAAAATATTTGCACGTGCTGTGGCAACATGGTGTCACCTTACTCCCAGGAAAGAAAAGTTATTTGCATTGGGCTTGTCATTTTTCCCTAAGTTTGATATTATTTTAAAATAAACAAACTTAGACACACACACACAAATATGTGTATATATGTGTATAAATACACACACACAAAAATTTGACATTCAGTTTTCAACCAGTCTTTTTTTTCCTCTCACAAACTTTTTCATACACACGTGAAAAATGTGTAACTTTCTCCCTTGCCCATAAACTTGTGAACACACACACGCACCAAATTTTCTCTCTTTAGTGGTAAATTTTTGGTATTCATTGCTGTCATTTGCTAAGGACATTTTCCGTTCTGAAGAGAAGTTCTATCCACAAAAGAAGGCTAGACGAATAATGTTAATGTAGAAATATATGGATATTCTAATTCCTTTATTTGGCATATGTTTTTCTATAAAGCGTAAACAGGCATTTCTTCTGCCTGAGCAAGAAAGGATGGCTACTGAAAACTGAAAGTAAACTCTGCAGTTTGGGGAAAGTAGGAATTTTTCCAAGAACAAAATTGCTAATCAGCACTGGAGGTCATACCTAATGATCAGATAGAAAGAGAGCCCAAAGAGTGTTTAAAGTCATGGGTAGAGCAAAATACTGTAGAGAAGAGCTCTCTGCATCGACTTTTATGGTTCATAGTCTGGAATAAGAACCTTCTGAATGATACTAATGGTTGAAATGAAAGGGCCCATATTCATATTCTTGCAATTTTCTCTTAAACTGACTCCGCTCTGGCTGAGGTCCCAACTATTACACCAAAACTATTTCCAAGACCACCAAGGACCTCCAAATTGACGTGTGCACTGGTGAACGTTCAGTTTTATCTCATTTATTCTGTTAGCAGAATTTTACGAAGGTGATCACTCCCTCCTCCTTTCCTCACTTTGCTTTCATGTCCACATTAATTTTCTTCCTAACTCACTGGGTACGCCCCCTGTGACATCTTACTACTGGGATACCTCAGAGCTCAGACCTTAGACACTTCCTCTTCTCTACCCATAATTGTGTCTTTTAGTGACCTCATTCAGTCTCACAGTTCTCAATAACATCTATTCAACTGGCCCCTCCCTTGATCTCAAATTCAGATTAAAAACTACCAACTTGATACCTAGTAAACACCCAAGTAGAGATATCTCCACGTTAAATGTCCAGAATCCTGAACTTCCCCTACAAAAGCAGCTCTTCTGTCTTCCTATTTTTGTTAATGACAAATCCACTTTTCTAGTTGATCAGAACAAAAGATCTCAGAGTCATTCTTCACTTTGCTCTTTCTCTCATACCGATATCCAATCTGATCCAAATCTTGTCAACAACTCCACCTTCAAAATGCATCCAGAATTTCACTACTTCTCACTACCTTCACTGTCACTTTCCTGGCTCAAGCCACCTGCAACCAGCTAGGATTACTAAAATAGCCTCTTAATTGGCCTCACTGCTTTAACCTTTGCCTCTACAGTCTATTTTTAACACAGAAGCCAAAATGATCCTTTAAAATTTGTCAGATCATATCACTAAGCTGGTGAAAGTTTTCCAAGGGACTCATTTCAAAGAGTAAAAGCCAAAGTATTTACAGTGCTGTATAAAGTCCTATGCAATCTGTTATTCTGTACCTTTTTTTTTTTTTTTTTTTTTACTTAACCTTATGGTACGTTCCTCTTGCTCACTCCACTCTACCCTCTCTGACCTCCTAGTTGCATCTAGAGTACTCCTGGCATACTCCCACCACAGAGCACTTACTGTTCTCTCTAACTAGAAAGCTCTTGCCCCAAAAACCTACATAGATCCCACGCTTACCTCCTTCATGTCTTAGCCCAGGTCATCTTTTCAGCAAGGCCTTCTCTGGTTACCCTATTTACAATCTCAGCTCTTCCCATCCCAAACCACTCCCGGAGCTCTAATTCCCCTTTCCTTCTGTAGTTTTCTTCAAAGTGCATAACATTGTCTAACGAACTATATAATTTATTAATTTGTTTTATTTAATGTTTAACTTCCTGCTAGAATATAAACTCCACAAGCACATATTTTCATCTTTTAGTTTACTACTAAATTTCTAGCACTAAATTAGTGCCTGGAGCATGGTATTCACTTCATAAATATTTATGAATGAATGAAACCTAATGGGAAAGCAATAAACTAAAGTAGGTCAACCAGCAGCCAGAATTTGATGGACAAGGTGGTAGGGAAGAGGAGACAGAAAGTGGAAATCATACCCTTCTGTTGTATAGATACCAATCTCAATTTGGCAGTGAGATCAGCCTGCCCTGCTACAGCTGGTCAAAAACTCCCTTGGACAACAAGGTATCCCAGTGTGAATAAAGATTAAACACTAGTTACCTCTGATCTAGTCAGTGTAATCCGATATTTACTGAAAGGAGGAAAGGGCCAAGAACTTAGATCATAAACTTGGACAAACCAGTGTCTACATAGACTTTCAGATATTGAAAGAATACCATATTTTTAATAGTTTTAGAGGGTTAATCTCTAAATTTACATTCCAACAGACAGGTACCCACACAGCAGCAAACAAACAAAAATACAGCACAAAGGCTGATGTCAGTTTAATAACTGTGCTTTTAGAAATTTTAAATATCACAGGAAGTGGATCAGTCATCCAACAGCTAATATTAGCTAATTAAGATTTGGCAAATCACAGAATCTTGACAATTTTTATACATGAGGACACTATTCTTAATGTGAGAGCCTCTTGGGGAAATGAGAACTGTGCTTTTGAACATACAGGATACAATCTGATCCCCCAGAGATATCCCTGGTCCTTAATAGTCCCTGTATATTCCTGAATATTCCTTGTGGATATTTAAAAAACATTTCAAGAACTCCAAGTTGTCTGGCAGTATGACTGCACAGTTAAAAGCTGTTAACTACACTACAGCCAATGGACCATACAGTCGATACAGATATAGATACAGAAATAATATAAAGATTAGGATTCACCTAGCACAGGTAAGTATGACATGGGTAGTGTTTGTATTGTATGTCCCAGAACACTTGTTGCTTCTTCCTTCCACTGTTTCATTTTTTCTCCCCTCAACGTCCTTCGCATGTGACCAGAATTTAGATATTCACTCTACCCACTGATTTTTTTATCCTCAGGAAATGACCTCATATATTAAAGTCTAAAAAGTCTAATTTTTCTTGAAAGTAATAGGTCTTAGACCAAAGAGATTACCCTCTAATTGTGGAATTCAGCAATCAATAAAAAAGTAGCAATGATAGTTTTTCTAGCATCAGGAAAGCATACCAATATGATTTCTACTAAGTCATTTTCTTCATTCAATCAACAAAGCATTGAATATCTGCTTTGTGATAGGTAGTATTAAGTGCTGAGTATAGAGCAGTGAACAAAAAGATATGTTTCAGAGCCTCCAAAGTTTACAATCTAGTAAAGACAAACAGATATAAAGTATGTAAATAAATAGCTATATAATTACAGAATATAACTGTAAGATGATCAAGTTTCATGAAGATAAGAGGCAGGGTACTATGACAGCAAACAACAGAGTACTTAAACGGGAAAATTAGTGAAAGCTTGTCTGCAGAGGTACTACTTAGGTCAAGATCTGAAGGATGAGAGAGCACAGTCATACCACAAAACTAGAAGAAGAACATTCTATGTGGTGGCAAGGCTCTAAGGTAGGAAAGAGTTTGGAATTTTCTAGAAAGAATAAGTACCAGTCTAACTGGAACATAGTTAAGGAGGGTGGGAATAGTTCGAGATAATGTTGGTCAATTTTTTTGTATCTTATAGGACATTGTAAGGAGTTTGGACTTTTATGTGCGATGAGTTAAGTATTTTAAAGGATTTTTAAGAGCTTAATTTGACTTGGTTTATAGTTTTAAAAGCTCAGTAACACTGCTATGTGATGAATGGTTATGGTGGGCTGGAGGAGGAAGTAAAGAAGGAAATGAAGGGATCAATTAGAAGACTATTATGATAATCCCAGTGAAAGATGCTGTGCCCTCAACTAGGGTGGTGGAAGAGATGGTGAAAAATAACTGGGTTGAAGGCATGCTTTGGAGGTATAATCTATGACTCACTGAAGGATTGGGTATGGTTATGAAGGAGAAGAAGTCAAGTATGGTTTCCAAGTCCCAAGTTTGAGCAACTATGTGGTGGTGGTATCAGATATTGAGATGGTTTAAAAAGTGGTGGGGGTGCGGGGAGAGAGTTTTCAGAGGGCAAATTAGAGTTCTGCTCTAGATATGTTAAGTTTAAGACAACTGTGAGTCATTCAAGTGGAGAGAGATGTCAAGAAGCTAGCTAGAGGAGACTTCTACTTCCAACCAAAATAAAGTTGGAATCACCAAAATAAACTAACAAAATGTATAAAAGAATTGTTTTCAAGACACTTGATATACAGCAACAAAGGAGAGTGACCCCCTGAGGTACAGGGAACAAATGAGGTGAGCCTTAAGATGATCTTATTTAAATCCCTGAGAGAGTTCCCACAAGGTGGCACAGGGAACAGAAACCTGGTAAAAGCCCCAAGTTGAGGAGATGGAGCTGAGAGTGTAGGGGGATCAAGAAGGTTTGAGTTCACAGGACAAGAAAACTGGAGAGGAGAGATTACTGCATTGAGAAAAAAAAAGTCTGGAGTTCTGCAGAGAACCTCACTCAAGTATTTAGTAGAGCACTGGTCATGATAATGATTTGAGTAAACTACCTCAGGGACTGAGAAAGAACCATCTGAAAGGATGAGCGGGGGAAAAGAACTTGGAGCTTACATGGGCTGGAATAATCCCATTCACCCTAGGAAGACTGGAAAATCTCATTACTTATGGGGCATTGAGTGAATATTCAGAATTATCTAGCTTCAATAATGGTAACTGCCCTGGACTAAACACTGCTCTGATTCCACCAAATGAATCTTCAAAGAAGACCTGAAAGGATCAAGCTGTTTCCAAGTAACTTAACTGCACCCCAGAATAAAGCCCCAAAATATTTACAGGGATAAAAAAATCTCCAGCACAAATAAGGTAAACTTCACAATGCCTGGCATCAAATCAAAAATTACCAGGAATGCAAAGTAGCAGGAAAATGTGACCCATTTTAAGGAATAAAAATGGATCAAAATAAATCAACTGAAACTGACCCAGGAATGACACAGATGTTAGAATTAGGACTCAATAATATTACAACAGTTATTATATAATTGTTTTCCATATTTTTAAAAACTCAAGGAGAAACATGGAAGATACAAAAAAGATAAAATAAAAATTTTAGAGATGAAAACTACAATGTCTGAGATGAAAAGTACACTGAATTGTACGAACAGTAGGTTAGTCATTGCAGAAGAAAATACTTAGTGGACTCAAAGACATGGCAATAGAAATTATTAAAATGAAACAATGAGAAAAAGAATTTAAAAATAAATAGATTCACTGAGCTCATTCTAAAATTCATATGGAAATACAAAGAACTAGAATACCCAAAATAACTTTAAAAAAAGAAGATTAACACTACTTGTTTTCAAGATGGATATAAGCTACATTAATGAAAGCAGTGTGGTATTGGCATGGAAATACACAAATAGATCAATAGAACAGAACAGATTACAGAAATAGACCTACACACATACAGACAACTAGTTTTTTGACAAGGGTGAAAGGCAATTCAACTGAGAAAAGATAGTCTTTCAAAAAGTGGTTCTGAAACAATTGAATACCCATATGCAGGAACTGGATACCATATGTAGTAAAATGAGCTTTGATCCATAATTTATACCACATAAAAATTCATTCAAAATGAACCCTACACCTAAATGTAGAACACAGAATAATAAACATTCTGGAAGAAAATATAAAATTGCTGTAACGCTGGTTTAGGCAAATATTTTTTAGATATAACTCCAAAACCATAATACAGAAAATAGATCAGTCAGTTGTACTTTATCCAAATTAAAGATGTCTGCTTTTCATTTCTCCAAAGAAGATACACAGATTGCCAACAAACACATGAAAGGATGCTGAACATCACTAATCATTAGAGAAATGCAAATCAAAACTACGATGAAGTATCACCTCACACCTGTCAGAATGGCCATCATCAAAAACTCTACAAACAATAAATGCTGGAGAGGGTGTGGAGAAAAGGGAACCCTCTTGTACTGTTGGTGGGAATGTAAATTGATACAGCCACTATGGAGAACAGTATGGAGGTTCCTCAAAAAACTAAAAATAGAACTACCGAGAGGGAAACCAAGATGGCAGAGTAGAAGGACTTGCTCTCACTCCCTCTTGTGAGAACACCTGAATCACAACTAGCTGCTGCACAATCATCTACAAGAAGACACTGGAACTCACCAAAAAAGATACCCCACATCCAAAGACAAAGGAGAAGCCACAATGAGACAGTAGGAGGGACACAATCACAGCAAAATCAAATCCCATAACAGCTGAGTGGGTGACTCACAGACTGGAGAACACTCATACCACAGAAGTCCACCCACTGGAGTGAAGGTTCTGAGCCCCATGTCAGGCTTCCCAACCTGGGGGCCCGGCAACAGGAGGAGGAATTCCTAGAGAAACAGACTTTGAAGGCTAGTGGGATTTGATTCCAGGACTTTGACAGGATTGGGGGAAACAGAGACCCCACTCTTGAAGGGTACACACAGGTAGTGTGTGCATCAGGACCCAGGAGAAGGAGCAGTGAACCCAGGGGATACTGAACCAGACCTACCTGCTAGTGTTGGAGGGTCTCCTGCAGAGGCAGGGGGGTGGGGAGGGCTGTGGCTCACCGTAGGGACAAGGACACTGGCAGCAGAAGTTCTGGGAAGTACTCCTTGACGTGAGCCCTCCCAGAGTCTGCCACGAGCCCCACCAAAGAGCCGAGGAAGGCACCATTGTTGGGTTGCCTCGGGCCAAACAACCAACAGGGAGGGAACCCAGCCCCACCCATCAGGAGTCAAGCGGATTAAAGTTTTACTGAGCTCTGCCCACCAGAGGAACACCCAGCTCTACCCACCACCAGTCCCTCTGACCAGAAAACCTGCACAAGCCTCTTAGATACACTCATCCACCAGAGGGCAGACATGAGAAGAAGAACTACAATCCTGCAGCCTGTGGAACAAAAACCACATTCACCAACTAAATGAAGTGGAGATAGACAACCTTCCAGAAAAAGAATTCAGAATAATGATAGTGAACATGATCCAGGACCTCGGAAAAAGAATGGAGGCAAAGATTCAGAAGATGCAAGAAATGTTTAACGAAGATTTAGAAGAATTAAAGAACAAAAAAACAGAGATGAACAATACAATAACTGAAATGAAAACTACATTAGAAGGAATCAATAGCAGAATAACTGAGGCAGAAGAACGGATAAGTGACCTGGAAGACAGAATGGTGGAATTCACTGCTGTGGAACAGAATAAAGAAAAAAGAATGAAAAGAAATGAACAGAGCCTAAGAGACCTCTGTGACCGCATTAAATGTAACAACATTCGCATTACAGGGGTCCCAGAAGGAGAAGAGAGAGAGAAAGGACCCGAGAAAATATTCGAAGAGATTATAGTCTAAAACATCCCTAACATGGGAAAGGAAATAGCCACCCAAATCCAGGAAGCACAGTGAGTCCCATACAGGATAAACCCAAGAAGAAACATGCCGAGACACACAGTAATCAAATTGGCAAAAATTAAAGACAAAGAAAAATTATTAAAAGCAGCAAGAGAAAAATGACAAATAACATACAAGGAAACTCCCATAAGATTAATAGCTGATTTCTCAGCAGAAAATCTACAAGCCAGAAGGGAGTGGCATGATATACTTAAAGTGATGAAAGGGAAGAACCTACAACCAAGATTACTCTACCCAGCAAGGATCTCATTCAGATTCGATGGAGAAATCAAAAGCTTTACAGACAAGCAAAAGCTAAGAGAATTCAGCACCACCAAACCAGCTCTACATCAAATGCTAAAGGAACTTCTCTAAGTAGGAAACAAAAGAGAAGAAAAGGACTTACAAAAACAATTAAGAAAATGGTCATAGGAGCAAACGTATCGATAATTACGTTAAACGTGAATGAATTAAATGCTCCAACCAAAAGACACAGGCTGGTTGAATGTATACAAAAACAAGACCCATATATACGCTGCCTAGAAGAGACCCACTTCAGACCTAGGGACACATACAGACTGAAAGTGAGGGGATGGAAAAAGATATTCCATGCAAATGGAAATCAAAAGAAAGCTGGAGTAGCAATACTCATATCAGACAAAACATACTTTAAATAAAGAATGTTACAAGAGACAAGGAAGAACACTATATAATGATCAAGGGATCAATCCAAGAAGAAGATATAACAACTATAAATATATATGCACCCAACACAGGAGCACCTCAATACATAAGGCAACTGCTAACAGTTGTAAAAGAGGAAATCGACAGTAACACAATAATAGTGGGGGACTTTAACACCTCACTTACACCAAAGGACATATCATCCAAAATGAAAATAAATAAGGAAACAGAAGCTTTAAATGACACAATAGACTAGATAAATTGATATTTATAGGACATTCCATCCAAAAACAGCAGATTACACTTTCTTCTCAAGTGCGCACAGAATATTTTCCAGGATAGATCACATCTTGGGTCACAAATCAAGCCTCAGTAAATTTAAGAAAATTGAAATGATATCAAGCATCTTTTCTGACCACAACGCTATGAGATTAGAAATGAATTACAGGGAAAAAAATGTAAAAGATACAAACACATGGAGGCTAAACACTATGTTACTAAACAACCAAGAAATCACTGAAGAAATCAAAAAGGAAATCAAAAAATACCTAGAGACAAATGATAATGAAAACATGACAATACAAAACCTATGGGATGCAGCAAAAGCAGTTCTAAGAGGGAAGATTATAGCTATACAAGCCTACCTCAAGAAACAAGAAAAATCTCAAATAAATAATATGACCTTACACCTAAAGGAACCAGAGAAAGAAGAACAAACGAAACCCAAAGTTAGCAAAAGGAAAGAAATCATAAACATCAGAGCAGAAATAAATGAAATAGAAACAAAGAAAACAATAGCAAACATCAGTAAAACTAAAAACTGTTTCTTTGAGAAGTTAAATAAAACTGATAAACCATCAGCCAGACTCATCAAGAAAAAGAGGGAGAGGATTCAAATCAATAAAATTATAAATGAAAAAGGAGAACTTACAACAGACACTGCACAAATACAAAGCATCCTAAGAGACTACTACAAGCAACTCTATGCCAATAAAATGGACAACCTGGAAGGAATAGACACTTTCTTAGAAAGTGTAACCTTCCAAGACTGAACCAGGAAGAAATAGAAAATATGAACAGACCAATCACAAGTAATGAAATTGAAACTGTGATTATAAATCTTCCAAAAAACAAAAGTGCAGGACCAGATGGCTTCACAGGTGAATTCTATCAAACATTTAGAGAAGAGCTAACACCCATCCTTCTCAAACTCTTCCAAAAAATTGCAGAGGAAGGAACACTCCCAAACTCATTCTAGGAGGCCACCATCACCCTGATACCAAAACCAGACAAAGATACTACAAAAAAAGAAAATTACAGGCCAATATCACTGATGAATATAGATGCAAAAATCCTCAACAAAATACTAGGAAACAGAATCCAACAACACATTAGAAGGATCAAACACCATGATCAAGTGGGATTTATCCCAGGGATGCAAGCATTCTTCAACATACACAAATCAATCAATGTGATACATCATGTTAACAAATTGAAGAATAAAATCATATGATCGGGCTTCCCTGGTGGCGCAGTGGTTGAGAGTCCACCTGCCAATGCAGGGGACGCGGGTTCGTGCCCCAGCCTGGGAATATCCCACAGGCCACAGAGTGGCTGGGCCCGTGAGCCATGGCCACTGAGCCTGTGCATCGGAGCCTGTGCTCGCAACGGGAGAGGCCACAGCAGTGATGGCCCGCGTACCGCAAAAAAAAAATCATATTATCATCTCAATAGATACAGAGAAAGCTTTTCACAAAATTCAACACCCATTTATGATAAAAACTCTCCAGAAAGTGAGCACAGAGGGAAACTACCTCAAGATAATAAAGGCCATATACGACAAACCCACAGCAAACATCATTCTCAATGGTGAAAAACTGAAAGCATTACCTCTAAGATCAGGAACAAGACAAGGATGTCCACTCTCACCACTATTATTCAACGTAGTTTTGGAACTCCTAGCCTTGGTGATCAGAGAAGAAAAAGAAATAAAGAGAATACAAACTGGAAAAGAAGAAGTAAAATTGTCACTGTTTGCAGATGACATATACTATACATAGAGAATCCTAAAGATGCCACCAGAAAACTACTAGAGCTAATCAATGAATTTGGTAAGGTTGCAGGATACAAAATTAATGCACAGAAATCTCTTGCATTCCTATACACTAATGATGAAAAATCTGAAAGAGAAATTAAGGAAACACTCCCATTTACCATTGCAAGAGAAAGAATAAAATACCTAGGAATAAACCTACCTAGGGAGACCAAAGACCTGTATGCAGAAAACTATAAGACACTGATGAAAGAAATTAAAGATGATACCAACAGATGGAGAGATATACAATGCTCTTGGATTGGAAGAATCAATACTGTGAAAATGACTCTACTACCCAAAGCAATCTACAGATTCAATGCAATCCCTATCAAATTACCAATAGCATTTTTTACGGAACTAGAAGAAAAAAATCTTAAAATTTGTATGGAGTCAAAAAAGACCCCGAATAGCCAAAGCAGTCTTGAGGGAAAGAAACGGAGATGGAGGAATTAGACTCCCTGACTTCAGACTATACTACAAAGCTACAGTAATCAAGACAATATGATACTGGCACAAAAACAGAAACATAGATCAATGGTACAAGATAGAAAGCCCAGAGGTATACCCATGCACCTGTGGTCAACTAATCTATTACAAAGGAGGCAAGGATATACAATGGAGAAAAGACAGTCTCTTCAATAAGTCGTGTTCGGAAAACTGGACAGCTACATGTAATCGAATGAAATTAGAACACTCCCTAACACCATACACAAAAATAAACTCAAAATGGATTAGAAACGTAAATGTAAGATCAGACATTATAAAACTCTTAGAGGAAAACATAGGAAGAACACTCTTTGACGTAAATCACAGCAAGATCGTTTTTGATCCACCTCCTAGAGTAATGAGAATAAAAACAAAAATAAACAAATGGGACCTAATGAAACTTCAAAGCTTTTGCACAGCAAAGGAAACCATAAACAAGATTAAAAGACAACCCTCAGAATGGGAGAAAATATTTGCAAATGAATCAACGCACAAAGGATTAATCTCCAAAATATATAAACAGCTCATGCAGCTCAATATTAAAAAAACAAACAACCCAATCCAAAAATGGGCAGAAGATCTAAATAGACATTTCTCCAAAGAAGACATACAGATGGCCAAGAAGCACATGAAAAGCTGCTCAACATCACTAATTATTAGAGAAATGCAAATCAAAACTACAATGAGGTATCACCTCACAGCAGTTAGAATGGGCTTCATCAGATAATCTACAAATAGCAAATGCTGGAGAGGATGTGGAGAAAAGGGAACCCTCTTTCACAGTTGGTGGGAATGTAAACTGATACAGCCACTATGGAGAACAGTATGGAGGTTCCTTAAAAAACTAAACATAGAATTACCATATGACCCAGCAATCCCACTACTGGGCATATACCCTGAGAAAACCACAATTCAAAAAGACACACGCACCCCAATGTTTACTGCAGCACTATTTATAATTGCCAGGTCATGGAAGCAACCTAAATGCCCATCAACAGACAAATGGATAAAGAAGTAGTGGTACATATATACAATGGAATATTACTCAGCCATAAAAAGGAACGAAATTTTGTCATTTGTTGAGACGTGGGTGGATCCAGAGACTGTCATACAGAGTGAAGACATAAAAAGAAAAACAAATATCATATATTAACGCATACATGTGGAACCTAGAAAAATGGTACAGAAGAACCGGTTTGCAGGGCAGAAATTGAGACACAGATGTACAGAACAAATGTGTGGAAACCAAGGGGGGAAAGCCACAGGGGGGCGGGGGTGGTGGTGGTGGGATGAATTGGGAGATTGGGACTGACATGTATACACTGATGTGTATAAAACTGATGACTAATAAGAACCTGATGTATTTAAAAAAAAAAAAGATTTCCCCCTGAAAACCAACAGGGAGATCATTCAGTATATAGAAGGATTTAAAGGGAAAAAAGTCACCCCAGGGGTGCTGCCTCCTCCTCATATTGTCAGAGGACCAGATATATGCACTTGGAACAGAAATACTAATTGTTTTCCTTCATGCTGTGGACTTGGATAAGAAAAATGTCTCCTCCCCATAATCTCACCATTTACTTTGGCTCCACCTATGTATCCATTACAAGAGAACTGGCTAATCTTGTTCTCCAAGACCAGAGAGCCATTGATTTACTTGGGTGGTCTAAGGACACCTACCCTCCTGATGAACATTTCTGGGTGACACTTAACAGGATTCCAGCAGGTCTTGTCTGTAGGAGCGACAGCGACAGCAGGTCTTGTCTGTAGGAGCGACAGCTCAGGGCCACGTGGGCTGCGGACTGCCCAAGTGGACTACATCTCCCAAAGGGCTCCACAGGCACGCCAACAGGAAGTGGCTGGAGCATCTCCCACCTCCACGCCGAGAAGAAGAGGTTCTATCCGTGGCCTTGGCGCTTCTCTTTCCTTTCGCACCGGTTGCCGCTGCGGAGCATGGCAGGTCCATGTGTGCAGTGAGCGGCGCTATTCCCGGGCCAGTAGCACCCGACCCCTGGGTTTGACTGCGTCCACCCTGCCATGGACCCCAACACCATTATCGAAGCCCTGCGGGGCACCATGGACCCAGCCCTGCGTGAGGCCATGGAGCGCCAGCTCAATGAAACACACAAGTCTCTGAATTTTGTTTCAACACTGCTTCAGATTACTATGTCAGAACAACTGGATTTACCTGTGAGACAGGCAGGTGTTATCTATTTGGAAAATATGATAACACAGTATTGGCCTGATCGGGAAACAGCACCAGGGGATATATCCCCTTATACTATTCCAGAAGATCGACATTGTTTTCGAGAAAATATTGTAGAAGTCATTATCCACTCTCCTGAGTTCATCAGGGTACAGATTACTACATGCATTCATCATATCATCAAACATGATTATCCAAGTCGCTGGACTGCCATTGTGGACAAAATTGGCTTTTACCTTCAGTCTGATAACAGTGCATGTTGGCTAGGAATTCTTCTTTGCCTCTATCAGCTTGTGAAAAATGACTACCCATCTTCCTGCTAAGGAATCTTCCAGCTGTTGCTCCAACCTCTGTCAGAGTGCCAGTTGTAGTTCTGGTATAAGAAACCAGAGGAACGGAGTCCATTGGTAGCAGCAGTGCAATATTTCCTGCCAGTTCTAAAGGACCGTTTTATCCAGCTTCTTTCTGATCAGTCTGATCAATCTGTCCTCATCCAGAAACAAATTTTTAAGATCTTCTATGCTCTTGTTCAGTATACACTACCACTGGAGCTTATAAACCAACAGAACCTGACAGAATGGGTAAAAATTTTAACAACTGTTGTGAACAGGGATGTACCTAATGAAACACTTCAAGCTGAAGAAGATGACAGACCTAAGTTACCATGGTGGAAATGTAAGAAGTGGGCTTTACATATCTTAGCAAGGGTTTTTTTTTTTTTTTTAAGCCTTGCGCTCCCTGAAGGTTTTCGGCAAAGCATTTTTTTCTTTTTTTAAATAGAGAACAGGAGTATTTTTTTATTTATTTATTTTTAAATTTATTTATTTATTTTTGGCTGTGTTGGGTCTTCATTTCTGTGCGAGGGCTTTCTCTAGTTGTGGCAAGCGGGGGCCACTCTTCATCGCGGTGCGCAGGCCTCTCACTATCGCAGCCTCTCTTGTTGCAGAGCACAGGCTCCAGACGCGCAGGTTCAGTAGTTGTGGCTCATGGGCCTAGTTGCTCCGCGGCATGTGGGATCTTCCCAGACCAGGGCTCGAACCCGTGTCCCCTGCATTAGCAGGCAGATTCTCAACCACTGCGCCACCAGGGAAGCCCAGCAAGACTTTTTGAAAGATATGGAAGCCCTGGCAATGTTTCCAAGGAGTATAATGAATTTGCTGAAGTATTTCTGAAGGCATTTGCGTTGATGTCCAACAAGTTTTATTGAAGGTGTTATATCAGTACAAGGAGAAGCAATATATGGCTCCTCGAGTTTTACAACAGACGTTTAATTATATTAATCAAGGAGTTTCTCACGCTCTCACCCGGAAGAATCTGAAGCCTCATATACAAGGCATTATCCAAGATGTTATATTTCCATTGATGTGCTATACAGATGCTGATGAGGAACTTTGACAAGAAGACCCCTGTGAATATATACACATGAAGTTTGATGTCTTTGAGGATTTCATCTCTCCTACCACTGCTGCCCAGACACTTTTGTTTACAGCTTGTAGTAAGAGGAAAGAGGTACTACAAAAGGCTATGGGATTTTGCTACCAGATTCTTACAGAACCAAATGCTGATCCTCGAAAAAAAGATGGAGCCCTGCATATGATTGGCTCTTTAGCTGAAATACTTCTGAAGAGAAAGATCTACACAGATCAGATGGAATATATGTTGCAGAATCATGTATTCCCTCTCTTCAGCAGTGAACTAGGCTACACGAGAGCGAGCGCTTGCTGGTCCTTCACTATTTTTGTGAAGTGAAGTTCAAAGTGACCAGAACCTGCAAACAGCCCTAGAGCTGACACGAAGACGTCTGACTGATGATAGGGAAATGCCTGTTAAAGTGGAAGCTGCCATTGCACTTCAAGTGCTCCTCAGCTATCAAGAGAAAGCTAAAGAATACGTCACACCATTCGTCCAACCTGTCACGCAGGCTTTTCTTCATATTATAAGAGAAACAGAAAATGATGATCTTACCAATGTAATTCAGAAAACGATCTGCGAGTATAGTGAAGAAGTTACTCCTATTGCAGTAGAAATGACACAACGTTTGGCAATGACATTTAATCAAGTAATCCAGACTGGGCCAGATGAAAAAGGAAGTGATGACAAAGCAGCTACTGCTGTGGGAATCCTGAATCCCATCGACACACTTCTTAGTGTAGTTGAAGATCACAAAGAAATAACCCAGCAGCTTGAAGGAATCTGCTTACAGGTCATTGGAACTGTTTTACAACAGCATGTCTTAGGATTCTATGAGGAGATCTTCTCTTTAGCACATAGTTTGACATGTCAACAAGTGTCTCCACAGATGTGGCAGCTACTACCTCTGGCATTTTAGGTTTTTCAGCAAGATGGCTTTGATTACTTTACAGATATGATGCCTCTGCTTCATAATTATGTAACAGTTGATACAGACACACTTCTGTCTGATAGCAAGTACCTTGAAATGATATACAGTATGTGCAAAAAGGTTCTTACAGGAGTTGCAGGAGAAGATGCAGAATGTCACGCAGCAAAATTGTTACAGGTGATCATTCTGTGGTGCAAAGGGCATGGCATTGACCAGTGTATTCCCTTATTCGTGGAAGCAGCATTAGAGAGACTGACAAGAGAGGTGAAGACAAGTGAACTTCGAACAATGTGCCTGCAAGTTGCCGTTGCAGCTTTGTATTATAATCCACACCTCCTTCTCAACACCTTAGAAAATTTTCACTTCCCTAATAATATTGAACCAGTTACAGATCATTGTATTACACAGTGGCTTAATGATGTTGATTGTTTCTTGGGGCTTCATGACAGAAAGATGTGTGTTCTGGGCCTATGTGCTCTTATTGATGTGGAACGAATACCACAAGTTTTAAATCAGGTTTCTGGACAGATTTTGCCAGCTTTTATTCTTTTATTTAATGGATTAAAAAGAGCATACACCTGCCATGCAGAACAGGAGAATGACAGTGATGATGATGATGAATCGGAGGAACTGGGGAGTGATGAAGATGATATTGATGAAGATGGACAAAAATATTTGGAGATCCTGGCTAAGCAAGTGGGCGAAGATGGAGATGATGAAGACTGGGAAGAAGATGATGCTGAAGAAACTGCCCTGGAAGGCTCTTCCACGATCACTGATGATGAAGATAACCCTGTTGATGAGTATCAGATATTTAAAGCTATATTCGAACTATACAAAATCGTAATTCCGTGTGGTATCAGGCTCTGACTCATGGTCTTAATGAAGAACAAAGAAAACTGTTACAGGATATAGCAACTCTAGCTGATCAAAGAAGAGCAGCCCATGAATCCAAAATGATTGAGAAGCATGGAGGATACAAATTCAGTGCTCCAGCTGTGCCCAGTTCTTTCAGTTTTGGAGGCCCGGCACCAGGGGTGAATTGAGTTACCACTTTCCTGCAGTGTGATTGTAGTGAAGAGCTTGTGTTCCTCCTAGTAGCGGTTCCAGAACTGGTTCATGTTATCCACTCTAAACTAACTGATCAATAGATGGACAAAAAAAAACCCAGGAGGTGGGACCTGATCATGCAACTTGGCACTGAAAATGAATCCAGAAGGATTTTGGTGGGGGAGGGAGGTAACTTGGGGGACAGGGAGTATTTTCTTTACTTTTTGAAGAAAGTAAGATTCTGACTAAAAGTTCAAGTGACACTGTGGAAATCTGCAACAAGAGGGGATGCCATGAAGGCAGCCTTTCTTCTTCCGAGGAAAAAACAGGCATGGGCTACACGACTATTCAAAATGTCTCATTTACAGTATAAGCTCAGAGGTAGATGTAATTTTTACACCTATGAGTATTTGTCCGATTTCTGTCTCTTCCTCACCATTGGGTATCTATTCTTTATATGTAAATAAGATAAGGTGATCGATAGCCTTATTCAATCTTCGTCATTTTCATCATCAAAGATTGTTCCTATGTAGATTATTGGACATTTATTGTAGCACTACATAACTGATTTAAAAAAATCTGTAAATGAATTAACACTTTCATATTGAAACAAGCCTGCTAGCCTATGTATAAAATAGCAAAATGTTTGCTGTTTATAAAAAGATGAGATGTAATGGGGTGGGGGGCAGGGGTAATTTCAAGTTATTAATTTAAAAATGAACTAGCAATTTTGTACCTGGTGACTTTGTGGTACACTCACCTCTGATAGTGACTTGAATTCAGTATGTTAAAAGGGGTTAGTGATATTTCATTGCTGCTAAAAATGGAAACTCCCTCTGTGTCCTGTTTTCTCTTAAAGCTCTCAGTGTACAAGTGGATATTTGGATAGAAGACCTTACTGTAACAAATAGGAAAGATGATATTTGAAGCATGTAAATTGGATATAAAATTCTACTCTTAAAGAGTTGATAAAAGAGTATGGCTAAACATCTATATATGTAATCTATTAAAAGAACTTAATTCTGCAAAACAAAGAACTACCATACAACCCAGCAATCCCACTACTAGGCATATACCCTGAGAAAACTATAATTCAAAAAGAGTCATGTCGCACAATGTTCATTGCAGCTCTATTTACAATAGCCAGGACATGGAAGTAACCTAAGTGTCCATCAACAGATGAATGGATAAAGAAGATGTGGCACATATATACAATGGAATATTACTCAGCCATAAAAAGAAACGAAATTGAGTTATTTGTAGTGAGGTGGATGACCTAGAGTCTTTCATACAGAGTGAAGTAAGTCAGAAAGAGAAAAACAAATACCATACACTAACACATACGTATGGAATCTAGAAAAAAAAACATGGTTCTGAAGAACCTAGGGGCAGGACAGGAATAAAGATGCAGACGTAGAGAATGGACTTGAGGACATGGGGAGTGGGAAGGGTAAGCTGAGACGAAGTGAGACAGTGGCATGGACATATATACACTACCAAATGTAAAATAGATAGCTAGTGGGAAGCAGATGCATAGCACAGGGAGATCAGCTGGGTGCTTTGTGACCACCTAGAGGGCTGGGATAGGGAGGGTGGGAGGGAGACACAAGAGGGAGGAGATACGGGGATATGTGTATATGTATAACTGATTCACTTTGTTATAAAGCAGAAACTAACACACATTGTAAGGCAATTATACTCCAATAAAGATGTTAAAAAAATAAAAAAGAAAAAAAGATGTCTGCTCTTTGAAAGGCCCTGAGGTGAGAATGAAGACAAGCCATAGACTGGGAGAAAATATTTGCAAATCATATATCTTGCTAAAGAAATTGTGTCTAGAAAAAGATGTATATTTAGATATAAATATATCCTAGAAAAATAATATATTTATTCTCAAAACTCAATAATAAAACAACCCAATTAAAAAATGGGCAAAAGATTTGAACAGATACTTCACCAAGAATGATACACATATAGCAAATAAGCACTGAAAAGACACTCAACATCATGTATTGCTAGAGATATAATAGTACACAGCTATTAAAATTAAAATACTGACTATACCAAGTGTTGACGAGAAAGAAGAATAACTAGAGCTCTCATACACTGGTGGTGGGAATAACAACAGTACAACCACATCAGAAAACAGGTTGGCAGCTTCCTAGAAATTTAAACAGATGCCTACCATATGATCCAGCCATTCCATTCCTAGGTATTTACCCAAGATAAATTAAAACACACGTCCATACAAAGGCTTATGCAAATGTTCATAGCAGCCTTATTTGTCATAGCCAAAAATTGGAAAGAACTCAAATGCTCATCAGTAAGTGAATGGATAAATGCATTTTGATATATTCATAGGATACCACTATTCAGCAAGAAAACGGAATGAACTACTGATAAACACGACAACATGGATGAATCACAGAATAATTAGGATGAGTGAAAAAGGCCAGACAAAAAAAAGGTGAAAAAAATTTTTGCAAATGGCTGTTTAAATTAACCTTGTCTATCTTTATGTTGTCATATTAAAGCTAGAGCCCTGAAACCCTTTAAATACTATAAGAAGATTCCGTACATTATATTAAACCATTCCATTTATATAAAATTCTACATGTAAACCAATGCCTAGTGACAGAAAGCAGATTTTCGGTTGCCTGGGGGACCAGTTAGGGGGTGGGGGAAATTGGAGGAATTAGAAAAGGCATGAGGAAACTTTTGGGATGGTCACTACGTTCACCATTTTGTTTGTGGTGATCATTTCTTGGGCAAATATGTATGTCAAAACTTACCAAATGCTTCATTTTAAATATGTGCAGTTTACTATATGTCAAGTTATTCCTCAATTAAGCTCTTAGAAAAAGGAGGAGAAGTAGGAGAAGGAGAAGGGAAGAAGGAGAAAATAGATACATGAGCTTAGAGAAGTGGCGTTTGCTAGAGAGAGAAGTTTTGGAAGTCATCAGCGTGTAAATGGTACTTCAGACCCTGGGAATGAATGAAATCACTTAGGGAGAGATTAGTCAGAAAAGAGAAGGGGACCTAGGATGCCTCAATAAGAAACACCAAAATTTAGAAGTTTAGGATGGAGAGGATCATGACACATTCTTTGGTTTTCTTAAATTGTTTAAATCCAACCCATATCAAGTTTAAAGCATCTGATCACCATTTTATTCACTATAGGCTGAACCAATAGGAATGCAGACCCATTTAAGAGCTTGTAACTTAACAATTATTGTGTCTTTTTTACTTGCTCCTATTCATTAGTCCAGAGAACTTAACATGATTATTGTTGATCTTAATTGACAGAAGTCGTCTTTTGTTTTTTCCTTAATGCTATTATTTTAAGCTTTTATTCAAAATTATTATAGTGAAAATATTTCTTATATTTCTATGAAATATGCCAGCATATTTTACAGATATATCGCATTCTAACTTATTTAATGTTCAGCTAACAACATCATATTTGGCATGTGTCCTCAACAGCATACAGAACATAAAGGTATTCACAGAAATGAAAATACAAACATGGTCATTTATCTTTTTTATAAATTTATTTATTTGTTTGTTTTTATCCTTGGCAGTGTCGGGTCTCCATTGTTGTGCGTGGGCTTTCTCTAGTTGCGGCGAGCGGGGGTTACTCTTCCTTGAGGTGCGCGGGCTTCTCATTGTCGTGACTTCTCTTTTTGCAGAGCACGGGCTCTAGGCGCACGGGCTTCAGTAGTTGTGGCTCGTGGGCAGTAGAGCACAGGCTCAGTAGTTGTGGTGCATGGGCTTAGCTGGTCCGTGGCATGTGGGATCTTCCCAGGGCAGGGATCGAACCTGTGTCTCCAGCACCAGCAGGCAGACTCTTAACCACTGCACCACCAGGGAAGCCCAACATTGTCATTTTAATTGATATTTATATGTGTCAGTGTATCCTAAATTAAGTTGATTAGAGTTTAAAAATACGTAAATTTTGTGTTTAAGCTTAATGTAAATTATTTCAAGTGACTAAATTAACTTTGTCCATTTGTTTATTTCTATCTTGTTATTTTAAAGCTAAAGGCCTGAAATGTTCTAAATACTCCAGGAGCTTTTTAAATTCTCATATTTATATCAGAAATGGAGTTTTAGTTTCAAAAACCAAAAAATCCAATGCATCTCTTCCCTCAGTCTTCTCTCCATCTCAAACTATTCACTCTGCTTCTTCTCGTCCATTATCAAATATTTCCATCAGTGTTTATGCTCGCTGGCTCCACTTCCCATCCTTCTCAGCCAATCAGTCTTCTCAAAATGCTCTCTCAAAGTCCACCATGAAATCACCGTCCCCAGCATCCCTGAGTACTCTTCTAGTCTCCTGTTACTTGAGCTCACTGCAACATTTGACACTACAGATGGCTCCATTCTTTTCACAACTCCCGTTTTGTTTGTTTGTTTGTTTGTTTATTGCTTCTGGGATCCTACCTCCTCTTACTTTGCTGGCTTATCCTTTTCAGTTCCTGAGTTTTTCATTCTCAGCTTAAATTTTGAATTTGCATGCTTCTATTTTCTACCCTTTTCATTCTCTTCCCTCTTCTTGGACAATCTTAGCCTCATCCATCCATGTTTTTCCCTTCAGCCTCCTAAATTATTTGCATTTTCATTTGTTCTCCCGCTTGGAGCCAAAACACTCTTGCCTACTTTAGTTTCTTGGCTAGCTCACACTGGGCCTGAAAGACTCAGGTCAAGAAAATATGTAATTCTTAATGGCTTAGAAGCCATATCTGTTCAACAGTAAGCAAGCCTGTTAGCAGAGAATAAACCTTACCATAACTATGTTGCAATACTGTGTAAAGTGACAACTAGACAATCAGCTCCAATTCTCAACAGAATTACTTGAGGGGTAGTTTTCGGACAAACAAACAAACAAAAACAAATATAAACTTGTGGTTGTCAGTTACTGAGTAGTATATAAAAGTTGTAGGAAAAGGCACTCGAAAGTAAAATCTAAGAAAGGGTACGAACTTCCCACTTGGCCCAGAGCCAGGGCTCATTCTACATGAATTTCATCAACATCCTGTCTAGTTGAAAGTAAACCAAAGTAAATTAAGGTATAATTTGCAACCAGAGGATACAGCATTGTGCTGAAGCCTAGAGAGGCTCTGTTCCTAGTGTTTCTGACTCCTCACTGTTCTAGATAAAGCAACTTAAGTGCTACACATACAGTATAAACCTCTTTGGACCAAACCCAAGATATATCTACAGTGAGGTCCATTTCAGTGTTTAGGGAACCCAGAGGATTTGGAAAGGCTTTATTCTTGTAGGTGCCACTAATGGAAGAATTTGTCTTATTGTCACAAAAGCAAATTTCTCTTCATTTCTAAATCAAATTATTCACTGAAGGAATTCTTCATCAAAATCACAGTTTATGAGGAGTAGACTGTATATAATTTGTACCCATGTGTTCTATAATCATAGAAAATTAACCTGTATAATCAACTATCTTTTCATTTCTTAGAAATACTTTCTTTGAGTTTTCTAAATAAAATCTGTGTTTGTAGCTGTTATTATCTGAAGTTTAATATGGACCTCAATCTTTTAATGTCCGTCAAAATATTCCATGTGTGCATTTGGTAAAGAAAAAAGGGGCAGGTGTGTGTGTGTGTGTGTGTGTGTGTGTGGAGAGAGAGAGAGAATATAAAAGAGAGAATGGGATTAAGAGATGATACAGAAATTAAACATTTATTCAAATTAATTTGTATATAAGATAAATGATGTGAGTCATAAAATATTAGAAGTTTTAATACACATAAGATTTTAGTTATGAATTTTTTAAATGCTTATTTTAATGATGTCTACATTCACATGTAAAATCATTTGCATATCGCTCAGTAACACACCTGTTTTTCTTATTTTTTTACTTTTGTGATCATTTTTATACCTGCATCACATGAAAACAGTTAGTGAGCTGTCCACATGAAATTATTTTTAAAACTATTTCTCTCTCAATAGTTCCTCTTACTTATAAAGTAGCAGATAACATCAGTGCCTACGTACAGTTAAAAGAAAGACATTCTGTTTATTCTTCTTTGATGAAGCTTTACTAGAAATGGGTTATATTCACGTAGTTTGAAGATGAGAACAGAAAATTATAAATCTTAGAGAGACTGCAAGTGTGGAGCTGGCACGTCAATGACATTTATAAAGAACATTATCTTAAACAGCTGTCCATTAATAAGTTTCTGAGCATACTGCTTGGCAGACGCATTTATAACACAGGGAAGAGCCCACAAAGGCTTTTATTTCAATTACTGTGACGATTCTCCAGGGTGACTCTTGGTGTCCAGGATGAAAGGCCATTGTAGTTAGTCAATACATTTTCTACTACTGATTTTCTCCACTAATAAGATTGAAGCACATTATTTGTTCTAGGTTTCAAGATCTTAAAAAGGGTAAAGATGTTAGACTTTACAATTAAGCAAAACCCTAAGGTACTGGGGAGGGGTGGGTCCTCTCTGTAGAAACCTGTCTTGTCAAAAGTTATTGAGCTGATGACTAATTATCTATACTGACTTGTACCAGAAGGCAACTGACCGTTGCGCGTTAATACTGAAAGTAAGCTTCTCAGCTAATCAGCAGATGGAAACTTCCCACAGGATTCTCAGAGCAAGGGCTTTCAGCATGTTTTGATTATGCAAGAAGTCTATTCATTAATTTTGAAAAGAACACTGCAACGCCCCCCCACCCCCACCCCGAATTTTTTTTCGGAAGAGTTAACTTAAAGCAACAGGAAGTAAAAGGTTGATCCTGAGATCACAGGAAGAACAGTATCTGACCTACTGCTCTTTAACATACCGTTGATTTTCTTCAAAAAGGATAGTAAGAAGGATATTTGCCTTTCCTTATTTATGTATTTCTTTTACACTCTGCCAGTTCACATGATTCAAAGACTTCTGTCCTAAACAAGTGATTGCCAAAGCCCAGCATTATAGGGAAAGAAAACAATTAATTGCTCGTGGATATTTGCAAATGAAGCAACTGACAAAGGATTAATTTCCAAAATTTACAAGCAGCTCATGCAGCTCAATAACAAAAAACCCAATCCAAAAATGGGCAGAAAACCTAAATAGACATTTCTCCAAAGAAGATATACAGACTGCCAACAAACACATGAAAGGATGCTCAACATCATTAATCATTAGAGAAATGCAAATCAAAACTACAATGAGATATCATCTCACACCAGTCAGAATGGCCATCATCAAAAAATCTACAAACAATAAATGCTGGAGAGGGTGTGGAGAAAAGGGAACACTCTTGCACTGCTGGTGGGAATGTGAATTGGTTCAGCCACTATGGAGAACAGTATGGAGGTTCCTTAAAAAAACTAAAAATAGAACTACCATATGACCCAGCAATCCCACTACTGGGCATATACCCTGAGAAAACCATAATTCAAAAAGAGTCATGTACCAAAATGTTCATTGCAGCTCTATTTACAATAGCCCGGAGATGGAAACAACCTAAGTGCCCATCATCGGATGAATGGATAAAGAAGATGTGGCACATATATACAATGGAATATTACTCAGCCATAAAAAGAAATGAAATTGAGCTATTTGTAATGAGGTGGATAGACCTAGAGTCTGTCATACAGAGTGAAGTAAGTCAGAAAGAGAAAGACAAATACCGTATGCTAACACATATATATGGAATCTAAAAAAAAAAGATGTCATGAAGTACCTAGGGGTAAGACAGGAATAAAGACACAGACCTACTAGAGGACGGACTTGAGGATATGGGGAGGGGGAAGGGTGAGCTGTGACAAAGCGAGAGAGAGGCATGGACATATATACACTATCAAACATAACGTAGATAGCTAGTGGGAAGCAGCCGCATAGCACAGGGATATCAGCTCGGTGCTTTGTGACCACCTGGAGGGGTGGGATAGGGAGGGTGGGAGGGAGGGAGATGCAAGAGGGAAGAGATATGGGAACATATGTATATGTATAACCGATTCACTTTGTTATAAAGCAGAAACTAACACACCATTGTAAAGTAATTATGCCCCAATAAAGATGTTAAAAAAAAGAAACTCAGAATTCTCACACTGCATTAGTCTATCACTCCCCTACTTCTCCTCTGTACAGTAGGTGCATTTTTTGAGAAAAGGAGAGCTTGATTTTGTAAATATGTTGATGGGGAGGAAACTACTCAAAAGAAAAGCTAAAGCTCAGAAAAATACTCAAGATTTCTTTTTCCCAACCTCAGGGTTTAAACATCTTTTTCTCCTCTCGAAAAATAATTTTTGAATAAATTTTAAAATGTTCAAAATGGTTTATGCATTGGTCCAGTTTTTTATTGTACTAGGATAACTTTTTTTTTTTTTTTTTTTTTTGCGGTACGCGGGCCTCTCACTGTTGTGGTCTCTCCCGTTGTGTAGCACAGGCTCCAGACACGCAGGCTCAGCGGCCATTGCTCACGGGCCCAGCCGCTCTGCGGCATGTGGGATCTTCCCGGACCGGGGCACGAACCCGTGTCCCCTGCATCGGCAGGCGGACTCTCAACCACTGTGCCACCAGGGAAGCCCTACGATAACTTTTAATGTTCTTCCTAAGTTATACCATTGATATTCATCTTTCAAACAGTAGTAAACTAGTGCCAGATAAAAATTGTCACTCGCCATCTGCCTCTACAAGGATTAGGTCACTAGTCACTGCAGTTGCTGACCTTCAATACACCCTGAAAGGAAATCAGGGCAGAGATCAGGAATGAGGCACTCTGTGTTCTGGGAAAACCTGGCAGAGCAGGCCTTCAGATAGTTAGATATTTTCAGGAGAAGATTTTATGAGCGCAAATTCTTGCATCTTCTCTTACCTAGAAAAGCACTAAAATCATTAATGGAGACATCTGCTCCTCGTGACTAGCAGTGACATTCTGCCAAAATGTGTGCTTAATTTAAAGTATCCCCCCTCACCAAAGTCATATATATACTGACCACCCCCCTTACTTCTTCAGAGCAGTTCCTCAGAGCTATCTGAGAGGCTGTCCCCAGGCTATCATCCTCATTTTGCCCCAAATGAAACTTAACTCACAACTCTCATGTTGTGTAATTATTTTCAGTCGACACTAGAAACTCTGTAAAGATAGAAGTAGTAACACATATTGTAGCAAAACCATTTGTATCTTCTAAAATCAATCACTATGAATAAAATAATAAAATAAAATACCACTATAAAATCTTTACCTTGCCTTCAGGGAGTGTAAGTTTAGAATTAGTATTCTTAAATTATTCTATTTAAAGTGAAGACAAGATGGGTGCCTGAATATTGCCATCCAATGTCAATTGATGAATGTGGTACATAATCCCACCCTTAGAGCTGGTAGAAAACACTGATACTGACCAGGGTTCTTGGCCTTCCGCAATCAATAGAAATTGACTAAAGGCCAGACAAGAAATTCAGGCAAGGCTTTATTGGGACCCCTGCTGCAGCAGGGAGGAGAGAGAACAAACAACAGGTTCCCTTGCTAGCTCACTCCCTGGTGGGTAGGGGTGGGACAAGCTTGTTCCTTATATGGAACAAGGAAGGTATGAGTCCAGGGGTCAGACTGGAGGGATGGCTTAGGTGTTTTGCCCACCCCTTAGGTGGTGTTCTGTGCAGGAGGCATGTGGAGTACCCTGCTTTTGCTCCCGAAACCCCGTTTTTGCTCCCGAAACCCTGTTTTTGCTCCAGGTTCTTCAGAAAGGGCAGTTGGGTTTTTTGGTCTTTTTGTGTCTTTTGGTCCAGAATTTGCCCCAAATGCACTGTGCATGCAGTTATTTTGAGTCCCATACAGTTTCTTTGTATTTTGTTGCTTGAGGAGATGTTTGTCCAAGTGCAAGCACTGCAGCACTGCAGCAAAGGGTCCCAAGTCCCAGGCCTGTCTCAATACAACCAGAATAATGAATATAAAAATTCAAGTGACTGAAAGCCATGATAAAGAGGACATATCCTTAGCCTAAAATATGGGTTTTCTGGACATTCATTGTATTGTTAATGGTTCAAACCATATATTTTGCCTCTGCCTTCTTGCATTTCTAAGACAATGCTGCTTTATTTTCAGAATGGTTACCATTTCTAACTGTATTGTTTCCCAAAATTTCTGTCAGCAGGCTCCATAGAGTTCTGCTTATGCGAAGCACATCACCATTAAATCACTGGTGTCATCCTCTCAGGTACACTGCCCTGGCTCAGGAAGTGTTAGGGCCCTAACGAACCACAAAAGCTTAAGCAATCAGGAATTAATTTCATATCGTTTCCTTGGAACCCTTCCAAAAGTGATGGGTAACAGCCTTAAGAGCATCAGGAACCTATTGCATGAAAAACAAGAGTAAAGTACATTGTATAAAACAAGTATCTTTTTCAGGGAATGCAAAACGATTCCAAGTGGTGGGCAGAGACAAGACTTGAGCATACTGCTGGAACCTCTACCAGATCATCAACACTGAATTCTGAAGGAGGGTAGCTGTCTGGGGCAAATCAGCCACCATGAGTCACAGCCTGAAATTAAGTCAGGGTGAGGGTAGGATGGAGAAAGATTTGACTGAAGTTGCTGTAAGCGTGTCTAGCAGAAGCAAGTGCAGCTGGATCTCACACTAGCAATCATTTTATTTCCCTTTTAGTCAACTTTTAGCCCTCTGGCTCCCCTTTCCACATCCTGCTCAAAATTCATCCTGCACACACTTCCCTAGATAATCAACACCTACAACCTGTTGACAGAAAAAAAGCACAACATGAGAGTTGCGAGTTAAGTTTTATTTGGGGCAAAATGAGGACTGTAGCCTGGGAGACAACGTCTCAGGTAGGTCTGAGAAGCCTCTCTGAAGAGGTGAGGGAGGAGGTTAGTGTTACATATATGTGATCTTGGTGAAGGAAGATACATTCAATCAAGGACACATTTTGGCAGAAGGTCACTGCTAGTTACAAGGAGGTTACTGCTAGCCATGAGGAGCGAATGTCTCCATTAATGACTTTAGTGCTTTTCTAGTTACGAACATTGAGGTGCATATATCTTTTTGAATTAACAAAAACGTAAATAGTACTTACTGTACAACATGCGCTGTTCTAAACACTTCATAAATGATCTCATTTAACAACCCAGCGTGGTAGAAATCATTATTTTACAGATGAGGAAACTAAGGCAGATGGCTAGTAAGTAATTTGCCTAAAATCACATAACCAGTCAGCAGTGGTTTAGGAATTTAAATGTAGCAATTGGGCTCCAGAGTCTATACAGCAGTTTGTCAGCCATTTGAGTTTGCTATTCTATAAAATATACCCATAACCTGAATAGGTACTAAGAGAATAAAATATGCGTATGTAAAAGCTACACAAATATTCCTGTTAGCTTATCATGTCTCTTGAGCCCAGAGAGAATTCTGGATATTAGAACCAGCAGTGAGAAAGAGCACAGTTACACACTGGAAAAAAACACACATCTCTAGTTGAGAAAAAACGAAATTCTGGTGTAATCTCAGGTCCAGTGTCCTCTGGGATAATAGAGCCAGAACTAGACACTTCAGATTTGCACAAATATAACACAAATTACTGGAAAAGATATGTTGCTAAAAGGCCCAACACATATCAACACAAAATATAATTTTCTATGTTGGAAGGTCTTGTAAATATACCCAAATGCTGACTCTCAACTATAATTGTAATAAAATAATTTATATCAATAAAAATGTGTAGAGGGCTTCCCTGGTGGCGCAGTGGTTGAGAGTCCGCCTGCCGATGCAGGGGACACGGGTTCGTGCCCCGGTCCGGGAAGATCCCACATGCCGCGGAGCGGCTGGGCCCGTGAGCCATGGCCGCTGAGCCTGCGCGTCTGGAGCCTGTGCTCTGCAACGGGAGAGGCCACAGCACTGAGAGGCCCGAGTACCGCAAAAAAAAAAAAAAATGTGTAGAATGTATAACAATCAAAGTTAAAAGGAACTCATTTTCGTTTCTTAATTGATATGTCTTAATTGATAAAGCTTACATTCCATGAGGGCAGAAAAGGGGGCAGTGGGAGCAGCCTGGAAAAAGCACAAAGGAGGCGAATCCTTGAAGAACGAGGACTAAAAGTCTCTCTCATCTATGTTGCCTTTTTGTGAAAAAGAAGGTTTAAGGAGCCCTGAATAATCTAATATTTACAACGTAGGAGAAAACTATTTCCAACATTGAAACCTGGAGCCTTTTTACATGATTATTAAACAGCCATGTACTCTGTATTTGCCAAAAGGAGACTAAGAAAAGTCTTAGTCATGATATTGATTCTGCCCCAAGTTTAAAACTCCTGAGGGGAAATTTTTTTAAATAAAGAGGATGTCTGCTGCACAACAGGACTATATCTTTTTGGAATCACTAATCTAATTAAGTTTTCTTTGCATTTTGGGTTTAAAGATAGACTTTTAGAATGAAACAAAAAGAAAGTCTTCTAAAAACCAAGGAATCAGTAAAACTTCAGTTATATTTTCTAGGCATCATTTGGCTTTTAAAATCCTGATAAACTTCCCTTGAAAAATAAAGCATTTCCTCTTGTCTAGACAACATAGCCTGCTTCCTTTTCAGATAGGGCACTTGGGACCCCGGGCTCTGCCTCTTTTCACTCACACCATCTATGATTCCACATAAACCAGGACTGTGTGGTCCTTCCATACCCCAAATAGAAAACCCTGCAAGGTGGTGCTTCCTATCATTCTTGGGGCACTGCCTTCAGCAAATTCTGTCTAGAAAAGCATTTGTTCCTGTTTTTTTGTGTTTTGTGTGTTTTTTTCACTTACCTTGTGAGGTCTCATCCCCGTGACATCTGGCAGCGGCTTTGGGTGTAGGCAAACTCAAAAAGAGAATGCAGCAGGCAGTGGTTAGGGAGGTGAGTTTCTGTGAGTCAGACAGGTTGAGTAATCTAACACAGAACATGTTAAGTTCAGGTCAGCCTTGAATACTAAATCTGAGAAGTCAGTGGTAGTGCTAGTGTGACAGCAGGCAGCTAAATGTTTCCACTATATCCACAGATGGAGTAGTGAAACGCTTCGACTGCTGAATTTTCTTTAACTACCGAATTCTGCCTTTTAAAAATATTGCTTCCAACTTACAAAGACTCTTATAAGACTGCATTTTTGGGAAAGGGGAGCCTTCTTCCTTTAAGGTATATTCTTCAGGAACCTCTATATGCATCCCAATGCATTGCTGTTGTACCTTGTAAGTAACTCCAGGAAAGTATCCAGCTTGTATTTCTTTTCATTGCTCACAATACTAGCAGGACGTGTTCCCAGCAGTTGAAGGTATGCATGCATATATCATTTGCTTGTCTGTTCACCCAGTCATCCATTTATTCATTCATCTAATTTATTAGACATATATTGAGCTTCTCTTCTTTACACCTTGAGGATATAACCACAAATAAGACATAGTCCCTGTCCTCAATGAATTCATAAATCTAGTTGGGAAAAGAAAACTGAGTAAATAACTGTGAATACCATGTGAGAGAGAGGATAATAGGAATTTGTATAGAATACATTGGGCCCCAAACAGGGAAATGAGCACTCTAACTGGGATGGAAGAACTGATCAAAGGAGATTTTTTAATGGTTGTGAAGAGTATTACATGGGTATTTTCCATGCAAGGAAATGCATTCCCAGCCAGGGGTCTAGCTTATGCAAAGATCTAGAGACACAAAATAGTACAGCAGCTGGTTCTAATATATTGATGAAGGACAGAGGACCCTGAGAAGGGATGAGATAGATATTGACAAGATGATTTTTAACGGCAGGAGGCGTTTCTCTCACAGAACAAAAATAAATGGCAAGCATATCTATGTAATGCTTAGGAAATCTTAGTTAGGTGGGTCACTTTAAAGAAAAATGTTAATGAAATGGATTGAGGAGCTCTCAATAATAGAGCCCATGCCAGAAAAAAATATAGATGCTAATGGATTTTCACAGCAGTGAATGTTCTAAGTGCTACCACAGGAAGCAGAAAGTTTCTTCAAAAGGGATTAGAATTTCATAATCTATTTCCATTTTATTTTCATTTATCATAAAGATTTAGCTCTAAGAGAAAATTACAGCCTCTATAACAGTGTCTGGCACATAGTAAGCACTCAATAAATATGTGTTGATAGAAGTCCCACATAAGGCTGCATTCGGCAAACAAAGAAATGCTTCGGGTACTGACCCTGACTCTTCAACCTGTAACTGCTACTGCTTTTTTGATAACTCGAGTTGCATTCACTAGGTCTCTTTTTAGTCCCCACTCCTAACTAAGCTTTCCTCTCTCCCACACAGAGCTGGAGATACTTGAATATGTTGTCACAGGGGTGTCTGGGCAGATTTGAAGGATGCAGTCATCAAGCTATTGGCCTCGCACCTGCAAATCAAAGGAGCAGAGTTGCAGTTGCCACCGTCAGTAGCAATTCAAAACGCACAAATCAAAAAAGGAAAAGCAAGAGCTCCAGGAACTGCCACAATAAAGAAGCAGAGACCCATTTCCTCTGTGTTCTCTCTACTCTCTGCTATTTGGGTGCACATGGTGAGTAGGTGGGGTGGTGATGACAGAGAAGGGAGTGCAGCAGAGAGAAGGAAGTAGTTAATGAACAAGTCTGCTTAACGGAGGGAGTCGAAGGTCGTGGTACAGAATCTCGGGGCCAGACCCAGATACCGTTTACAGAAATGCCTCTCTAGACTCACTCCTCCACTTAGCTCACCACTTCTGGGGTGCTGCCCGCCACGCCTGCTTCCTCCTGGACCTTTTGAGAATCCCTTTCCTGATACTCCCTTCACTTTCTGTTCTGCAACCACCCCACTTACTCTCTTTTCAGCAAAATGAATCAAAGCCTCAGAAACTATGAGCTGGATAGGTCTTTAGAGACCATCAGACTCAAACTCCTCATTTCACATTTGAAGAAACATTAGACAGGAAAAGTCTAGCTTCTCATCCAAAACCCTGTCTCTGGTGTGTCGCAGAGATGAACTCTGTCTTCTGACAATCTCCCCTTCCCGCCACCCCACACCAAGTCCAAGGCTATTCTACCATATCAGGTTGTCACTGCCCCTAATCAACTGGTGAGTGGATGATTGTAGCAGCACATGATAAACATGGACTCTTTCTGCCTCATTAACCCCTTTCAGTAGATCACCAATTGGGATTGAATCCTTTTTCTCCCATGCTCCGTTCTTTTCTTCCATCTTCATCCTCTCAAACACATACTTTTAAGCCCCAGCCTCACCTGTCCCGCCCTTCCATGAATTCATCTATCTCAATCCCACTACAGTGCTCTTTCCTTCAGAACTCACGGCACCCCTCATCTGAACTCTTTATTTTGCAAGCATGTTTATACTTTCTTGATTAAGCCCTTCAACTGCTACTTCACAAGTATCTGTATCTTTTCTTCTTACCTAGAAGATAATCTTCCTGAGCGCAGGAACCACATTTGTTTCTGTATTTACCCATCAACCAGGATCGTGCTGTGCACAGGATGCAAATGTAAGAAATATCTGCACAATGAATAGACCCTGGATGCTTTAATAAAAGGAAGGTTGTAATGGAAGACAAACGTTTCTTGGCATGAGGCCCTTGAATACCCTGCAAATCTTGCTGTATAGTGAGCTTCCATATACCAACAAGAAAAGTGGGCCAGGCAAAGGCATGAAGATTCTTTGGTCCTAACTTGTGTTTAAGAATTAGATGAAGAGGGAGGAGAAAGACTTGTCATTCAGTTTATTGAAATTAGAAGAATATGCCTAATTTGCTGATCTAGAAAGTTCTATCCAGGTCTTACATTCTAAGTGCTACAATCCATGCTGACAGTTGGAATTTGGAACACAGATTTACAGCGTTCTTCCACGTGTTTCCCTGGAATCACACTGCAAATCTAGCAATTAACTTCACCCTTCAGTCCCTTCCTTGACGAACTTCTGCCTTATTCCTGAGAAAATATGGGAGGATATGATCTCATCTATGGGTTTTTGGTTTGTTTGTTTGCTTTATGTCAAGACTGAAGGTCCAAATGCAAATTTATTCCCAGAAATTAATTTGGAACTCCGAATGTTATTCCCTTATTAACAATATAATACATGAAAAGTAGAGCCTAAAACACAATTAGTTCTATGGTTGAGATACAAAATAGGTAAAATAAATTTCACAAGTCGGACTGAGGACATATCTACTGACTTTTCAGTTTTATATACAGAAATTTGCATATAAAGTTCTAGAATACTGAATTACAGATAAACACTTGGAACAAAATCAGTTCATTAGGGACTGTTTCGGCTACATTTTATCTAGCACACTCAGTGTCTTGAACTTATTCAATTTTCTAAATTGAAAATGGTATACATCAGAGTATATCTACAGTCTTTCCTTGGCTGTTCCCATAAGGAGGGACAGAGCTGAGCACCTAATCAATTTTCATTTCTTTGCAAAATCTGCTTATTTCCTTAGGAAGAAATCAACAACCAGATGGCACTTAATACATGTTACTGCTCAGGACAAACTTCACTTCTATATGTGAAAATTTTAAACCTTAAAGTGCCCCCTATAATTTAAGCTTTAGTTATTTATATTCATTTTGAATTCAAGCAAAACTCTCTCACTTAGTTCAGTTCTATTTAAACTAAATTATTTCAACTGAGAAAAAAATAACAGCATTTTTAATAGTTTAATATCTTGCTCTTACCTAGAATTGTAGCTTATCTAAAAGAAAAAAAAAGGCTGGTATATATCTTACATACCTCTCTATATAAAAGTACAAAAAAGAAACATTTTATTTTAATTCAACAAACTACTATGCGTCAGTTATATGTAGGAACATGTACCACTCTAAAGGCAATCAGTTGAGTTTGAAATAAACCTTCCCTGCTCTCAGTTAACTTTCATCACTTGCTAGGGTATCTCTGATGTCTTTATCCACATTACTCAGATGGAATCTTAGCAAAACTTGGACTCAACTCTTTAGTGCAAAATTTCTAAGAAGCATTATAGTAGCGGCATGGCATAGAAAAAAAGAGCTCAGTGTTTGGAGTGAGACAGCTCTGGATTTGAACGCTGGCTCTGCCTCCTAGTAGCTGTGTGATTTGAAGCAAGTTAATTAACCTCTCTAAGCCACAATGTCTTCATCTGTAAAATAATGCCTACATCAGGGACCCACGTTCAGCCAGCTCACAGAGGTACTGCCACACTGGTTAATAAAGAGTTGAAGCACCTCCACACATTGATAAATAGTTGCTGCCTCAATCGCACCAATTCCCACATCCCACTCTACTCCAGGACGCTCTGGACCTCCCCAAATTTAGGAACCAAAGGGTCAATACCTCGCCAGGCAGGGAGGCTTCTGGGATTCTACTCTACTCCCAGGGCTATCATTCTGATTGGTCAGTGCCCTTGTTCTGTTAAACATAAAATAATAAACTTAAAACGTCTCACACAGATATTCTTAGGATTTAGTGAGATAGCATTTAGCCTAGCATTTAGCAGGAATGTGTGTTCTATATTGTAAACTGTCCTCTCTATGTTCAATCTCACAGGGCTGAATGTGTCTGCTGTGGCTTATCAAGAAAATCTCTCGCTTCAGAAGATCATAGAAGATTCTACCCCCAGATTATTTCCTCCTTTCTTTGATGGCTGGCAATTCTGACGACATGTCTTTAGTATAAACGTATTTAGCAATCTTAAAATGCAGGGAAAATGAAAGATTTCTAAACTACATCAAAATGAGTTAGCAGACTGATTTTGAATTACAAAATGACTTGATTTTTTACTTTCATACCAATTCATTAAATTAATGAAAGTCGGTACGTTGTTTCTATGTTTTGTATAGTTTGTTTGACATTGTATAATCATAAACGCACACAAAATTAAGGAGAGAAAAAAGGTCTGTGATTTCATTTAACTATGTAGTATGAATCCGAATTGTAATTTGTTTCAGGCAAAGAATGATTCAATTCTCAAAAGAAATCGGACAATACATTTCTTTTCTCCAACTTTATGATTAAAGAAAATGGCTAATTCAGAAAAACCAAAATCCAAGAACCATATAAATCTTTGACTTTGAAAGACCAAGAGTGTAAGAAAGTAAATAGATGCATTGCAAAGAGGTTTGTTTCTTTCCCTGATTTGCTGCTCATCCCTTTTAGTGGGGAACGATAATATGAGTATACATCCCTATGTATTTCTACCCAAAGCTGAGCTGCATGGATCTGAAGCATTTCTGCTCCCCTCTATTCCTGTTGGCCGGCTATGGCATAATTAGCGTAGGATACTAGGGCAGAGAGCGGGTAGCTCGCCAATCAGATTTAGTATTGAAACAGTGGGTGTTGCCACTTATAGCCATTTCTGACAGTACTGTTAGGAATTAAATCATGGCATTAGCTGAGCACTATTTGGCTGTGGAAACCTAGTAGGTCATCAGTTTATGCCGCCCTCTCCAGACAAGTGGCAGGTGGAGTCATGCTAGTCCCTGCTAATGCCACGAGCTGGAGGCTGTGGCCGGTAGATGAGAGTTTACAGGGTTTTGTTTTTTTTTTTAATTCATCAGGCCATATGCTGCCAGGCTCTCATGCAAATAGACAAAATTACAAATAATAAAAAAGAACCAACTGTTTTAGTGGTTGGCTGTTTTGTGTCACCATTGCTATCGATGTGAGGCTGGTTAATGAAAGAGGAGTCTTGGACTCCCAGTGACATCAACCTAAAGGGACGGATACTTCAAAATCCAAGCTTCATTCAAACCAGGTTAAACCTCTGCCCTAGGGTGACTCAGCGCCAGTGTCTGTCTGGCTGAAAGCGGGGGAGCCTGGCCTTCCAGCTGGCCTAGAGATTGGGCAAGCTTCTCTAATGCTCCCTGCATCTGAGGCCCATTGTCCACTGATGTGAGAACAGAGAAAAGGTTAAGTTTCATTTAGGTTGGGTTAAGTTGGGGCTCATGGGTTTATCAGATTCAGGCACACTCAGAATAAGCAGCTTCAGAAAGAAAGAGATTAGTCAAGGTAATTTTCTGTTTTAAAATTACAAGAAAAGTAGCGTTTGTAGGCTATATGGAAATCCCTAACTTTTTAATATCAAAGACTGCAATAAAAATCTCTCCAAGAAGATCTTAAACTCTTCCTCTGAAATACTTGCATCTAAAATTAAAATGTTGCTAAACTTCTGTATAATTTCTGCTATTTCTATATTCATAATTATTACCAAGTTTCCAGTCTGTACAAATGGAGAATTTCACACCCTGGAGAGCATTCACACATTTATTTCCCATTTTAAGGCAGTAAACTCCTAACTAAAAAGTGAAGTAGACTGACTCTGAATTCATATCTCTAAGTATATATTTTAAATGATTCCATTTTAGAAATGTTGTGCTTAACGTTCATTTTCGCCTCTATCGGGTCACTTTGAAGCCATAATTTGCACCTTCTTAAAGACTATTCAAAACCAGTTGTACTCAGTTAATATGCAATGTGTTGCAGTTCAGGAATTGTCAAAATAAAAGTATCGTGGGAATATATACACATGCATGTGTGATACTGAAAGAAGTTTATTATGAGAGCCTCTTGCTCAACTCTTGCTACACAGCAAGGATATTCTGAAGAGTGTTTTGCCCACTGGGGCCAAGGCACAACAAATGTCTTGCAGGAAAGCAAAGGCGAATAATTTTCTTTCCTGTTTTCCTTATCATGTTACCATAACCTGTGTTCCTCAGCGTGTCACTGGGTTTACTTTTACCTCCTGGATAATTTGTAATCTAAAGTATTCTTATGAAACACACATGAGCTTAATTTTACTGTCAGGAATAGTTCCTAGATCCATGGGCAGGGGCAAGGGAATCATAATAGAAGGTTTGTCTCCAACAAACTGTCATTAATACACTCTACCAAAATGTGACAGCTTTTCAATGAAGAAAAATTGTTAGTTTATAGATAAAAGTAACATCGTTAAAAAAAACTATTCCATATTGTCTATAAACAATAAGGACAATGAAAGATAATGCCTCCTTTAACTGTTCAAAAGAGAATCATTACAGAGTCCTATAACAGGGAGTAACAGACACTACCGTCACTGATATTCACAATCCTGCGTTACAAATCAACTTGAATTCTTTTTTTCTAATTTGAAAGGGTTTACTTCATGGGGAGTCAAGGTCCAAGGTGTAATATCTTACAAAGAAAGGTTTACCTTTCCAATGAATTTAAAGCTGAGAAAATAGCTCCCCGATTGACCTTAACTTGAACGTATGTTGAAGCAAAGAGTAATTCAGCCAGTTCATAAGGGATAAATGACAAGATTTTCAAACATTTTCATGTTAAGGGAAACTACATAAGTGAGGAAGAACTGGTAATGTTCTAATAACTTGGTAGGAAATTTCAAGATGTATTACTTTTCACAGTGAATTCTGAAATTTACAATTCACATTTAATGGTGATAAAAATTCTTCTCTCACATGGAAATGCATGCCCCTCATGGACAAATTTATTTTGCAAAGTAAAATAATTGCAAAAATGTACCTAGAGTTACTATACACTCAAGTATGACAACTAATCATAAATTTTAGGAACAAAGTGGCTAATCAAATTGAGTTTTAAAAAACCAAGCACATAAACAGCTTACTGATGAAAATCCCACTCTTGATTAGCGAAAGTAATAAGGCCATAAATAAATAAAATACAGATGGTTCTCATGTATAGAAAGCAAAACATTTAACCATATCCTCTAGTGATTCTTTACATAAATAGCAGATTCAACCACAACTTTATCCCACTGAACTCCGAGTGAAATTATTTTAAAGAATAAGGAGGCTGCACTCTGGAAACAGCTGAATTCATGAACTCATTTATTCATCCATTCAACAAGTATTTTTGCCAGGCACTCACTTTTCTAGGCACTGGGTATCTATCTGTGATCAAGATAATCTCTAACCTCATGGAGAGGCAAATCCTAAACAAGAAAGTAAACAAATAAACAAGATAAATAGAGACTGTGGTAAGAGCTACAAAGAAAATGAACAGGTAATATAATCAAGAAAAACTGAGAAGAGCTGCTTCAAATAGCTGAAGACAATTCTCTTCCTGGTGTGAAAAGTATAATATCATTTACTTATGTCATACTCAAAGACACACAAATCAAAGAGTCAAATCTTTGCGGAGCTAAAAAGGGCCTTAGAGATCATTCAACATTATTCCCTCATTTTATACAATAAAACTAAAGTTCAGGTGGGTTAAGTGGCTTACTCAATGTCCTATAGCTTTAGCTGAACAATTAGCTTTCACTGTTAAAGAGTGAAGGGAAAAGCCCTGTTGGTATTTATTTATTTACTAATTATTCTATGTTGGTGAGACGTACATCTAAATGGCATCACTAAATCTGGTTATCAATCTAGTTACAATGGGAAGAAACTATATAAATAATGATCTTCATCTAATTAGATTGTTTTATAACTGTTATGCAGTACACAGACCTGAATATTTGATATCAAGTTTTCACTTTTATTCCTTCATAACAATTTTTCTTTCCAGAATGATCTAAGGAGGCTGTATTCCTTGGATACTAGATACATAGGCAGATGCATAGAAAACAATAGCAACAAAACGCTTTCCCAAACTTTGTAAGAAAGAGCATCACAATATTAAAAATCTATGAGTAGCAGATCTTAAATCTTATTTAATAATAATAGTAGTAGTAGTAGTAATAATAGAGGGATAATGCCATCAAACACCAATAAAGCATTTTATCATTAGTTCCATAATCTAATTTGACCCTCAAACAAAAGAGAATGTCATAAGTTGAATGGATATTATTATAATTCTTCTAGAGGTGATAAAGTGAGATTCAGAGAGGATAAATGACTTGCCCAAGGTCAAATAGCCAGCAAGTATCAAAAAGAACTGAAACCTAAGCTTCTCGACCCAAGCTTTGTGCACTTGCACTAGAATACCTATCCCCTCACAAACATGCATTACAAAATCATTGGGTACTTAACACAATGCTAAGATCCAAGGCAGAAAAAAAGACATGGTCTTTGCCATTCAGCAGCTCACAGTGTAAATGTACACACACACACACACACACACACACTGAAATGGATCAACTTGCTTGAAGAATGAAAGAAGCAATGGCCCTCAGCAGCCAGTGACTCACTCACAAATATTTTTTTTCCTATAAAATGTCCCATTAGTACATTCTCAGGCGTGAAGGTATTAATAGTTCCCAAGCTAGCTATCTGCTAGCTTTTCTTCTTGCTTTCAAAGGGCCATATGAAAGAATATACCCAAGAAGCACATGTGAGCAATTATAACAGACTAATTTGCTTCCATCATTAACCTAAATGCAGTATATTTAAACTATAATGGACAAACAGAGGCAGCATGAGCTAGAGAAGCGCCCCAGGCATCAAAATGTTTTCATTAACCAGGAAATTTGTCCCACCAGGCTAAAGAAATCCACTATAGAAAGATCGATTATTCCATCATCTTGTGGCCAATATGGCTATTATGCGAGTCCAGCTCAGTACAACATCTCTAACTGCAAGATGAACTAGCCGTTGGGATTGCCAATTGCTCGCTCAGAGACTTGCATGTAAAGCTCTAAAATGGCCCATTACATTAGGTGGTTCGGAGGCATTTCACGATCCTGACTTCTAGAACAAGCATAGATAATTAATAAGGCTGACAGAGCCCATTATTTTTACACTCAAGTGCATCACATTAAATTAACAGACAGAGGCCACATGATGTGTGACATTTTTTCCACTGATAATCATGTATGTGGTACGACTTGCGCTACCACATTTTTCTCTTTCATGGGCTGAACTCCAATAGCCGGTCACCATGCAGCAATTCTGTCAGCACCCAGTTTTCTTTTTTGTTTTGTTTTGATTTTTCTTAACTGGGAAAGTTATTTTGAGTCATTCTCACTGGTGGGACTCTGACGTAGTGGGAAAAAATTTGAGATAAAATAAAATATTAGCATGAAGAGAGACAAAATATAAAACTAACACTGGGCCAAATGATGCCCAATATAGATGGGAAAAAAATATGGCCTTACTGTGTCTGTTAGGAAATAATTTTTGACTATACCCTCATATTTTCAGAAATGGTATTTGCTGATCCTACTGAATTTTCTCATAAAATGCGGCTATCCTTTGAGGAACTGAAGAAAATATTCTCACCCGCTCTGTACTTTCCAATGATATAATGTGATACTTTATAGATTCTAATTCTCATACATAAAAAAATCAAACTGAGAATTTCTATTTTCAGTAATGATGGAAATAGCGCACTTGTATATATAATGTGGCTCTCATTACAGAAATAAATATTGAAAATGATTGCTAAAATCAAGTAATTCATAAGCATTAAATCTGACTGCAGAACAGTGAAACTATTTGGGACAAACACACTGAAACACAGATATTCAAAAGTTTGCTTCCATCACAGTCTCTTTGAAAGGAACTGTAAAGCTTTACTGCTGCCATGTGGAACTAAAGCGAGAATGTAATACAAATGTGTAAAAGTGTTCTTATTTCATAGTTACATGGTCTTTCTTTTTTCCCTTTATTCTTTCCTTCCTTTCATCCATTCTTCCATCTTTCTTTTGACCTAAGGTAGTTTACTAGAAATTGACCACCTGACTCATTTATAACATATAGCTCCAGACGACTTTCATAAGTAAAATATCAAATCTACCCTTAAATGCTGAAGATTTGCCACCAGCAAAATATTCATCTGTGTGTACATAACTCATCTTTGTAATGCAACGTCTTCACCCATGAAACGAAAGTTATGAGAAGTATTATCCTTGAAACACTCTACATTTACAAATGCTCAGTACACCTACTATTTCATTTGATGAGGGGATATTTCTGTGGCTCTGTAGAAAAGGTTCATCCCAAAACAGGTTTGTCTAAATTATTTTAAAAAAATTATCACTTTGAAAATATCATTTCAAATGATTAGATCAATTAATCTCAGTCTGCAACAAAAATTTCACCAATGGACCCCATCTCCAGCTAGAAAACTCTTCTTCCATACCCCTGCATCATCACTCTCACAGCTCCAGCTTCCCATACTTACTGATAAAGAAAAAAAATCCTGGACTTATCCAACAAGTTGTCTTGAGACACTCTCTGCAGAGAAAAGAATAACTTCTAACAATTGTGCTGATACATTGGAAACATCAGCCTTGAAAATGTTCACATGGTGTTCTCTGAGCTTTGTAAGGTAAACTTTGTCCGGGACACTGCTCTGGGCTGTGTGTCTCACTGATTAAGTCTGTCAGTTACTGGAAAGCTGCAGGCTTCTCCCTGTCAGCTCAGGTTTATGTGCAGATAAGTCATGTGTGTAAAGCACACTGGATGCCACACTAACAGATGCCCATAAAACATGAGATATGGATGTTGGTTTTTTTTTGGTTATTTTTTAATCTTTCTTTTGGATGGATGTCATTTTTAAAGCCTCTCAGAAATGAAGTCATTTGCAGAAGCAGTCTTAAGGGCCTAATAAGCCAATGTAAATTTTTTACGATTGTCACAGGATTAATTGGGTTACACAGAATTGCCCCCACTCCAAATGCTTTCAAACTTGAGAATGGAAGCATCCCTGCGTAGAGGATGGACCTCACAAGAGGACAGAAACCACTTGACAGAGTGTGATTCAAAAAGATGCACTTGAGAAGGTCACCAGTCCCTCAATAATATCCTCATTGACTTTTGCCACAATGGTATCTTTCTTTCTTTGTGTGTTCGAGACTGCAACAGTTGAGCGGAGGGAAACAGAAAGCATGATTAAGGCACCACAGATAAAATTCATTTTCTCACAATCTTGGTAGGACCTCGCTTGATTATAAAGACACAACTCTATGTAGATAAAGATGTAAAGAGGCTTTTTCTCCGAAATAACTTTCTCCTTTAATTCTGAAGCAAGATTACTGATCCAGTTTACCGGATAACTCCTTTTTTCCCATATCTAAGGTCTAATAGATTATAGGCGTTTTAGAAAAATTGGTGTATATAAGATGCTATAGCTTGATTTACATCTATTATTGACTTTCACTACAATTTTAGGATTCAAAAAATATCAGCCCTAAAAATTAATTTAAAAATCACCTTTGAGGGCTTCCCTGGTGGCACAGTGGTTGAGAGTCCGCCTGCCGATGCAGGGGACACGGGTTCGTGCCCTGGTCCAGGAAGATCCCACATGCCACGGAGCGGCTGGGCCCGTGAGCCATGGCCGCTGAGCCTGCGCGTCCGGAGCCTGCGCTCCGCAAGGGGAGAGGCCACAACAGTGAGAGGCCCGTGTACCGCAAAAAAAAAAAAAAAAAAAAATCACCTTTGAAAACATTAATTGTTGCCTCGACATGCTCTGGATAAGCCCCACCCCCAGGCACTGCATTACCACTGGCAACGTCTCCCTACTTCTAGAGTCTAGAATCTAAATCGTTCTGCCTCCTCTGAGCCTTGACTCTCATATTATCATACTTTATCAATCACTACTCCTCCCTGTGAGTCATTAACCAATTACTGGATCATTTCCCATCATTTCTTAAAGTATTATTTCCAACTAGCTTCCAAAACTTTACATCTTGAGTCATGTTTTAGATTTATAGCTAATCCTCTCTGCTGTAGACTGAATGTGATCCCCACCCTACCCCCACAAAACTTCATATGCTGAAACCTAATCACCGACGTGACGATATTAGAACGTGGGGCCTTTGGGAGGTGATTAGGTCATAGGAGCAGACCTAATCATGTATGGGATTAGTGCCCTTATCAAAAAGACCCCAAAGAGTCCCATTGTCCCTTCTGCTATGTGAAGGCACAGTCTATGAACCAGGAAGCAGGCCCACAATAGACACCAAATCGGACGGGCACCTTGATCTGGGACTTCTCAGTCTTCAGAACTGTGTGAAAGAAATTTCTGTTGTTGGTAAGCCACCTAGTCCATGCTATTCTGTTACAGCAGCCCAAACCGATCAAGAAAGCACTATAACCTGCCTAAATGTGTCTTCCTTCCTCTTTTAATAAAACTTGGTGACTTCTACTTTTTTCAGCTTCTCTATAAAGCATTCCATAGTCTTTCTGGCTTTTCAAACTTCAAGTCACTTGGGCATCTTGTTAAAAATGCAGATTCTGACTCAATAGTTCTGGATGGAGAGATTATGCATTTCTAACAAGCTCCTAGGTGATGCTGCTGCTGCCAGCCCTCAGGTACACTTTAAGTAACAAGGTTCTAGCTGACAGCTGTATCTACTTCCTCTAAATTCATATAGGGCAGGGCAGGCACCATGCATGATTTATTCATCTTTATATCTCCAGTGAATCACAGAGTACTTGGCACAACATTCAATAAATATTCGTTGAGTAAATGACTGACTGAATGAATATATTCAATGTAACATACATTCAGTGTAACATTCAGTCTGGCGATTAGAAATTCTGCTTAAAATAGAGTATTTTTTACGTACTTTTTCTGACTGAAATTTAGTTTTGTGCGGGTATCATATTGTAGTCCTTTGCACCTTTAAAGAGCTATATATGCCCTTTGGGTCCAAAGAAAATAGATACTCAATATAAACATTGATTAAGCTGTCAATTGCTAAAAGGATTGATTGAATAAATAACTGTCAAAGGCCAACAATCTGCACATGAGCTACCTAGAGTGCAAGGGTCATTTGCCAAGCTGACCACACTAATAAATGGAAAGCTTCATGTTCATCAAAAGGCTGAGTCAGGGGGCAGAAATGTTAAAATGAGCAACCAGTCAAAAAAGGTCCTTTGTAGACACAGACACACTCTAATGAGAAAAGTGCTTCAGTTAGTTAAAATGCCAAGCCAGTGGTTGATATGCTTGGGAATAAAACCAAGCATTATTACTCGGGTAGGCAGATGGTGCTCTTTTTTTTTTTCTTAATTCAAAGCTTCACTTTTGTAAATAACAATGGAGATTGAACAAGTGGCACATACCAAGCTTTGCAGGCTGTGTTAAGGGTGTTCAGCAATGAATTTCCTCAACAATTTCTGCCTTTGGAGTATTTAAATGTACACTGACCTGCAGTATGATTTATTCAGTATTTCCCGTCTGTGTGTTATCTTCTCAATCTGGACGTAGCTGCCCAGGAGTAGGGACCTTATCTGTGCATATGGGGGGCACACAGTAATACTTGTTGAATAAATAAAATATTTAGACGAACTTGGATAGCACACAATTCTGGTTCCAGATATGGATCTGGTATTAAGCAGAGAAGAATAAGAAAGGTTCAGGAAGTGGAATTTGAGGCATGTAACTTGAGTTGATTCCCAGACTGGAGAGAGACTTCACGTACATTGGATATGAATTTCTTTTTCTTTTTCTCAGTTATATCCCCAGAAGATGAACTAGCTCAGAATTCTGCCAGTGACTAGTTCTTTAAAAATATCATGTCATGTAAATAGATGAAAACTGCAGTGCCCTGAAACTTTCAGAACCACTTCACCATAGTCACACTGACTATGCCATGAGATTACAAATAAACAGGTAAAAATAATTTATCAGTAGGAGCAATGTGCTGTTATCTTCTCATTATATTTGTATAATATATGTATTTGTATAATAATATGTATATGTATGGCTCAGATTACTATATGGTTCAAAATATAATGCTTAGAACTCATGTTTTGATCTATTAACTACCTATTCTGTAATTACTTAGACAATTATGCTTTGATTCTGCTTAAAAAGCATTCTGCAAAAACATAGGGGCTTCTCATACATATAGGATTTAAAATAGAATGGAAATAGCAATCTGTAACTTAAAATTATACATAACGTTTAGCATCATTTAAAATTAGAGCACCAGAAGAAGCAGATTTCCATGGCATTTTCATTATGCAGAGAGGTAAACAACAAATAAGTCATACATGAATATGAAATTAACAGCACGATAATTGCCTTATTCCTAGAGTGTGTATGATATTAAATCCTCAAATAAACACTTACTTAACCTCATTCTCACATACGGCTATTGCTTTTATCAAAAGCAGCATACCTGGAACACTCAAACTAAGACAGCTTCCGCAAGTCCACAGAAATCACTGCCGCCCCCCGGAAATTTCATAGCGGTTTCTTTGCAAGCTCTAGTATTGGAGGGATATTAGAGAATCCATGGAAGCGAGAGGAAATGTAAAAGTCAGTAAAAAATGCATTTAACATATTATTATTTTGCATGCGACATCATACTTCACTCCTCTGCTAGTTCTTTAAAAAGCCTCATCCGGGTCATCAGCCCAGCCATTGCAGGGAAGTACTACCACCCCACTGAGACCAAGTCCAAGCTCTCCCTCTCTTGCACAGACCCCTGCTGACTTGTTTTACAACATTTATGCAGGAAACTGTTAAACCTTATATCTGCTGAATTTTTCCTTCTCTGCAGAAATTCTTTTTTTGTATTTTTCTTTTGACTCTTAATAGCAGCTGAAGTCTATCTTGTGCTCTGGGCCCAGCTTTGCCCTAAGTTTAACCCAAAGTAATGGTTTCTCCATCTTACTCAGAGCCTGAAACTTACTCATTTATAAAGAGGCTTCTGACACTACTGGAGTTTTCCAGTAAGCAAGGGTTAAAGGGTCAGTAATAATGTTACCTCTATGCTTCGAGTATGAAACTGTTAATGTTCAAAGTTGTTTGATGTAACCTGATAAAAACATCTAATCATTTTCCACAAGGCACTCAAATGTAAGGTTCGGAAGGGATGTATAGCCCATGTACTATGACACTATCTTTCCTAGCAAGAAATACCAACCACTTCATTGGAAACCAAAGACTGAAAAATAAAATGAAAGGAAAAACATGAGACAATTATGAGATCCAAAGAAAAGAAAATCCTGTTATCCCGAATAAGCATGTTTAAAAATTATTAAGTTCTATTGTTCTAGTGATGAAATTAGTATGTCTTTGTTGATCTAAACTTAAATTTGACACAATGGGTAAATTTAAGCCCGAGGCTTTTATGCCATTATCAGAGCCTCTGTCAGTGAGTGCTTTAACCTAATTATATTTGATGCAGCAAATCAACAAAACCACTGCTGGTTATGACCTCTGCCAAGAGCACTAGCGAGCTAGACAAATGGAGCTTAAGATGCTATTAGTTGTTCTGTTGCAAAGTTCCAGATACGAGCCGACAGGAGGCTGTTGCTCGACTGGGGCATGCATCCACCAGATGGCATTCTGCACTGGCTTGTGGCAAAGCTCACAGGGATACTGGCACATTTTCTCTGTCAAAATGAAGGTTTTCCAATTACAAGGAGATAATGCGAGGAGATGCAAACTTAATCTCTTGAACAAAAGGTTGCAAGCTGTGTAATAGCCATTTCAGGGGAGTGATTTCACTATTGTTCAATTGATTTAAACACAGCAGATCACAAAATAGGCCATCTTTCCTAATAAAACCAAGGAATCGGCTGCAGTTGATTTTATTTCCTGGAACAATGTTGTAATGGTTTCATCATCTGAGCGAGGCTACTTTTGAATTAATGCTCTACCACTGAATTGAACCCTGCAATTATTTTTGTTTTTCCCTAATGTGTGGACAGGTACAAAGAAGCCATTTTTCCTTTTCGTGAGACACAAAATGCCTTAAATGAAGGCTTCGGGTGTGATGTTATAACAGACCCCTGTTGTATACCAGACCACAGAATTTCATTAGGAAGACTAGACATGTTAAATGGTAGGAAGGCACCATTATCATCAAAACCTGTGAGACACTTTAGCAAAAATGTTTCTTCATTTTCTAACCCAGTGAGCACTGGCAAAAATTGTATGTAGAACTATCAATAGCTATGGAAATAAGGTGACATGCCTCAACACTTGTCCAAAAATAACTGACCCATCAAAGCAAGTCAGCAGGTACTTTGTTGTAAGGTTACTTCTCAGGAAGGGGTGAATTTGCCACTTGACATGAACACGCTGTGACAAAACAGGAGAGTCATTGTATATCCACTTCTGCAAATCCAACGGGGATGAGAGCTTGTGTGTGCGTCTTCCAGCAGAATGTTTCACAGGATAACCATACCGAATACTTTATACAGAATTTCAGCTATCCTTCAATATTTATGCTGGATTCGTTCGTGTGTGTGTGTGTGTGTGTGTGTGTGTGTGTGTGTGTGTGTGTGTGTGTGTGTGTGTGTGTGATCCCAAAAATTTTAAGCACAGATTCAGGATATTAAAAAGGACAGGGTAGACTTCCAAACATTAATTAACCAAACACATACACAAAGTACTTTCACATCAAATTCCAAAATCATTTAAAACACCTGTTTTACTCATTTAGCTGAAGATCAATGTTGCAAGGTTGTATAAAACACCGAATTGCAGTCAATAGGGTAAAACCACAGTAAGCAGATGCCTTTTTTCGTTTCCATAGGAAGGAGCTGGGAAGTGTCGTGTTTTTTTTAACTGAAAATTCAGTCAGCTAAATAAAGCACGATTATAAAGTCTTAGTCTCCACCGTAACATTGTAAGATCTGTAAATCAGTCAGAAATAAATGCAAGTACTTCAAATCAGAAAACTTAGATTCCTACTGAACAGCTAAAATTTTCAAGCCATGAGCATTTTTAAAAAGTCTCAACATCAACATAAAGTGGTCTATAACAGCTGTTGTAAAGCTCGACATCAATTTTATGTTGGCTCAACTGCTAAACAGCGATCACAACGACATCCCTTAGGAGGCATTTAAGGGCCCAAGTGGATAGCAATTTAAAAACTGAGCAGGAAAAAAAAACAAAAAAAAACAACAGCAGGAAATCAAAACTAATTCTTAGTCTGTTTACGAAAATACTTCTCCCTATGTTCTTGTACCACCACCTAGTGGTTACGTAGCTCTCAATCTGCCCATTAATATAAACCAAAAAGAAGCTGTTGTGATCTTAACAAATGGAGAGGAGAAGAAAGGAAGGAGACAGGAGGAGGGAGGAAAAAAGGAAGGAAAACAGGAGGAAAAGAAAAACAGAAAAGAGAATATAAAAAGAAAAAAGGAAAGAGGAGAAGAGGGTAAAACCAAGCAAAAGCAAGTACACACACCATTTCCAGGTCTTAAGATCTAATTCCTCATAAAAGCTATAGAACGTTACCAATTGAAATTAAAATATTTAAAACCATTTTGTTTTGTTCATTTATCAAGTACATGAGAATTCTGTAGTTGAGATGACAACAGCCTGTTTAAAAAAAAAATGATTGGTGAATTTCTAGAGATTTATCCTACACTACAGAACCTACGGATATATTCCCCTGTGTTTCTGAAGTGCTATAAGTACAAAATTACACAGGTATTTGTAAACCTCACTGTTGATCAGTTTACGTAAATTATGGCACATCCATAAAGTAAAGCATGAAATAGAGCTTTATGTTGCTGTGGAACAATCTCTAAGATATTTGGTTAAGTTGGGGAAAGCAAGATGTAGAACAATGTGTTTTACAAACTACCACTCGTACGAAAATATGTTTTCTTTTATATGTATACAGTCTCTCTGGAAGAGTAGACGAGAAGCTGGAAAAATGACATTCACAGAGGGGCCCGGGTGAGTTGGAAGCCAAGGTGGGATGGACACTGTTGTTTTGTAGTTATTGCCTATTTAAAACCAAATACATTTTAAACCTAAGGAATAGTACATGATTAAAAGAAACTAAGTATTAATGTGGCTTTTTTAAAATCAATGAAACCACCTCTGAAACTTTCTGTTTGAAGAAAAATTTGTCACATTGAATGTGAATATAAATTTAATCTAAATTTAGTGTAACTGTGACAAAACTGAAGTTTCCATTTTTCTCTATAAAAAGAAATACAGTGGTCCAAAGGAGAGAAATTATTTGTAAAAGGCATAAAATTAAAGTAATGAAATACTAAAACCATTTTATGCTCACAGTTTGACACTCTCTAGAGACCTGGGTTGGGGAATATTCTTTCCAAAGAGTTAGGATGTTTTGGGCCCTCTACTCTGGGCTGAACTGCTTGGACAGTGAGAAAAGGACGTTGGAAGCAGCAGGAGTTGCTCACCAGATATCTAAAAGTAGAAAAGTCAAGAACTATTAGGAGTAAAAAGAAGTAGGGAAGGTATATATAGTCTTTAGTAGAGAAGGAATGGGATCTGGACCATTTGGACTCAAATCAACCTTGACAAAGAACTGTGCTTTTAGACCTTAGCCGTTGTCTTCCAAATGCGGCCACACCCACAGGCACAGAAAAGAGGTTGATAAAACTGGCAGAAGAACAAGGTCTATTACAAATTTTTGTGTTAAAATGTTCATTTGTTAAATACAAACATTTAACATATGCCATTGTTTCTGTAACCCTGATTTAGTAGTGCTTTATTTAGTATTATTCTAGGGGCCTCACAAAATGAAAATATCTGACAAACCCTAGAGAAGACCCTGAGTCCTCAGGAAAGCTAGAAGATAGGTTTAGAAAGGAAAAAGAAAACTCAACAGGTTTTGGATCATGAGACCTGGGGAAACTGGGACTGGAGAGGGCTGTAAGAGCGCTAAAGGAATAAGGCCGGCGTGGGTGAGGCACAGACAAGGCAGCGCTTCTACCTTCTACCTAAGAAAACCACCCTAACAAAAAAGAAATGCATTGGAATCTTTGACTTTTGTTTCATGACCTGATAAAAACATTCTACCCTTGATACACCTCTTTTCTTTTTTGTTGATATTCATATTATTCACTATATTTTAAAGGTCAATATAAGCTATGCCACTGAGATGGTTAATTGTATGTGTCAACTTGACCAGGCCATGGGGTGCCCAGATATTTGGTTCAACATTATTCTGGGTGTGTCTGGGAGGGTGTTTCTGGATGAGATGAACCTTTGAATCTGTCGACTTGAGACAGGCTGGGACCTGGGACCCTTTGCTGCAGGGCTGCAGTGCTGCACCTGGACACACCTCTCCTCCAGCAACAAAATACAAAGAAACGATAAGGGACTAAAAATAACTGTAGGCATGTGCAGTTGGGGCAAATTCTGGACAACAGGTACAAAAAGACCAAAAAACCCAACTGCCACTTCTGAAGAGCTGGGAGCAAAAGCAGGTGTTGGGAGAAAAGCAGGGTACTGCACATGCCTCCCGCATAAAATACCACCAAAGGGGTGGGAGAAACACCTAAGCCTCCCCTCCGGCCCAACTCCTGGACACACCCCTACCCTCACCCTTGGGGAGCAAGCAAGGGAAACTGTTACTTGTTTTCACTCCCCCCTGCTGCAGCAGGGGCCCCAATAAAACCTTGCCTGAATTCCCTGTCTGGCCTCATCAATTTCTATTGATTAAGGAAGGCCAAGAACCCTGGTCAGTATCAGACTGAGTAGAAGATTGCCCTCTCCAATGTCAGTGATGCTTATCCAATCATTTAAAGGTCTAATAGAATAAAAGTCTGAATAAGAAAGAATTCTCTCTCGCTGACTGTCTTCAGCTGGGATATCAGTCTTCTCTTGCCTTCTGGCTCGAACTCAGACTAGAAGTTACACCCTCAGCTTTTCTGGTTCTCAGACCTTCAGATCAGACTGGAATTTCACCTGGCTCTGGGCTTCTCAGTCTCTGTAGTCACGTGAGCTAATTCCTTATAACAAAGAAATACCTACCTACAAACATATATACATACATACATACACACATATGCCCTATTAATTCTCTTTCTAAGCAATCAGAACCCTAATAGGTGCTTAGCACCCTGACTTACAGGTGCTAAGTTCTGTAAAAAGTTCTTAAATAAGTAAACATGTAAAATACTTAGTCTTTAAACTACGAATAGATCATTGTTGGGAACTTGGTGTGAAATCAATACTACTACATCCTGTTGAGGGTAAAAATATTCCTTAATTAACATATTATGTGACCCTAACATTAGACATATTAAAATATATTGTTTAATATTTTAGAATATTCAATAATCGGAATAATAGGTTCTCTTTGGGCAAAGGTATGGGGAAGAAGATATGTCCAAGAAGGAAAGCAGCAAAGAGATACTCCCATGACGAGGCTGGTCCAACCTCATAGCTTTTGTATAAAATTAGATCAGTGCTCACTAGCAGAAGCACTGACCCTTGAAAACAATATAACAAATTTATTTCTGCATTAAATTTATATCATTCCTTCTTATTGCAAAGTAATATTCCATCATATGCATATATCACAGCTTGTTTAAGTGTTCACTTGTTTCAGGACATCTAGGTTGCTTCTAATTTGGGGCTATTACCAATAAAGGTACTATGATTATCTTTGTATAGGTTTTTATAATTCTTTATTTCTCTGAGATAATGTCTAGGAGTTCAATTACTGGGTCATATAGAAGTTGCATGTTTAGTTTTCTTTTTTTTTTTTAAACAAAATACCAAACTGCTTTCCAGAGTGGTTGTACCATTTTACATTCTCACCAGCAAAGTATGAATAATTCAGTTCCTCTGAATCCTTGCCATCATTTGATATTATTACTGATTTTATTTTAGCTATTCTATTAGGCGTGTAGTGATATCTGCATTGTGGTCTTAATTTGCATTTCCCAAATAGCTAGACTGTTGAATATCTTTTCACGTGCTTATTTGCCATCACTATATCCTCTTCAGTGAAATGCTTCTTCACATCTTATGTCTATTTATATATTGGATTTTTAAAAATGTTTTCAAAGTTTTTTACATATTCTATGTATCAGTCCTTTGTCAGATATGTTTGCAAAAACTTGCTCCCAGCTTTTTTCTCTGTTGCTTTTTTTATTCTCTTAACAGGGTCTTTCCTAGAGCTAAAGTTTTATTTTTGAATTTTGATAAACTCTGTCTTTAGGGATTGTGATTTTGCTGTTGAGTTTAAGAACACTTTGCCTAGCCCTAGACCCTGAAGATTTTCTCATGTTTTTTTCCGAAAAGTTTTAGTGCTTTATGGTTTAATTTAAGTCCATGTGTTCAAGTAATTTTTGTATAAGGTGTATAAAGTGTTTTGCATAAAAACTTAATCCAAAGTTCATTTTCTTTTTTTTCTTTTTTCCCCATTGATGTTCAATTCTCCAGAACCATGTTTTTTAACATTATCTTTCCTCCATTAAATCGCTTTTGCACCTCTGTCCACAATTAGTCGGCATATTTATGTGAATCTATTTCTAGGTTCTCTATCCCTCTGCCACTACCAGTCTTGATTGCTGTGGCTATTAAATAAGTCTTGAAATTAGGTAATTCCTCTCACCTAGTTTTTTTTTCAAAATGGTTTTAGCTACTTTAGTTCTTTTGCTTCCCATATATGTTTTAGAATAATCTTTTCTATATCTACAAATAATCTTGCTGGTATTTTGACAGGAATTGAGTAAAATATGTATAACAATTTGAAGAGAATGGTCCTTTACTACTATGTTGAATTTGTCAATCCATTAACATTGTATGCCTCTACATTTATATAGATGTTTGATTTCTTTCATCAGTGTTGTATAGATTTCAGCAACAAGTCCTGCACATGATATGTTAGATTTACATCTAAGTGTCTCTCTTCTTTTGAATGATTTTAAATGGTATTTTATTTTAAATTTCAGTGCTCATTGTTAGTGTACAGAAATGCTATTAATTTTATCTTATATCTTATGTTTATCTTATATGTTTATCTTATATCTTTTGACCTTATGTTTATCTTATATCTTTTGACCTTACTGAACTCACTTATTAGTTCTAGAGGTTTTTTGTAGATTCCTTGGGATTTTCTACAAAAACAGCCATGTCATCTGCAAATATGTACTGTTTCATTACTTCTTTTCTAATCTGTATTACTTTTATTTCCTTTTCTTGACTTAATGCATGAGCTAGAACTTCCAGCATTATGTTGAATAAGGGAGGTGGGTGTGAATATCCTTGTTTTTTTCTGTCTTAGAGGGAAAGCATTCAATCTTTCACCATTAAGTATAATATTAAGTATAGTCATTTTATAGATTATCCTTATCAAGCCAAGGAAGTTCCCCCTCTATTTCTATTTTTCTGAGAGTTTTTATCATGACTGTTTACTAAATTTTGACCAGTGTTTTTTCTGTATCAATTGATATGATCATGTGACTTTTTTCTTCTTTTGTCTATCAATACAGTGGACTACATGGATTAATTTTTAGATGTTGAAACAGCCTTGTATACCTAGAATGAAACCCACTTGGTAATGATGAATTCCTTTTAGATATTGATGAATTCATGGACCACTGATTGAAAATTAAGTGTATCTAATTGTCATTTGGACACCTGAACTCCCACCCCCACCCTGTATGACCTTCCACCACTCTCATGTAATAGGTACTTCCAGGACAACAGACAGCTAAAGAAAGGGTGAGGCATCTATGGAAAAAGGGGGTATTAAAAGAAAGCCTGAATGCCAACAGTAATATTCCAGTCTCCCCACCTCCCAAACCAGACCATGCTCCAGTCCACACGCAGATTCCAGTCCACATGCAGGCAAACAAGATATACTCCCAGGCTGAAAACTGGAAGATTCCTTTCATTACTAAACTAAACCAAAGAGGAAAATCCTACCTAAACCACCATTTATGTGTTTTTACCATGGAAAATCCTTTTTATCCTATAGTGAAACCCACACACTCAGCGAACACAGCCATGCACACAGAACTTCCAATCAGCTTTTTAGTGACTGACTCTTAAATATAAACAATCAAGAATCACCTGGCATTTAAGGAAATCTGCTGATGTGAAAGAGAGCAACCAAATGAAATAAGCGGAAAAATAAAAATTTGGAAGAATCAAGAACAATGCAGTAAGCTGAAGAAAAGTTAAAAGAGAGACAGGAGATATTGCATTCATGAAGAAAGAGAGCAGGAGACCAGAAAAAGGAATATTCAGAGAACAAGAACGAGCTCTTAAAAACCAAAAACATAATAGAATAAAGATTCAAAAACAGGTTGGAAGGTAATGTTGAGGATAGAGCTTAGAAAATTAAACAAAACAAAATCAGAGAAAATATGAAAGCAGGAGAGGAAAAATAAGAAAATAATAGAATCAGATGAGGAATTCTAATATCCATTAATAAGAGTTCCAGAAAACTATTTCAGAGAAAATAAACAGGGAAGATATTATTAAATAATAACTAGTCTGTGATTAGGACTGGAATAGAAGACAGAAGTTTCAAAGTGCTGACTTTGAGGAAAACATTTAAACTGATACGTTAGCTATGTGTGAAACTATATTAAGACAAGTTTTAGAGATGTAGTAGTATGGAAATGAGTTAACCATAAGAACATAGAAAACTAAGTAAACAAAATAAAATTAGGCAATGAGGGGGGACAGTAAGTTGTATAAGAAAGGAAATTTAATTATAAAATAATATATTGCTTTGCTGTGGAAGATATTTATGCTATCATAATAATGCAACACTAAACATATATTTAACACAAATGTGATATGGTTTGGGGGGAATGGAATGAGGGAAATTGGGAGAAAGTATGGGAGGGGGTAGTGTAAAACTCCATCTTCCATGGTAGAGCGTTGTATCAATAGATAATGTCTCAAATTTGAAAGCCAAGACTGTATAAATGTGTTTTTGGAAACAGAGCTGTATAAATGTGTATAAACTCTCTGTTTTTGGAAACAGAGAGTTTAAAACCAGAAGAAAAAAAAAGTTACAAGAGTTAAAATTGAAAGCCTGCGGGAAATGGGAATCAGAAGTTGGGGAGGGATGGAAGAGACGCCTGGGAATCTCCTCATAAGCTTTGTACTATTGTTTTACTTTAACTATAGGTATATTTTATTTTGATTAAAAATGAATTTGAAAATACAGTTGACCCTTGAACAACACAGGTTGGAACTGCTTGGGTCCACTTATATGCCGATTTTTTTCAAAAAATGCTCCAATACCTCATGATTCATTGTTGGTTGAATCCATGAATGCGGAACCATGGATATGGAGGGCTAACTACTGGACTTGAGCATCTGTGGATTTTGGTATCCATGACAGTCTTGGAACCAATCCCTCAGGGATACCAAGGGACGACTGTATACGTAACAGTGATCACAATGCACTCTGAAAAAAATTTAAGCAATATAGAGTGGTCCGACCAAAAAAGTAAATTTCTCCCCCTTTCCCACTGCCCAAGGTGATGTATCCTCTCTAGTTGTAAAGTGTGTATACTTCAGGGCATTTTTTTCTGCACATGCAAATGTGCACCTAGGTAAAAGAAATGGCTTGGGGGTAAGTAGTTTTTATGCTTAATTTTCTGTCAACTTGGTTAGGTCATGGTACCCAGATATTTGGTTAAACAGTATTATAGATGTTTCAGTGGAGACATTTTTTCGATGGGATTAATATTAAATCATTAGACTTTGAGTTAAGCAGATAATGCTCCATAAGGTGGGTGGGCCACATCTAATCAGTTGAAGACATTAAGAGAAAACAGACTGAAAGCCCCAAGGGAAGAAGAAATTTTGCCTCTGAGCCCATCTTTGAACACAAATTGCAATTCTTTCCAGGGTATCCAGCCTGCCAGCCTACTTTGCAAATTTTGCCTTTGCTTCCATAGTCATTTGGACCTGTTCCTTAAAATAAGTCTCTCGTTTGATCCATCTTTCTAATTGTGTGTGTATGCACACGTCCTATTGGTTCTGTTTCTCTGGAGAACCTGACTAGTATAGGAGTGTTTTTAACGATATATTGAGAATAGACTTGAAAGCTGAGAGGAATGAGCCTGAACTAAGTAATACAGGATATGAGCCAAAGAAATCCTCAGACAGAAAACAGAAAAGCAGAGATAAACTGATTAGGTGTTTTGTGTGATTGCAGTACCGAGAAATGCAGAAAGAGGATCGTTAATATGAAGCACATTTGTAATTTTGATAGTAATTTAAGAGATGACATGCTGGTGGTTATGTTCACATTAATACAGCTGCAATTCTTCTTTCAGTCAAGACAAAAACGGAAGAAAACTTTGGAAGAGAAGCTGAAATAGTAGAAAGTAGTAAGGAGTCAAACTAACTTACTCCCAAATCCCAAGACAGAGCTGGTTTCAAATCCTATTCTGTCTTGAATTTTCTGTATTGTCTTGGACAGGTTATTTCATTTCTCAAATATTGTGCTCCCACACGTATAAAAATGGGCATAATTATACTTCTCTCACAAAGTTATGGAGATAATTAAATAGGAGAAGGTATGTGAATGTAAAACCCACATTATGTTGGGCAAGACGTCATTAACGAGTAATGAATATTAGTTGCTTCCAGGGAGCATTGTAAAGCACACCAGGTCTGAAGTGACTTCTCCTGGCAGGAGGAGTTTTATACCTCTCTCATCACCACAGGGGAGAGAGGGGAGAAAAGCAGGGAGGGGAGGAGAGGGGAGGTGAGAGGGAGGATCCTGATCACCAGGAAATAAACCAGCTGCCATTTACAAAGCGAATGTAGGTGGAGTGTCCAAGTTAGTGAGACAGAGAGTTTGAGCTATAGGGGCAAGCTAAGAGGACCTGGAGAGAATCCTTTTTGTTCTAGTCCTTGTTCGTCATTGTACGTTCAGTGAAGTTAATTTTTTCTTAGGACTTTCACAGCTGGCACCAGAATTTCTCTTAGGGAAGGAACTGCCTTTGTTCAGGAAGATGTCATGTTTGTGTGCTCTTTCTTTCCCCCTTAGTGCAGAGTATCGTGGAAAGCAAGATGTCAGAGGACCGGGAAGCCGCTCAGCATGGGATGAAGAAAGGGAGTTCTCATTTGTCTTTTCCCCTGTAAATAAAAGGAGCAAAGATGGGTAAAGGTCAGAGAGAAGAAGGGAGGAGAGCCAGCAAGATGGAAAGAAACTGGGAAGAGGTGAGAGGAATCAATGAAACCTTCCGTGGTAGAGGGGCCGAGGAAGGACTATCTGATGTGACTGGGCTTTTTAAGGTATTTGCTTTGCAGTGATGCAAATCTGTATCTCCACTGTCTCCCCATTGGACTTTTGTGTGAGGTGATTGCTAAGAGGGGCTTTCATCTGTATGTTGGTACTTTTGCTCTCAGGAGCATATATTTTGAAGACCCCAGGGCAGAGATTTTGCATGTGCCCCATCATCCTCAAGGAAACTGTTTTCAGTGAATTCACTTTTTCAACCTTATTTTTCACTCCTTTTCAAAGCAAGTATTCTCCTACACCTATTTCTCAGTAAACCATCTACCAAACGTACTTTTTTCATTATCATCAGAGGTATTTCCACACTCTTCTGCCACCTTCTGCTCCCTATTTAATTCCTATCAAAGTTCAGCCCAATAGCCCTTCTTCCAGGAAGTCTTCCTGATTAGTCCATCCCAGATTCAGTCTCCTCTCCACCACTGCCCCCAACATTAATGGCCCCCAACATTAGGATATATGTATGTGTCATTAATTTGATGATTAATCCCTATCTTTTCATATTTATATATCTTAGTCTCTAGACCAGTTCAGGGAAGGGGCCAGTAAACTCAGTAAAAGTAACCAGGAACATGAGAGTGTGTCATTGTTTAATGTTGTAGAGACAGATGACAAGGAAGTTGTCTGAGTCTCTCAAAGTTTCAGCTCTATGTTTTAAACAGAATCATTCATGATAACAAAATCTGGTTAATTATCATTTCTTTGAGATTTTATACTAACTCTGTGTCACAATGCTTTGGCTGAAACTCCCAAATTAATCTTCATCATCATCACAAGCTACAAAACATGTCATTTGGGGAGGGTAGGACACGGGCTCCAGCAGTGAGCAGAACGGATCTAGTGTGCTTATTTATCAAATGCTTGTCGAGGTACCTCTCAAAAAGCCCCTCCCTTTTAGCCCTAAATGTAGTTTTCTGGGCACAACATATTTTTTGGCTGAGGGTCTTCAATCAATACCTCTCACACTTAACAACACGGACGCGTGCATTCATCAAATTACTTGATCGATCGCTCTATCAATATAAAAATAATGGCATTTTGGAGCCAAAAAGCTGTGCACAGAAACACTCTGCTTTTTCTTGGTCACTTTTGGTTTCATATGATACTGTTAAAAAAAAATCAGTGATGATGATATGCTGTGCTCCCTATGGGACACAGTTTTGCTTCCAGTTTCACTGAGCATTGTTTTGGGGTACCCCTGCACAGCAGTTTACTAGTGCGTTACTTCGGAGAAAAATATTCTTGGCCAACTCCCACAAAAATTGCAGACAACTACAGAAATTCAAAAAGGACGCCATGAAAATCAAACACTAGTGTTTTGTAGCATGTGAAATACCTCTCTTAACAAAGCACATATACTTTTAACCAGCAAGAGGAGAGGCAACTTTTTAGAAAGCCATTGCTATCATCTGTGTATCTTGACTGCAGCAATATCACAGGTAAGTAAAAATGACTTCCTTTGTGCTCTTATGAAACCGAGCAGGACCCTGTGGGGCTCCTAGGCATGGAAGCCTTTCAAACATTTGGTAATCAGGGAAGGGAGAGGATGCAGAGACAAGGGAGAAGCAGTCAAGAAACAATTGTGCAGCCTTGGGGGAGGGTCCTGGTTCTGCCTCGAGGGATACACATAACAATCTTCTACAGAACTAAACCCCCCAACAAATGGAAGATGTTAGCATTCTTCATTCCAGAGAAGATCACAGTTTGATAACATCCAGAAGCTCATCAGGAGACCACCTGAGATCAGATTAAAGGACTGCAGGCTCTGCACACACCTTGATCCTTATTGACAACCCCGCCCTTGAACCAAGGCTGTAAAACTCCTCACCAAATCCTCCTGGGTTGGGACACACAGCTTTTCAGGGCACAAGCCTGCTGTGTACCCCTATGCCTGGCAAACCAATAAGCAATTCTTTTCTACTTCACCCAAAACTCTGTCTCTCACAGATGTAGAGAACAAACATATGGACACCAAGGGGGAAAAGCGGTGGCGGGTGGTGGTGGTGGTGTGATGAACTGGGAGATTGGGATTGACATATATACACTAATATGTAATATGTATAAAATAGATAACTAATAAGAACCTGCTGTATAAAATAATTAAATTAAAAAAAAAACCCAAATCTGTCTGATATTCGATTCAGCACTGGTACACAGAGGCTGAGTTTTCAGCATCACTTATAGAAGGCAAAGGACCAATAGACGGTTGTAGAAAAAACATTTCTAAGGATTCTGTTCTTGCCTGTTCCCCTGGGAGGAATCCCTCTGCCGTCACCAACACAATTGTAACAGTGGCCTGTCTACACACATCTTGACCAGCTGTTTCAAACAGCATACGTGAAAATCATATGGGACGTTTATTAAAATGCAGATTCTTGGATCACTCTGCAATAATTTCTGTGAATACATCTGGAGTGGGGCCCAAGCACTTGTATATTAGCTTCAGCCCAAACACAGAGCTGTGGAACCACACTTTAAGAAACACTGCTTTGGATCTTGGACAACATGGGGCCTATGTTCTCAATAGTGAGAAACAGAAATAATGTTGATGGGTCTCCCGCCAATATTGCTCAGGACCTGAGCCAATCTGGGCTCCGAGGTCGTGAATCGTGTCTGCAACAGCATGCTGCACTAGGGAAGGATGGGCTCTAATTGTGAAGATTTCCAGTAAGGGAGGTTCGCTATAACAAGGTCATAGAACTGGCAGTCGATTTGGTACAGAACGTTTGATGCTCAGTGTCAAGGCTCCCGTGCAAACTTGTAATTATCAAAACAGCAAAACACTTCAGTGCTGCACTTTTGGTGGTTCAACTGTGTGGATAACTTTCTCTTTAATTAAATAAATAGCATTTGATGTAAATTGAGAAAGTCTGACTGGGCAGGTCGTTGCCGACATTCAGTCCTCACAATAATGATTAATTTGGGGAGCATTTCAATACATAGGATCATCTTTAGAATTGGGGCACAGTGCTAGCAGCGTAAGAAGCATCCTAAGATAGTGTGCCTTATGGTCTATTCTCCTTGGTGTAACGAAAGGTCATTGGCTTTGTAGTTGCAGGGTCCTGAGTTTGAATCTTGGTTCTGTCACTTTAGCTTTGCAACCTTGGGCAAGTACTTATGTCTCAATAAAATCTCCTATATTGAGGTTTTTTAAAAAGGAATCAAAGAAATCCCATATGGAGATGACAAGGCATAGCTGTAGTGAGTTCTCACCCTCTCTTACTCTTACTCTCTTCTTTAGTAATACATTTCCTTTCCTGACTGACTGCATGACTATGTAGCAAGTCATCCAAACTAGAAGGTTCAGGGTCATTTTAGAACATTCACCCACTTCTTCCAGTTTTTTTAGCCAATTAGTCAGCAAGTTGATCAACTCTGCCCCTAGAAACCTCACCCACACCATCCGCTCCATCAGGCCTTTATACTCGACGCCTCCTTCATCTAGATTGTTCTTCCCCTTCTATTCCTCTATAGGAGAGAGGGTGATGTCTCTTGCTTTTAGAATGTCACAAAGCCTTTGATCATTCAGTGCTGCACAGGCTTCCTGCGGGTGACAAGGCAGCTGGATGCCACACAGTGCTGTCAAAACCACAACACTGCACACCTGCATTGCGCCCTATGGCTCAGCTCCTTCTTCAGCTGGACCCAGGCTCTAGGAGTTAGAGTGACCTTCTAACACAAGCTCTAGCTGGAGTCCTGAAGATGGATACTATCCTTAAAGCATATAGTCCATACCTATCCCTGCCCTCTCTCGAGGCTCCTAAGGCCAGTGCAAAACAATGCCCACTGCCAGCTTACCCCCGGGGCTTACCCCTGAGGAAAGGGAATCACCCATTTCACAGGTATCTGAGGTCAGATAAAGTGAAGGCACTGTAAAATAAGTGATTCTCAGAAATCGATATATCTGTGATAAATGATGGGCCTAGATATTAAAGAGTACAATTATACAAAATAGAAAGTGATGACTGAAAGGAAAAAGAACTTCATTGCCTTATTCTTGTTGCTGCCAATTCCTAGAGCCAAGTTCTAAAGGTCTGAATGCCAATTATTTAGAGCACAATTATATACCTGGTGGTGGCACACTGAGAACTGGCAGGAAAAGAAAAGCAGCAGGCACGGACCCCAGGGACTGGTCCATTGTACCTAGTCAGGAAATCTGTCCTCAACTGGGTTAAACACATTTAGGACCTGACAATGGTTAAGAGATGTATTCAGACATTTGCCAAACACAAGACAGCCTCATGAAGTTACTACAAGAAAGTGTTCTGGGATTTGGGTGGAGGCGTGGATCCTTTTGCAACATCATGACAAGGAAGACTTCCACAACACAAGTTGCCTACGGATTTATCGTTCCATCTTCTTTAAGTTCATCTATGGTCAGAAATGCTGACGCTAAGTAAAGAAATAAGCTCCCTATGAGAGGCTGGAGTAGGTGCAGTTAATCATGCAATTAGAGCTAGAAAAAGAACTAGTCAGATTGTCTAGGAAATAGGGTTCCTTTTCTGAAAATAAAGGTTATGAGGAGCTGTTTGCTATTGTACATTCGAAAAACACAGTAACTGACACTGATGGAGCACCTAACTGTGCCAGGCTCGTGTAGAGTTACACTACACTCCTGATGAAACCAAGCGGGACCCTGTGGGATTCCTGGGCATGAAAGCCTTTTTGTACCCTGTTCCTTGTTTGTAGGGAACAGACTCTAGCCTTCATGACCTTCCCTGAGTCCCAAAGGGCAGATTCAAACAGTTGCTGATCAGGGAAGGGAGGGGATGCAGAGACAAGGGAGGGGCAGTCAAGAAACAGTAGTGCAGCCTTGGGGCAGGGTCCTGGTTCCACCTCAAGGGAGACACATAACAATATCTTTGAGCTCTTTACGATCCCGAAACCCCCAACAAATGGAGTTAGCATTCTTCATTCCAGAGAAGACCACCTGAGGCCAGATTAAAGAAACCAGAGAAGCTCATCGAGAGATTGCCTGAGACCAGATGAAAGGAGTGCAGGCCCTGCACATACCCTAATCCTATCAGCAACCCCACCATTGAACCATTGCTATAAAACTCCTTACCAAATTCCCCTGGGTTGGGACACACAGTTTTCAAGGGAAGGAGCTCGCTGTGTCCCCCTTTGCCTGGCAAAGCAATAAAGCGATTCTTTTCTACTTCACCGAAAAATCTGTCTCTGAGATTCGATTCGGCACTGGTGCACAGAGGCTGAGTTTTCAGCAGCACTGACAACCTGTATCTCATTATAGCAACCCTAAAAAATACATACTATTGTGATGTACATCTTACAGATGAAAAATTTAAACCACAGAGAGGTTAAGTAATTTACCCAAGGTTAAACAGCTAACATGGGGTAAAGAGACCATGTGGTTAACTGCCACACTATATGCACCATCTTACTGTGTGATACTGACAAATTTAACTAATCAAATTTTGTCTGCTTCTCATAAACTGGAAAAACAAACCCTTGTTAAAAGCTTTAAGGTAATGATCAAATCATACTTCCTCTCTACTGAGCATAAAACTGTAACTGAGTAGGACACTATGGGGCCTTCCAGGAACAGACCTCTCCCCAATATCCTCTGCTTTAGCTTCTCTCTGAAGTACCTAGATAATAGTATCTGATACACATTTCCTGAGTTGTTTTACAGATGCTAAAACCCACACCATGTAGCACTCCAGACTACTGGAGCCTAAGGATTGATAATGTTAATCCGTTACCTCACTATCAACTGATCAGAGAATTGCCCAGAAGCTGATCACGAACCCTGGGATGTCCCTCTGTCACCCTGTCTTTAAAAATGCTTTGCTGAAACCCTTCAGGGAGTTCAGGGGTTTTGAGCACTAGCTGTCCTGGACTCCTTGCTTGGCGCCCTGCAGTAAATGCTACACTTTGCTTCACCACAACCCGGTTTCAGTATATTGGTTTTACTGCACGCAGGCGAGTGGACCAAAGTTTGGTTCCGTAACAAAACTAAAGATTTAATTAATCCAGATAACAAGATTATACTGTAAAAACATATACCATAAGAATAGAGGAAAGGGAGGTACTATCTTGATGAAAACCAGGGTGGGGAAAAGCCAAAGTTTTCCTATTAAAAACAGAAATTGAAATGGTACAGATGGCCCAAGGTTTTTTTATTTTAAACTCATAAAACTTGTAAAACGTTTTATATCTACAACCCCCTCCCCCAAGTAGCAATAATGCTAAACGTAGAAATAAACTTGATGCAAAACATTTGTTTCTGTATATTTCCTTCATGTCACATTTTAAGATAGGAATGTACATTTTCCTAGTCAAAATCCCCCTTGCCCTCTCTCACAGGAAATTGTGCCAGGGAGTGGGAGAAGTGCTTGGCGGGGCAAAGAGGATCTGGAACATAGGTAGGTAGGACCCAGCCTGGTTGATGAGCACACATCTCCCTGCCAGAGCTAGGAGAGAATGCTCAGGCTGGGTTGGGTTGAGAATGTAAGAGACAACTCAAAACAATTTCAGAAGCATTAGAAAGAGTGTGCCTGGCTAGCTAACTCCTTTGATGATGGGCTCCAGTGGAGGGGTTGTGGGCAGGGGGTGGGATAGTGGTTCACCTTTACCAGGAGAAGGAACACAATGGAAGCTTCAAGTCCCTAACACAGTAGTAGAAAACTAACCTCTCAACTATGAAAAATCTTTCGTAGCAGATAACTGCTAATCAAAAGTAGTTTGAGCTGCTACCACTATGCTGGGCCCGGGGCTTGCAATGAAGCGTAAGGCATGGTCCTTGTGCACGTGCGCTCAGAAGTCCAGGTGAGGACGATGTATAGTCAAATAGACACACAAAGAAAATACCTTAGTTACAGACTAAAGTGATTTCTGCTAAGAAAAAAGCCTGCTTATGGAGAGCATATAACAAAGGAAAGTGGCCTGTGTTGGTGGGATATTGAAGTTTTCCCATTTGAAAATCTTTTATAGTGATAGAACAGTTGGTAATGTAACTGAACTACTAACACTGAAAGCTACCTAAGAAATCCATCCATTATAGTAGATGACATAGAGGTTTCTGTAAATATGAAAGGAAAAGAAATGAGCTCTTGATAGATTTATTGAGATTAGCACTGCTAAGTAGACCAGACTCTAACAAGCAACATTTGACAAATCTTATTCTTGCCGTTTCATTGAGTCCATGTTCTCATGTTGTTATGAAACCAAAGTTTCTTAGCTGTTTCCAATTGTAATAGCCAGCTGTGGCATGGGGTACTTTATTATTTATCAGTTCTCACAAATCTCCAACGAGGTAAGCTAATGTTCTTAAATGCATGCCCGCTGAGAGAAATTTTACAAATCACAACACTCTATAGCTCACAGAGAGCTGCATATTAATAAAAGTAAAACTGATTTAAAAATGAAAGAAAACTCTATATTTAATGTATTTTAAAAATATATTTTAAAATAATATTTAGCATAGTTAATCTTTGAGACAAATTTTGATAACCCTTAATTATTAAATACTGCTATATGAAGGTCGAGGAACTGTAACCATATTTTCTCATAATAAAGATAACACTCAAAGATACCGAAGAAAGGAACTGATTAAAATGGAAAGGGAACTGCTAGTTGCAAACAATAATCTGTTCTGTATTTTAAGCTGTTTCAGTAATAGTTAAGACTGAAATTTCTTTCAAGTTAACTTAAAATACTTTTGTACTTAGCCCCATCTTTATCTTTCAGCTTAACCAGAATATAATAAGCATCATTCTAAGGAGACAAGAACGTGAAGAAATTTTTTCCAGTACTCTGCGGATGTTTTTTCATTTTCAATGTGTTGAATTCTTAAATTCCAAAAACAAAAAACAAACCAAGAAAAACCCCTAAGAATTTCCAAGTTCTTAAAATATTTCTATTTTTTTAAGAGATTTTGCCAGGAAATGTCTGCCATATTTAAAACAGTATCAGGGCTTCCCTGGTGACGCAGTGGTTAAGAGTCCGCCTGACGATGCAGGGGACGTGGGTTCGTGCTCCGGTCCGAGAAGATCCCACATGCCGTGGAGCGTCTGGTCCCGTGAGCCATGGCCGCTGAGCCTGCGCGTCCGGAGCCTGTGCTCCGCAACGGGAGAGGCCACAACGGTGAGAGGCCCGCGTACCGCAAAACAAACAAACAAAAAAAACAGTATCATTTCTAACTCCTGCTGTGCATCCATAAGCAGGTTGTGGGTTTCAACCAATTCAACCCACCAAGGCCAGGAAACTGATCAAAATGACTTTGAAGTCCCATGCCTACTGAATTTTATTCTTTATCCTCCTGATATATTAGTATGCAAGACATAATACAAAATCTTGATCCACCTGCGTGTGACTAAGTTTGCAAAGACAAGAAACACATCACGAGAGCCTGAATGGGAGAGCTCCTAGATGATACGTTTTGGCAAATATGAGGATGCTGGGCTCACCTTTGCAGCACGTCAGGAAGCGCCCACGACTTAGAACTTCGGCATATGTTGGGGTATCGGGTGCTCTGCCAGGGTTGCAGACGCGGCTCGGAGATGTGCTGTCGAAAGCACTGCTACTCAGCCCCAGGCATCAGCAACTGGAAAGGCAAACTCGCGGCCCTCACCAACTGAATCAGACTCTCTGACGAAGGGCCCAGGACTTTGCTTTAACAAGCCCTCCAGGTGATTCTCAGTCTCACAGAAGAGCAGTAACAAGAACTTCTGGGCCCCTGCGTGCTGGGTGTAGGACTTGCTAGAGACAATAGGTGAAGGAGATGAAGCTCCTCCACACGAGCAGCAGGGGCCTCACTTAGGAGCTTGCAATGCAGACTCTCCTGCCCACAACTCCAATCAGAGCCTGCATTTTAGTTAATTGATTTCCTCTGTGCGCCCGGAGGGTACTCCCTTGGGCAATCAGCCCCTGCCCCCTTCTGCCTGTCTTCTCAAGTAGTAGCTAGAATGCTCTAGGCTTCTTTTCCCTCTTTCCCTTATCAAAATCCCCATTTACCCAACAATTTGCTTCAGCCAGGTGTCAGGGGTGAGAAGTGATTTTTCTGAGCTAATGAGCTTTAGTGTAGAGTTCCTGATAAAACTAATAAAACTCAATGTGTTACTGATTCCTGTAATGTTAGCGTTAAAAAGTTAAGATTTCTGGAGATGCCTATATTTTAAGCCCAAGAATGAATCTAATGGTGGGATTCTAAGCACAGTGAGAAACTGGTAGAGAAAATAAAGGTTCTGTGGGAGCTGGAGTATTTGATATGCTACAAATCAGGCATGAGGGAGGCTGAGCTGGTCCTGGTCTTCCCCCTGGATTCCTTACCTTCCTATTTAACAGGAACTGATTGAACAAAGAATTCACCTCCAAATGGGAGCCTATCAACTCCATTCAGCTATCCCCTAGGTTTGTTACAACTACTGAATCACTCTAGCCAACTGTGAGTCCAGTATTCAAGGCGTTTTAGCGGCTCCAGGAGCCCAGGAATTAACTCAAACTGAGGGCACACCTGGGGTGGGAGTGACTTTGAAGGCCCCATCGGCACCAGTACTTTGCAGCACCTTGTAAAGTCCTGGAACCGCACACTCTTGCGTTCTCCACCCACCCACCCCAGCGCCAAATCTGGAAATCTGTGATCACAGGATGGGATGGTGGCAGGGAAACATGGGTTTAAAAAAGTTTTCTAGGCAATTCCGATACACATGCCTGACTTCTCCAACGGATAATCACTGATCAGTTGTTTAAGTTTTATTATTGCCCATGAAGCTTTTATACACAATTCAAGGGTGGCTACACTGTTATTACTGAAATGAGACATATCATAAAAGTACAAGTTTTCTTTCACATATGTGAAATGTTATTTTATACCTCAATTTGATCCATGCATGGTTTGAGAAATACAAGTTCTCAACCAAAACATAGGTCCAAGCATGCAAAATCAACAGCTATTCTAATTTTTAATTTTGAAAATCTCTTGAACTTTACTGGCGACTCTTTTAACCCTGCACCGTTTCAAAGGAAAACACAAATTGAAGACAGCTACATTTATTAAACATTTCTTCATCAGTATGAACATCGACAATGCACTGAACATTGCCAGCAAACAGCCTGCTGGGATTGGGGCAATCATTTATTTTAGCTCAAAATTCCCAGTAGGGTTTGAAAGTATGTACTTCTGCCAGTTTAACCTTGGTTTCTGTGAGTAAACTAGAACAACTGAAGTAAGTAAACCAAACCAAAGCTTTTGAATTTCAGTTGTTTACAAGGTACCTCATTGACAGGAAACAAGCCTTTCTGAAGTGGAGATTGTGGCAAATTTTTACAAGACAATAAAAACCATTTTCCCCTTTATATTATAAAAACAATGTTACCACATAGAGAGGGGAAGATTAAATTCACCCAGAATCTCATCACCCTAATGTGTCATCTTTTAATCTCTATCCACAAACATGATTTCTACATAGTTGTAACTTGTGTATTTACACAATTTTGATAAAATCACTATTTAAATTCTCATATACAGGACTGTATGTATACTCCTCTTTAAGAAAATTATACAGTGTAAAACCTACAAAATGCAATATGTCCATCAATCCCAAAATACCCAAGAGCTTCAACCTTCCAGACCAAACTACAACTGCATTTCTTTCCTTCTGCACTGGAGCATATGAACTATGACAAGGCTAACATTGGTCTGAGTTCACCATCTGTAAAATAGCATAGGTAAAACACTGCTACAAATTTTTAAAGTTATCTACATCGTTTAGCACATTTTCTTTGTGCAATCTTTATAAAACCTTAAAATTACATCTTAATTATCTCCATACTAATTGAATCAATCATCTTCAATCATTCTTAATTATCATTCCACTTTTCTTGACCTTGTTTTTTAGGCAAAGTGGTTAATACACATGAGAAATAAAGGGCATCTGCACCCAAGTACACTTTCCATGCCAAAGGAGCAAGCAGCACTATTTAGGTAGAGTAGGTTCTGTGATGGCAGAAATACCAGCCTGGGTTTAGCAGATGTCGTCTGTGTGATCTTGAGCCAATCATTTTGTCCCCTTGCACTTCAGGTACTTTACTGTAAAATGTAAAATGAATACTTGCATTCTATCTCTTTGGGGATATCATTGCAAAAACTAGAATATAAGTAAAGCATTTTAAAATCCTCAGATGAAAGGTACAACATGTTTTAAAGATTTCATTTTTATTAGGATTGATTGACAAATATAACTTATTATTAACCTGTATACTAAAAGTTCTCTGTATCATTCTGGTTAAAAAGTAGCAGATGAGTTCCCATTTTCAATGTTTCAAGAACAGGTCTGGAGAGCGCGCTGAACTGGTTTCATTTGGTGACACACTGACATCTAGTGGAGATCTACGGTGTGCTATGGAATACCATACACCCCACAATAACTCCACAGTTCTGGTGGGGGCAAAGAGAAGCAAAAGCACCTTTTGGTCTTTATGCGAAGCATCAAGAAAATATACAAATGAATTAAAAAACAAAGGTACACTTCCTGTATATTTACGTTTTCCCGTGTTCAATTAAAAATACCGGCCAATTCTCAAGACATTTAATCAGAAGTTGTGGGATGATGTGCGGTGGGTAGCAACAAGCTCCTCAGCACTGTAACTTTGGGAGATGCCAGAAAACCTCCCTCTGATTCAGAGTTTAAAGGAACAACGTAACTATGTGCTCAGCTGCTCTGCTTTTCCTACAACCATGGCGAGCAAAGCTGGAGGGGGGGGGCGATGGGGGAGAAGACAAGGCAGGGGAAGGGAGGGAAGGGAAGGAGAATGTGTGGGAAATAAGTTTTCTAAGTTTTTCATTACATCCCGTGAGTTAAATTTTGTACCTCTTTGTGGCTAGAATTTTATTAAATCCAGAGGGAGAGTTTCTTTAAGCAAATATATGTGTAACCTTTCTGGCATATCACGAAACATTTATCTAAACCTGCTCCCGTAGTACACTGCATTTACTCTGGAATAAAAATATAAAATAAAATGTTTCTACGATTACACTTAGCTTTCACAAACGTCTAGCACCATCGTTAAAGTGTGGCTCTGTGTTTCCTCTTCATCCCTTCCAAAGACTACGAGAAGCATAGCTGAGTGGCCTTGGGAGGAAGTAAATCTGACACTCATATTTTTAACACGTGACTATTTAAATTAAGATAAACAAATATTCACTGGAAGATTGTCACAGTCACATCAGATCTGCTTCAGTACCGATTTAATTTAAATTCTGCCTCCCCACTTCCCCACCCCCTTTAGTGAAAGTGGGCAGGTCTGAGTGCAGCTGGTCTACTGGATCCACACCTGCCTGCTTCCTTGTTTTCTACCGAGCTTCAACCACTGGATGAGGCTTCTTGACACCACTGTTTAATGGCTTCGTTATTCCAGTGAACAGGAAAGTTTGAAGAGGATGAATTCTGGAAGCTGGAATAAAGAATTTGTTTTATACTGCTGTGTGCTTTTAGCCTCTGGTTCTGGCAGACCCTTCCACCACACCTCTTCTGGAGGAAAAAAAAAAAGAAAAAGAAAGAAGAAAAAAAAGAAAGAAAGTGAAAACATCTTACTGTTGGTCTGGAGGAAACATGGGATTAAAAGAAACCTCAAGGATTAGGAAAGTGTGATTTTTCTCTAGAGAAGAACGTGCATGAGTTTGTTCCCACCACACCCAGAATGAGTCTAAATTCTTTAATTCCTTCAGTCTTTCATTTTTGTCTGGGAATCAGAAGAATCATCTAGAAATGATTAGACCAGACCAGCTCTCAAGTGTAAAATCTAGAAGAATCTTACAGCATCTACATTGCTTAATTATAATCAAACACTCTGAAATAGATATGTATCCATTATTGGTCTGTTAAATTTAAAAAAACGAAATATACTCACTTATGTCCTTCTTGGCAATTAAGAGTAAACTCCAATCTTCAGAGCCCAGAGACAAAAACAAACAAACAAAAAACAACAAAAAAAGATGCGACACAACCTATTAGCACAAGCAAAAACAATGTTCTAACAGTGAAGCTTCATGCTGTACTCAAAAATATAATTATCCATACAATTTGCAATTGTATTGTTTTACTGCTTAAAAAAAGTCTCTCCAGACACTTTACACTGCTCAGTGTTTTACTACTAAACAAAATTCTCCCATCATTTTCCCAACATTTCTGCAGTGTTCTTCATTGTTTTTTGTTCAGTTATATAATTGAGGAAAGTCAGGCCCAAGAGAAGTTAAAAAAAAAAAATCCACTGACAGAATAAGACAGTACATAAGAAATTTGAAAGCTTAGTTACTCTACCACAGGCTGGTGTTTAATTAAACTATTTTGACCCTAGAGTTCAGAATCTGAAGACCCAGGAGTTAGAATTGAAATAACTACTATTGCAGTGTTTTACTCATGAAGTAACTATTGTGGATACATCAATGACCTTTAATTACTCTAAGCGCTAATACAACTAAAATTTAAAACTTGTGATCTCTCTATTCATTTCTTTCAAGACAAAGTGTCAAAATATGTCAGGTGGCAACTCTTGGTAATTAGTTTTCATATATGTGTAATAAATACTTTATTTGAAGGTAACGTTTTATTTTGGAAATGATGATTTTAAAGATTCCTGGGCAGGACCCGGACTTAAGAGCTAAGGTTACTATCCCTACTGTGTTAAATAAGCAGATTGCAGTGATTTTCAGAGAAGCCGTGAGTCCTTTGGGTGTAAATGTGTCCTCCTAAGTCACTCTTCTAGTTCCGTTGTCCCAGGTATGCCACTACACAGTAGACAGGAACTGAGTCTTCCAGACATGTTCCAGACAAGTTGTAGATGCTAAAGAAGCGGTGACTCTGAAGTTCAGTCTTTGGGTGTGTTATATGAAATGAATCTAGAGAAGTGGCCAGAGTACCTGTGCACAATATATCACTGTCAGAAAAAGAATTTACAGTAACATTATAGAATCAATAGTAATACAGAATGCCCCAGTCTTTGTGATCTTGGCTTCTCTGGAAATGTAGAGAAAATAGAAACAGGTCTGACTTACAGAATCCGAGGAAACTTTTTATTGATCTCTTTGTCCTTCCAGAATTAGGAGAGCAGGCAATACAGTATCTTTAACCCCAGCTCAAAGGAGTAAACCTTTTCCCAAAGCTTAAATGGGATGGACGTTTTCTCCACATCACAGTGCCCTGTCCTAAATCAACCATCAACATCCTCCGTCAACAAACAGAACCCACAACCAAGTGCAGAAGGACGGCGCTTTTGCTGTTTCTCTTCAGATGTCCCCACTGGAGTGTTCTCATGTTGTGGGCTTTTGGCATCCTAACACCCAGTCTTCCCCTAATGATAACCACAGAATTACATAAATCCTACTTTGAAAATACACGGAGAGAAAATACATTTCCAGCAAATCACTAGGAAAGCTCTAACAAGCTGCAAATAAGGAAGAATACAAAACGATTTCTAATTTAAGTAACAAAATACAGGGCTTTAGAGATGCTATTTATTGCAATCTTCCAGCCAGGCCTTAAATAAGGAAATGGTTGTCTTAGCAAGGTGCCTGAGGAGAGGTATTAACCAGGGGAATCAAATGAAACTGAGGAGAGACAATCAACGTGAGACCTAAAAACCTCTGCTCCTTTAGGCTCACTTCAACAACATTTGCAAACCCTCCCCCCCTTTGATGTCAACTCTCGTTAGCCTAACAGTTAACTTTAAACCTGGAAAGTTTTGTGCCCATGTTTAAATATGGCCGAATACTCGTTAATCTTTCTAGAAACATATCACTATCATGAAAATAAAAACAAGTGGTACCATACGCCAAACTGATACACAGTGCTCACCCACTGATTATGTACTTGCCTACACTTGGAATGTCATTTTATGAAGGCGCTTACGTATAGTTAGTAAGTAAGCTAAAACACTTCCAAATATTCAAATCCAGCAAAAAAAAAAAAAAAAAAAAAAAAGCACAAAGTTGCCCACTCATCACTGAATTATTCTGGATTGAACAGAAGGCTAAATTTCAGCACTGCCAAATGCTATTAGGCACAGAAGCAATGCACCATCTGTCTTGAAGTAACAAGTATATCAATTCAGATATAAAATACTGGTGTGCCAAGCAAAGTATCTTAAGCAATCTATTTTCTGATGCTTGAAACTTAACACAGCCAGCAACAAGGTTATATGCATCAATACTTGAACCGCTAGTAGTAAAGGAAATTATAAAAGTGTCAGAACATCAAAGCGTTGTAGTCAGTCCTATGAGCAGGAAGGCCTTGAAGAAGAGTCAGAAGATTAAGGAAGTTTTCTCAATGAGTCACTATTGCTATTTCTCTGAGAAAATATTTTTAAGTGATAGATAGAACGGCTGCCATTGGCCAGAATGACTCTGGTATTTTACTGAAAACCAGTGCATCTGAACCTACTACTGAAATAGATGCTGCTTCATCATATGGGGGCGTACTGATGTCATGACAGAAAGCTGGGCTTCTAAGGAGTTTGGACTGGACTCTGAAAACAGTGGGCAGCCACTGAAGTCTGTGAGCGAGGAGTGTGCTTACTCTGGGAAGATTAATGTGACCTCAGCATGAAGAAAAGATTGGAGTCCTTTGTATAGACAAGAGGGTGACTTAAAAGACTCCTGCAGATAAGGGCCTGAATTAGACCTAGGACTGAAAAATCTGAGAACAGAATCCAAACATGCTATCCTTCAGAAATAAGGTGAAAAGCCAGCAACTATTAGCCTGTATATGCGTGAGAGACAGTCTAAAGAATATTATGATGATTAATTTAGGTTAAGAAAGAAGAGTCATACCCTATTTAAGTTCAGATAATTAGTTGGGTATAAATGCAATAATCACACAGCAAAAGTACTGTTCAGCAAGACTCAATCAGGAAAAAAGCTGACTAAGTATTTCTTAATTCCTGACTCTCTAGGCAAAATTAAGTGGTTGAGCCAACTGTGATGTTTCGGGTCTGTCACTGACCAGGTTTTCACAGAAAATAAGCTAAGAAGTGCCCCATTTCTTACGTATGAACCTTGGAAGCAGGAAGTCAGGACAGGAGCAGGGAAAGAGAAACACAATAGAAGGTATGAGTCCTGGTCCTTAGCTCACTGCCCCATGGGTTCTCTGGAAATGAAACTTGCCCTTCAAATTCCCTACTTCCTGAGTAAGATAAAGGGACAGAAGGCCTGGAACTGGAAGTGTCTTCCCATGGAACCAGGGGTAGAAGTCAGGGTAATAGGAGTTGGCATCTCTGCATCCTTCTCTCACTACTACGTTACAAAGTAGACCTGGGGTAAACACTGCTCTATTTTCTAGAATCATCTGAATGGGCAAGAAAGGATTTTTGATAAGCCATTTTCCTGAGAGCTCTCTGTGCTTACCTAGGCCATCTCTTTTCCTGACTAGACTTTGATGAGCTCTTTGGGAAATGTAAGTTTCTCCCACTTGCAGCATGTAAAGCAGCATTAGTTATAAATACTTAAATCTGTTGATTTAAAAATTTAAATCTAGTTAAGTTTGGTGTCAAGGTAGATTCCTCAATGACAAGGAAAATCACTTCAAGGAAAGAAAATATTAAGGTACTCAAGATTCAAGTCAGCTAATATTTGCTAACCATACTTGATGAAGAACAGTCATTCCAGACACTAGGGGAATTTTAATTACTTGTTCATGACTAACATGTAACTATAAAATCAAAGGCCCATCTAGCTAAACAATTCACTTAACCATTCATTTATTCTCTCGACAATAAATGACCACTCTCCTGGGCACAGAGGAGTCACACAGACACATGAGGTCTGGTCCCCCCATCCTCCCTTTCGGCCAATAACCACTTCCTACTTCGTGGAGGAGTAGAAGCCACAAGAAAGCTTCCCACTACCACATCTACCCTCCAGCCTGGACCTATCCCCTTGCCCGCTGCTTGTTCTATTAACTAGGGATGGGATGAGATGTTGCATTCCCAGAAAAGGACAATCACTTCACTTGTGTGCTACATCCCATCTTCTCCTGCCTAACTAGTAGAGCTCAAGTTTCGTGAAGGTCAGTACTGCTTTAAGTGGGGATACTGTGCTTCCCAAGAGCTCCTAGTCTATTCAGGAAGAGAAAGAAATGTCCAAGGGAAGTGCAGGGAGTTTTGGAAACACCCCCAGTAAAGCACAAATGATCTTCTCGAGGACATTGCTTCTCTGCCCTACTCATCCGTTTCTCCCTCTCTGTTTATCTTTCCCATCAACATACGGTATAATTCTCCCCCATCTTAAAAAAAGAAAACTACTCTCTATTGCAAAACTGTCAGAAGTCTACAGTTTCTATTACCTTTGGCACCTACTCCAACAGAGCTTTTGATCTCGCCACTCCAACAAAACGATGCTTGCCATCAGTCAGTTGCTAAATAAAATGGCCATTCCGGTCCACATCTGCACCTTACGTGGCTCATCAGTCGCATCTGAAGCTGTAGATCATTCCCACCTCCGTGAAACTTTTCACCTCCTTTTCAGGTCCCCACGCTCTCCAAGGCTTCTCCTTTTTACTTCCTGATTGCTCCTTCCTGGGTTCCTTTGCTGATTCCTCGTGTCTGTCCTCAGCTTCTTAATGTTGGAGTGCCCAGACTTCTTTCTTCTCTAGCAGCACTCATTTCCTTGATGATCTCATCCAGTCCCACAGCTGTAAATATCACCTACCCACTCATGAATCCCAAATGTTGTGCCTGGCCCAGAACTCACTCCTGAATTCCAGGTCCGGATGTCCACTGCTCTGACGCCTCCATCTGGATGCTTAACAGGCACTTCCAACTTAACCTGTCAAAAGCGAGGCTCTTCATCTGTCTCCAGTCCTGCCGAACGCCACCACCCCCCACCCGCCGCCCCCAGGTTCCTCACCTTAATTAACTACAACTCCAGGCTTCTAGTTTGCTCAGGCGCCAAACTTTGACTCCTTTTTACACCACATAGTTAGATCTATGAGCAAATCTTATTGGCTACCTTGAACCAGAATCTGATCGTTTCTTACCATCTACACTAATGCCATCCAGGTTGGAGTCATCAGTATCTCTAGCCTGGCTCCCTCTCCCCTCCCCCCCAGTCTTTTTCCTAATGGTAATCAGAAATTCTCAAACAGGTCATAAACCTATCATTCTTTGGCTAAAAAACCCTCCGGTGGCTTCCATCTTACTTAGAGTACTACCCAAACTCCTCACAAGGCACTCCACACACTACGCGGCCCTACGTGACCTGTTCAGCTGTCATCTTCTTGACTTTGCCTCTTGCTGTTCTAGTTGCTGCTTTCTCTGCCCCACCTTCTCCGGGCCCTTGCTGGTTTCGGCAAACACTGAGCATGCCCCTGCCCCAGGTCTTTTCATTTGCTATTTCCTTTGCCTGCAATTCTCTTATCCCTCACCATCTTCAGCTCTTGACTCATCTTTTTGGTGAGGTCTTCTCTGATTACCCTTTCACAACTGCACTGCAACCTCCCCCTTCTCCCTCTCAGCACACTCCCTATTTCTCTTCCCCGTTTTGTTTCTGACATAGCACTTACCGTCATACATATACACTTTTCCCCCCTTTTTAAACTTTGTCTGTCGCCTTGAACTGGAAAGTAAACGCCCTAAGGATAGGGATTTTTGTGTGGTTTGTTCACTGCTAATCCTAAGTATCTAAACCAATGTTAGTGAAATGAATTGGATCCCTGATTTCTAGGGGCTCGTGATCAAGGGAGGTGACAATACAAATAAAATGTGTCATTAAAAAAATTACAAGGGGTAAGACAGGAATAAAGACACAGACCTACTGGAGAACGGACTTGAGGATATGGGGAGGGGGAAGGGTGAGCTGTGACAGGGCGAGAGAGAGTCATGGACATATACACACTACCAAACGTAAGGTAGATAGCTAGTGGGAAGCAGCCGCATGGAACAGGGATATGGGCTGGGTGCTTTGTGACTGCCTGGAGGGGTGGGATAGGGAGGGTGGGATAGGGAGGGTGGGAGGGAGGGAGACGCAAGAGGGAAGAGATATGGGAACATATGTATAACTGATTCACTTTGTTATAAAGCAGAAACTAACACACCCTTGTAAAGCAATTATACCCCAATAAAGATGTTAAAAAAAATTACAGAAGAAAAAACTGTCCCACATGAATACTTAAAATGACCTTTACTATTTGGGAATTGTGTGGCCAGGGAAAGAGTTCAGCAGAGGGCTAATGTGCTCCTAAAAAACGATAAAGGAATCAGGCAAGGGGTGCCAGCAATATCCCTGCAATACAGCTTTACTCCCTCACCTTGTGTTTCTTATAATTACTCTTCTTCATCACTAGGGAGATGAAGGAATGACATGCTCATATAAAGACTTGTCATAAAGCACTCCGGTCTCAGTCCTAGAGAATCTTTAACGTTCCTTACACACTTGCCCCGGAGTATCAGGACCTCTCTTGGTGACCAACAACGCTCAGTAACCTGCTCTCCATGGGTTTATCTCTCTCCCCTCTCAGTGTGAGATGGGCCTGGAGCAGCAAGCAGCCAACATACCTGAATTTGCTTAGCCAACTTACAAAATACTCATGTTACAATGAGAAGGCGGAATTACACTTCTGGAATTAGGGAGCTTCTACCCTGTCACCTTTCAATTACACCTATTGGCTCAGGAATAACGGGGCAATAAAGAAAAAAAGTGACCTGTTTGGTTCTTTGTCCTATTCTATCTCCCTTTCTCACAGAAGATAGAAGTGGGAAAGAAAAACCAAATGAAGAGATTTGGATAATATTTCAATGACTAACTTTCAACACTCCAGGACTGCCCCCCCCCTTTGTACTACTATACAGTACAGTATACTTGTTCCTCTTCCCTAAAATATTTCTCTTAAAAGAAATTTTTTCAAAAGCTACCACTTTTCATTTTTCCTATCAGATACCCCTAAAAGAATACTGTAAGCAGACACATATATTCCATTGTCTTCTTCCTTTTTACCAGTAAAAAGGAATAGGAGAAATATATCAATTAAGACAGTAATGATAATGGGAAATGATGTACATTTTGTAGGACAGAAAGCATTTTGGTATATTTAAGGACTTTTAAAATTACAAGATTCATTCTCCATTTAAAACAAGTAGGCATTAAGTAGGTTATGAAAATAACCCATTGCTACTTCTCACATTTCAAGTTTACAGGAATATCACCTACCAAGTATAAAGCACTGAATCAGTATGATGGGGGATTAAAGAAGACATGACTTATATGCTTTACATGGTCCCTGGATAACCTTATGGAGAAGATTACACCCATGATATAATATTCATTCTTTCAGCAAACGTATATCATGTTATATACTGGGCTAAGATACAGAGACAAGGACTATAGATATTATCCTCCAAAAGCTCACTATCCAGAAGTATGCATAAAGTGTTAAACTGAATATAATAAAGTATCAAAATGCATGCTAGAGATATTGGATATTCAGAGTAGTTTGAAAGACAATAATTATTTTCAAAGCATCAAATAGTATTAAGAATGTTTAACATCATATAGATTAGATAAAACTTACCTAATTATTATACTAATATTTTCATAGCTAAATCAGCAGGGACATCTGTTTGATTTCTCATTCAGTAGAAAATGGATACACATTAGCAAAGATGTGTTCTCCTCTGCTAACAAGAGGGAAAAATCTATTTGGACAGGAAAAAAACTATTTAAGAATGTATTCATCTCTGCATGCATCACAGTGCCTGAAATGACCTTCAATTAGCAAACTCTTAAAATTTGTAGAATAAACTCACCATGGAGGTCAGTTAAGGTGGTATATAGTATAACCACCCTCCCCCCCCCCACCCCTTCCATCCAAAAGAAAAAAGGAAAGAAAAAAGAATTCTTGCCCAGAAGGGCACCTGGCTTGTTTGATCACACTTGGAAATATGTACATGCTTGAATTGCTTCTATTATTTCCGATGTTTGTACAGATGGTGTCTCAAGAGAAACAGAGAGACTGACAGACTGAAGGTACATGATAGTAAAATGGAAAGGTTTCATTAAAAGAGCTGGACTTGAGATAAACTTTAGGAATTGGAAGATTTTGGGGAAAAACTGCTTTTAATGTTCTATGTTAAAAAGACCTGCATAATTGGCTTTAGCCTCACTGGATTTCAGCAAGGTAACCTACAGATACAAAAGATTTAAAGTCAATTTATAGTTCTCTAAATGCACTCATTGGTAATATCTAGGTTGATTCTGTCTGACAAGGTTTTAACACCACTTATCCACACCAGTCCTAGAAATTCAATTCATAACCACTTTGAAAGGACTATCATTCCACTGTGTAGAAACATCCCATTACGCACTGGAGCAGTTCACTTAAATCACTGAAGAACTTTACCAAAAAAAAGGTTAACAAACTAGTTACAAATAATTGTTATTTCAAATAATGCCTATCTACTAAAATGTAATTATGAATTATTTTTTATTATTTCGGTATTACTCGAAAAAACTTATTAATTGAAACATGAAACAAGGGATTTATTTACATATTCTATTCATCTAATGTAAGAAACACTAACTGAAATATAAGTGGATAATTATTGTAGAATCATTAGCTCAACCCCTTCAAATCATTTGCAATGGTTTTATGAAAATTATTAATGCTTCAAATCATGCCATGATTCTGTCCAAAGACCACAGTATGTCAGCTGAAGACGTGCAAATGTACTGCATTAACATGACTAGGACACAGGTTACTATGTGATGCCACAGGACTGAAACTGACTTGAGTTTTACAATGCAGTCATTCTTGTATTGCTGTAAGAACACACATGGGCAAGTAGAGGACTGACTCCAAGTACACAGCACCTCCACGTCCTTATTAGAAAGACTTAACATACACACGGGCCAAATCAAACCTACGAATTTTATCCCTGTGACACGTTAGGATATCCTAGTTTAGGAAAGAAAAAAAAAAGGCAATGTCTAGATAACTAATGTATCTTATTTTGAAAAAGGTCATCATTAAATGATTGATAAATTTATCAATATATATCTTCTGATGTGGTCATGTGATGCACGGTTAAATAAATTTAAAATAACATCGTTTATCTCATTTTCCAAATTAAAAAAGGGAAGCCAGTGATATTAAAAGTATTATGATCAATGTCTGAGACAGAATATAAATAAACATACCTCGTATTCATTGGAATCAATTAGTAAAGGCTTATTTTGTAAGGTTCCATTTGAGACTAAAATAAAAGATTAAAATAAGGATTGACTAAAATGCAAAATTGTACTTTATCTTATAGATTACCTTTCAGAAGGTTTCTAATTTATGTATACCCGCTTTTACATATAAACATATATATATTAAATACTAACCGTAATGCTATAAACAAAAACTCTTAGCCTAGTGGTAAAGAATGGGGGCTGTACTTCCGCATCATACTGGTTGTGTAATCTGCATCCAGCTCTTTAACCTGTCCGTGAATCAGTTCTATTCTGTCAACTGAGGATCATCAGAGTGTCTCTCTCCTGAAGCTTTCTGAGGGATATTAAACAAGATGAGGCACCTCAGTAACTAAGTGGGGCCTGGCATGCAGTGGTTTGTGCACTGCATGGCCCCTCTGAGGGCACACGATCATAATTAGAACACTCCAGGCTCAACAGGGTACATGGTGCTATGGCCATTCTTGAGTACTTACAACATTACATTTGGACTTGTAAAATTTGCTCTTAATGAATAAGAAAAGGTCTAGGTTTTAAAATATCACAATTTACATCTAGAACAAAGTTCCATGGGGAAAAAAAAACCTATTTGTAGTACACATGGATGGACATCTACGTAACCGGGAAGTGGATCAAAAAGAGAAAAGATTTTTTAAAATTCAGAATTTTAAAAGAACCTAATAGTAGGAACCGAAATGATGACTTATTACTCAGTCCATTTGAAACTGTGGCCTGATCCCGGCAAGAGAAAGTGGAACAAGCATAACGAATTTTGTAAGATTTAGGATGACTGAGTTTGAGGACTAAGGACTAGTAGAGAACAGGGAAATAATGAAATTAACTTCTTTGAGTTTTACATAAGAGATGAAAGTGTCTTATTTAAGGCCACAAAGGTAGTTTGTGGAAGAGCCACAAATATTTTTATGTCACCAGTTCTCTCCACTCTGTCCCAGGTGAGTATGGGACACAGCCTACAAGTAAACAGTTTGGTGGTAGTAATTAGGCTGATAGCACGTGAAGGAAGTCAAAGGATAGCATCTCCAAATATCCTGATATTCAGTATGATGAATGCTTTTCTAGGACTAAGAGAGAAGTTTATTAACCTAGGATGCAGAATGTACAATATTGGAAGTGGATAAAAACTACTTTCTACAGCTCATCTACATAGAAATCCTTATAGCTTACATAAAAGATGCCCATTCTCATCACATTAACTTGAACTCAAAATAGTAAAGGCTCAGAGGTTTTCATAAGCCTAAGCCTGTTTGGTGTACCTCTGTAACGTGGAGAGATTCTTTTTGGGTTTTTTTTTTGGCGGGGGGGCGGAGAGGCGGGTGTGCGTTAAGTGAAAGACAGATATAGAAGTGTTTATTTTTACCCTGATTTAAGACTTCTACTAACAAATACTCAAGTAGGAATCCATTATTCTTTGTGAGGGTATATACAACTAGAAATGTTTTACTTTATTATCCTGGAGCAATGTATTTTTATGCTAATAATTCCAGCCTATAAATTTTAGGGTGGTATTTTATTTCCATATTTAGGACTGGAGAAGACATTTGCCCATATTCCACAACCTTGGTTACATGACCAGAGAATTACCTCAATAACTATCCCAGTCATAAAAAAACCATTTATACTCTGTTGACCAATCTGAATATTGAAAAATAAACTCCTATAAGAAATCTAATATTTAATAATTATAACTAGAAAGAACGAATTCATATATCCTATTAAACCCTTAAAATTCCCTATTCTTTCAACTGAGAAATAATGCCACAACTGCACAGTAATCCAGAGTTCTAGTCTACCTTCAGGGCAGACAAGGGTTTCTATGTTCATCTCTGTCTCTGCCTATATCTGTTGGACAAGTGCATAATAAGAATGGTAATGCACACCAAAAACACCATGAAAATTCAAGAACAGGATTAGAAGTCAAAAATGCATGAAAGACACAGAAGGGCTACCAGATTAAAGTTATTTGACAATGCTGCCCAATGGTGGACAGAAGTCATCATTCTGGAAACAAAATCTTGTAAGCCAGGATTTCATGTTATTTTTGGCTCAAATATCATATTATCAAAGTAGAGCTTTATGTTTTTTTGAGACCAATGGTTAAAAAACGCAGTTTTGTATATTTAAACTCATGTATTCTCTCATTAGGACTTAAAGGAAAAAAACTCTACACATTTATACGATTTCAAATGTTTTCAATTTAATAAATGATTTATTTATACTAGTCCTCTGTAGTTAATCTTCATATTCACATTTTTATCTCATCAACAATCATCTCAGACACACCTTCTAACAAGACTGACTTAAAATATTACGACAGGAAACTATGCCTTCAGGAGCATGTTTATTGTGTTTGAGATGATACATCAGGTGCTCTCTGAGCTACAAAGGGTAAAAGGAAATCCTCTCGATACAAACTGACAAAGGTAAAAGGTAAAACATTTTTCACAACAGCATGAACCACATACTCAGAGATAGATCTGGGTTTAATACAAATGACGTAATTCCTAGTCATCTACGGCTACTATTATAACTTCATACAGATAATGAATTAGGCTAAAATGCACTATAATATTTGGTAGACTTCAGGACCAGTATCCTTAGTACATCACAAAATACACTTTGATATCCCAAAGAAGCAAGACTTGCAAGTAGGCGTTTTAAACGTAACTAATCTACAGCTACAAAGTTCTACTCTTGATAGCATTTACCTTTTTGGGGAGTCTCCCAGTCTCCAAAGGATAAAAGCAGAGAGTAGAATCAGTATAACATATACACAGAAGTCCGTATTGTAAAGGCTATAAAGATTTGCAGCACAGTGAGAAGATGCCTTCTGCTCCTTCACACTGCATACAAATTATGTGAATTATGTTGCATATCGCTTGGTCCACTGTCTGGCTATCCTGTCATGTTCTGCTCTGTTGGTCAAATACTGAGTGGCTATGCTTCCAACCAGAGGATCCGCTGGAAAAGTGGAAAGAACATTAAAAGATATTATATGGTGTCTTAAAGGTTCAGTTCTAATAGTCTACTGAACTGAAATGCTGATATTTCAGCAGCAACTTGATATATAATGGCTAATTTCTCAGAAGAAAAATGTTTAAAGTAACATAATCATCTTTATATTTTAATATTAAATTAGAAAAGCCTCTTTAAAAAATAAATGTTGAGTTAATAAATCTGATTTTTAAAAATGTGTATGCCTTTAATATACAAAAACTATTTTTCACTCAGCATTTTATTGAACAATAAAAGTGTGCTAGATGATTGTATTTGTTTTTCTACGGATATTTAAAAATTAATTTTTCCAAACTCAGATTCAGAATGAAATATTTCCTTCATTCTGTACAATAACACGACTTAAATCATTACCCTTACCTCCATTTGAAAGCTTACTTGCCATTTTGCTTTAAATAGTACTGAGTGAGAAATTGAATCTGAGATGTAAATTTTATTTTGAATTTATTTTTCAAAAAAGGTGTACTATGTACTATGTACAACATTTGAAGTACACCAAACAACAGCCAGTAAAACGTAAAGCTTTCTTCCCTCCTGACTCCAACTACTCAGAAGTTTCTCTTCCTGGCAAATAATTTATACCTGTTCACAGCATTTCTACCCAGAGACATTATACACATTTATAAGCATTTAGAATATTGTTACGCATGTGTGTTTTTTTTTCAGTGCCTTGCTTTTTTACTTAATATATCTTAGAGAGTTTTCTCTATCCATTCACATAGAGCTACCTCGTTAAGCTACATCCTCTATTAATGGATATGTAGGTTATTTACAATCTTTTGCTTTAATAAAAGATGCCACAATGAATATCCTTCTATATATCATTCTATCTATCTATCTACCTATCTACCTACCTATCTATCAATCTGTATTTTGGGTATATGTATAACTGCTAGGCCTAATATAACAGTAATAACCTTTGGTGATTGATTAAATATTTAGGAAAAATAAGCCAACTTCTTTAAAAAAATGACCACTTAGTAAGAGAGCATATGTGAAATCCCAGGTCTAAACATTATTTTTAAGTCAGCTACCCACATTAAAGATCATGTGTGGCTGTTAGGCATTTCTTACAGATTATGCACTAATGACTTTACCTCTGAGTTCTTATAATCATAATCTAGTCTAACTCTCTCATCGGCTGTCATTTTAATATCGACTATTACCACATTTAATACAACCAACCATAATCCGAAAAGGAAGGGAGAACAAGAAGCCCTTCATTACTGAGAGGCTGCGTTAAAGCACATGGCAGCATGGAGGAGCAAGAGAAGGTGGCAGTGGTGTAAGAAACATTACTTTACTCGCGTCAAAAGTGGTTTGTACAACTCCATTAATTTAGAAAACAGAGAGTCACCAATGACAGGCAGAAAATAATTATAGGGTAGTATGCCATTAACAAATTAAAGGAAGTTATTGTGAAACTTCTGGTCTATTCTAATTGAAATGGCATTGATAATTTCCTCAAAAAGTGTTTTATGCTGATCTTTCTACCAACAGCATTTACTTCTCAAATTCACTTCAAACTGAAAAAAAATGCAGTTTTTGTAGCCTCACTGTATGTGTTAATAAAAATCTGCTTACCAGGGTTGCAGTCTGTCAAAAGAGAACAAATTGACAGCAAAACCTTTGAAATAGTCAAAGCAGGACTCCAGTTGTCTTTAAGGATGTCCAGGCAGATGACTCCCTGACTATTGATGTTGCAGTGATAGATTCTGGTGCGGAAAGTAACCTAAGGGCAGTGACATTAAAGACAGAAAGAAAATAAAAAGCTTTATTACCAACTAAAACTCTCACTAGCAAAAATGAAGTGGAACATATCACAGATCATAGCAAACAGCATATAATTTCATCGAAGAGCTAACAAACACTAGGTTTAAGTAATAGCAAAATTAAATGGTTTTATTTAATTCAGTTCAAAGAAATTGTTTTTACCCAGTATAGCTGGAACTATATTGCTTTTAAACCAAATGAGTCGCTGAATTGTTTAAACAAATGAAACGGTAATTCTATGAATGTATGTGTGGGCATGCACTCATACACCACTATTTAAAGACAGGAAGTGAGGGAGAACAGAAACGTTTTGGTGCCAAAGGTAAGAGAAACTAGTGAAGAATTTTTTTAAACATAAAACTAAAGTTACGTTAGTTTCTTAGTAGAAAAAGGTCACCAACTTAGCTAATCTCTTGCCATGTGTCAGAAAATACTGGAGAAGGTTGGTGAAATCACCAGCCTTTCTATTTCTCAGACTTTCATTTCCACAAATGGCTCACTGTCTTGTTAGACTGAGACAGTAAAATGAAACAAGTAAGGTCTTAAGCTACTGAATAAAGGAAACTATTATATCCTTGAGATATGTGAAAAAAGAGAATAAACCATAGAAACAAACACCAGTTTCAAACAAACACAAACACAAATTGGGTGGTTAATTCTTAATTTGGAGTTGCAAAGAAAAAAGACAGTTCCTGATCCCTTGGAACTAGCAATGTACTGTGACCTCCCAAGTGGAGTCTGGGAAGAAAATGTTTAAAGCACTCAAAAGTGTATTTCTGATAAGGACGCATAATTAAAAACAAGAAAGAAACCACTGGTGTAGTGGGGAAGGAGGAGAAAGAGACCACAGTAGTACTCATTTTATCCACACTTTTGCTTTCCATGGTTTCAGTTTTGGACCCCTGAGGTCAACTGGGGTCCAAAAATATTAAATGGAAAATTCCAGAAATAAACAATTCATAAGTTTAAAATTTTGTGCTATTTTGAGTAGCATGATGAAATCTTGCACTGTCCTGATCTACCCTGCCTGGGTGTCCAGCATAATCCTGCCCAGTCAGTCTACTAAGTAGCATCTTGGCTATCAGTTCAACTGCTGCAGTATCGCAGGGCTTGTGTTCAAGTCACCCTACTTTATTTGATAATGGCCCCAAAGCTCAAGAGTAGTGATGCTGGCAACTGAGATCTGCCAAAGAGAAGCTCTAAAATTCTTGCTTTAAGTGAAAAGGTGAAAGTTTTTGACTTAATAAGGGAAGGAAAAAAAATTCTACACTGAGGTTGCTAAGATCTATGGTAAGAATGAGTCTTCTATCCATGAAATTGTAAAAGGATAAAAACACTTGTGCTAGTTTTGCTGTTGTACCTCAAGCTGAAAACGCTACAGGCATAAGTGCTTAGTTACGATGAAGAGGCATTAAGTTTGTACAAGATATTTTGAGACAGAGAGAGACCACAATCACATAACTTTTATTACAGTATATTGTTATAACCGCTCTAACTTTATTATTAGTTATTGTTAATTTCTTACTGTGCCTAATTTATAAATTAAACTTTATCATAGGCATTTATGCATCGGAAAAATAGCATCATATAGGGTTCAGTACTATCTGTGGTTTCAAGAATCCACTGAGGGTCCTGGAACATACCTCCTGAGGATAAGGAGGGACTACTGTATATAACTCTAGAACTGTTCTAACACAGTACATACTAGTTACACAGAGCTCTTAAAGTGTGGTTATAAGAATTAAGATGGGCTAAAAGTGTAAAATACATACCAGATTTCAAAGACAATATCAAACAGAATGTAAAATATGGCGTTAATGATGCTTCTATTGATTACATGTTGAAACGACGATATTTTTGGATACACTGGATTAAGTAAAATATTATTAAAATTAATTTCACTGTTTCTATAAAAAATTACACATGTAGCTTGCATTATATTTCTATTAGGCAGCCCTGCTCCAGAATATGGGAATAACGTATGTTCATATCATTGACAGCTGACTACTCAATAGATACGCATGGCTTACAAACACAATTAATACTCTGATTCCTTTCAGCTTCTAACAATCAATGAACAGAAGAGAATTAAATTTCTATTATTCTTCAAGAAGTTCAACACCTTATCTGAACTTCAAAAATAAGCAGAACTGTAGAGAAATAATTATACCTAAACCAAGATAACAGCAGAAGTCTTATTTCTTTTTCACTTGTCCAACTATAGATCTGAAGAATGCTTCATAATACTGCATAAGATATCTTAGGGAAGAGGAAGGAATCAACATTAAAGGGTTAGAAAATAAAAATATTGAGACTTTAGCAAAAAAATTAACATGCTAAATTAATAGCCATATTAACCAAAATAATTATGACAAATCATATACAGAAGTATGCTAGTCAATCTCTATTTTCCATTAAAAGATTCTAAGAAAAATGTCTCTTCCTTTAACAAAGTTTCCCTCATGTATAAAAATTTCATAAAAACTAAAATCTTGCAAACTTTTTTCTAATTTTGCTACCACGTTAAAACCAATTTCCAATATGAAAAATGATGGAAGTAGAAATAAGCCTCACTATAAATACAGTCATGTGCTATTTTGCTAAGGTTTTGTTTGCTGTAATACAGAAAACTTAAGCACTGAAGGCAAACTGAATAGTTAATGATATATTGGCTTTTAACATGTGTCATTTTGAATGTGAATACAATCTGCAGTATTGTTAACATGAGGGTTTTGTCCCTTTCTTTGATTGATCTAGCAAGAGATACTCGACATACCCGAGAACATTAAATAAGACAATCATTTAAAGATCTTAGGTTCTGATGGGACCACAAAGTAAAGCACTCAAAAACTGACAGCTGTAGTTGAGAGCCAATACCTCTAGGTGATAGGGAAACTTGGTATCTGCAATTTGAGGTAAATACCACTAGGTGGAACTGTTGTTACCTCGTTAGATAAGGGATAACTGATCTGCCTTCTTTAAAAAAAAAAAATCCTTTATTTTTACACACACACACATAACAACACACGTGCACGTGAGGCAGGCATTAAATCGCTACATATATTTTAAATAGTGAAGGGAACATAAGGAACTAGGTTGACAGTTAAGGGCTTGATAACACTTCTCCCTGACATGTCAGAAGTCTTTCTAACTACAGCATAATTATGCTCAGGCTTAATACTGATGGTAAAAACTGCTGGCTTGACTATTTTATTGGGAGAAGTCAGAGGTGGAAGCTAATCAAATAACTGTTATGTTTAAGACTTGAAAAATAACTGCCAGTGATCACAAGACACAACTCAACCCTTCTCGCTGTTATCCACCTAATTCACAGAGACAACAGGAGGCCTACGTCACCCAGCCGCCCTCACTCCCATTAATGCATCATACTTACAGAGGGCACAAAATAAGTCTATTAAATAGTACTAGTTCTCTCTTCTTTGCTATAGGTTTCTAGTCTTTGCTCATCTATAAAGATAGGGTATTTAACACAAGATTCAAGTTACTTAACTCTTCTTTCTGGAAGCTGTCAGACAAATTTACTTTTTATCCCAACAGGTTTCTTATGCAAGGTTCATAAGATACTTTTTCTCATATCATAAATCTAAAATTTATGTGCTTACTGATGGGCAAAGTGGCATACTTTTATTTACAATTAACAAACTCTCTGCTGATTACAAAGTTATTTGTAAAAGACACAAATCAATTACTTCTAGTTTTAAAATCCTTGGTTACATGAGAGTTTCTGTATAATCCATGAAAAACAAATAAAAATAACTACATCCATCCCCTAGAATAAACTGACTGTGGAAAAGGATAAGTATTAAAGAATGCAATTCTAGGTTCTTACCTTTGGTGGCTTAAATGGATAATCAGATGAAAATGTGATATCCAGAAAAAACACACCACCTTCATATACAGAACCTGGTGGACCAAGTATAGTCGATCTCCATTCATAAATGTTATCTCCTTTAGGCCCAGCACTATTTAAAAGAAATTAAAAATCAATGTGTATATCTGTGATCAATGAACTTAACATCTTAAACCAATTAAGTATCAAAGGTAAATTAGCAACCTAGAACAATAAGAGATAAGTATAAAAGAAATAAGTCTCAACCAACTTGTGCATGCATGTGTGTATAAACATATTTGGAAATATTTCTAACTTACAGAAAAATCACAAAAACAAAGAACACCTGTATAACTTTATCCAGAATCTCATTTTGCTCATTTGCTTTATCAACTCCCTCTCTCTCCCTCTGCATCTCCTCCTCCTAAAAAAAAAAACCACACACACATACACAACACACACACACTAAGTGCTTTTTTTCTGAACCATTTGAGAGTAAGTTGAATGTATCATGGCCCTTTCCCCATAAATATTTCAGTGTGCATTTTCTAATACAACTGCAATATAGCTACAATTTCAGTAAAAGTAAAATCTATACAATACCTACACTCTGCAAAATAATGTTGTCAACTGAACCAATTACGCCTTAGAAAAGAATCTTAATTTTCCTCCAGATACAAGATCCCAGTCTTGGGATCAACCATCTATATATCCTGTGCCTTTAGTCTCCTTTAATATAGAGCCTTTTAGCCTTCCTTTGCCTTCTATAATATTAATATTTTTGAAGAACACAGTTTTTCTTTTAATAGAATGCTCATCATTTGGAACTCGTCTGATGTTTCCTTGTGATTAGATGCAGGTATTTCAGTCCTGGCTAGAAGAGAATGTAAGTGATGCCGTGTTCTCCTCAGGGTGTCACATCCAGAGGCACACTGGTGATGTTAATTTTCACTATCCAGATCAAGTGCTGTCCAATTTTCCTACTGCAACCAATAAGCAACCTTTGCAAATACCCACACTCTTCATCAGAATTTCTCCCCTAGATTTAACATCGACTTGTGATTCTTGGCTAAACTACACCTTACTATGATAGTGATAAAATCATAATTTTCCAACGTCAGCATTTCCTCCACATTTACCAGCTGGCCCCTGAGCCCTCTCTTCTCCTGATTCTATGAATATGTATGTGTATTATTGGTGAGGTCTCATGGATTCCTATCTTTTTTCCTAATGATTTAGAATTCTTACTGAATTTAATTATTTTGACACTCAAATCACCCCAGATTTGGCCACTGGGAACACCTTCAAAATGACCCTGTATCCTTGTGATAGGCCACCATCATTTTTTTGAACACTTCCTTACTTTCTGGCCTAACGATATGTTCCAGGCTCCCATCCTTGGAATCTGCCATTTCTTCAAGGAGTCCTGGTTCCTTTTAGTGGGAATGTTGTTCAAGGTCTGTCTGAGTGCTTGGTGCTACTAAACCCCAAGTACATTACATTGTGTTCAACACCATCATTTCATTTATAAACTACAATGAGAGATAATTCAAATAAAGTCTAAACTCACAGTTATTTGTTAGGAAGACACATCCAATACCCCTTAAACCCTTTTCAAATTTACCTTACAGACTTCCATTTTTCTCTAACCTTTACACTATAGACTAACTTGACTTTCTGCACTGTTATGTATAAAGCTTTTCTTCTTTTAAAATGACCATCAGTTTATAAATGATCTGCATGTTTGATTTAAAATAAGTGCAAACCAGCACTGATAAAGCAACCACACTAACTACAATAGGACATTCAGGTATACATTAAATGATTTAACTATAGCTTATTAATTCTGTAAAACATACACTGCAGACTGTAAACATCAAGTAGGCGATGCTATCAATAATCACTCTGACAACAGTTCATACAGAAAGGGTGGAGAAAACTTGACGATATAATCAAAATGTTTACAGGATGTTTCAAAAACCTGTTTTTAAGGCAGATATATATGAACTATAAAATCTTACTTTTATGGCCTATTTAGGGAAAATACACTTTTGAAAAATACTATTTTCTAAGTTTTAAGTATACACAGCAACTGGAACTAATTACAGTAATGGCTCATTGTTCTGTCATCATCTGAGAATCAGGTATATTCCTCAAGGGAATTTTCACTGTAACTAAAAGCATACAAAATGAAGTATGAATTTTGTTCAAAAAAAGAAGTTTAAACTGATTCAATGGCATTTCCTTTTCTAAGTTAATTTTTCCCTTGATGACTCAACGTAATCGTTATAAAACTAAATTATAGTATGAGACTTTTATAGTACAGCTGCTATACTAAAATGTTTTAAACTACACGTCACACACTGATGATAATAAAGATGATGACGATGGTAACAGCAGCAGCTAAGGTTTACTCCATAATAAGCCAAGCATTTGTCAAAGCACCACAGTGTATATCTCATTTAATTCTCCTTACAAATCTATGGAGTAGGTACTATTATTACATTCCTATTTTTAGATGAGGAAACTAAAGTTGAGAGTTAAATAACTTTCTGTATGTCCCACAGCTACAAAATACTCAGAGAATTTGGACAAAGTCTGAATAAATCTCTATTGACTTCAATAGTTTTGCTATATTTGTATTTCCTCTTATAATTTCAGTGCTACTATGTGTAATTTAATCTCCAGTCAAGTTTTGCAAACACTTACTTGGGTAGGAACCCAAGGAGAGCAATTCTCCAAAGAAACCAAATTTCCTCGGTGATATTCTTTGGTTCTTGGCAGAAGAACTATGTTATGCTTCAGATGGCTGGGGATTACTATATTTTAATGAATCACGGAATTTCAGCATGAAAAGGATCTGGTTGAAGCCAAACCCCTCCTTTTACACTTGAAGAAACCAATTCACAGAAAGTAAGCGATCCATTTTAACTCTGCTCTGCCAGTTGGTAGAAGAGCTGGAATTCCCACACCAAGTTCTTGGTTCTTAAATTTGCTGTCTTCTCAGTTATGCTATTCTGCTACAAGACACTAAGGATATGGTTATTGCAGCAGGATACGAAATGTGACTTTCCCTACTGTTTTGGAGTAGACCTAGTAGGGTTGCAGCTTCTGGCTGTGTTCTAAGGAACCCAGCCTAAGGTGAGTTAGGGCTAAAAATCCAGCTCTTGCTGGCTGCCTTGTCTGGAATAAGAGCCCCCATTTTCCTTCTCACAAATCAAGATGGGGGCTGGGGGCAGTAAGGAGGGGGTGTGTGGGTGTGCTGGAGGCACGACTGACTCCACCCTAATTCAAACGTAACATTTTATAGGCTAGTAATTGACCTGCCACTGAGGCTTCACAGCTGAGTAGAAAATGGGTGCTAAATGCTGACAATCTCAAGATAGGTGCTAGCCACACCTTTTCACTAGTTCTCAATCTTCTCTCTTTTTCTTTTCCAAAAGGACAACACTCCAGCAATTCTACACTCCATCCTGGATCATCTATTTTTCCCTCTCTGGTGAATCATGCCCACAAGAATGCTACAAGCGCCACTTCCCCAATCTTTATTTAAAAACTAACCACGATTCCTTTACCCCTTCCAGCTCTCATTTCAATTACCTCTAACAGGCTCTTAACTCCCGCCGCCACTCCACTGAAACAGCTCTCATCCAAGGTCACCAGTGACCTCATCACTAGACTCGACGCTCATTTCTCAATCTTCATCTTATTTGACTGGCCCAGCAACATTTGACACAGTTGGTCACTTCTTCCTCCTTGATACACTTTCTCTGCTTTGTTGCTAGAATAACATACTTACTGGTTTTCCTCCTAACTTTCTTGGCTTCTCCTTCTCAATCACTATTGCCGTTCCTTATCTCCCTAACCTCTAAATATTGCCAATCCTCCAGAGCTCAGTCCTCAAACCTCTTCTCCTTTCTAACTACATCTACTCTTTCGTTGATCTCCTGCAGTTTTACGGCTTCCAATAGCATCAGTAAGCTCTGAACCTACAAACCTGTATCTCTAGCCTACATTTCTATACTAAATTCCAGAGCTATACATCTAAATGCCTACTAAACACTCTTTATTTTGAAATCTAATATTTTGTATCCAGTAATTTTGAAAAGTTTAACATGCCCCAAACTGAATCCCAGATATTACAATTCCTCTTACAAGCTTCCCTAATTCAGCTAATGGCAACTCTTTATTATTTTAGTTCCTCCGGGCAAACACCTAGACCTCACCCTTGACAACACTCTTTCTATCCCACCTCCTGTAAATTCCACTGGTTTTATCTTCAAAACATACCTCAAATTCTACTACTTCTCCCTACTCCTACCACCTCAACCATAATTGAAAACACCAGCATTCTCTGTCTGGTTAATTACAACAGCCTCCTTGCTTCCACTTGAGACCCTAAGCCCCACCACAGTATTCTATTCTCAATGACAACCAGGCAGAGCGATAAGTAAATCAGATCACGGGACTCTGGTCAAAACCCTCCAACGGCTTACCTCCTTATTCTGTGTTAAAGTCAAAGTCTTCTGACCTATAAGGCCCATCACCACCACCATCCTTCTTATCTGCTCCTCCTTTCCTCGCTCAACTGGCTACAGCAACCTGTTTCTCCAACTAAAATGTACATTTCCACCTCAGGGTCTCCGCACCAGTGTCTCTGCCTGGAATGCTCTTCCTCAAGATACCCACATGGTTTGCGCCACCACCTTCTACAGGTCTTTCTTGGCTCAAAAGCCACTTTCTCAGTGAGGCCTTTCTTGGCCACTCTGTCTAAAATGTCACAGTCTCCACACATTTCACCCGCCTTTCTATTTTTTCTCCATAGCATCTATCACTCTCTAACATATATTTTATCTATTTATCTTGCTTATTACTGTCCGTCTCCCACTAGAAATGGAAGCTCCATGAGGCTGCAAGTTGTGGACCAGGCTCTTCAACTTACGGTGAAATGGGCTTTTTATGCCCTGAAAATCAGACGTATTTTAATAAGTCAAAGTGACTAAAGAGTTGTGGGATCTGCCCAAGGGGAGAGGAAAGAGAGATCTCATGGAGCAGTGGGCCCCAACCTTTTTGGCACCAGGGACCGTTTGCGTGGAAGACGATTTTTCCAAGGACCAGGGGTAGGGGGGATGGTTTCAGGATGATTCAAGCACATTACATTTATTGTGCACTTTACGTCTACTATTATTACATTAGTTCCACCTCAGTTCATCAGGCATTAGATCCCGGGGGTTGGGGACCCCTGTCATAGAGCATGTTTAATGGCAGAGGAAAGGGGGAAGCAGAAAGGGAACTTTTCCTTAAATGGGTATCCCCTGCTTTTAAAAAATTCCCTTTATGCTCTTTGCTCTTACGAAAGACTTACATTAGTACCTGTTTTCACCAACCAAAAGAGATCCAAAGAAGATTTTCGCTTTTACAAAAACAGGTGAAAAGCAAAAACAGCGTTCAGTCTGTTCTGCAGTGAACATTTTAGAGACAGGGAGAGCGGCACCACCAAGCTCCTTCCCCTGGAACTACACTCAGCATCTCAGCATCAAGCCTCCATAGCTTTGAACTGTGTCTGTAAGCATCTGTGCTTTATCTCGATTTATTTTGTGCAGCCATTAGCAAGATGTGTCCTAAGGTAACTGCTTCTTCCTTTACATCATTTAGGCTTACAAAAGGTTTTATAGGGACACTCTACTTTCAGATAGTGGGGTAAACATGTACTAATTTCATAAGAAAGGGTTCATTTACTTAGTAATTTACTTCACTGATACAGCAGAAGTAACATTCATTCCAGTTCTGAGTCAAATTAGAAAAAAGCAGAGACAAAGTTAACAGGGACTTTGTTTACTGCAACCTCAATATTTTGCTAATGCCAAATAGAAAGATCAATTGTTAAATTTCAGAATTGAGGACATAAATTTTTGTTTAAATACCACTAAGAAAAAGAGTAGTATTTTATTTTACTGTTTTTCCCCTGCAAACATTACTTTCCTCCCTTTAAATACCATGTTTCCCATAAGCTATTATATCTTCTGCACAAAACAAACAAAAGTAAAAGGCAGGCAGAAAGTTTAGATAGAGTGACAAACTTGCACCTGGGAATTTTCTGTTACTAGCTGCTCTTATTGTTAATGAGTAACAATATTTTAAACATTAGCAGCAAGAGGACTGATCTTAGCAAAATCCATTTTCTCATCACTTGAATATTCGTTCAGCAATTACTGTTACTGCAAGGGTCATAAACACTAGCCTTTTACAGCACTGGAGTGATTCCCCACAAGAACTCTCAAATGCTTATTTAATTTAATAACAGATTCCCTTTTACAAATATCCTTTTCTTAACACAATGCTTTTTTATACAATTTTTAAATCTTATACTAAGCCAAATGCAAAGATTTACACTAAAATCTGTATGGTTTTTATCCCTATGGCGATCTTAAGAAGAGCTGAATTAAATTCAAGGAGAAAAGAATATAACAGATGTCTGACTTAAGACGGACATAACTATGAAAAGTGGTGTACTGGTGAGTGTTCCGTCCTAAACCATTAAATTGTTAAAATAAATATACCCGTGTCTGTAGTGTGCATTTAAAAAAAAAGTACTAATACAAAGTTCTTATTTAAGCGTGGGTTTAATTTTACAGCTACAGAAATGAAAGAGCTTGAACTAAGATGCCATATTGGTATAACTTCAACAGACCTTATCCACCATGACTAAATTTTAAAATACTATATATTAGTATAGAATCTGTTAAAATACAAATAAAATCAAAGAAGAACTAAATAAATGGAGAATACTGTATGTTCATGGGTAAGAAAACTCAATACTGTCAAGATGTCAGTTCTTCCCATCTACAGATTCAATGCAAACGCATCAAAATCCCAGCCAATTATTTTGTGGATATCAACAAACTGATTAGAAAGTTTATATGGAGAGAAAAAGATCCAGAATAGCCAACTCAATATTGAAGGAGAACAAAGTCAGAGGACTGCCAGTATCCAACTTCAAGACTTACTATACAGCAACAGTAATCAAGACAGTGTGGTACTGGCAAAAGAATAGACGAATAGATCAATGGGACAAAACAGAGAGGCCAGAAATAGACCCACATAAATAAAGTCAAGTGATCTTTGACAAAGGAGCAAAGGCAATACAATGGAGCAAAGACAGTCTTTTCAAAAAATGGTGCTACAACAACTGGACACCCATATGTTAAAAAAATGAAATTTAGACACAGACTTTACACCCTTCACGAACATAAACTGAAGCTGGATCACAGGCCTAATATAAAATGTAAAACTACAAAACTCCTAGAAGATAATATAGGAGAAAACTTAGTTGCCCTTGGGTATGGTGACGTCTTTCAGATACAGTACCAAAGACACAATACAGAAAAGAAATAATCGATAAGCTGGACTTCACTAAAACTAAAATATTCTGCTCTGCAAAAGACAACGTCAACAGAATGAGAAGACAAGTCACAGACTAGGAGAAAATATCTGCAAACAACACATCTGATTAGGACTGTTATCCAAGATACACAAAGAACCCTTAGAACGCAAAGAAAAAATGAATGACCTAATTAAAAAATGGACAAAAGACATGAACAAAGATACTGCACCAAAGAAGATACACAGATGGCAAAAGAACATATTAATAGATGTCCAACATCACATTTTGGTGCGGACTGAGTGTTTGTGAGTTGTCTCCCATCCACCCCCAAAGTTCATGTTGAAATTCCAACGTCCGACGTGGTGGTATGTGTGTGTGGGGGGGGCGGTGGCTATGCGAGGGAATTAGGTCCTGAGAATGCAGCCCCCAGGAACGGCGTTAGTGAGTGCCCTTATAAAAGAGACCCCCAGAGTTCCCTTGCTCCTCCTGCTATGGAAGGACACAGTGAGAAGACAGCCATCCACGAGCCATGAAGCAGATCCTCATCAGGCACCAAATCTGGAACTTCCCAGCTTCCAGAACTGTGAGAAATACATTTCTGTTGTTTACCAGTCACTCAGTCCATAGTATTCTTGTGACTGCAGTCCAAAGGGACTAAAACATCATTAGGGAACTCCAAATTAAAACAGCAAGATGTCACTACACACCTATATGAATGGCCAAAATCCAAAACACTGACAACACCAAATACTGGTGAGAATGTGGAGCGACAAAACTCTCATTCATTGTTGGTGGGAATGCAAAATGGCAGAGCTGCTCTGGAAGATAGTTTGACGGCTTCTTACAAAACTAAACATACTCCTACCATACAATCCAGCAACTGTGCACCTAGGTACTTAATGAATTGAAAACTTATGTCTATACAAAAACCTACTCACAAATGCTTATAGTAGCTTTATACATAATGGTCCAAACTTTGAAGCAAACAAGATCTCCTTCAGTAAGCGAATGGATAAAATGGTACATTCAGATGGTGGAACATTATTCAGCCCTCCAAATAAATAAGCTACCAAGGCATTAAAAGACATGGAGGAAACGTAAATGCATATTACTAGAAGCCAATCTGAATCATACATACTGTATGATTCCAACTATATGACATTCTTGGAAGTCAAAACTACAGAGATTGTAGAAAGATGAATGGTGGCTAGGGTTTAATGGGGAGGATGGGATGAACAGGCAGAACATACAGGATCTCTAGGACAGTGTAACTATTCTGTATGATACTACCATGGTGGATACATGTCATTATACATTCATCCAAACCCACAGGACGTAGAATACCAAGAGTGAACCCTAATGTAAACTAAAGACACTGAGTGATAACAGCGTGTCAAATGCAGGTTCATCAATGGTAGCAGATGTACTGGTGTGGTGTGAGATGTTGGTAGAGAGGAGGCTGTGCATGTGGGATAGCAGGTACATGGGTACTCTGTACTTTCTGCTCAATTTTGCTGTGAAGCTAAAACTGCTCTAAAATTAACGTTTATTAATTTAAAAAAATACAAATGAAGTTTAGAACAAGTAAATGTTTCCATATTAAAGCAAAAAGTACTGTTTCTTTAAGTGCTGGTTTATAGAAAGAGTTTGAAACACAATAATGTGTTTTTAAATGAGGTAATTTGGAACTCCGGATCACATTTTAACCACAGTAATATAAATGGTGGTTTCAATGCTGGCTCACAAGTCAATTTAAACCATTTCCCCCATAACTTTAAGTGAGGTACCATGTATGTGAAGATCCAGACTTTTCTTTTACTAATGGAGACATCAGGAGTACCTATCCTCCCCTCCAAATCGCTAATGCAGACACCCACCACCCTTTCTCCTCCTAGTGCCTTCTACTGTCTCTTGGCTGAAGCCTATAGAGTCCTACCTTCCCTGTGACACAGGAAGGTGGAGTGGGGGGAGAAGGTATGTGTGAACTAGACTAAACCACCTTTGTACTGGGAAAATGTGTCCCAACAAGAACAGCAGCTGCAGCAACAGCAGCAACCATGTGCACTGACTGAGCATTTGTATGTTGCCAGGAGTCACTACATTAAATGCTGTATATCTCATTTAATCCTCACAGTAATACTATGAGATAGATACTGTAACTATCCCAGCTTCCCAGATGAGAAAACCAAGGCTCACAGCAGTTAAATAGCTTCCCCTAAATTCTCATGGCTAATAGGTAGGCAGACACAGTCAGCCTATCTAGAGAGAATACAATCTTAACCATATCTTTATTCTTTCTTTCCAAACTTCAATTGTTTTATAAGTGAACAGGTCTATTCCTGACTGCTTTGGGAAAAGTTTTATTTCTCTAGGTTGAAAGTAATTAGGAGATCACCATTTATTAGGGAAATATAAGACAATGGGAGAGGGGAAATGGCTTAGGAAACAATACAGGCAAATAATTCCACTAACTACAAAATAGACCTAGAAATCTGCTAGCAGTTCACAATTATCTTCCCATTCCCCGCCCTCAGAGTGACCTCTTTCTGGTACACTTAAGGCCTTAGGAAGTCTGTGGTACATGTTGCTTATTAAGCCATACTGTGCCTTGTTGAGCATATGGATTCACTTTGAACCTGAAATATGTATTTGAGCCTTTGCAAAATTTTGCATACTTTCCACAAGACGAGTCAATGGAGAAAACAGAAACAAATTCACTCATTTATTCATTAAAGATATGAGTGTCTACTATTTTGTGCTGAGCACCTGTGCAGGAAACTAAAGATATAAAGGCCACTGCCTTCAGGGAGCTTACTGCCTACCTGGGTAGACAGTGATTAGTCAAATGCTAGCACACACACAAATGCAGCAGAAAATGTGCTACAGAGGAGAGGTATACGTACTTTGCTGAGTGACAGGAAGATGTGACCTAGTCAGGAAGTTCAGGGAGGATTCACAGAGTTCACCAATGTTTGAGATGATATTTGAAACTCTAAGTGGGAGTTAACTAGGAGAAGGTAAAAGGGAAGAGCTGGGGAAGACTGAACAGCATATGAAAATGCCCTGAGGCAGTAAGGAGCAAGGTGAATGGCAGCGCCTGGAAGCTAAGTCTAGTGTGGTAGAGACTCAAAGAGAACTGGGGGGTGGGGTGCGGTAAGAGATGAACTGAAGATGGAATTAGTAACAAATATCCGTGCAGGACCCTGTTAGGCTATATTAAATAAACATCTTGTCTTTATCCTAAAAGCAACAGGGAGACATCAAAATATCTTAAGCAGGGAAGGGGGTCACACTAATATTTACATTTTGAAAACATTCCTTATATTGCTGTGTGGAAAATGGTCTGGAAGAGGACCAGAGAGGCTATGTCAGTGGACTACTGTGATAATTCAGGTAAAGATTATGGCAGACTGGACTAAGGTAATATCAGAGATAAAGGGAAGAGGATGGATTTGAGAGGGATTTAGGAAGTAAAAAATCAACGAAACTTACGTTTTTGGAATATGGGAGGTGAGGGAGAAGGAAATATCAAGAATAGTTCATAGTTTTCCAGACTGTACAACTGAGATGGATACAGATACCTTTTACTAAGATACAGACAATGAAAAGGGAGCTGGTTTTGGACACACTAGGATTAAGCTGCCTTTGAGATACACAAGAAATAAATATGTCAATGACGTGTGTGTGTGGTGGGGGAGGTGGGCTGTAAATATAAATTTGGGAGATCTTGGTACACAGGTGGTAACTAAAGTCCTGCAGATGGGATGAGCCAGACTGTGGAAAGAATACAGAGTGAGATGAGGAGATGACACCTGGGATGAGAGAACCACACGTAAGTCATGATAATATATGGCAGACCTGTGACAGGTGTGTAATAGAGGGACAAAAAAAAATAAATGGGAGCAAAGCAGAGGAGAGATTAATTACATGAAGAGATATGGGGGAAAGCTGGGTTTGAAAAGGATGTTATAGACTAAGGAAGACTTCATCTGGTAAGGACATGGGGATCATACCAGTTCACTGTGAGGAAAATAAAAAAGTAATTTGGAAAGATCTCTAAGACATATGTTAAATGGGGTTGGTGGGGGAACAAAAAAGAAGAAACAGAAAGAAAAAGGAAGGTACAGAACAGTGGATATGAAAAGCTATCTGCATGTGTATGCTGGCAATATAAACAGACTCTTTCTGGAAAGATACACAAGAAAATGGTAATAGTGGTTTCCTCTAAGAATAGTTCTCTACAGTAGAAAGAAAACCTACTTTTCACTGTATACTCTCTTCTATTCTATTCTGAATTGTTCACTATGTATAAAAAAAAGTATTTTTTTTACTTGTTTCTTAATTTAAAAAGTAAGGGGGGGTGGGAAAAAAACAACAGAAAACCCAGTGAGTAAAGCAGTAAGGCCACAGGAGAAAATCTAAACCATAAAGGTTTTTAAATAGGCAGAGTGAATTTGTATGATATGCTATGTTATCCTCAATGCTAGCACTCTGGCACTAGAGATTTCCTAATTCTGGAATAACAAAGATTTAATAACAGCTTTTAGATATCTTAGGTAGCACCCTTTCCCCCATTCTTTGCACATTATAAAGTCTAGCGCTCATCCAAAATTTAAGCCATTTTGCCAATGCATTGTAAATCTGTCTCACAAGTCAACCATATTTGACAGGATCATGTCATTTTAATTTACCACCTTCTACTTTAAGACAGAGTATGACTGGGTAAAATACAACTAACAAGCTGATAAATGTACCAAGCTCTAGTCTAGTTTATCATGAAGCTTAAACTAAGCACAAACTCTAGAAGTACCTGTTGTTTTTTTTAGTTTTTCTATATGTTTTGTTTTGAAGTTTGATTTGAGAGCCAAGTATGAATTGTGTTGTGTGCCGCATCTTTGTTCAAAACTTAATAATCCACACTGAATCCCTGACCCGCAAAAACCTTTCAAAATTAAATAAATCTATTTCCTGTTTATGTTCTGTTTTATGGAAGATCTTTTTCCTTAGCAGATAATGTAATTATAAAGTTTTATAATATAGATAGTACATATAGATATAAAACTGTAAGTGACATACTCCCAAAAGTCAGGGCTAATGATTCATTTTTGTAACATTTACTGAGTAACCACTATATGCTGGGCACTGTTAGGTACTGAAAATAGTGATGAACAGAATAGACATGACCTCTGCCCTCACAGAGATTATACAAATACTAAACAAACACCACAAAATTATTAACATGAAATAATACTGGATAAATGCAAAGTTACTTACATAAGCGGAACATCTCCCCAAAAGGGTATAGGAAAAAGAGTACTTAACAAACTGATCCTTTGTTTTTTTTGTCCTAACACATCTAAGGAGTGGGTTATACTCCTGTCAGTTGACACTGGTTCACTCCAGTAATAGGGGGAGAGGGAGGGAAGGAACAGTGTGGAGAAAAACTCCCAGGTGATTTTAATAAGCAACCCTCTTAAGAACTACTAAGTTGCCGCAACTAAAGATCCCGTATGCCGCAACTAAGACCCGGCACAGTCAAATAAATAAATATTAAAAAAAAAAAGATAACTACTAAGTTCACTGATGGTATTACTACAGCTGAAACCAGGGGTTGCAACTCTGGCTTCCAAGTGGAATCACCCACGGAGCTCTAAAAATTACTGATTCCTAGGCTGTAGCCCTGAGAGATTCTGATTTTATCAGTGTGGGAGTGTGCTGTGTGATCTGAGCTTAGAGAGATTTAAAAACTCATCAGGTGATATAAAGTGCAGCCAAGATTCAAAACAACTTGGGGGAGTAGGAGATCTGACATGCAGAAGAATGGGAAATGACAGAATAGAAACACAAGAAAATATTCTAATTCTCAGATATGACATAATTATCTAGGCTGTGTAACTGTTACTCTTATTGTACAGACAGATGTTAACAGGCTACGATAACTTCTTGCCAAAATTCATTATCATCTTTGGATTATAGTGAATTTATGAAGGTAATGCTACTCTGGTTGGGCTCAGCCAGGGGGATGCCAGCCTCCCTGGACAACTTCCCTATCACCACCTCAAAAAGCTACAATGATAAGTAGCAGAATACAACAACTTGAAAAAAAAAAATTTGTCAAATGAGAAAATGTCTCAAAAATATTCTTACTCATATAAGGCACAAATAATTTTGCCTATACATTTGTCTCTAAAAAGTAAAATGTTTTATGATAGTTTAAGATCCTTGCTCTTGCTGTTCTCTGCTTTCTTGCCTTTTCCCTCCCTCTCTGATTATAAACAGAAGCAGACTTAAAATCATAAATACCGAGTAGAGCAATTAGAGATGGGCAAAATACTATTTAAAATAGTATATTTTGCATTTAACATGTATCATTAAGTCTAGAACATTAATCAGTAACATCACTAGATATTATTATGACCACCGTGCTATAAAATACTTTTAAAACAGACCTGAACAGTTTCAGACCTGCAACTACCATTTGAGGTCTTTAGTAATACCATCTAAAAGAATATAAAACAGCAATAAGGTTCACTAAGAAGATCAAAAATATATTAATCTATGTGACATAAAACAGTTCTATTGGCATAACACTGGAATATTGAAACCAGGTTAGAAATGTGAAATTAGAAAAGCAGTTGCTGCACTGTAAGCTAAAATACTCCTTAGGGTAAGACCTTACAGAAAACACAACCTCCTACTGATGTTAACCCTGCCTTCTCTATCACCTTGAAAGATCCTTTTTTCCCCCACTTCCATCTCTTACTATCTGGGTTTGCCCTAAAGTTCATCAGTCTTTAACTACCCTACTTTTTGTTATATATACCACAGATATCATTACACACACTATATATATTTATTGCTTAGAGATAACTTATTTCACATGAACTACATATAGATGGTTTCTAAATCTTTAATTGTAGTATGCATATTTTGCATTTATCACTCTGCTTCTTCAAGCACTACTTATTGAATGTTATACTTATCTGTCCAACTGTCACCTCAAACTCAACAAGGTCAAAATAATCTTCAAAATAAAACCTGGCCCTTCTAAAGACCAAAATTATAGTACTTGATAGCAGAAGTGTGGGAGGAAGAGTCATGCTCACACATTACTGATGGGAGGAGAGAGGAGTATAACTTTTTAAAGGTTAGCTACATGTCTCAAGAGCCATTTGATCAAGTAATCCCACTTCCAAGAAGCTGTCCTAAGAGAATAAACAGAGATGTGGATAAAGATTTTTGTACAAGGAGGTTCAAAGTAAATTAACAATGAGACTCAAATGTCCAACAAAATGGTAATAGTTAAATAACGTGGTTTTCAATGAACTAGAATGTAGTCACTAAAAATCAAGATTCTGAAGATTTACTGACACTGGAAAATGCTGATACCAGATTAATGTGCAAAAAGGTCACAACACTGTATTAGTAGTAATCAAAGTGTAAAAAATATGTATATATATCATACTTTAAAGAGGATAGATGGAAACATTAACAGTGGTTATGTCTATACTGAAATCATAGTTGATTTTTATTATGTATATTTTTTGCTTTTGATTCCTATCAAATATTCTATAATAATTATACTTTTATAATCAGAAAATAAATGTTATTAAAAAAATAGCACTTTCACTTATTGTTCAAGTTATACAGACTTGAGTTTTAAGCTTCCTTCTTCTCCCGGCCCCATATCCAATCATTCAACAAGCCCTTTTAAGCAATCGTTCTTATGACACAAGAATGGAAGTAGCAAACTAACTGTATTGGGAAGGCTTAGAAATCCTCTGGAATCCTTGGAAAAATTCCTCATGTTTTTGATCATGCCATTTCTCCCACCTCCATGATCATCCTTGTCTCTTTCAATATACTTTATTGGAATTAATTAATAAATAGAAAGCCCTCCCTAATACTAAAGTGACTTCTCCCTCCTTCTGAACTAATTTAATACACACTGCTGTTTGGTTTTTTAGTTAGGTTACACAGATGGAGGGGCAACCAGAAGAAGAGCACAGCAGCTTGAGGTCAAGGCAGAAAACATGAAACATGTAAACAACCCCTGAAGGCACCGAATAGTAACATGTTACACAATAACAGCCTTGAGTTAACAGGACAAAACTGAGTGATGCTCAGTACATATTCTGTTTCCCAAGACAAGTCAAACATTAATTTTCAAACATCTGGAAAACTTAAAATGTTCTTGAAAACTGATGTGTTAGACCAAAGATACATGACAACTAAATGCAATGTGGTATCCTGGAATGGATCCTGGAACCAAAAAGAGAATATTAGTGAAAAAAACAATAAAATCTGAATAAAGCCTGCAGTTCAGTTAGTAGTAATTTACCAGTATTAATTTCTTAGTTTTGACAGATATTAACAAAAGGTTTCACAAATATTTTCTCATTTCCAATTGCTTTCTATTGCCTAAGGCATAGGCACCATTACAGTACTAAGTCAATAGTGCTAAGGTCTGCCCAGATGAGAGAGGAAGTCTTCTGCTTCACACTCCAATGCTCTTCTAGACTACGTTGCCTCGTGTCCAAGTCTTGGTTGTCATTCAATCCACCGAGTGAAAGCACCAGCCATGGAATGAATATAGTTCTATTTGACAAAACCTTATCACAATTTGCAGTATTAAGAATCCTTTTGTTTCACGGCACTCACAGAAAACCCTGACATCCATTTTAGCCATTAGTACATAAAATATATTTCATACTAAGCTTGCATTACTGTTCAGTGCCCCTGTGAGGAGAGGTAAAGGGCTTTGTCTCAAGTGCTATTAAACACTCTAAAATCTGCTTTAAAAAGGAAAAAAAAAATGTCAGTGAATCTTTGAAGCACTACTCTTCACTGTACTTCTTTAGAGAAAAGGAAATGTGCTGAAGCATCAGAGGAAACACTAAGAGGCTACTCGTGAAAATTCAAGTCTCCCGTTCTTCCAAGGTAAAGACTATTTCATTTACTGCACAGTCCAACTCTTTTGATCAACCTAACAATACGATAGTAAGGAGAATACTTTTATAAAAATCCCAGAAACTGTTTTGTTAAATGACATTTAAACTATGATTACTTTGAATATTATAGTTGCTGAAAAGTGATTTCCTTTGTCATCAGGCTAAACAGTTTTTCCAGTATTTTAACTTATGATACACCTGAAAGCTCTAGTGATTACTCACCCTCATCCTTTATATTATACTTTACACTAAATAGAGATTACAATTTCTTCTAACCTTAGAAGTTTAGATGTTATAGCATTTTTATATGTCCCAAAGCAGCTAGTATAATGCTTTCCACATAACATTTAATAAAATGCTTGTTGAGTAAATGTCAAGCATGATAAAAGGCATAATGGCACAAGATTGATTCTTTATAAAAATATTTTTTGTCCTATCCACCAATTTTTTATTTTATGTACATCAGAAATCAGGCACTGTAGACCGTGGTATGGATAAAAAAGATAAATAAAATGCCACATAACTAAATTTACAGAATGGTTGCAACACAGTGTAGCATGTGCAGAACTACAGACAGTTCAATGTCCCATGGAAGGATGAAGGAGGATGTATGAACTCTGCTTAACTGTGTAGAACAGAAGGCTCTATGCATGCCTGAATATAAGGCAATCCACCATTTTCCCAGTACAAAGAGAAAAAAAAGTTTTTTCCCTCCAATCTAATTACATCAATTTTTAGGAATCTCAAGCAAACAGTCAGCCATTTAAAATATTCACTAGTTTTGAGATATTTAAAATCACCCAATAAAATAAGAAATTAACTTGCAAATAATGCTTTTCTCTACTCATGTTTCATTAAAATTTTATTCAGCTCCTTGACATCAGTGTCCTCACCATCACCAGAATCCTTTTCTAGAGTACACGATCCTTCACTCCTAAGTTATCGAAATACAGCATTTTTTGATTCTACAATTGACACCATTATCACAAATTTTATGGTGGCCAAAAGTACGACTCGTACAATCTTTAAATGTTTTTTCGTTCAACCTAAAAGCATATTCATTATAAACTCAATGGGACCACTTATTATATTCCTTTTTACATGTTTTAATCAGCTTTGTTGAGTTATAATTTATAATAAAATTCACCATTTTGAAGCGGACAACTGGTTAAGTTGCAACAAGTATATATAGTTCTGTAACATCACCACAATCATCATACAGAACATTTCCACTACCCCAAGAGTTTCCTCATGTCCCTTGCAGTTAATCTCCTCTCCCCACCCCTATCCCCTAAGAACTACTGATCTGCTTTCTGCCATCACAGTTTTTCCTCTTCTAGAATGTCATATCAGTAGAGTAAGCAGAGTAAGCATATAGAGTAAGCAGAACTTTGAGACTGGGTTCATTCATTTAGCCTAATCCCTTTAGACTCATTCATGTGATGGCATGTATCAGTAGTTCATTCTACTACACAGATATGTCACAATTTTTATTCACTCATCCAGTCTGTAGACATTGGATTATTTTCAGCTTTTGGCTATTAGGACTACAACTGCTGTAAATATTCAAAGTACATCTCTGTAAAAACATGTTTTCATTTCCCTTAAGTAAATGCCTGTAAGTGGTATTGGCGGGTGTATTCGTTTCCTAGAGCTGCCATAACAAAGAATCACAAACTGAGTGGCTTAAACAACAGAAATTTATTCTCTTCCAGTTCTGGAGGCTAGAAGTATGAAATCAAGGTATTGGTAGGGCCATGCTCTCTTGAAGCTTCTAGGAAAGAACCTGCTCCATGTCTTTTTCTTAGTTGATGTTAGTGCCTGTAATCCTCAGCAGTCCATCTCTCCCCTCTGTATCCTCCTTGTCTCTCTCCTCTTCTTGGGAGAACACAGGTCATACTGGATTAAGAAATCCCTACTCAAGTAAGACCTTATATTAAGCTACAATGACTCTATTTCTAAATGAGGTCACATTCTGAGGTACTGAGGGTTAGGACTTAAACATACCTTTGGCGGGGGGGGGGGGGGGCGCGGGCACAATTGAAACTGAACAATGAGTCATACGGTAAGTGTACGTTTATAACAACAAATTGCCAAACTATTAGTCAAAGTGGATACACCATTTTGCCTTTTCAACCGCAAATGTATGACAGCTCCAACCACTCCACATCCTCCCCAACACTTAGTATGATTTTTTTTTTAATTTTAACCATTCTAGTCTGTGTGTAGTTGTACCTCACTGTGATTTTAAATACATTTCCTTCATGACTAATAATGTTACGCATCACTGGAATTTATACAGTTTTGTAGGTGGCATGTACATTCAATCTTTTGCCCATTCTGAACTGGTTTGTTTTTCTTATACTTAAGATATAAGAGTTCTTTATAGGTTCTGGATACAAGTCTTTTATCAGACACAGGTTTTGCAAATACTTTCTCCCTGTTTGTGGTTTGACTTTTCATTTTCTCGATAGTTTTCTATTTTGATGAAGTCCAATTTACCCGTTTTTGTTTTTTTTTTTTTTTTTTTTTTTGGGATACGCGGGCCTCTCACTGCTGTGGCCCCTCCCGTTGCGGAGCACAGGCTCCAGACGCGCAGGCTCAGCGGCCGTGGCTCACGGGCCCAGCCGCTCCGCGGCATGTGGGATCTTCCCGGACCGGGGCACGAACCTGCGTCCCCTGCATCGGCAGGCGGACTCTCAACCACTGCGCCACCAGGGAAGCCCCCGGTTTTTGTTCTTTTATTTCATGCTGTTTGAGGCCTAAGAAATCTTTGCTTAATCCAAGGTCATAAAAACTGTCTCATATGTTATGTTCTTGACGTTTTATTACATTAGCCTCTACATTAAGACATGACCCATTTTGAGTTAATTTTTATACATGACGCAAGGCAAAGGTCAAGGCTCACTGTTTTGCACGTGGATATGCAGTTATTCTAGCACCATCTGTTGAAATCCTTTCCCTAATGAATTGCCTTGGCACATCTGTCAAAAATCAACTGACCATTTTTGTGTTGATCTATTTTGGGGCTCTCAAGTCTGTTCCACTGATCTATATGTCTATCCTTATGCCAATACCACACTATCTTGATTACTATAGCTTTATACAGTATGTCTTGGAATCAAGTAGTCCGAGTCCTCCAACTTTGTTCTTCATTTCCAAAAATTATAATGTCCAAGGTGGTACCAGTTGTATCCAGCCAGTACTTCCATCCTGTTCATTTCAATCAAAAATTTGGTATTTCAATGATACTACTCAAGAAAATGAGGATTATGTCTCTGCTGTTTAAAAAATGTACTGTATTGATATTACCTACCACACTGGAGACTTAAATATATAGATAAGTATAAATACGTACTTCGAGTGTGTGTTATGTGGATATATATACACACTTACTTAAGTATGTGTGTATATACTTACTTTAATATATACCTCTAGAGTTCAATATCACATAAAATAAATCTTGAATCCAAAGACAGCTGACTACTGAAGGATTAAAAAAATTCGTTATAAGCATATATTGCCCATTATGTGACCCTCCTCTTGTCCCCATACTGCCATTGCCAAGAACCCTGGGAACATATAAAGTAAAACTTGTATTAACAATAATAATTATTTTAAAGTGAACTCATACTCTTTAGGAACATATTTAAAAATCAATAGAATGATGAAAATTCTTGCGCATAAAAAAAAGAAAAATTACTAGTTATAAGGACCAGTTGTTCTTACAACTAGTAATTGTGGCGGCAAAAAGAATACCCCAGGAAAAGGAATATTTTATGAGTGTGTGTATAACAAATACAAATATTCTTATAAGGATATTTTATATATATCATTATATATCCATCCTTATATACCTTATATATCTATGTCCGTCTATCTCCATATATATACTTTCATATATATCTTTGCATCATACAAATCATCAAACAGCAGGTACCTTAGAAATTTTTCACTTGGAGTATTAAATTTTCATTGCTGAAAATGGTTTTGTCCCTTAAAGAGGATGCACACAAATACTGCAACAAAATAGTTCTTTTGCTATATATACACAAAAATTAAAGGTTATGAATACTAAGCCAGAATTTTGTCATTTACCTACAAAAAATTTATTTACCTGGAATTATATAAAATACTAGTATCTTACCTTACCCCTTTCTCTACCTTTCATAAATTACAAGTCTCAAACCAATTCCTCCCTGAAGATATTATTATATATCCTTTAACTTTAGAAAAATTTCCATGACAATGATAAAGTTGTGTTTTCTATTACTAAAACCATTTCACCTGTCCTTCATATTTTGTCCTCCTCAGTACCTGCTTTGAAACTTCAATATAAATAGAAATGAAATACAATTCAAAAACATACTAAAATTTGAGTAGGGCATAAACTAATATTACATCATGCTAGCTCCAAGAAATTTCAGATAGTGTTAGATAATCCTAAAATTACAAGAAACATTTGCCCATAAATTTCAGTGATTCTGAATCATAGTTGGGAATAAGGAAGCACACTTGAAAATTATATTTTTTCAATCTCATTTCCTTTGCATGTCCAAATTATGGTGATACACTTAAAATTTTCTCTTTTACATTCAGAGACTGTCAATTTTTCTTATTCAGAAAAAAAAAAGAAATACCTGGTAAAAAGATTGAGAGAGTTAACTATAAAGAAATGCACACAAATGAGAAAGTTCTAAGATGCAAAGAACATACGCAAAAACAGTGAATGAGTCACTGTAATATTTTTTGAAACTTCATTATCCTATCCATACTATCTATGTTACAGAGGTTCCCTTTGATAGGGGTTATTTGAATAAGTTAGTTAAATGATTTTTCTGTAGTCTATATATATGAAAGAATAATATACATTTTTATCAGTAGAAGCTGACTCTACAGAGAAATAAATGTCACCAATTAAAAATTAATGTTGAATATGTTATTTCATACAATTACTACCAGATGAATAAGTAGGGCTGTGTTCTATTTTTCCTTCCCTTTGAAATAATGAGGTTCACTTTAGCTTTCATAAGATATTACTTCAATATGAAAGTTCAGAGATGTCTCCCAAGGAAAACTGAACACAGAATCTGCTTAAAGTAGCCCTAGAAGATTCTGCTTCTTCAGAGAAGAAAAACCTCAGAAGAGTGATTATCAGTAGGTTTTGGTTTCCAGGTTTTGCTATTGGAGTCCTTCCCTGATGTAGGTTTCCCATTGCAGAAAATAACTCTTGGATGATAAACACAGGTTACATGGAATTTCCAAAGTGGCATTTGTGAGCCTGGCAAACTCTGAGTTAGACAGAAACAATGGCATTTAAAAAATTGTTAGTCTGGAACCATTTCAAATCAGGAAAGGAGCTAATTGGAGTTAAAATGTTCCAAAGTCTTTGTGTTACTTGAGAGGCTGTTAAGATATTAACTTAGAACTTCTTTAAGTACTTAGGACTTCTTTAAGTAGGCATGGTAAAATTTCAAGGGAACGGTAAGAAAACAAAAAGTGTGTATCTTCTAAAAATAAAGAGGAAAAAAAATGAAAAAAATAAAAAGAAACTAATAAACATGTAAAAAACCTACAATAAATTTAAAAAGGGAGAAAGAAGAAGTGCAAGAAGGTAATAGTGAGACAGGGACAGGAAAAGACAGAAAAATAGGAAGTACTAAGTAGATAGTAGAAACAAGCCCCAGTCCAATAAATATAAATGGATCACTTTTCAAAGATTGTCAAAGTGAATTCTCTCTGTCCCACACACACATACACACAAAGAGTAATAAGGTATTTTTAAAAGACAAAACCCAAAAGCTATAAAGATAAATGTTTCAGGGAATTCCCTGGCTGTCCAGAGGTTGGTACTCGGTGCTTTCACTGCCATGGCCTGGGTTCAATCCCTGGTTGGGGAACTAAGATCCGCAAGCCAAAAAAAAAAAAAAGATAAACATTTCAATTTACTGAGGCATATGATTTCAAACTTGCTTTAGCTAATAAAACAGCCTCAAGATACACTGCTATGGGAGAGATTAAACAAATGCACACATTTTCATGCTTGTTTTTGATAAGTAGGAAAAAAAAAGAAGATATAAAATATCTGAACACACAATTACTGAGCTTTATATAATGGAGACAAACAGAACCCTAAACGTAACAATCAGAGAAGACACATTTTTTGAAACATACTGAAAATACTTACAAAACCTAACAATGTATTAGGCCCAAAAGCATATCTGAACAAATTTTTAGAAGCACAGTATCAGAGGAACCACAAAAACAGTACTTAGAGGTAAATTTACAGTTCACAGGCTTACATTACAGAAGAAAAGTTGATGATTAGTGAGCTAAATACTCAAACTAAAAAAAACTACAAAGAGAACAACAGAATAAGCTACAATAAATAAGAAAGGATTACAAAGTTAAAAGTATAAATTAGTGAAATAGAATACAAACACAAAATAGAGAATCAACAAAGATTAAAAGTTTTTTATTTATTTTGGCCAAGACTAATGAAATATACAAACCTGTGACAAGACTGACTGAAAAAAGGCACAAACAACAGACAAGAAAAAAATCTTAGACAAATGGTCCTACTCCTAGAAAAATATTAATATAACTTACCAAGAGAAACAGACTATGAGAATACTGCTATAATCAATTAAGAAGTGGACTAGTAGATAATCTCTACCTTTTCTTTATGCCAAGCCACTCCAAATATAAAATTACCAGGTCCAAATATTGTTTTACAGAAGAGTTCTATTAAATTTTAAGTAGATTTTAAGTAGAAGATCATTCCAATCTTAAAACTCTTTGAAGAACCAAAAAATTTCTTCTGAGACCAATATAACCTTGATATTAAAAACAGGCTAATAAAGCAGAATTTTTAAAAAAGAGTTAAAAGCTAATCACACTAACGAACATAGACAGAAAACTTTTAATAATAAACCACATCCAAAAGTGTTTATATTAAAAAGGATGATACATCATGACCAAATTGGGAATGCAAAGTTAGTTTGACATTAGAAAAATTATACAAATGCAATTTCTCATATTAATAGACTAGAGAAAAAAACACTATTTCTTTCAATAGCAGATAAGCATTTGATGAAAATTTTAATACCCAATGAAGAGTTTCCATAAGAACAACACAAACAACAAAAATACCGTCTTAGAAAAATAGAAAAAAGGACTTCATTAACTGATAAATAGTAATCTTTCAAACATACACATCAAACATCACTTTTAAAGACAAAAATTTGTACCACTCTGTTTAAAATCTCAAGACAGGAAACCCACTTATGACCTAGTGGATATTACAGTAAGATAAAGAACTAAATGGAAAAGGGATTACAAAGGAAGAAAGAAAACTGTCATTTGGAGATAATAAAATTGTCTACATAGAAAGCACAAAAAATGTTTAAGTAAATTATTAGATTTGATAAAAGTGTTGAGGCAAGGTTGCTAAATACAAGGACAGAAAAAAAAGTCAACCTAATTTATAAATAGAAGAACAGGAACAAACTGAAATTTTTAGATGATGTAATTTACAATACATATCATCAAAATTCTGAATACTTAGGAAAAAATCTAGTAAAAGATGTACAATACTTACATAGAACAAGTTATAAAACATAACTGTAATCAAAGAAGTCCTAAATTAATGCAGTAATGTATATATTCATGGACAAAGAGATTCAACATTTTTAAGAATTTCACTTCTCTAATTTGATAAACAAGTTCAATAAAATTCCAATCAAGACCACAAAAAGAATTTTTCAAGAATTTGATAAGCTGATTCTCAAATTATATGGATCAGTCAAGCAGCTCCTGATGAAGGAGGCATGGATTCTTGCCCTAACAGATATCAAGACCCAATAGAATTTTAGTAATTAAAACAGTACCATGTAGTATCTGTGAAGAGATAGAAAATCTGATCAATAAAACAGAAGAGCCCAGCATGGAACCATGCACAGAATCATGAAATGACAGAAATGGTACTTTAGTCAACAGAGAGACTATTTAATAAATCATACTAGAACAGTTATCCATACGGGGAAAAATGCAACTGGACCATGAACTTACACTATCCAAAGAACCAATTCCAAATAGATTTAAAATAAATATGAAGGACAAGACTTTAAAAATAAAATATTGATAGTATCTTCAAGACCTTAGAGCAGGTGAAGAGTTCTTAACCATGACCTAAAAAAGTTCTAACCATGTAAGAGAATGACACACATGGACTAGGGAAAAAAAATCAAGAAGTCTGCAGAGTGTCAGTATTGATAAGCATATATAGCAAAGAGAATTACTGCACTCTGCTGATGAGACTATATAATGGTGCATGACCAATTTAGTGTTATCTTGCACGGATGAACACGCACATACCCTGTGACCCTAATTCCACTCCTAGATATACACGTAAAGAATTTACTCACATATACCAGAACACATGTTAAATAATCATCACATTAAATGTGTTCATGACAAAATAAACATTGAACACTTGATATTCCCTACTATAGAATATATCAAGGTATTTTCACATAATGAAATATTTAGTATGCAACAGTGAAATTTAATGAACTACAGCTACATGCCATGGCTCAAATAAATCTTGAAACACAATTTAAGAGAAAAAGGAGTTTCACTTCCCAAAGATGGCAACACTTAAGACCTGTACCTAAGAGAAAGGCCCCCAAAATATCAGCTCTGAAAGGCAATGGGACATATGTCCTTGAGACCCACAAGGCTATAATGAAATGAAAAACAGGTCTTAAAGGGCACAAAGAGACTCACCAAGGCTATCCCACAGAGCCCAGCACAGAGCAGCTGACTGAAATACCCTATCTTTGCATAAAAGAGGTCATCTGCTTATCTTGAAAGCTTCTACCTGAGGGCAGGCCTCTAATTTAATACACATCTAGGGGCCTACAGAAATTCTCCCCAAAGAACAGGAAGCCAACGGGTATCATCTTCACTCTCTCCTACTTGACTCCAGGTTGTTGGTATCTCCAATCTCCAAGGAACTTGTGCAGAAGTCTGGCGCCGCCCTCATACCCTGGATCTGATGGCCGGCAGGGCTTGTGATCAACAGATGGTAGCAAACAAACAATTCTTAATTGGCTATCACCCCAGGGCTCAGGGCAGAGAAAGCACACAGAAACACTCATCTCCCAGTCCTCCCCAGAAAGAGGTATATCTGAATACTTTAAAAGATACTACCTGAGAATTTAGCTTCCAATTTGCCTGAATCTAGGTGCTGATTAAGAGCCTTCCCCTTGGGACACTGACACACCCTGAATTACTGGGAGCAACTAAGAACAAAGTAGGCTGGCTTGTACTATTTCAAGGTTTCAAAGACAACTAAGAGCTAGGGCAAAGTTAAACAATAAAGTTCATCTACTACACTAGGGCACTACTCCTTTAAGAGATGGCTGAATTATGCATAGAAACCAACAGAGTCAAGGAAAATGAAGAATCAGAGGAATATATTCCAAACAAAAGAATAAGATAAAATGTCAGAAAAAGACCTTAATGAAACAGAGATAAGTCATTTACCTGATAAAGAGTTCAAAATAGCTGGCATAAAGATTCTCACTAAAAAAAAAAAAAAAAAAAAAAAGATTCTCACTGAGGTCAGAACAATGTATAAAGTGAGAATTTCAACACAGATAGAAAATATTAGAAAATATCGTGCAGAAATCACAGAGCTGAAGAATACAACAACTGAACTGAAAAATAGAATAGAGGGGTTTCAACAACAGACTAAATGAGGAAGAAAAAAGGATGAGTAAACTCAAACAGAAGGCAGTGAAACTTGGGACTTCCCTGGCGGTGCCGTGGTTAAGGCTCTGCATTCCCAATGCAGGGGGCGCAGGTTTGATCCCTGGTCACGGAACTAAGATCCCGCATGCTGCACAGCATGGCCACAAAAAAAAAAAAAAAAAAAAGGGGGGGGGGGAAAGGCAGCAAAACTCATCCAATCAGAGCAGCAAAAAGAATGTAAAAGAGTGAGGATAGCATAAGGGACTTATGGAAGATGGTCAAGAGGACCAATATTAGCATCACAGGGCTCCTAGAAGGAGAAGTGAGAATCAACTGGACAAAAATTTAAAAATATACAGAAATCTGTTTCATTTCTATACACTAATAATGAACTATCAGCAGGAGAAAATTTTTAAAAATTCAATTTAAAATTGCATCAAAAAGAATAAAATACCTAGAAACAAGATAGAAAACCCATATATAAAGCCACGCACATATGGTCACCTTATCTTTGATAAAGGAGGCAAGAATATACAATGGAGAAAAGACAGCCTCTTCAATAAGTGGTGCTGGGAAAACTGGACAGCTACATGTAAAAGAATGAAATTAGAACACAAAAATAAACTCAAAATGGACTAAAGACCTAAATGTAAGGCCAGACACTATAAAACTCTTAGAGAAAAACATAGGCAGAACACTCTATGATATAAATCACAGCAAGATCCTTTTTGACCCGCCTCCTAGAGAAATGGAAGTAAAAACAAAAATAAACAAACGGGACCTAATGAAACTTTAAAGCTTTTGCACAGCAAAGAAAACCATAAACAAGACGAAAAGACAACCCTCAGAATGGGAGAAAAGATTTGCAAACGAAGCAACTGACAAAGGATTAATCTCCAAACATACAAGCAACTCATGCAGCTCAACACCAGAAAAACAAACAACCCAATCCAAAAATGGGCAGAAGACCTAAATAGACATTTCTCCAAAGAAGATATACAGATTGTCAACAAACACATGAAAAGATGCTCAACATCACTAATCATTAGAGAAATGCAAATCAAAACCACAATGAGATATCACACCACACAAGTCAGAATGGCCATTATCAAAAAATCTGCAAACAATAAATGCTAGAGAGGGTGTGGAGAAAAGAGAACCCTCTTGCACTGTTGGTGAGAGAACAGTATGGAGGTTCCTTAAAAATCTAAAAATAGAACCACTATATGACCCAGCAATACTACTACTGGGCGTGTAACTTGAGAAAACCATAATTCAAAAAGAGTCACGTTACCACAATGTTTATTGCAGCACTACTTACAACAGCCAGGACATGGAAGCAACCTAAGTGTCCATTGACAGATGAATGGATAAAAAAGATGTGACACAAAAAAAAAAAAAAAAAAAAAAAAAAAAGATGTGACACATATATACATGGAATATTACTCAGCCATAAAAAGAAATGAAATTGAGTTATTTGTAGTGAGGCGGATGGACCTAGAGTCTGTCATACAGAGTGAAGTAAGTCAGAAAGAGAAAAACAAATACCATATGCTAACACATATATATGGAATCTAAAAAAAAAACAAAGAGGTTCTGAAGAACCTAGGGGGCAGGACAGGAATGAAGACACAGACGTAGAGAATGGACTTGAGGACATGGGAAGGGGGAAGGTTAAGCTGGGACAAAGTGAGAGTGGCATGGACATATATACACTACCAAATGTAAAATAGATAGCTAGTGGGAAGCAGCTGCACAGCACAGGGAGACCAGCTCAGTGCTTTGTGACCACCTAGAGGGGTGGGATAGGGAGGGTGGGAGGGAGACGCAAGAGGAAGGGAATATGGCGATATATGTATACATATAGCTGATTCACTCTGTTATACAGCAGCAACTAACATACCATTGTAAAGCAATTATACTCCAATAAAGGTGTTAAAAAAATAAAAATAATTTATTAAAAAAAAGAATAAAATACCTAGGAATAAATTTAACTAAGGAGGTGAAAGCCCTGTACAATGACACTGATGAAACCAACTGAAGAAACAAATAAATAGAAAGGTATTCTGTGCTCATGGATTGGAAAATTTAATATTATTTAAAAGTCCATACTGTAAAAAAGCAATCTAAAGATTCCACGAAATCCCTTTCAAAATGCCAGTGACATTTTTTCACAGAAATAGAACAATCCTAAAATTTGTATGTAACCAAAAAAGACCCTGAATAGCCAAAACACTCTTGAGAAAGAAGAAGAAAGCTGGAGACATGACACTTCCTGATTTCAAACTTTATTACTAAACTATAGTCATCAAACCAGTACAGTACTGGCATAAAAACAGACATACAAAATAAATGGAACAGAATAGGGAGCCAGAAATAAACCTATACATATACGGTCAATTAATATGCAACACGGGAGCCATGGGGAAAGGACAGTCTCTACAAAATGGTGATGGGAAAACTGGCAGTCACACGCAAAAGAATCAAATTGGACCACTATCTTACACCAAATACAAAACTCAACTCAAAATGGATTAAAGACTTAAACATAAGACCTCAAACCATAAAAAGCCTAGAAGAAAACACAGGCAGTAAGCGGCCTGACATGGATCACCAAAAGCAAAAATAAACATGTGGACCTACATCAAAAGTAAAAGTAAACAAGTGGGACGACATTAAATTGAAAAGCAGTTCTGCACAGCAAAAGAAACCATCAACAAAATGAAAAGGCAGGAACTTCCCTGGTGGCGGCAGTGGTTGGGAGTCCGCCTGCCAATGCAGGGGACACGGTCAAGCCCTGGTCTGGGAAGATCCCACGTGCCGCGGAGCAGCTAGGCCTGTGCACCACAACTGCTGGGCCTGCGTTCTGGAGCCTGCGGGCTGTGACTACTGCTGAGACCCACGCGCCTGGAGCCTGTACTCCACAACAAAGACAAGCCAGCACAATGAGCTAGAGAAAGCCCGCGGGAGGCAACAAAAAAACCCAACATAGCCAAAAATAAATAAATTAATTTTTTAAAAAAAGGCAACCTACAGAATGGGAGAAAATATTTGCATATCATATATCTGACAAGAGGTTAATATCCAAAATATATTTTAAAACAAATACGACTCAATAGCAACAAAACAAAACAAAAACGAAAGCAAACAAAACAAAACAAAACGTAACAAAACAAAAAAAAAATACCAGAATCTGACTTTAAAATGGGCAGAGGATCTAAATAAACATCTTTCCAGAGAAGACATACATGGCCAATAGGGTACACAAAAAGGTGCTCCACATCACCAATCATCAGAGAAATGCAATTCAAAACCACAATGAGCTATTACCTCTTACCTGTTAGAATGGCTACTGTCAAAAAGACAAGAGATAACAATTGTTGGCACGGATGTGAAGAAAAGGGAAGACCTGACACCACTGATGGCAAAGTAAATTGGTGCAGCCACTATGGAAAACAGTATGGAAGTTCCTCAAAAATTTAAAAATAGAACTACCATATGATCCAGCATTTCTACTTTTGGGTACATATCTGAAGGAAGTGAAAACACCAACTCAAAAAGATATATGCACCCACACGTTCACTGCAGCATTGTTTACAAGAGCCAAGATATGCAAGCAGCCTAAATGTCCACTGATGGATAAATGCATTAAAAAAAACATGGCGTATATATAATGGAATATTACTCAGCCACAAAAAAGAATGAAATCTTGTCATCTGTGACTACATGGAGGGAACTTGAAAGTATTAAGCTAAGTGAAATCAGTGAGACAGAAAGACACATACCATATGATCTCACTTACCGGTGGAATTTTTAAAAAAATGATACGGAGACCAGATGGCTGTTGCTGGAGGCAGAGGGATGGAGAGCAGGCTAAATGGGTGAAGGTGGTTAACAGGCTCAAACGTTCAGTTATAAAATAAGCAAGTCCTGGGGATGTAATGTACAGCCTGTTGACTATAGAGAATAATACTGTGTTTTCTATTTCAAAGTTGCTGAGACAGTAAATCTTAAAAGTTCTCATCAGAAGAAAAAACATTTTAAGTATGTGTGGTTACAGATGTTAACTAGACTTACTGTAGTGGTCATTTCCCAATAAATACATAAATCGAATCACTGTTATACACCTAAAACTAATATAATGTTAAACCTCAATTATACCTCATTAAAATTTTTTTTCAGTTTTAACAAAAGAGAAAAAGAAGATTGTAGGAGTCTAATTACATTATGATACCAAGTATATAGTGCTCAAAAATAAGCAAAAGATACACTGTTTAGGAATATACAGAGAACCTATATTTTTAAAGTAGTAAGGGAATAATTTTTAAAATCTCATCTGGGTGAGGGGAAACAGAGGAGTGGATATGGATGGACAATATAGGTTCAATGATGTATTCTAGTCCCTTAGGTAGGTGAGAGGTCATCAGTGTTTATTTTATTACTATGCTTTATAGCATGTTACATCTATTTTTTTCTATGCATTATGTAGTGCACAGATAATAATAGTATACTTACAAACAAAATAATAGAGTATAACTTTTCTGCAGAATCAAATGACTAGGAAAGTAGTTACAGCAATGTTAAGAGTGCGAGATAGCAAACAAAACCTAGCTGAACTACATTCAGCTTCAATACTTTATTTAAAAAGTGACACTAGGAGAGAATTTGGGCTTTTCTATCATTCTAAAAGCCTTTAAAAGACACAATATGCTACAATTCTCTTGCATCTCATAATTATATAACACTTTCCCCCCAGACCTTCAAATAATTTTAAAAAAACCCAAAATGTCTAGCCTCCATAATGCTCCAATGACAAAACTTTTAAGAAGTCTACCCATAAATGAATTGTTTAAGTTAAATCTCAGAATTAAATGGCTTTACACCTAGGAATTCCTGCTAAGATTTTTTCATTTAATGGGTCAAATAGTTCTACTTTCAAATTTATTGAGTATTTTAAATCATGGTTAACCACGCCTATCATTTCAAACAAGAGGTTTGGCTGGCCATGATGCAGTTACTAACTTCTTGGCCAGAAAAGCAAAAAGCAGGATACTGTTACTATAAAACTTGCCTACACTTTTTGTTACAGTCCATCTTATATTCTAAGATTTAATTTGTACACGCATGCACATACATATACATACACGTATATTTGTTATAAATTTGAAATTAACATGAGTTATAAAATATATGACCTTTAATTTTAAAAGTTGCAGGTAACATTTTAAAGGAGTACAGATTACCTAATAAATTTTGAATAAAGTTTCACTAAACATGCTGATAACATTCATAAATGTAGTTTAAATTAGGAAAGAATAGATAAAATTAAGTTTGGATATGCTGCACAATGCTGGTTCACAAATCTTTTTACTAACAAATAATTAGCTTCATAGAGAGATATTTCTGACTGATTAGATAAATCCAAATCAAAACATCTAAAATACAATTCCCTAGGTAACTGGTTATCAGTTTTATGTTTCCAATAACCACAGAAATTATACAAAATGTCACATGGTCAACAGACTCAAACTGGACATGAATTTCAATCAATATCAAATAAATACAAGATTACTGACAATTTATGTATAACGGATCCAATACTGGCATTGCCACAGATTTAATTTAACATAACCATATTGACTGACACAACAGAAGTATAGGCAGCCCAGTCAAGGAAATGTAATCTACTTGAAGTGATGGTCGAACAAATCTCATACCCCAAATTAAAATTAATGGCATTGCTGCAACTTGAAGAACACTAATTTATCCTGCTTAATTCCTTTGAAACGCAGCTTTCCCCCCATCTCTTTCTCTTTTTCTCAGCCTCTGGAGGGCATTTTTCCAGGATTATCAAAAAATGGTTTAAAGATCTAATAACTCCCTAACAGAAAATATACCCACAAAGAGAGGCCTCTTTCTTACCTGCAGACAAACAAGACATAGAAGGCACGAGAAATAAAAATTCTCTATGAGCCCACAGGTGTCTTTTCAGGGAATTTAACTGAGGGAGTTACCTAGGTTTATTCAATGTCTTCTTAAATTAAAAAAATCAGATTACAAGAAAATGCCAAAACAATCTATAGCATATGTAAGCTATTGATACATTTACCTGTTTTTCTGTTTCTATGAAAACGTCTAAAGTATTAGGCTCAAATCATTACTTTCAAAATTTATGACTAAATCTCCCAAAGGATTTGAGTTTGCTGTTTCAGTTTTTTCTGCTGTTTTAATTCAAACTATTTATTCATTATCCCAACACACTTGATCCTAGAGCAAAAGTCTCTTCAGTTCTATCATCACTTTATTAACTACTCTGTTGACCCTCTAAATGAAGTAAAATTGCTTCCTGGTATTATTCAAATGTTAACATTATTGAACATTAAAAATAATTTTTATACATTTTAGATAAAATGTGACTACAAGTTTACTGCACAACTTTCCTTAAGTCCATTTCCTGCTCTCTTGAAAATTGTTTTCATATAAAGTTTAATTATCTTAGAGAGTTTTAAAAATAAAAAAGGACTGTACACTTACGTTAGAATTATTCTTATAGAAGACAAAATGTGAACTTAACACTTTTTCTTTTTTTTTCTCTTTTATTAAGTCTTTACCGCTAACATATGTAGATGTAGATGTGACTCTGGAAGATCATTAATAGCCGATAATATGATCCAAATCCAGAATTAATTTAATGACCCAGTATTTCTATCATTTCTGAGACAAGTTCAATAACACAGCCACTTAAAACCAAAAAAAAAGTGACAAGTGGTATTTAACAACTATGATTAAAGGTACCTCTTAGATAACTGTTCTAAAAGAATATCTTTAAATGCATATATTATAGCAGTTATACCTGTTTTCACAATAAATACTGAAGGAAACTACTGAAGTTATCTTGGCCAACAATGCTATTCACATTTTAACATTAACTACCAGGAAAAAATAGGTAACATCCTCAGTGACAAAAATCAACACAATGACCCTGTGCAAATTATATTTATTTGTAAATAAAATACTAATAAAAATGAAAACATTTTCAAAAAGTAAACTTACTTCACTATCTTATATGCTATTAAGAGCAGGGTTTCTGATTTATGTAGGAGAGTGTTTAGGCTAGTGAATACATTTAGTAATTCAAGCATATTGAGCAAAGTGGTCTGATCTCTGGACAAATGCGTAGACCCACGCTAAATCCGAAACTGTACCTCAAATCAGTGCTGACCCTAAAAATTACTTGATATTATGAACAATGTTTTACAATTGGCTGTACTGTCAATGGAATCATGAGAATTATTTTGCTATTTTTCTACTTTTATTAGTGGAGCTGATATGAAACAGTATGATAACACACATCAGAAAGACCTACTTTAGAAGCTACTCCATCTGAATTACTACAATTTAAGCAAATTACTCCAAGTAAAAAACAAAAGACACCTTTATTTAATTTCTATTAAAGACTTTGGGGGAAAGACATATTTGTTTCTTAAAGTGTACAGCTTTGTTTATGAAACTGTGACATAAAATTACCTTTATAGAAATAAATTTCTCAGTGACAGATGCCAGGTGGTGGGCACACAAGTAGTCACTAAAATTTTTAGCTTTGAGTAATAGAGGAGACCCTTCCTCCCCCAAAATACATCAGAAATATATCTACATGTAGAACAGCTCCTACAGAACACCTACTGAAGGCTGGCAGAAGACCTCCAACCTCCCAAAAGGCAAGAAACTCTCCATGTACCTGGGTAGGCCAAAAGAAGAAAAGAAAAAACAGAGACAAAAGAATAGGGACGGGACCTGCACCAGTGGGAGGGAGCTGTGCAGGAGGAAAGGTTTCCACACACTAGAAGCCCCTTTGTGGGGCGGAGACTGTGGGTGGCAGAGGGGGGGAAGCTTCGGAGCCACCGAGGAGAGCGCAGCAACAGGGGTGCGGAGGGCAAAGCAGAGAGATTCCCGCACAGAGGATCGGTGCTGACCAGCACTCAGCAGCCTGAGAGGCTTGTCTGCTCACCCGCCAGGGCAGGTGGGGGCTGAGAGCTGAGGCTCGGGCTTCAGAGGTCAGATCCCAGGGAGAGGACCAGGGTTGGCTGCAGGAACACAGCCTGAAGGGGGCTAGTGTGCCACAGCTAGTCGGGAAGGAGTCTGGGAAAAACTCTAGAACTGCCTAAGAGGCAAGAGACCATCGTTTGGGGTGCGCAAGGAGAGGGGATTCAGAGCACCGCCTAAATGAGCTCCAGACAAGGGCGTGAGCCGCGGCTATAAGCTAGGACACCAGAGATGGGCATGAAATGCTAAGGCTGCTGCTGCAGCCACCAAAAAGCCTGTGTACAAGCACAGGTCACTATCCACACCTCCCCTCCCGGAAGCCTGTGCAGCCCGCCACTGCCAGCATCCCGTGACCCAGGGACAACTTCCCTGGGAGAATACACAGTGCGCCTCAGGCTGTTGCAACTTCACTCTGGCCTCTGCCTCTGCAGGCTCACCCCACATTCCATACCCTGCCCAAGTGAGCCAGAGCCCCCTAATGAGCTGCTGCTTTAACCCTGTCCTGTCTGGGCAAAGAACAGAAGCCCTCAGGCAACCTACATGCAGACGTGGGGCCAAATCCAAAGCTGAATCCCAGGAGCTGTGCAAACAAAGAGAAAGGGAAATTTCTCCCAGCAGTTTCAGGAGCAGCAGATTAAATCTCCACAATCAACTTCATGTATCCTGCATTTGTGGAATACCTGAATAGACAAAGAATCATCCCAAAATTGAGGCAGTGGACTTTGGGAGCAACTGTAGACTTGGGGTTTGCTTTCTACATCTAATTTGTTTCTGGTTTTATGTTTATCTTAGTTTAGTATTTAGAGTTTATTATCAATGGTAGATGTGTTTACTGATTTGATTGCTCTCTTCCTTTTTTTTAATATATAGATACATATTTTTTCCTTTTTCTCTTTCTGTGAGTGTGTATGTGTATGCTTCTTTGTGTGATATTGTCTGTATAGCTTTACTTTTACTATTTATCTTAGGGTTCTGTCTGTCTGTTTTATTGTTTTTTCTTTTTTTTTTAGTATAGTCTTTAGCCCTTGTTATCATTGGTGGATTTGTTTTTTGGTTTGGTTGCTCTGTTCTTTCTCCTTTCTAATTTTTTACCTCTTAATAATTATTTTTTATTTTAATAACTTTATTTTATTTTACCCCTCCCTCCCTCCCTTCCTTTTTTCTACCTTTTCCCCTGAGCTGTGTGGCTGAAAGGCTCTTGGTGCTCCGGCTGGGTGTCAAGCCTGTGCCTCTGAGGTGGGAGACCCGAGTTTAGGACACTGGTCCACCAGAGACCTCCCGGCTCCATGAAATATCAAACGGCAAAAGCTCTCCCAAAGATCTCCATCTCAACACTAAGACCCAGCTCCACTCAACGACCAGCAAGCCACAGTGCTGTACACTCTATGCCAAACAACTAGCAAGACAGGAACATAACCCAACCCATTAGCAGACAGGCTGCCTAAAATCATAATAAGGTCACAGACACCCCAAAAAAACCCCACCAGACAGACAAGATCCAGCCTCATCCACCAGAAAACAGGCACTAGACTCCTCCACCAGGAAGTCTACACAATCCACTGAACCAACTTTACTCACTGGGGGCAGACACCAAATACAACAGGAACTACGAACCTGCAGCCTGCAAAAAGGAGACCCCAAACACAGTAAGTTAAGAAAAATGAGAAGGCAGACAAACACACAGCACATGAAGGAGCAAGGTAAAAACCCACCAGACCAAACAAATGAGGAAACAGGCAGTCTACCTGAAAAAGAATTCAGAGTAATGACCGTAAAGATGATCCAAACTCTTGGAAACAGAATGGAGAAAATATAAGAATTGTTTCACAAGGACCTAGAAGAACTAAAGAGCAAACAAACAATGATGAACAACACAATAAATGAAATTAAAAATTCTCTAGAAGGAATCAATAGCAGATTAACTGAGACAAAAGAAAGGGTAAGTGACCTGGAAGATAAAATAGTGGAAATAACTACCACAGAGCAGAATAAAGAAAAAAGAATGAAAAGAATTGAGGAGAGTCTTAGAGACCTCTGGGACAACAGTAAACGCACCAACATTCGAAATAAAGGGGTCGCAGAACAAGAAGAGAAAAAGAAAGGGACTGAGAAAATTATAGTTGAAAATATCCCTAATATGGAAAAGGAAATAGTTAATCAAGTCCAGGAAGTACAGAGAGTCCCATACAGGATAAATCCAAGGAGAAACACACCAAGACACATATTAATCAAACTATCAAAAATTAAATACAAAGAAAAAATATTAAAAGCAGCAAGGGAAGAGCAATAAATAACATACAAGGAAATCCCCATAAGGTTAAAAGCTGATCTTTCAGCAGAAACTCTGCAAGCCAGAAAGGAGTGGCAGGACATATTTAAAGTGATGAAAGGGAAAAACCTGCAACCAAGATTACTCCACCCAGCAAGGATCTCATTCAGATTTGATGGAGAAATCAAAAGCTTTACAGACAAGCAAAAGCTAAGAGAATTCAGCACCACCAAACCAGCTTTACAACAAATGCTAAAGGAACTTCTCTAGGCAGGAAACACAACAGAAGGAAAAGACCTATAATAACAAACCCAAAACAATTAAGAAAATGGTAATAGGAACATACATATCGATAATTACCTTAATAGTAAGTGGATAAATGCTGCCACCAAAAGACAGAGACTGGCTAATAGATATTAAAAACAAAACCCATATATATGCTGTCTACTAGAGACCCACTTCAGATCTAGGGACACATACAGACTGAAAGTGAGGGGATGGAAAAAGATATTCCATGCAAATGGAAATCAAAAGAAAGCTGGAGTAGCAATTCTCATATCAGAACAAACAGACTTTAAAATAAAGACTATTACAAGAGACAAAGAAGGACACTACATAATGATCAAGGGATCAATCCAAGAAGAAGATATAACAATTGTAAATATTTATGCTCCCAACATAGGAGCATCTCAATACATGAGGCAAATGCTAACAGCCATAAAAGGGGAAATCAACAGTAACACATTCATAGTAGGGGACTTTAACACCCCACTTTCACCAATGGACAGATCATCCAAAAGGAAATACATAAGGAAACACAAGCTTTAAACGATACATTAAACAAGATGGACTTAACGGATATTTATAGGACATTCCATCCACAAACAACAGAATACACTTTCTTCTCAAGTGCTCATGGAACATTCTCCAGGATAGATCATATCTCGGGTCACAAACCAAGCCTTGGTAAATTTAAGAAAATTGAAATCGTTATCAAGTATCTTTTCCGACCACAACGCTATGAGACTAGATACAAATGACAGGAAAGGATGTGTAAATAATACAAACACATAGAGGCTAAACAATACACTACTTAATAACCAAGAGATCACTAAAGAAATCAAACAGGAAATCAGAAAATACCTAGAAACAAATGACAATGAAAAGACGATGACCCAAAACCTATGGGATGCAGCAAAAGCAGCAGTTCTAAGAGGGAACTTTATAGCCATACAATCCTACCTCAAGAAACAAGAAACATCTCAAACAAACAACCTAACCTTATACTTAAAGCAATTAGAGAAAGTAGAACAAAAAACCCCCTAAGTTAGCAGAAGGCAAGAAATCATAAAGATCAGAGCAGAAATAAATGAAATAGAAACAAAGAAAACAATAGCAAACATCAATAAAACTAAAAGCTGGTTCTTTGAGAAAATAAACAAAATTGATAAACCATTAGCCAGACTCATCAAGAAAAAAGGGGAGAAGACTCAAATCAATAGAATTAGAAATAAAAAAGAAGTAACAACTGACACTGCAAACATACAAAGCATCTTAAGAGACTACTACAAGCAACTATATGCCTTAAAATGGACAACCTGGAAGACATGGACAAATTCTTAGAAAAGCACAACCTTCTGAGACTGAACCAGGAAGAAATAGAAAATATAAACAGCCAATCACAAGCACTGAAATTGAGACTGTGATTAAAAATCTCCCAACAAACAAAAGCCCAGGACCAGATGGCTTCACAGGTGAATTCTATCAAACATTTAGAGAAGGGGTAACACCTATCCTTCTCAAACTCTTCCAAATTAAAGCAGAGGGAGGAACACTCCCAAACTCATGCTGGAGGCCACCATCACCCTGATACCAAAACCAGACAACAATGTCACAAAGAAAGAAAACTACAGGCCAATATCGCTGATGAACATAGATGTAAACATCCTCAACAAAGTACTAGCAAACAGAATCTAACAGCACATTAAAAGGATCATACACCATGATCAAGTGGGGTTTATCCAAGGAATGCAAGAATTCTTCAATATACGCAAATCAATCAATGTGATACACCATATTAGCAAATTGAAGGAGAAAAACCATATGATTCCAATAGATGCAGAAAAAGCTTTTGACAAAATTCAGCACCCATTTATGATAAAAACCCTCCAGAAAGTAGGCATAGAAGGAACTTACCTGAACATAATAAAGGCCATATATGACAAACCCACAGCCAACATCATTCTCAATGGTGAAAAACTGAAACCATTTATTTCCACTAAGATCAGGAACAAGACAAGGTTGCCCACTGTCACCACTATTATTCAACATAGTTTTGGAAGTTTTAGCCACAGCAATCAGAGAATAAAAAGAAATAAAAGGAATCCAAACTCGAAAAGAAGTAAAGCTGTCACTGTTTGCAGATGACATGATACTATACATTGAGAATCCTAAAGACGCTACCAGAAAACTACTTGAGCTAATCAATGAATTTGGTAAAGTAGCAGCATACAAAATTAATGCACAGAAATCTCTTGCATTCCTATACATTAATAATGAAAAATCTGAAAGTGAAATTAAGAAAACACTCCCATTTACCACTGCAACAAAAAGAATAAAATACCTAGGAATAAACCTAACTAAGGAGACAAAAGATCTGTATGCAGAAAACTATAAGACGCTGATGAAAGAAATTAAAGATGACACAAACAGATGGAGAGATATACCATGTTCTTGGATAGGACAAATCTACATTGTGAAAATGACTCTACTACCCAAAGCAATCTACAGATTCAATGCAATCCCTATCAAACTATCAATGGCATTTTTCACAGAACTAGAACAAAAAATTTCACGATTAGTATAGAGACACAACAGACCCTGAATAGCCAAAGCAGTCTTGAGGGAAAAAAATGGGGCTGGAGGAATCAGACTCCCTGACTTCAGACTATACTACAGAGCTACAGTAATCAATACAGTATGGTACTGGCACAAAAACAGAAATATAGATCAATGGAACACGGTAGAAAGCCCAGAGAAAACCCACTCACATATGGTCACCTTATTTTTGATAAAGGAGGCAAGAATATACAATGGAGAAAAGACAGCCTCTTCAATAAGTGGTGCTGGGAAAACTGGACAGCTACATGTAAAAGAATGAAATTAGAACACTTCCTAACACCACACACAAAAACTAACTCAAAATGGACTAAAGATCTAAATGTAAGGCCAGACACTATAAAACTCTTAGAGAAAAACACAGGCAGAACACTCCATGACATAAATCACAGCAAGATCCTTTCTGACACACCTCCTAGAGAAATGGAAATAAAAACAAAAATAAACAAATGGGACCTAATGAAACTTAAAAGCTTTTGCACAGCAAAGGAAACCATAAACAAGATGAAAAGACAACCCTCAGAATGGAAGAAAATATTTGCAAACGAAGCAATGGACAAGGGATTAATCTCCAAAATATACAAGCAGCTCATGCAGCTCAGTATCAAAAAAACAAACAACCCAATCCAAAAATGGGCAGAAGACCTAAACAGACATTTCTCCAAAGAAGATATACAGATGGCCAACAAACACATGAAAGGATGCTCAACATCACTAATCATTAGAGAAATGCAAATCAAAACTACAATGAGGTATCACCTCACACCTGTCAGAATGGCCATCATCAAAAAATCTACAAACAATAAATGCTGGAGAAGCTGTGGTGAAAAAGGAACCCTGTTGCACTGTTGGTGGGAATGTCAATTGATACAGCCACTATGGAGAACAGTATGGAGGTTCCTTAAAAAACTAAAAATAGAACTACCATATGACCCAGCAATCCCACCACTGGGTATATACCCTGAGAAAACCATAATTCAGAAAGAGTCATCTACCACAATGTTCACTGCAGCTCTATTTAAAACAGCTAGAACGTGGAAGCAACCTAAGTGTCCATCGACAGGTGAATGGATAAAGATGTGGTACATATATACAATGGAATATTAGCCATAAGAAGAAACGAAATTGAGTTATTTGTAGTGAGGTGGATGGACCTAGAGTCTGTCATAGAGAGTGAAGTTAGTCAGAAAGAGAAAAACAAATACTGTATGCTAACACATATATATGGAATCTAAAAACACACACAAAAAGGTTCTGAAAAACCTAGGGGCAGGACAGGAATAAAGATGCAGATGTAGAGAATGGACTTGAGGACACGGGGCAGGGGAAGGGTAAACTGGGAGGAAGTGAGAGAGTGGCATGGACATATATATACTACCAAATGTAAAATGGATAGCCAGTAGGAAGCAGCCACATATTCAGGGAGATCAGCTCGATGCTTTGTGACCACCTAGAGGGGTGGGATAGGACGGGTGGGAGGGAGACCCAAGAAGAAGGGGATATGGGGATATATGTATACATATAGCTGATTCACTTTGTTTTAAAGCAGAAACTAACACAGCATTGTAAAGCAATTATACTCCAATAAAGATGTTTAAAAAAATTTTTTTTAGCTTTGCTGCATGTTTAAACATTTTCATTAACAAAATGTTGAGAAAAAAATTGGAAAAAACACTGACTCATATCTACACAGCAGCACATCACAATTACATCTTTACTATATTTTATATACAAGGATATTGTGTGCATAAATGTGTGTGCATATATATAGGTATAATGTGAAGTTTGAAAATAAATTGAGGAAAAGTATTAAAGTATAATTTATAGTTCCACAATTCTATTTTATTGGAGCTTTACCTAATCTTGTTATTGCTTGTTCATTTCATGATGACTGAAACTCAGTTCTCCAAATACTTCATTAAATGTTCCCTCCTTTTTGAAAACTTTTCTGGATTATTTTTCATGCAGTCATTCATGCTCAATGACTGCAAAATGGTAGGATAGTAGGATGGAGTCTCACTTTTCCCTGATCAAGTCTTAACATAATCCATAATGCACTTTTAAGAGTCAATCTTATATACACTGTCAACCATTTTCTAAGAAAAAGTCAGTCAAAAGACTATTCTTGGGGGAAGAAAGATGAAGATATTAATAAATATTAAAAAAAATAATCCTTTGGTGACTCACTGCTCAAGTCCCCATATCAACTTTTGGCTCATAATGGAGGACTGAACGTACATGCTTCTCTCTTCCCCTTCCTGACTTCTTACAACGATAGTAAAAGGGTGGGGAGTGACTAATTACATCGATGATAAACAGGAATGCTGGGAGACGTTACAAACATGAAAACTATAAAGCACGGGGTTTTCAATTGCTCTATCACTCATGACAGTAAGGGGCAGGGAAGAATAAAATGGGTCTGCTTAAACAAAGGATGGTAACAATAGTAATAATGATGACAGTTAACATTTTCTGAGCAGTAAGTTAAGTGGTGGGCACTATTTTATGTATGTTATATGTATTAGTTAATTTAATTCTCTCACCAAAATCATGATTGTATTATTATTTTCCTCATTGTAAAAAAGAAACTGAGGCACAAAAAACTTAACAGAACTAAAGTCACACATCTAGTAATTGATCTTACCAAGATAGACAAGAGTCCATACTCAACCCCTTTGCTATACTGGATGCCCCTGATTTACACCCAGAATTACCCAGAGGTTGTCAGAGTGCAGTTGCTTAGCTACTGCTGAGTCAGGTAGTATAAGGGATGCCGCACATTGGCCACACTGGCCAAAGTCCTCTGTCATCTTTCTGACGCCACACAGCATTTCGTGATTCCTTGAATAGCAGATTTCTTATCATCAAATGAAAGGGCAAGGTATTACATTATATTTACTTATTTGTTACAAATATCATGGATAATGGAGATTTTTGTGGTTATATTGTTTGATAAATCTAAAGATAGAGTTTATTTACTGTAAACATAAATTTAAGAAATTAAGATGAAAAGTCTCTGAATCCAACTTTAGCAATTTAATAACAACCCAACTCATTCTTTCACTGTTCAGTAGGCAGTTGATCCTCATTTATTCATGGATTTTATATTTGAATTCACCTACTCCTCAAAATACATTTATAAACCCCAAATCAATACTAGCAGTGCTTCTGCAGTCATACGAGGCATGTGTACAGTGGCAAAAATTTTTAGTTTCAGCTAAGGTAGAACAAGACAAAACTTGCTTCAGGACTTCCCTGGTGGCACAGTGGTTAAGAATCCGCCATGCCCATGCAAACCCTAGTCCAGGAAGATCCGACGCGCTGCGGAGCAACTAAGCTTGTGCGCCACAACTACTGAAGCCCGCAGGCCTAGAGCCCGCGCTCTGCAACAAGAGAAGCCACCACAAAGAGAAACATGCGCACCGTGACAAACAGTAGCCCCCGCTCGCCTCAACTAGAGAAAGTCCGTGCGCAGCAACGAAGACCCAACACAGCCGTAAATAAATAAATAAATAAAAACTCTGCCTTCTTGTTTCAGCTCTCATACTGTAAACAAGTCCTCTTTTCGTGGTCTATTTAGTACCACGTTTTTCCCATTTTTTGTGCTTTTTGTGGGTGACTTGCTGTTTGGAATGGCCCCTGAAGCACAGTGCTGAAGTGCTGTCTAGTGTCTGTCCCAAAATGCAAGAAGGCTCTGATGTGCCCTAAGAAAACATATGTGTTACATAAGCTCTCTCCAGTCCTGAGTTATAGTGCTGTTGGCCACCGGTTCAATGTTAATAAATTAACAGTATATATTAGATAAGGTATCTTTAAACAAAAACATAAAGTTATGCCTTCATCTGTTGACGAAAAGGTAACCAGAGGCTCGCAGGCAACTAATCCTGTATTTCCTTTAGACACAATGGTCCAATATTCACTAATTCAGTCTTTGTGGCAACACTAAAGAACATAACCACTGCAAATAGTGAGAACTGACTGAATTTTTTTCCTACCACCTGATAAGTCTTCTTGAAATGGATCGAGCTAGCAAAATTAATCTTATTTTCAAGACAATCTTAATGAAAAGGTTAAATTTCATAACCATCAGATAACTATTAAATATTCATTTAAAAAGTACTCCATAATTCCTAGATTTATAGTATATTTACCATAACAAACATTAATCAGAGGATATCACACATTCCCACTTAAGTTCTAATATTATTAAGACATCTTACTGTGTTTTACAACTGTACATGTTTTACAGTTTCCAAAATGATACACACATTATTTTATTTTTACAGAAGTTGTGAGTGAGACAGGGCAGCTTTTTCCCTTAACAAAACAACTGATCAAAAGAGAAAAACTAGTGGTTTCATTTATAAGGAAGACCTAGGTCATGGATTCTCAGGACCGTTACTCTGAACCTGCAGGTATACTTAGAAATCATTTAAGTTAAAAAAACAAAATCCAAAAACATTTTCCAACCTACATATGATCCTTGAAAAAGATGAAGTACAAACTAACAGAAACAGAGAGTCTACAAGAATATTAAGAAATCCATCGCTTCAAAACACTCCTAAATTTAAAACAAAACAAACAAAAAACCACTAATAAATTACTTTACTTGGTTCCATGACCACAGCTGTTAATGGATATAGCACATCTAAAAAGAAAAACTGTTAACTAGGGGGTGGTAGGGGTTTGCAATTATGTGAATAATTAATTTTTAAAACCTGAATAAGGACAGAAAAATGTAATTTAAATGAATACATAATTTCAAGAGGGAGAACAATACTCCACTGGGATTAATATTTTGTTTGCCAGTAAATACCACAATCTCAACTAATCTCATGTTTTTTAATTCCAACTATATTATTATATATGCAAGTCCACAGAGTGGTATATTGCTGTAGCAATGATCTACTCCATTATTTTTGCACCTGTTAAACCATCTTTCCTGAAATTACTGCTTTTTATGCACAGTAGTCTATAAAATTATTGACAAAGTATACAATAACCCTTTTATTAGTTTCAAATGCTTATACATTAAAATACTGAGACATTTCCAAATAAAACATTATGAAACAGGAAGGATAAAATTCCCCCTTTCTTTTCCATCTTTTATCAATCTCTGAATCTAAAAATTTAATTAGAATTGTAATCTACCCAGTCAGCTACAACCACATCATTGGATTTTATACTCACATCAAGGAGTTCCTGGGTATGTTAAGGTGAATTTAAAGTTTTCTACTTCCTATGACTACCTAATATTTTTTTCTTGTGCATTACATATGTAACCTACTTCTAACTGTTCACCTTCTTTCTCTTAGCATTATATGAAAACTGGTTTCAACATTTCTCTGAATCTACTGTAAGGCTTTTATTTGATCTTAGATAACAGAAACAAACAGAATTCAGTAACGTTTGCTCAGCAGATGGAAAGGTGGTAGTGGCAGTGTTGAAAGATTTATGAAATAAGGAGTAAGAGGACAATAATCTGGTTTTAGTACATGAGGACTTACGATCATAATCTTATCAACAATTAAGGGTTGAACTGTGTTTCCCCCCAACCCCTGGCAAAAGATATGTTGAAGTCCTAACCTACAGTACTTCAAAATGTGACCATATTTAGAAACAGAGTCATTGCAGAAGTAATTAGTTAAGGTGAAGTCATATTGGAGAAAGGTGGACCCTTAATCCAAATGGCTTCTATCATTTTAAGAAAAGAGATACAGAAACACTCAAGGAGAAGCTGGCCATGTGATAGTGGAAGCAGAAACTGGAATGATGCATCTACAAAGCCAACGAATGCCAAGGACTGCCTGAAAACACTAGAGACTAGATGAAACAAGGAAAGAGTCTCTCCTACAGGTTTCAGAGGGGACCATGGTCCTGCCTACATCTTGTTTTCAAGAATTTCTAGTCTCTACAACTGTTAGATAATAAATTTGTGTTTAAAGCCACCACAGTTTGTGGTACTTTGTTACAGCAGCCCAAAGAAACTAATATATCAACCTTTTGAAAAAAACTACCAGTAAATAGACTTAAAAAAAAAAGTCACTGTACATTGTGCCCTCCAATGAAAATAAATGTTGATATAATTACAAATGAAGCCCCCCACTCCTGAAAGTTCTGTAGTTACTATTATTCCTTCAAAATGTGAAATGAAAATAAAATCCATGTTGTGCTTTCCAAAGTAACAAACTGAAACAAGAAGCTAAAAAGGCCACTGTGGGACTTCCCTCGTGGTACAGTAGATAAGAATCTGCCTGCCAATGCAGGAGACATGGGTTCAATCCCTGGTCTGGAAAGATCCCACATGCTGCGGAGCAACTAAGCCCATGTGCCACAACTACTGAAGCCCGAGTGCCTAGAGCTCGTGCTCTGCAACAAGAGAGGCCACCAAAATGAGAAGCCCACACACCTCAACGAAAAGCAGCCCCCGCTCGCCACAACTAGAGAAAGCCTGCATGCAGCAACGAAGACCCAACACAGCCAAAATTAAATAAAATTAAACCTTTAAAAAAATAAAAAACAAAATATAAAAAACAAAATAAAATGCACGGTGCATTTTGAAAGTTTGAAAGTATATATATAATGTAGGGAGGAAAAAGAGATTAATGAAAACTTAATATGTTTCTGAGTGACATTTATGGGCAGCAAATTTTGAGCACTATCTGAACATGCTCCAATGATTTAATGTCTGTCAACTAAGAATTTCACGAACCCACATTCTCATAAATTTTAGAGCTGGAAAGAAACTTCAGAGTTTTAGTATTTTCAACTTCCTCATTTTACAATGAAAAATCTGAGTCCTGAGAACGTAGATCTCTCCTGCTCTTAGCCCAGATAATCAATTATCAGGAAAATGATTCTCCCCTACACAAAAAGCATGAGCTTTTCTAGATCCTCCAGATACTGGGGAAAAAAAAATTATATATGTCATACTACTACCCTACGTCCATTTATTGATATTACTATTGTATCAAATCAAAGATGAAGAATCCTAGCAGAAGGGAAAACCAGAATGAAAAAGCCCTAACTCCTGCAATTAAAATCATTTCCTTCTTCAAGCTCTTCAGAACCTGCTTATTAAAAGGTCTAATAAAAGAACAAACATAAGAAATTGAAACAAAATACAGAGCTGTCAGCAAGTAAGAAGGACACACAGTTTTTAACTACCTACACTCCCCTGGGTCCTCCGGCACAAAAGCTAATAATGAATAGATCATCTACACTGAAATATGTATATGTGTATATAGGTATACACACATGCACACACACACACACCACCCCAATAGATATATAGTACAAAAACTGTGTCTTCCTATAGGTCAAACATATATATGTATACGTAAAAATATTAACCACATGTGTAAACATGGGTGCTTGTGTGTTTATGTATGCATGTACATTACCAGTATATAGTCCTCCAAGAGGGACAGAATCTTTAAATATAAACACTGTTCTTTAGGTTTTACTGGCATAAAGTACTACTGTAATATAACCTTTTTTATTAGTTATTTAAGAATATTCATTTTAGAAGAGATAGTCAACCAAGTACCAAAAGCAAAGCAAATTAAAGTCCAACAGGCATGAATGAAACCAAAGCAAAGCCACTTTGGCAGTCTCATTATAAACAAAATTAACTAGGGTGATCTTTGAGGTAGAAAGAGAAAACAGAAAGTAAAGATACTGTTGAAAGGAAATGGAGAAAAAAAGTAAACCAAGCTCGCAAGCTGGAAGATGATGACTGACAACACGAGGGATGGGATTTCTGTAACCAAGAAAATCTGCCGTCAGTAGGACTCAGTCCCTCAGGTCAATAGCTCTCTTTAGAAAGGCAGCCTAAATCCCCTATTCTCTGGCTATCAAAGCCCTCTTTTTAGTTGGGAGTTGAAAGATAAGGCAGGCTGAAGGAGCATTCTGGATCTAAGTATTATTTAAACAAGAGATTTTTTTAAAACCTTTTATTTACCACTTTTCAAATAAGCAACATATGAAAGGAGTACTTCTACACAAATTAGATCAGGGAAGAACCCAGAACTATGACAGATTAATCAAATTTAGAATCAGTCACATTTATCAAAATGGTAGTATACATACAAACTATCTCCCCTTGGAGAAAACTGCCCAAGCTGCAGAATTTATGGTCTTGTCTTAGAAGAAAAACTGTTGTCTTAGTACAAGAGAGACTCATACTTGGTCCCCAACCCTATGCCCCCAACTCATCCTCCAGGGTCCCAACCTCAGATGTACCCAACTCTAAACTTTCATTTCTGAGCTCGCCTCACTGGCCCTGCCCTTGTCCTAGTGGCCCCTCTTAGGCCTCAGACTTTACCTGCACACTTTTGTAATCTCTGGAGAGTCCTGGCCACTGTCCTGCTTTAATCTGGGCTCCCAGTCCTATGCTTCGTCCAGATTTCCCAAACCCTTTGGCCCTCCTTCAGGCTTTACACTCTTTTTCCCTGTCCCATCCTCAGCTCCAGGCTTTCCTATAATCCAGGTTCCATCTCTGGTCCAATTCTGTCCTCTACCCTTGAGCTCTCTTTTAAATCAGACCCAGGTGCTGCTTACCCTCTCCCCTCATCTTCTTGTTAACTAGGGTGATACAGTCCTCAGATGGGATCCAAACTGCTAGTCCCAAACACACCTATTCTCTGAACTGTTCTGGCATTTCCAGGCCTCTAACACAAAGAAATTTCTTTCTCTCTGGGTCCCTGATTCTTCCAACCTTTTATAAATCTCTCTAAATTATTAAATAAACATTTCAAGTGTCAAGCCCTTTCCATTTAAAAAAGAAAACAATTTTTAAAAAATCTCTTTACTTCATTTTCCTCTGCAGCTACTGGCCTCAGTCCCCCTCCTCTCCTCCTTAACCACACTTCTTAAAAGAGTTGACTCATCAGGCAACTCCATTCCTCCCTTCCCAGTCACTTTTCACACCACTCCAATTTGTCTTCACTTCCACTCGTCTACAAAAACAATTTTGTTAACGTCACCTCCAAGAGGCCAAATCCACAAAATATTATTAAACCTTCAACTTACTTGACTTTTATGCACTCTTGAAATACTATCTTCCTTAGGTTCCCTTGACATACTTATATTCTTCTTGTTTTCTTCCTACCTCTCAGGCCAGTCCTTTTCAGTCCTATGTGCTAATGTAGTCTCCTCTAATCAATCATTTAAAGATGACATTCCTCAGAACCTTCCCCCCCTTTTAATCTTCTCAGTTTACATTCACCTAAGTGAACCTACCCATACCAATTGCAATCTATATACCTAAAATTCTCAAATAATTATTTCCAGCCCAGACTGCTTCTCTGAACTAGACTAGCAGCATTCCATTCCCATTGAATGTCCCTCATATAACTCAAACTCAGTATGTTCAGAAATAAACTTAGAATATTCCCAACTCAGCCCACCATAGCCACTGAAAACAAAAACCATTGAAAACAAAAACAAAATCTTCCCCACTTTGGTCTTTATACAAAATTTCCCATCCCAGGATATGACACCACATCCACTTGACTGCTTACGTCTGGAAGATGGGAGTCTTCTCTAACATCCCATCTTCTTTACCATCCACATCTTTTCAATCACTAGATTCTGTCCATCCTTCTGGCCTATCTCTTACATGTATCCTCTTCTTTCCACTCCCACCACCACCACCACCATCATCTCTCTCCTGGACTACGGGAAGTTCACTGATCTCTCAGCATCCTCTCTTCCTCTCCCTTCTGCAACAGACTGTATTTTCCAAAAATGACCACATCAATTCTGTGGTCCAAATGCTTTTTCCAGAACCTTGCCATTCCCCATTAAGAGGTATGGTTTCTTCCTCTTTTCTTGAATTTGGGTGGGATTTTGAGACCACCTTGATGAGCAGAATGCAGAAGTAATGCTGTATGACTTCCAAGACTAGGTCAGAAAAGGCAATGTAGCTTCTATCTAGTTCTCTCTCTCTCCCTGTCTTTCTCTCTCTGAGAATGCTTGCCCTTGAAACTCAGCCATTATGTTTTAAGGAAACCCAGGCCACATGGAGAAGCCACACTCCAACACCCTCCGCCCATCGCTTACTCTGCAGGCAGTTAGCTGCTACGTTATACGGAAATTTAAGCAGCCTATGGAGAGGCCTATGTGGTGAAGAACTAAGGCCTCCTGCCAACAGCTATATGAGTGAGCCATCTTGAAAATGGATCCTCCAATCTAATCAAGCCTGCAGATAACTTCAGCCTGCTGATACCCTGACTGCAACTTCATGGAAGATCTTTAACCAGAATCACTCAGCTAATCCTCTCCAAATTCCTGACTCACAGAAAGTATAATAATGTTTGCTATTTTAACCACTGAGTTGTGGGGTAATTTATTAAGCAGCAATAGATAGCTAACAAAACCCCTATGGCATCTATCATAACAGTTAGTATTTTTCCTTTGTTGCACTTAATATATTTGCAATTAAAAAAATTAATATATATGTCTTCCTGACTAAAAAAGGAAGAAGCATATGGACAAAGGCTGACTTGTTCACTATTATATTCTCAACACCAAGTAATGTCTGATACATAGTAGGGACGCCAGAAACATTCAATGTGAGAAATGTCAATGTTTACCAATATCTCTAAATTCATGACTACAAATGTGTTATTAGATAATAATAAAACTTTAAAGTATGACATCATCAAATGGCTTAACACCTTAATTCAAAACATAGATGTTCATTACATATATATGTATATAAAATGACAGATATAGGGGTATGTATGTGTGTTCAACAAATTGTTAGCGTTCATGGAATATACTGCATTTTTTTACTAATCAGATCTTCCAAACTGGCTTCAGGCATAACAAAGAGAGTACTTCGTTGTTAAATGTTAAACCTCTGTACGCTTACCTGACGATGTGCAGTTGTGTAGATAAACGACTTAAAATCAGTTACACACACATAAACATGAATCCATGAGAGTGCACGCACTTGTGCGTGTGTATGTATACAGACACACACACCTCCCCCCACCCCAACCATGTTTGTTTGTTTTTAAAAAGCTAGTAAAGTACCTAATTATACAGCAAACTACCTAGGAAATAATGTTAATCATCAGAGAACACTGATTCAAATGATAACTATAACTGACAAACATCTTGGCTCTCTATCAACTCAATAAGACAAAATAAAATATTTGCCTGGCATGTTTGAAAATTCCTAGCATACCCTATATATGTAATAGATTTGTTAAAAACCAATCTAACTGGTGTTGTTAATCTAATAAGGATTGCCACACAACAAAGGAATACACATACTATTAAAAATTATCATTCTTGGCAAGGGACAAAACAAATCTGTAGCTAGTGACCAATCACACTGCTTTCTCTCAAAAGAAGACAATAATTAATTTTCCCCCTCCCACCTAATAACTGAGTCCGCTACCTCACAGTGGAACAAAACAGATCTGCCCTTACACATAAAATGAAAGTCTAATTCTGAAAACACTAAAGTGACAGGAAAACATGATGTATTCTATGGAGTCCACTTTGCCTAATAAGCCTCACTCAGGGAATTTAAGAACAAATAAATACAAACCATTGTTCATAATGTGCAATTAAATAATTGGAAAAAATGTTACAGTCAATCTTTACCATTTGTTCTTCCTAAAAGCAGCTAAAAGGAAGATACACGGCTCATTCGCTTCAAAAGCTAAAATAAAACAATAAATAATGTTATGATCCAATTTTTATAACACTACTTGCCAAAGGATCTCAGTGATTAAACTGTTACAGATCACACAAAGCTGGCATTAAGATGAAGAATGGAAGAACATTACCTGGCAACTAATATAATTAGAAATGATGATTCTATATCATGGTTCCTTTGCAGCTACTGGGTTATCTTTCTAAAAGAAAATTTTGCTTGAGGAGCACTAGAAAGAACAATGGACTGGAGCCTGGCGATCTGGACTTCTGTTCTGGCTCTGATCAAAAATGAGTCAATACCTCATGGCCAAGTCACCAAATCACTCTTTGATTTTACTAACAACATTAGGGGCTAACAGTAAGTAAGTCCACAAAGGCCCTGTGTTTTATGATGTGCAGTTGAAGTAATAAGTCTTCAGTAGTAAGTCTTAACACAGGGCACTCACTAATAAAGAAATCAGTAGGTTCATTTTTGCAGAGGCACCCAAGGCACACATAAAAGTCTGAGACAGATTTGAATACTGCCAATAAGCACATCCATGTAAGAGTAAAATGCAAAAATAAGAGAATATAACAAAAACTACAAGCAGGAGGTACATGTTCTTCTATAACATCGTACTTCTTTTTATCAGAAAGAGTTTCTTTTCCCCTAAACAGGTTTTAAGAGTCACAGGCTGTTTCAGCTGTTCTTAACTCCCACTAGAAAACACTATTTATCCAAACGGAGAAAAAGGAAAAGTATAACATGATATTGAGAAAAATTCTACTAGCTACTGTTTTCCTTTTATATCTAACTGTGAAAATCAAGTTCACATGTAACTTCTGAATCCATTCTTGGGAACCACGAAACAATTATCAAAATCTAACTAAACACCAATCCTAACAGAATTTTTACACCATAGTGAGGAAAATTTTCAATCTGACAGGAATAGTAAAAACCTGCATAGTTCCTGCACATGATCTCCCTTTTAGTAGTAATAGCAGGAACCTACTATAACTGAGGAGCACACAAAAAGATTTAGGGCAGGCAGGCACACCTGGAAATACATGAACATTCCTTTGAATTCTTCTACAACCAATAATATCAACCACTACTCTTATTTTAAAAAGAAATCAGCTAAAAGCAACCACCTCAAAAACTAACCCTTCAATGTTATAAAGGATAGGACAAACAAGAAACAGTACAATAACATGTTAGTAACCAGCTCTAAGACACCGGAAATTGACCCTACTACTGATTTCTTTGAAAATAAGAACTACATAGGACTTCCCTGGTGGCGTAGTGGTTAAGAATCTGCCTGCCAATGCAGGGGACACGGGTTCGATCCCTGGTCCGGGAAGATCCCACATGCCGTGGAGCAACTAAGCCCGTGCACCACAACTACTGAGCCTGTGCTCTAGAGCCCGCAAGCCACAACTACTGAGCCCACATGCCACAACTACTGAAGCCCGCACACCTAGAGCCTGAGCTCTGCAACAAGAGAAGCCACCGCAATGAGAAGCCTGCACACCACAATGAAGAGTAGCCCCCTGCTCACCACAACTAGAGAAAGCCCACACGCAGCAACGAAGACCCAATGCAGCCAAAACTAAATAAACAAATTTATTTAAAAAAAGGAAAGAAGAACTACATAGAGAAACACAATAATACAAAAGAATACAGTCTACCACAAATATATATCCTCTAATTGTTGTACCAGTACCATACCAGAAGTAATACTTCGGTAGACTTTCATCTTACTCTGTTTCTGGTAAAACATTACCATGATCCAGAAAGGGTAAAAAAATGCATGTAACTAGAATCCCATTACAACCACATATCTGGCTAGATTAGGACAGAACAGAAATAGTATTTACGATATCAAAATACAAATACATTAAGAGGACAATTGATGAAGAATAAAAAATGTATTAAAGAAACTGGAAAAGTTAGTTTATTAAAAAATCATAAATTGTAATTTTATGATAAAAAAGCATTTATAAAGTAGCTAAGTGCCAATGTCCTTATTAATACCACCCTGCAAATCTAGATATCAACATATCCTTAAAACAGTGTTTCTTACATTTCCTAAATAAATGAGGGCTAGCACATACTTTAGAGTACAAGAATCCAAAGACATGTTCACAATCAACACTTCAGTAGAACAGAAATACTGAAAGGAAGAAATTTACATTTGTTCATGACTTCAGGCAGGTGTATATACTACAACAGACTAAAGCCATATGGTAACTTAATAACTCATAGTATCTCTGAAGATAAATGGTAGAAAAGATAATTTATTTTTTAGTCACTTATTTTGTAATGTGCCCAATCTGTCAACATTAAAAATAGCACATGCCTAGGAAAAATAACACATTAGCATTAATTACTGAGGAAAATCAGGATTAGATAGGACATTCTTTCAAAAGGAGCAGGCAGGTGACAAAATGTCAAGAGTTGGCTAAAAGGGAATTCCCTGGTGGTCCAGTGCTTAGGACTCTGTGCTTTCATTGTTGATGGTGCGGGTTCAATCCCTGGTCGGGAAACTAAGATCCCACAAGGCACTTGGAAGCCGCGTGGTGCGGCAAAAAAAAAAAAAAAAAAAAAAAAAGAGTTGGCTAAAAGAAGTAACTACTTCCTTCACCTTATACAAACAGTATAAAATACGCTGTTTTAGAACAACTGTCTTTAGCACTGCCATAGTATTTTTAGCATTGCCATAGCATTTAATGCATCAAGACCCGGTGTTATTCTATTCAACTAATTTTATATTTCCATTGGAAAATGAAACAAATTATAGCCTGGTCTGATGAGGAACAAGTATTGTTAGACTGAATGACTCTGTCAAACTATATGGTCATAATGTATCAAATTATTATTTCGAATTTAGCTTTCAAGAGATTAATCTATCACCTCTCAGTAACTGTTTAATGTTTGCTTGTAAGAAGCTGACCTGCCTTAGCCATGCCCAGTGCTCTTGATCTGTTTTAAGTATGCCCTTTTTCCAACCCAAAGCCACTGAGGATTTCCCTTCCCACTCCACTATCCTCAGCACATGAGCCAGGCCCAAGCTATCGCTCAGCTAGAACCCAGAGCTGACCCCAGCACTCCCCTTAATGGCTTAGAACCGGGATACTTTTCCTTATACAATCAGGGCTGCAGTATACATCCCTGGACCTCAACTGGAACTAAGAACACATTTTCCACCAGTACTCAGCTTGTAGGCATACAAACAAAATGTCTATGGCCACTTTAACAACAACTTAACAAGATCAGTGCAGTACAGAAGTTAAGAGCATGAACTCTGGAGCCAGTATGCCTGAGTTCAAATCTTGGTTCCACCTTTTACGAACTGTGTGATCCTAGGCAATTATTTTCTGTCTCTGTGCCTCAGTTTTCTCTTCTTAAGTGAGAATAACATCCATAAAGCTGCTGTGAGACTTGGAATAATGCCCGGAAATAGTGATTGTTCAAGAAATATCAGAATTATTTACTTGCAAAGCATTCAGCCAAGTCTCATGTAGAAAAACAAAACCCTCATACAAAATAACTGCCTGACTGGTACAGCAATCATATTTGTCTATACTGTAGAGACTCATGGTGTCACAACTGGTGATTTTATCATTAAGGCCAAAGCTTAAATGATTAGATCTTGACACCTGTCAAGCCCTACTTTAAAAAGCCAGGCTATAGACTATTCAAAATACTATATTTGTTTGGTTTTATTTTCAGTGTATGCTTGGGGAACAAACGCAAATTGACCTGTCTATTCCTGAAGAAGCTTGGATAAAGATTTAAGACTCCATTCACTATGGCAGCCACTAGCCACATATGGTTATTAAAATTTAAAATAAGTAAAATTAGGGAGGGACAAATTGGGAATCTGGATTTAACAGATACACACTACCTTATATAAAAAAAGATAAACAAGGCCCTACTGTATAGCACAGGGAACTATATTCAATATCTTGTAATAACCTATAATGGAAAAGAATCTGAAAAAAATGGGTATAATAACTGAATCACTTTGCTGTACACCTGAAACATTGTAAATCAACTATACTTCAATAAAAAATAAGATTAAATTACAAATTCAGTTCCTCATTTGCACCTTTTAAGTGCTCAGTTCCCACATGTGGCAGATCAAACATTATAACCACTGCAGAAAGTTCTTTGGACAAGGCTGTTATAATCGGAGCCCTGCAGCAGCACCACTGCCGAAAAGGCCTCCACGCACTGTCTTGCCTCCCAGGGAGTGGTGACACGAAGAGCATATCGAGGCACTGCCCCTCCAGAGGAGGTAAAGCTGGAGACCAGAGCTGACCCAAGGGAAGGTCCAGTGGACTAATTAATTCCAGCTCCAATTTTCATCTCCTCATTAGAGAACAATGTTCTAGAGCTATTTACCCAACTATTTCCAAGCATAAAGGAAAAAGAGAGATGATCAATTTTTACTGTTTTACTTAGTACACAGTTTTACTTCACAGTTCTACTTCCTCTCCTTTCCCCCAGTTCAGTCTATTCTAAAATAAAAGTACTAATGAGGTTTGTTTACCAATGAAGAGTAACAGCTGGGATTGACTAAGTAGCTGTGTGGGAAACAAGCTGGTCATGTTTCTCCCCATGCTATCCTGTCAAGATGAGGAAAAAAGACAAATTGAAACAAGCTAGCTGATTCAATTTGACACAAGAACTCTGAAAACTGGAAGCATCCGGTCTTTTCTGTTTCCCATCTTATTCAAAGGTGTGGTAGGCAAATTATAATTCCACAGTTCTGAAATCACCACAAACTGCTAGAAAAGACAGAACTATAAACCCTCTTGCCAAATCTGGGTCAAAGGAGTTGTAACAACTTTAAAGGACTGGGCGATGAAAGAGATCTGAGACTACCTGCCTCAAAATATATCCTGTTCAGAGATGTCTCAAGCTAAATTAGTTCATTGTTTCCTAACATTTCCAATGCAGTATCCTGCACAGCTTTTCAAGTAATTTTATTCTGCAATTTTGAAAATGTTGAAGTACTTTTAGTAGTATCTTACCTCAAACATTACTCTTTCAAAAATCAGTCTTCTCTGAAGTATTAGAGGGTCTCCAAAAGGTTTCCAACTAATATTTATTATTGGCAAAACACAACTGCTTTGAGGTTGGGTTGCCTTATGATGAAAAGACCCAGAGAGCATTGCCAAATATAGCAAATAAAAATATAGGGTGGTCTCTCAGAATTATTTTTCACAACTGCGTATGAATCTACAATTATCTCAAAATAAGAAGTTTATTTGAAGAAAACCCAGGACACCCAGTTAAAACTGAATTTCATATGAACAAGAAATATTGTATAAGCATATCCCATGTGTATTTGGGACATACTTATACTAACAAGTTATTTGCTGTGTAACTGAAATTCAGATTTAATTAGGTGTTCTGTATTTTATCCCGCCACCCTAGACTCAAAAGGATTAAAGGCAAAGAGTGGAAGTCGACAAAATCGGAAATCACCATCAATATAGAGAGTAAATATAGACAATGGGTGGAGAGGTGTGTCTTTAAAACATGCAAAGACATGCCTGAGAGCAAACCCTAAGGCTCTGAATCTAATGCCAGTGCAAGAGAATCCTGTCGGAAGAGGTTTTTTCCTACATTAGTTGTTCTCAATTCTAGATCCCACTCAATTTTAACCTGTTGACACAAATCCCAAATAGTGCCACAGACTTGTGCCTCTCTACCCCATCCAGTTCTGGCTTGCTCTGAGTCAGGGACTCTAGAAATGCCTCTGATTCTGTTCCTACAGAAGGGCTAGGCTTGGAACCTCTTCCTTCCAACTACAGCAGCCCATCCACTGGTGTTTAGATGAGTAGCTCCTGGTCTAGTTGTAACTATACATACATGCCAAAACCTTGGCTACAGGGTCTTCTAAAAAACTGCCAGATGCAGTTCAAGACATCTGGCTGAGGTTTAACGAAGAAATAAACTTGTTTTGGTAAAGTCATTTAAAAAATAACCCAACCCGGGCTTCCCTGGTGGCGCAGTGGTTGAGAGTCCGCCTGCCGATGCAGGGGACACGGGTTCGTGCCTCGGTCCGGGAAGATCCCACATGCTGCGGAGCGGCTGGGCCCGTGAGCCATGGCCGCTGAGCCTGCGCGTCCGGAGCCTGTGCTCCGCAACGGGAGAGGCCACAACAGTGAGAGGCCCGCGTACCGCAAAAAAACAAGTACTCTAAAGTACCAAGCAGGTAATGTAAATTACTTAAATAAGCCAGCACGCTTGAAAGAGTGAGGACTATGGTGAAATAAAGAATACCTGCCACCCCAAAAGAAATGCACATTGGATTTGCTACTCTGCCCCACTCACCTGACTTGCCACTTCACAGTTGCAGCCCTTCTCATAACCTATACGCCTACCCCAATATCAGGGATAGGCATGAACCATAAGTGCCTAACATTTCACCCTTACTCCACTCATCCCATTGTGATTGATTCAATGATGAACCCAATTAGAGTTATGGAGATGCAACTGGACTTCTGACAGAAATACTGGGGCCAGTAATCTCACACTATTTCATACTGCATGTGAACCTAAAGGATGTAACTGGGAGGTACTAGCAGTTATTCTATAACCACAATGACAAAGCCTGTACAATATTGGAGTCAACTAAAAGGAAACAGACCTGGCAGATGGAGAGGTAAGTCAAGACACTGAGGACATGCCTAAGGCCAACTCTACCCTGAATTTTCCAGTTACGTGAGACAACTTATTCAGTTGTGCCATTATTCAGTTAATGCCAACAAATTAATGCTTTTCTCAAACCAGTTTGGTTTGAATTTTCTACTACTGCAACCAAGTGACTCTTGATACAAGCATTCAAAATCAGTTTTTTAAAACACTTCACACAAACGCACAATGCTACGTTTCGCTCACAGGCTGCCGGTACGCAAGTATATGCAAATATAAACTCTTGGGTTTTATTTAAATTTTTTTCAAAATATTTTCTTTGTAAGATATAGTATACCTTAAGATTTAATATACCAGTACTAGCCTTCAAAACCACATCTGGCAAAAGGCCAAGAAGCAACAGCAGCCTTGATCATCACTACATAATATATATTACTTTCTTACAAGTATAGTAGACTATAATGCCTAGGTCTCTTTAAAAAGAAACAAGCCCTAAGCATGTGCACACAACACAAGCATAAACTGACAAGTATTCACGGAGTACTGTGCTAAAATGATTATGATCATCTCTTCACGGCCACCCCACATACACATTCTCACACACACAAATACACACAGCCGTGCACTAAGGCACGTGCCCACACACACACACACACACACACTCACACCTGATGCCGTCAGAATATCTAAGGCATTGTGATGAACAGCATGGCTTTTGGGATCAGACTTGAGCTTGAAGCTTGCTTCCACAATTAATTAGCATGTTTCTAGACTAGTTACATAATCTCTCAAAGATTTATTTACTCTTCTCACTTTTAAAAAGATGATTATAATATCTCCCTGAGAGAACTGAGAAAAAAGATAAATACATGTACATTACCTAGCAAAGTACCTAACACAGTCAATAAGTAATAGCTATTGCATCAAATGGGCATGCATACCTGCAATTAAGTGACACCTGTCATAATTCAACACATAAGAAAAAATGGTATAAAAATATAAAAGATTAGAAGCCTTGGAAAACATAGTCTGGTTCTACCGTGTACTATAAGCAAATTTTGTTTCATGAAGTTTTTAATATTCAAATTAAGTGTTCAAAAACAGCAAAATGACTATGGCATTAGGGTAGTAAATAAAAATCACAATCCAGAAAAACAGAGAACTATCTATCTTATTTAAAGTTTACATCAAATAAGGTCCAACTGTAATTAGATTAAGTCAACTTTACATCTTGAGATAATATTATCCCTCCAGGAATTAAGTTCTTAGAAAATAAGACACAAATAATTTGAATTAAGGTAGTACTTCTAAAAATTCCCAGAGTGAGAACACCATATTTGCTCATTAGAGACTGTCTAAAACATGAGTGCTAATGGCAAGATTATCCGTAACAAGGTAAAAGAGTTACAAATACATAAGCTTACATTTGCTTAAAGGTGTTAATATAAAAAATTAAACTCACAACAAATGACATTTCAGCTTAGAAAACCAATAATAGTACATTTAAGTCCAATGTAACCTCCTTACTAAATAAACTCCTCCATCTAGGAATCCTAATTAAGCCAAATATACTTCCTGTCACAAAAGTGATGTTCAAGACATACTCTCCATTCACAAAAAGGAAAGATTCTTTCTCAAGTAAAAAGGATGCACATACTACCCTAAGGCAGCAATAATGAAGAATCATGGGCAGAGAAATATATTTCAAAACAGAATCCCTTGGAAAACAGCTTGCATTTCTACACTGGGTGCTGAGCTTTCTTTCAGACCTTTCACATCTAATTACCTCCAGCCATGAAGGGTTATTAATCTTACTTTTACAAACTGGGGTGTGCCCCAGTTCTTAAAATCTATGCACAATAAAAAGTGGTAAGAGGGAGTAAAAGACAAGTTAACCCATGACAGACAGAAAGACACGGCAAACATTCCAAATCCATGCTGTCCAATACAGTAGCCACTAGCTACCTATGGCTATTAAGCACTTACAAAGTGGCTAGTCTGAAATGAAATACGTTGTAAGCGTAAAATACAGACCAAATTTCAAAGATTCTGTATATATTGTTTACATGTCGAAATAATAATTTTGGATATCTGCATTAATAAAAACTTTAAAATTAATTTCACTTTTTTTATATTTTTAATGTTACTAGAAAACTGAAAATTACGTATGTGACTTGCATTATATTTTTATTGGACAGCACTGTTCTAAGTCATAGCGTCTAAATCTATTAGTTTAGAGGACTTTCTTCATTTGTAATCATTCCTAAGTTTGTCTTTAACAACAAAAAAGAGATAAGCATCTGTCAATTTACACAATCTACATTTCCTGTCCCACTTCCGCACTTTTCATACAACCTCTTAGGACATGTTAACACCAGTGAACACTACAAATACAGAATAAATGTAATATATAATATAGATTATATACTTGAATATTATGCTGTTACTAATGTACTAGTGCTTTTGTCATGCAGCCAACAACTGATACACATTTTCATCAAAACAGAAATCCATTAAAACAAATCCATTTCAAGAGGTGATTAGTAGGCCAATCATAAAGTCAACCTAATTCCCAGAATTTTATTTGCCAGCTAGGCGTGGAAGGCCACATGTAGTTCCTACTAATGACAACTGGGCTTCTGTGATAATGTAATTAATGCCTGTTGCTTGTGATACTCAAGTCCTTGAATCCCCAATGTGCAACAGCTAGAAAAGTACAACTTCCTTGTAAACTTCCATTATTAAAACACAAAGACATATATAAACGTCACCTTTTTTAGTCACCAAGTATTTAAAAGTGAGAATAGCACTGTCTTATAAGAGGTTTAAAAAGGTAAAATTATAACATTTCCTCATTCTTATTTGAAAATAATATATTAATTGATTTGAACAATGAACTGCATCCAGATCCATTTCCCCCTAGGAGCATCCAGTGTCAATTAGTTACCTAAGTCTCTAACCACTACAACTCACTTTACAGGCTCATCTGTTACACCTTTAAATCCCAACTCCTCTTTTCAATCCTCTGCAGAGATTTCCTACTGCCCTTCCATGTCAGGATCCTTATCTTCAATTTTGAGTTTCACTAGGCTAATCTCTATTTTTTCTCTACTTTTCCGCCTATTCCTTCCATTGTGCTTGAACAAACCTACTGGTCTGGTGCTCCATTAACCCACCCCTTCTCCAAATCTTCTCTTTTGTTATATTTCCACTTCTTGTTCCCCCACACATTCTTAAGGGGGAAAGTCAAGGCAAAACATAATTTTATTTTTCTTTTCACCAGATATTTAAGAAGCTCTTTTAATTCTACTTTCAACATGCAAGCTCTCAACTTTCTAAAGGGTATAAAGTTATTTCTCTCCCAAGTATCTTTCCTGAATAAGTGACAAATTTTAATTTGTTTCTTCATACTAATTTACAGTAAATGTAATAATCCATTTATAAAACTAGAGCTTGGAAGGAAATTTGTGGTCCCCAAGCCTCCTGAAATGTTACACGTAAGTATCTGACATTTTACAGTATATTTAAGATTTTCATCCATATGGAGATTATATTGTAAAAGTTGTGATTAACAATTTTTATTTATTTATTTTTAATTAATTAATTTATTTATTTTTGGCTGTATTGGGTCTTTGTTGCTACGCACGGGCTTTCTCTAGTTGCGGTGAGCGGGAGCTACTCTTCCTTGTGGTGCACGGGCTTCTCATTGTGATGGCTTCTCTTGTTGCGGAGCACGGGCTCTAGGCGCGCAGGCTTCAGCAGTTGCAGCATGCAGGCTCAGCAGTTGTAGCACGTGGGCTCTAGAGCACAGGCTCAGTAGTTGTGGTGCACGGGCTTAGTTGCTCTGCGGCATGTGGGATCTTCCCGGACCAGGGCTCGAACCCATGTCCCCTGCACTGGCAGGTGGATTCTTAACCTCTGCGCCACCAGGGAAGGCCGATTAACAATTTTTAAAATCACTATTCATTTACCTCAACTTGATTTAATAAGTACTCTTAATTCCATGTTTTGGAAAGTTACTTTAACAGATTTTTTTAAGGTGTTTGTTTAATATACTCTCTGTCAATCTGATCCTGTATTCAACAAAACTTAAAAAAATACATATGTATCTTCCACGTGCTAGAAACTGGGCTAAATGCTGATAATGAAAAATGCAAAAGATGGCTGCTGAACACAAAAATTTAACTCTTACCAGAGAAATAAATCAATTACCATGCTGTATAATATTTTCTTATTCTGTCCCACTCATCACTGCTATTTGTGGATTAGAATTATTTTCTTGTACAATTATCGGTTCTAACACATTTTTTCAAAATGTTCTTCCATAAACATGCCTGTTTATTTTTCCATATAACTGCTATTTACCATTACATGTAACATATACAAGGTATGTAATATCTAACTCACTAAAAAAAACAGATGAAATAGGATTATTATCCGCATTTCTGAGAGAAGAGTTAAATAACTTGCTCAAAAGCTCACAGTTAATTTGTTGGAGCTGGGACTTGAACCTGTATTTGTCTAACTCCAGAGCCCTTTATCTGGGTCAGCTGGACTTCCTGGATGTACAAAAGGACAGTTTTTGCTCGTCTGTTTGTTTTGCAGGTGGGGCGGGGCGGTGGGGGGTGGGGGAATCTTGTCTCTGCTTTCCCTAGTTGGGAATTTTACAGTCACAGTTATTACCTAACTATAATGGTGGCACCTTTGGTTTCCCCCCCACCCCTAAATTTAAAAGAACTGTTCGCAAGTATTTTCAACAAATAGAATATTGGCTTTTTGTTAAAGAGAAGCATATTTTATTATTTTAAGGAAAAATTCTCTTCTACTTCACTGTTTAAGACTTGAGAGTCAGTTAAAATACACCAAATGGTGCTCAACATCAGGAGCGTTTAGGAAAATGCAAATCCAAACCACAATGAGATGCCACTTCACACCCACCAGAATGGCTATAATGAACAAACAAACAAATAAACAACAGAAAATAAGTATGGCAAGCACGTGGAGAAATTCAAACCCTCATACATTATTGGTGAGACAGTAAAGTAGCACAGACTTTGTGAAAAACAGTTTGGCAAGTATATGACCACGATTCCACTCCTAGGAATGTACCCCAAAGAACTCAAAACAGGTATTCAAACAAATGCCTGTACACACAAGTTCACAGCAGCACTATTCACAACAGCCCAAAGGTGGAAACAATCAAAATGTCCATAACTTATGAGTGGATAAAATGTACCAAATGCTTTTATTTCATATTGTGTTTCTTTTTTAAAAAAAAAATTGAAGTACAGTTGATATACAATATTATATAAATTACAGGTGTACAATATAGTGACTGGCAATTTTTAAAGGTTATACTCCATGTATAGTTATTATAAAATATTGGCTATATTCCCTGTGTTGCACAATATATCCTTGTAGTTTATTTTATACATAATAGTTTGTACCTCTTAATCCCTCACCCCTATGCTGCCCCTCCCCCCAATAACCACTAATTTGTTCTCTGTATCTGTAAGTCTGTTTCTTTTCTTTTTTTTAGTTATATCATATTATGTATTTCTTGAAACGCTCAATAACTTTTCTTCTTTAGCCTACTGTTGTGATATATCAGAGGACTGGGAACTGCCATTCTTCAGTCTTGCAACAAACTCCCTTTGTTTGAAGAGTATTCTATTTTTACAATTTTTTTTTTTAAAGAAGATGTTGGGGGTAGGAGTTTATTAATTAATTTATTTTTGCTGTGTTGGGTCTTCGTTTCTGTGCGAGGGCTATCTCTAGTTTTGGCAAGCGGGGGCCACTCTTCATCGCAGTGCATGGGCCTCTCACTGTCGCGGCCTCTCTTGTTGCGGAGCACAGGCTCCAGACGTGCAGGCTCAGTAGTTGTGGCTCACGGGCCCAGTTGCTCCGCAGCATGTGGGATCCTCCCAGGCCAGGGCTCGAACCCGTGTCCCCTGCATTGGCAGGCAGATTCTCAACCACTGCGCCACCAGGGAAGCCCCTGTTTTTACAATTTTAATGCTCTTTGTTCATCAATGAAATTAGACCATTGTCATTTTGGCAGTACTAGTATCATGCTTGGGGACTTAGGTCATATTTGCCTCAAAACATGTTTAAGGTAGTTTGTCATCTTTTCCTATGGTCTAGAATAAAAGATAACATGGGAAAGAGCTACCACTTGGAAGTTTAAAACATCTTAATTGTAAACCTATAGAGAAAAGTATTTAATAAAAGTATTAAGCATAAATTTTTAAAAGTTATTTTACAAATGATCTAATCCACGTTTTCAAATGAATCATCCTGTCGATTATCGTTAAGAGACTGCTGCTGAAGTTTGTTTGTTTTAAATTTTCTTTTTTTTAAAAATAAAAACATCTAGTAAGATTTAGGGATGTCTCTGGTGCTTTTAGCTAATGCCATCTTCCTCCAAAGTTGCACCTTATTAAGTTCTGATTTACTTTTATTTTCAGCTGTTCGCACTAAAATTTCATGCCCTCATTAAGTCATTAGCTACACACACATACATATACATATACACATGGCGCTAATGTTTCTCACACTCCTCCCACTTTTACCAATCTTTTGCATTATGACACAGGCAATCAAAGTATAGAGAGTGCTTACGTTAAGAAACAGCTAGCCATTAAAAACCAAGTAAGAAACACAACCTTAACTGTTCTCTAGCTTCACAGAGAATAAATGGTATTTCATTATCTCCCCTGTCCCTTCCCAACTCTCCTCATCCCAACAATGACCCTAAACCTCAGAGCACTATTTCTCAAAAAACTGATTACAGTGTAGCTAGTACGTGAATCCTAAGACATGCTTCTCAAAATGCACATTCTCAGGCCACCCTTGGACTATGAAATTAGAATCTCTGCTTTGGACAATGCTTGATTACAAGAATGTTTTGCTTCACCAAGCCTAACCAGAACACTGCCCACATATAGCATTAGGGTAAGGTAACCCTACAACTTATCATACTAACTGGGATATTTCTGAAAGTGAAAGGAAATGCTATTAACAATTACACCAAGACAAAAGATATAAACCAGGATGTATGGTCAAAGTAGGGTTCCTGTGGTATGCCGCACCTTTGAGAATTTGGCTAGTTTCAGAACTACTTTCAACTTAGGAGTTCATTAACATTATCCTAAAATGTAGTGCAAGAGTATTATACTAAGAGGTGAAAATATAAAGAAACATAATATCCACACCCAGTTCTGGTGCCCAGTTCAGTTAGAAAGAAAGGGCATGTGACAAGAGGCGATAAGTAGCAGAGAATAAATATGTAAGTCTCTCAAAAGAGAGATATGCAGGAAAGGCTTCACAAGATGTAGGATTTGAAATGGGCCTTAAAGGAGCACTACTGTTTGGTGGATGAAAGCCATTCTATGCAGTGAGAGAAGGTAAACAGAGATGCAGAACCTAGAAACCCATGTTATGCCCAGGGGGTGGGAAACAGACCACTTTTGCCACAGCATAGCTTTTATACATAACAGAAATTAAAAATAAAGATAAGTTAAGAACCAAATGCAGAACATTTTGACGGACACCCACTAAAATTCCTGAGGGAATTCCATAATCAAAAAGCAGCTGTGACACAATGTGGCATGAGTGCCCAGGGGAAATGAGAAGGGATAAAAGATACAAGAGTGAAAAAAAAGAAAAATACCCCACATAAGAGGAAGTACTAAATACTTAAAGAAGAGTAATTAGCAGAAAGAAGAGACATTTCAGGCTCATCAAAAAGAAGTTGAAAGTAAAAACATGTAAGAAGGCAGGCAGTTAAAACAAAAAAGAAATTAAAAATAAGTCATATGAAGAAAACACTGACAGCTAGATTACCAAATAGCTTTTTCAAATAAAACAGAAGAGGAAAAGCCAGATTACAAAAAGATGAAAGAAATACAAGACAGAAAAGTGGAGATGTGGCTACATATATGGCTCAGTAAACTAAAAGATAAATGGGCAGCCAGATAGTGGATAAGAAGAGAAAAGATAACAATTAAATGGGCTTAAAAAAAAACCAAAACTCTCAGAAACAGGATAAGGTTAATAATTGGAAAGAGATTGGAGATAAATGAAAAGGAAAGGTTCAGTTTCAGGCAATGGGCTAGCAGAAAAATCCTGTTAAGAGCAAAGATTTTCCTGTAAATAAAATCAAATTCACTCACAATAAAAAGATCAAAGGAATATACAAAGATACATATTTGCCAGAGAGTGTGTATATGTACACGTTAAGGTCATACAAAAAGCTTAAATTTAATGAAAGATTTCAGAGTTTGGGGGAGGTGTAAAGAAAGTAAAATGCTAGAGGAAGAAAATACCTATTTTTTGCCTAGAAGACAATTTCATATGCAGTAAAATCATACACACTTGGTCATGATAGATTTTACATAAGAAGTCTATTACAAATTATACATTACTTAAAGCAATGCTATACAAAAATATTTTTATTACAGCATTATGATTTGCTATCATTATAATGTGGAATCTAGACCAGTAATTTGCAACTGGAAATGATAACCCTTCTTCCCCCCTAGACATTTGGAAATGGGAGGAGGAGTTGGTTTCTGGTGGCCACAATACTGGGAGAGGCCCTTCTAGCACTATGTCAGCGAAGTCCAAGGATGCTCAGTGTCTTCTAAGGCAAAGCACAACCCAGTCCAAAATGCCAAAGTGGACACCAATAAGAAACACTGTAAACAGACAAAGAAGGTCGCTTTTCTTGTGCATTCTTCTTGTATATTTAGATAAAAATGAACAACAAAGTTCATTTTTAAATTTAATTCTTGTGATAATTTGATTCTGATAAAGGTCTTTGCATTCCACCTTAATCAATTTTAATTCAGAACTTAAGAACAGACATAGAGTTCTAATAAAGGAATTTTGGTTATTCTAATGCTAAGACATTGATTATCCCTTGACAAATGAAGACGTGGCCAGGAAAATATGTTATGTTTAAAGCAATAGTTTCAGTTAAGTATTCAGTTTTAAAAATAACACCCAGGGCATTGGTTAAGTTGAATAACATGCATTTGCATTTTTTTTTACCACCAAATATGTCCATGCAACTTTTACACATCCAGAGTTTCCTAAGGCAAAGCAATTTAAGTTGAAGTTTATTTAAAATTAAGAAGGTCTGTAAGGACTACAGCAGCAATATACTGAAGTACTGCAATGGAATGAAACACAACAAATACAAGTTTACAATAAGTCTGAAAAGGATAATAGGAAACCAACTCATTATTCTGAAAAGGAAGAAAAAAATAAATCTGATAAACAAGGGGAAGAATTAACCACTTATTCTGCCTTCACTACGTAACTCACCGGATTGGTAACCAAATGGAAGATGTGGGTAAATTTCTCTTAAGAGATGTATTCCAATGGCTACCAGCATCACAAAAAGACAATCAGATCTTAAGTGTTTCCTGATAGAAAAGCTCACTACAACCTATAAAGCAGTTTTGTCAAAAGAAAAAAAGGAGGGGGGCTATCAATCCTGAATATGAACAAGCCTCTTGACCTAACTCCCAAATTTACAGGAAACACTGAACACAAAGAAAGATATTATACTATGACTAAGAATGCAATAAGCAAATACAGACTTAGAAACTCAGCCCTATTTCATTAAATAAATTGCAAAAATGAAAAAGAGAAAGACAAAAACAAAAAAAGAGAGAACTTATAGACTGGAAGATACATAAAAAACATCGATCAATCACAGTGTCTCTACTTTATTTGGATACTGATTCAAATTAGTTGCGAAGAAGGAAGGCAGACATCCCTGAGACATGTGTAAATTTGAACAATGACTGATTCAAGAATTTTGATATTTTTAGATGTGTTAATGACATTGTGGTTAAATTAAAAGAAATCCTTACCTTTTGAAAATGCACACTGAAATAGCTGTTTTTTTAAAAATGCAGATGAAATGATGTCTGAGATTTGCTTCAATGTAATATGGGAGGGTGAAACGGTTTGGTGTTATAAATGAAACAAAATTGGTCAAATGTTGGTAACTATTGAAACTGGGTGAAGGCTACAAGGGTATTTATCACACTAGTCTGTTTACTTCTGTATATGTTTCAAGTTCTCCATAATAAGTTAATTTTAAAAAATTAAGAAACCTCAGCAGGAGGGAAAAGCAATCATTTGCAACATGTTTATTTTCGGGCTTATAAAAGAACAAAATGAATACTTGGCATAGTCCTCTAATGGATATGGGGATATTAAGCATCTGGGAGGATATAACAGAAATGTCTTTAAAAATTTTAAACAGACACTGATGTAAATAAAATAAAGAAAATCTAAAGGTGCACTAGTTAAAACCATCACTGAATTCCACATGGGTCACAAGCATTTAAGTTTGTGTTTAAACCCTTCAAATGCCAGATTTCCCCTCTTTGTGATAGCAGGTAAATTTACTACAAGTATTTACAAATCCAACAAATATTACCAATACCCTTAGAAACAAGTGTGAAACAAAACTAAAACCATAAAGCCAAGGCTTTATGATGCCCTCTACATTTTGTTGTTGCTACTGTTTAAATTGAGAAGACTACAGAAAGCAGTAGGAAGCCATAAAAAATGTGCAGCCACAATCTTCTGAGATTGATTCTCTTGGGGACCCTAAATAAATGGATTCTTGACTTACTAAAATTTAATGTAAAAAAATGATCCATTTGTAAAGGACCTATAAGATGGTAAATGGCAAAACAAACTACAAATAACCACCCTCAGAAAGGGAACGAATGGTGTTTATAAAAAGCGAGTCCCATGGATATAAAGGCAGAATCATCATGATGATTTATAAGTAAAGGAAAATAAAATAAAAAGGTAACAAAATTCATGTTTCCCTAGGCCTTTCACTCAGACCAAAACATGTGGAGCTATACTCCCAAAAGCAATTTCAGACTAGAGATGTCTTTATTTTTCCCCAGACAAGCTAGAAGTTAAACAGAATGACAAAGTATATTTACTCTGGGACAGTGAAGCGGCAAAGAAACTTCAGAATGGCAAAACTGGTCCAAATCCCTCCAAAACAGACAGACTAAACCTTGGACAATGAATGAACAAGGCAATATTGCAACTCCTTTCAAAGTTTTATCTGTTGCAAATAACCATAAAATTAAAACAATTATTATTTACAACAAGGACCAAACAGGAGGCTGGGATTTTAAAAATTTAATAACTCTAGAAATTTGACCCTCCTGCTATTACTTAAGGTTAATCACATCTTACTGACCATCACATCAAAAACAGGTGCTAAAAGGAGCTTACACTATTTCCTTTTATACCCTTATAAAACTGATGAAATGTCAACAGAAAGAAAAACCTGAAAGCTTTAAATTTTAATTTTAATACAGCATTTAGACAAGATGCAAGATACAGATTTGATTCATAAAATTCATTTAGTTTTATCAATCTAAAATGAACTATATCAACCTAGAAGGTCACACTGAAAACATTAGGTTTGTTTTGCTAAATGGAACAGTTCCTCTTCCAGAGAGACTCCTAGGAAAAAAGCTAATCTCCATACTATTATCTGGAAATATTTTTGTATAAATTCACAAGTTTAGGAAAAATAGTGTTTAAATAAACAATGAAACGATATAAAACAAGATAAAATTAAGAGGGATCTAATATAAAGCCAAATTTCTATAAAAAGTCAGATCTAGTACCAGTATTAAAAAATAACAAGTGCACATGTTGCTGAGAAATCAGCATTAAAATACTCCTAAAATCCTATGTGATTAGGACTTTTCTCCATAAAGCTAGAAATTCTTATCCATAGATTTTTTTTCCAACTTCAAAGCAATTCATAAACATAGACCGCTTCACAATACCCCAGACAAAAAAGTAGAGGCAGATTTAAAGTCTCATTGCTTTGCCCAAAGAAAACCCTTACACAAGGAACTACAAGCCAGAGAACAAAGATTTGCCTTTTCCATTACGATCGTATTCAATCCCTGACCTTCTTCCTTACAAGGCAAGAGAATAACCAAGAAAGCTGGCAACTTGGGGAATGCTCCTTGAAAAGAAAATGCTTCTGAATGATTTAAAAAAAGAAGAAAAAAAAAAACTCAAGGTGAGCCTAGCACCCTCAAGCCAAAGAAGGCAACTCTTCTTTCTCCAACTCACCATCTGGACCTCACTTGCCAGGTTCTAAAACCATACAGTATTTTGGATCCTTCAAGAGACTATAAGCAAACAAATGGGATGTACTTATACTAAACATGCACCTACAAACCCTTAAACAACTCTGAATGCTTTTACCCAATTTCTCAAGCAGCAGTATACAAAAGCAAAAGTGCTTACCTTCACGTAAAAAGTAAGCCTAAAGGGCTTCCCTGGTGGCGCAGTGGTTAAGAATCTGCCTGCCAATGCAGGGGACACGGGTTCAAGCCCTGGTCCGGGAAGATCCCACATGCTGCGGATCCCACATCCCACTTGTTGCGGAGCAACTAAACCCATGCGCCAGAACTATAGAGCCCCGCGCTCTAGAGCCCATGAGCCACAACTACTGAGCCCATGTGCTGCATCTACTGAAGCCTGCACACCCGTGTTCTGCAACAAGAGAAGCCGCCGCAATGAGAAGCCCGTGCACCACAACGAAGAGCAGCCCCTGCTCCCCTCAACTGCGAGTAGCAATGAAGACCCAACACAGCCAAAAATAATAAATAAATAAATGTATTTAAAAAAAAAAAGTAAGCCTAAATTTTTGCCCTGGAGCTGTTATGTATATGCACTACATGTGTGACAACTCTCAGATTAGCTTTTGAAATCTTAACAAGAATGACACTTCAAAGGATTGTTTTGGGAATTAAATAAAATAGCATATTAATAGGCACTATACTATGGAATCCAGTAGTGTCAGGCTGGGTGCTCACTTATTCATGAAGTATATATCCTTTGTATATAAGGAGAGAAATCGATTTCTCACTGAATATCCATATGCTCCCTGACATTTTCCAGCCACCTTGCAGTTGGTCGAGGCCATGTGATTAATTCATGCCTTACTTCCAGACCAAAGCACTTAACAGTTAGCCAGCACATGACCCTCTAGCTATCTTGCCTGGACACATGTTCCAAATGGCAGGGCTACAAGATGTAAGCTGCACAGATCTGAGCCAACACGTGGAAGAGCTAACCAGGAGAGTCCCTGGACCCGAAGAGGACTTCATATAAGTGAGACAAACGTTTATATGTTCATGTTATAATCTTTCTAGGTTTGTTTGTTAACGCAACACAGCTTAGCAAAATTCAGCGTCTCCTTTTACAGCCTAACTGCACTCAAATGCTAGACAAAATGCATACATAAAAATGGCAAGTCCTGAGCTTAGGTATTAAAGGATATCTTCCTTTCTGTGTAATTTTGTATATCCAGAATGAACAGAATGGTTAAAAGAGAATTCTGATAGCAAAGTAGAAAAGTAATCCAATGTACACAGAATAACTTAAAAAGAAACTGATACTTATAGTTTCACCTTAAGGAGAAAAAATTCTAAAATCAAGAGTCTAAACTTTTTTCTAGTTAAGCACACAAGTTATACAAAAAAAACAAAAAGCAACAGTACAAAAATAACAACTGAGAAACTAAAAACAGCTATCAGGAAACAGGTAAAAGAAAGAAAAGCTGAACAAGACTTTAAACGCCCTTTCACCATGAGTAAAATAGCTGAAGTCACTTGTGATTGTAACAGAAGTATTATAGAGCCACAATTGCTTACCCGCAATTCTGGAATATCCCCAAAGCTCTAAAAATCAAAGATTAAAAAAAAGTAAGTTTGGAGAAAAATAATTTGGCAGCAACACCAAACATGAACTAACCAAAAACTATCTGTAGTGTCTATTTATCCCCTTAATATGAACATTCATACAATCTGACTGTAGAAATATGAATGTTTGATTATGGAGTGCTTCTCCAGATCCCACTGGCGGTGTTACATAAAACACAACAAATGTATCACATTCCCTTTCTACAATCTTAAAATTTCCAAATTCTCAAACATTACTGGCCTCAAGAGTTTGAAATAAAGGACTGTGGACTTGTAACAATAATAGAAGTAAATAATCTCTGTATTGTCTTAATGATCAAAATCAAAATCAAATGAAGAGCATGGCTTTCTAACCTGTTTGTAGTTCAATCAACGTACTGAATCCAATTGAATTTTGATGACTTTCCAATGGTATTTCTACTTGACGATACTTCAATATTCCCAGTAGCACACAGATACAACCAGCCTAAAGCTAAATCATGAGAGGGTATAATTAACTAGAAGGAGACTAGTTAATTAAAAATACTGCTGTAAGCATTTCTGGCCTCAATAGACCATAATTTAGCAGGTACTCAAGGTAGCCATTCCTGTAGGTTCACATAAAAAAAACAGACATGTATCAGATAACATAAGATAAACTACAGCACAAGAGTAGTGGGAGATGGGGACACCAACTCTGAGGAAGGTACAGGAGAATGTATTCAGTAGGCATCACTAGTAAGATAGGAAAACAGTAAAAAAAAAAAAAAAAAAAAACTATGTAAAAATTAAAGAGGCAAGGCACTGGAATAAACATCTACAGCAGGATTTCTCAACCTCAGCACTACTGACATTTTATAGCCCAGATAAATCTTTGTTGGAGGGAGCTGACCTAGGCATTACAAGGTATTTAGCAGCATCCCTAACCTCTACTCGCTAAATTATCAGTAGCAGCCCCTCTTCCCCCAGTTGTGAAAAGTCTCTAGGCATTGCCAATTGCCCCCTAGGCCAGGGTGGGGTGAGGGAATAAGAAGGCAAAAACTGCCCCCAGTTGAGAACTGAGGCAAGAGAAATATTAAAAGTTTAAAGATGTTTATTCTTCTAGATTCTAAAATGCCAAATATACTTCCTGTTAAAAGCAGTATGGGAAGGGAAAAAAACCATTTTCTATTTCTCTAGATCTACAGTGGTTTTATTCTGTTTTTAATCTTAATTTTGTAGGAAAGACCAGAATGGCAGATCAAGTTCTCTGTTATCAATCGGAGCGCCCGGCACTCTAAGGAACAATGACTTGTTGACTTTCTTATAACTAAACATATCCATCTGCTGTTACAGCAACTTATTCAAGGAGAGAAGAATAAGGTACCAGTTGGTTATGTATAGAAAGGAACAAAACAATTTGAGTCTTGCATGCAGCAGCAAAGTAACCATGCAACTTTTTAAATGCACAGTTTTCACACACTTTCTAATTACATTATCTGCACTGAAATTAACAGATCCCTAATAAAAATGTGACCTTTAGATGGGGAAGAATATTATTTTCAATCACATCATTCTTTTGGAAAAAATTTTTAGTCACAACAGATCTGAGTCCTTCTGCTACACTGGCATATATGAGGGAAATAATTAGCTTTACTGTGAATCAATTTCCTTTTACAATAAAAATGGTAACAAAATACCTCTGAATAATCATATTAAAAATTACAATTATGAAAAAGTAAAGAATATATGGGATATATAATAGATTTTCTCCAATCCAAACTCATTGTTTTGCCTGGAATTTCTATTCCTGTCCATCTGACAGACTTCAACTTATTTATTAACTTAATAAATCTTCACATGAAAAGCACTGTGTGAAGACAGAAAAATGTTCAAGACAATCCTTTCAAAGGACTACTAACTCTTGCAGAAGGTAGACAAACAAGTAAATAATTATAGTATATAGTATTAACATACCGGATTCATGTATTGATATTACAGCTGTGCTGAACCAACTATTAGTTTATTGAAAAATAAAACATTTAAAATTATCAGGAATGTCCAAGTACCAAGAAAAATCCTCATGATTTTTGAGGTCTATGCTGATGTCAAAATGTAATTAATTAATAATAAAATAAGAACTACCCTTGGTAGATGACCACAGTAGAGTGAGATGGAAAACACCTTCAGTCAGAGTAGTTCTATACTTATCTGTTTCACAAATTGAGCGTCCAACTGAGATTTAATTTTTATAAAAAGGCAATTGCAGGATTTTTTTTCAACAGTTGAAAACAAAAGGACTAGATGATTAATGGCACAATTTTGTTTTATAAAATAGGGTACCTTCACATAGCACACACTGGCTAATATAAACTGGCTAATATTGTTGGCTAATAACAATCAAATGTATAAGTAAAAAAAAAAAAAAGCAATCTATCCATATGTGTGGGAGGGTTTAAAACCAAGTATTGTATAAGCAACCAACAAAGCTATGTAGATATCACATTATTTTGATCATGACCTGCCTTCATACACCAATTAGAGAAAGCTTCCAAAATCTCTCCCTAGATCAGAGAGAAGGAAAGAATGCTATGTTTAGGTAACGAGTAAACTGTATCAATTCAGAATCTAACTTTTACAAAAACATTGATATAATCTCATTCTCAATACAGTAAAACTACAAATTCCTACAATGGAACATTTAAAAGGGAAAACATACCTATCACCATTATTTTAAAATTTTTTATTATAATTTATTGGACAGTCAGAGCATTCTCTACTGAATTAAGTATCATCAACCTTATGCATATTCCTTTAAAGAGGATATACTATTTGTTCAGCTTTACCCAATATTCTTAGGTTTATTTTCTTTTTTACTCAAGTTCCAAGGAACTGCTTTTACTAACATCAAAAAAAACAGCTGCCTGACATAGTCTCAATAAATAGGTGCGGAGCTGATTAAGATGAAATTATTCCTACAGTCGGATGCTGATGCACTGGAGAAAACGCCAGCAAGAGTGAAGGCATACTGCTATAAACTAGCTCTTTAACCATGCTACGGCCGTTTTATTGACCAAGTTTACATTGTTAAAAAAATTTTAAACATATTAATTCATCTAATCCTCACAACAAACTTACAAAGAAGGATATCATTTTAATCTTCATTATACAGATAAGAGACTGAAAGACAGAAATATTCCATACCTTATCTAAGTTAACATAGCTATTAAGTGCCAGAGCAGGGATCTGAACCCAGACAGTCCAGTCCAGTGAAGTTCTATCTTCCCTAGAAATGGTGCAAAGTGGTGGTAATCCTCAAAGGGAGATGGAGCTCATCCAGTTAGACAATTAGGCTTACAAATAAATCAGGGCTTGCCAACTTCTGGTTTAGAACTTAACTGCTTCTCTTAATTTTTTTTTTTAGAAAGAAGGAAATGAGCAAAACTTGCAAGCATTAGTACCTACTTTCAGGTTTCGCATATTAATACTATAACTTGATACCGTCACACCTCCCTCCCAATAAGGTCTTTCCCACACTCAAAAACTATTTACAAATGTCCCTGAATACCTACTTTAACACAGATTCAATCTGAACATATTAAAGAATATTTTTGGAGAGTATTTTTCTACTTTCTCAGATACAGAAAGAATTAGAGGCTAAGTTCAAAATCCAGCACCTTTCTAAACTTCCGCCACCTGTCAAGTCCTGAGAGGACAAGGACACTCTTTGGATGGAACATAAATGTCTTAATAGCACATACAATTTCCCTTCATTCTCACTGGTGTATCAGCTGTTTATACTCTAATCTGGAATACAGTAAAGAGTATGAATTGAAGGCACTAAATGTCATATCCCTATGTTTAGAATGCTTTGGCCTAAAGCACTCCAATACCTAAAAATTGAAATGCCATCAAATCATTGGAAATAACATTTTATCAAACTTTTACACTATTGGGAGAAGAAATATCAATACTATCAAAATGTATTCAAACATGCTTAAAGCCACACACTTAATTCAGTAATTAAGTCTATCCTATGATCACCCTGGGTGTATACATATTTGACACAGCTATATAATAACTAAAGAATATTTTATTAATTAAACATAGGAAGGAATTTAAGAAAAATCTTAATCAAGTCTGAGTAAGTTTGCTTTTGTTGAGTTTTCTTGTATTCCATTCTACTTTTTCCTGAATGTACACAGACATACTTTACATTTCTTCCCTGAGGAAGAATTAAATGTGTCACGTACTTTGATAAGCTTATAAAAATCATATTCAAAACCATAATGGAATTCTGATTAACTACACATTAAAGTCAAAAGAATTAGGTTTCATAGATTTCAGGCAATATTAATTCACATACTCTACAATTTATTAATATAGAGTCCCATTTTTAATTAAGACAAAAATTAACAAATTTAAACTGTACGATCATCATAAAGCTAAAATTCTCACCAATGCACCTGTGAATTACAAGAACACGACAAGTATGACACAAGGTAAAAATACAATACAAATTTTAAATTAGCTGTCAAATTCCTAAAATGCCTCCACTAAACACTCACTATTCCAAATTCCTGCTCAAGAACAAGGACTAGATGTTCTTCCACCCAAAAGAATCTGAAGACTTATAGAAAAACACACGAAACTATGTGGGTATTTTACTTGTCCAGCATATGAAGGAAGGCTGTCCCCAAACTAATAAAAAAAACTTCTCCAGTCTCCTACTAAGACTCATATTTTCTGTTTTTTTTCTTTAATCACTCACACAGTCTCAAAGAAACTCATACATAACAAGAAGCAGAGAACTGAAAGATGTCATTTGCAATAGTTGACAGTGATCACAAGTTGTGACAAGGGAAAGCACAGATGCTGTTTCCAAGTTACTGCACATGGGCAAGCCCAAAGGTTCACTATTTCACTAGCCTAATCACTAAATGTAAAGCATTATTTCATGGACTGAAAGGAAATCTGGTAGATAAAGAGAAAAATAATAACAAGTTAAACTTTCTATCTCCAAGAAAGACTCTACTTCCTCTAAAATAATCGTCAGTGACCTTGTGGAAACATTCCTGGGCTAAACATGTAGAGCACATTTCTTCAGCAACCGCAACACTAAGCTACTCCTCTGAGGGCATCTCACACATCTCTACTGGGTTCGCTAGATTTACACAAGAACACTAGTTTGTGCCATTTGCAGAAAATCAACAAAAACCTTTAAAGAATGTTTGACCTTACATGCAATTTTAAAACATTTAAGACCTTTGAACTGATAGATCTTTACGTCTTTTACAATGAGAAATACCAGAATACACTCTGCCAAGTTAAGTGATTCTTCCAGAGAGCAAATTTAACTTGACCTCCCTAAATGGCTACAGATTTGACACACCATTTAGAAGCCTGAAAGGAAATACTTTGATTTATTTATTCTCTAAAGCAGTGCTGTTCAACAAATATAATGCGAGCCACAAATGTAATTTTAAATTGTCTAACTGTATTAAAATGGCAAATAAATTAATTTTAAAACATTTTATGTAACCCAACATATCAAAAATATTAATATTTCAACATGCAATAAATATTTTTCAGAAAATCAGTAAGATATTTTACAAAAGTTCTTTTCTTCATACTAAGTTTTCAAAATCTGATGTGTATTCTACACTTACAGAACATCTCATTTTTGGACTACAACTGAAATGGTCAATAACCACAAGTGGTTAGTGGCTACATTACTGGACAGTGCAGCTCGTAAGCGCTACTTTGAGATCTGACATACCACTATGTTTAAAATTAGTCTACATTCATGTTTCCTTTTTGAACTGAAATGTCTGATTACAAGTATGAGCAAATAAGGATCAGATCACCTTATTGGAGGACCCACTTAACACACATGATAAGAAGCAGTTGGATTATATCCTATTATATCTCAAGTAGACTTCAGAAATAGGTCTGATCATCACAAGTGAACACAACTTGTAGCAAAAATATAGGTAAAACAAGAAAACATTTTCATATCAAACCACAACACTTCCTTATTTCTAGCAGCCACTCTTGTTCTTGAGTAGGTATCTCCATGCACATCATCTAAAGACTGGTTTTCTAAGTTTGATGAATTTTGGAAGCCATAAAGTCACTGTTGAAAAACTGAGCACTAAGTAAGAGGAATTTTTAAAAAATTTTCAGGAAAAAAATTACCAACCAGTTACTATTAATACACCTATACCAACCAACAATCTTAAATTATTCTACATGAGTTTCACTGAAATGACTTCTTCCCACAAATTCCAACTCATTCACTGCTTTTTATACACGAATTTCAAGTACTAAAATTACTAAGAATTTTCCCAAGTAATTAGGCCATTTAATTAAAATGTAAATAATTCCAGCAATGCATTCTCTAGAAAACAGCAACTAAAACCATTAGCTTAGCACGTAAAAAATTTGTCCTTAAGGCAAATTACTGAATAAATCAAACAGAAACAACTATACTCTTGTTTACTGCATTTACATTTTGTAACACCACATTCAGCAATTTCTAAATTTGGAAGGTCAGTTCAGATTGCACACAGGCAGTAACTTTAAAGCTTAGCAAAATTTTAGAAGTTTCTGCAATATACTTCTGAATAAACACAGTATAGAACTATTACAGCAGAACAAAAATCAGCACTATTCATACTAATCCCAGCAAGAAGCACAAAATCATATTCTTAAGTCCAAATTGTATGATACACGCTAAAAAGGTTTTTTTCCACCTAAATTTAATTCACCCAAGACAATTTTTGTTTAATCCACTTGCAAAGCTGAAAAGAAACAAATGTAGCCTCTTCTGCAGCACACATATTCAAGGACAATACATGAATCTCTTGATATTTTTCCACAATTTGAAATTAAAACAAAATTTGTTTCTTACCTGCAGTTAGGAGGAGGATCAAGGGTTATTTCAGCTAGCTCCTTCTGAATTCTGTTAGTGAAATGAGAACAGACAAAAAGGATTTGAGAGAGTCTACAGAATAACCGGGGAATTACACTGCCCTCTACCACCATGCAGTTAAATGCAAGGCTGGCTTCGCCTTCAGTAATGCTAACATGGCTGCTTCCTCTTTGTTCTCAGAGGCATAACCCAAATCCCTTAACAGAAACTTTGCAGCTTTTTTTCTCACTTGCTACTATAAATAAGTAAGACATTTACACCTGATTTGAGAACTAGCCCTCCACTAGTACTCAGTAAAGGATATAAAATGTATTTTAAAACACTTTTTACCAAAGAAATTCTCTTTTCAAGCTTATATGCAAATGAGACAAGAAGGGAGGAGGGAAAGCACTAGAATATTTGACAATGACTTCAAGTCACTTTTACCAAGGTAAGAGTTAACAAGCTACTGCAAGTGCACATTAATAATTCTGACAATATTTTATCTGTAAAAAAAAAAAAAAAAACTTTGAAATTTACAAATATTTTTACCAGTGAAAAACTTCCAAAGGATTCTGGCCATCTTATTTAACTGAATCTGTTTTCCCTGACCTTAAGTACAGCACTTAAATTAAATAAATTTGGGAGAAGAGATAATGACATCCCTGAGGTAAGAGGAAAAAACGCAGTCCTTATTTTATTCAAATTTAAAATGCTTTCAAAACTTAAGATGTGTCTAATATGTTCATCAACAAGATTACAACAAATTGAGAATTTTAAATTATCTCAAAGACTGCTGTTATTTCATAAATATTCTCGCTATTAATACTTTGATGTAATAGAGGCGAAAATCCACAGAATATCACTACAGAATGCCAACATTTTATCAGCTTTTATATTATTTTTCTTTTGGCTGTGATCAACAAAAATCAATAAAATGTCGATATTGGTTAATGCTATAGAAGCATTTGATGTATAATTACTAGAAATCATGGGTATTCCACTACTACTACCACTGATGGAGTCCCATTGACAGTCTTTTTTTCACCATTACAGATAACATAAATCAACAAGAAACAAATGATCTTTCACTTATATCCAACAAAATATGTTTCTCCTGCTGTTGAGTATTAACGTGACAAGCATATCCACAAGTTTTAGAGTGAAGAGGAAAAATGACAAAGTTGTCACTCACCAAGTGCCACCTAAAACGTAAATGGCTACTTTTCAGTTTTATTTGCCCTCACAAGGACACAGAGCTATATAACCACAGCTTAATTACAAAAAGTAATACCTGGGATGCATGACTTAAAGTAATGTTTGTAAAACTGAAAGGAGATTTGGAGCACAATTTTAAAATCTGCTTTCAAATATAGCCAAGGCCTTGAATTTACAAATTTTCTAGCAAACATGACCATTTCTGATCATTAAGTTTCATGAAGAGACACTGCTGATCTAAGTGTCAATTTCAAGGAAGCCGAATATGACTCATAAAAAGGAAACATCCTCAATGTACCAGCTAATTTGGGTTCACCAAATTTTCCTTGCCAACTCCTTAAACAATCTGTCAGATGTTAGTCCAATCTCTGCTCAAGGACACTCTCACTGAAGTCACCAAAGTACAGAACGAGTTTGCTTAAAAGTCTAATTCTAGGGAGGTGGATTATATGCCACCTAAAGAATGACAACTCATTCAAGTCCAAATAAAACTGAGCGCAAAGGAAATGTTTTCGAACTATTGCTGATATAAAACCAACAAAAGCGTCCGGCCATTTGGAAGACAACCTGACAACGTGCTTAATCCTTTTTTTACACATTACCTTTTAGCACTAGTGGATAACTTAGCAGTGGTTTTGCTAGAGAGTTTGGTGTTTTTCTTCTGCTGGGTGGCAGAAGGTTTTCTTTCTTCTTGTTCTTCAGGCTCTGGAGCGGCTGGGTCTCGCTGGTCCGCATCTGAACTACCACTGCTGGTGCTGGGGCTCTCATCATCGGACCTTTGCCGATCACTGGACATCTTGGTGAAGTTATTTCTTGGAAAACTTTTAAAGAGAAAAGGGGGAAAGAAAGGAAATGTAAGTCTAAGAAATAAGCCAACAGCATTTTCTTCTCTTAATCTTCACCTAAAATCATATTTCAATGAAAACGCTTCAAAAGTGTTCACACATCTCATCGTACAGGAAGGTTACAGGGGAGGTGATGTGTCTCACAACGGCAGCGTTCAGGGCTTTACCGATCTCAAGTTAGAAAACCCACTCACATTTTTTTCCATCCCTTGGACAATCTATCAATTGTCTACTTTCTCAGAAGGCAAGAAACAGATTTGCCAGGGAACTTAGGCAACGAGCATTAATAACATATGACACACTGTAAATAACAGATCTCGCTGAAAAATGTTAAAAAGTCACTAATAACGTCTAAATATTTACACACTGACATTGGTCAAAGCTACCAAATTCCCTTTCCGAGAGGAAAACATACCCTATTAATAGCCCATATGCTTATTTAAGGTGGCGATTCCTCCTCTGAGCCCGTAAGCCTTTAAATACAACACTTAACGAATTTTAAAAAATCAACTAACAAGCTGCTCTGGCCGTTTTCACGGCCAGCAGAGAAGATTCATCCGGCCAAGACCGAGCTGCCACCCTGGGAAAAGCAGAATTCAAACTGCACCTTCTGCAAAGCTCCCCATGCCATCAAGGTTCCTCGCTCAATTTTTACATCACGGACCGACATTTTGTCCAAAATAACGAAAAAAAAAATTTCAGAAGGAAAACAAACAAACAAACAAAGCCCCAAGAAGTGCAACAAATTTCCGCGCCCGCCGAGGCGAGCCGCGGCCGGCGACGGCGGCCACGCAGCTCCGCGGCCCTTTGTGGGGAGGGCCGCGCGGGGGCCGCGGGCAGCGCTCACCGCGCCGGGCGCCAAGTGATGCGAGCAGCCCGGCCGGCCCCGCCGCGGCTCGCGGACACCGGCGGCGCGGGCTCCCGGCGCGAACAAAGCTGCCCGCCCCCGCCCCCTCCCCCACCGCCGCCGCCGCCCCGGCCGCCCCCCACGCGGCCCCCCGGCCCCGCCGCCTTACCTCGGCCGCCCGCCCGGCCCGCTCGCGCGCCGCTACGATGTGGGGGAGGGAGAGAGAAAAAAACCCTTCCTTAAGGAAATGGAGGCAGCTGGGGGGGGGAAAGGGGGGGGAGGGAAAAAAAGAAGCCGAGGAGGCTCTGGCCGGGGAGTGTGGAACATTGAAAGTCGGAGGGGGTTGTGCAGTGCCGGGCTCCGGCCGGAGGGTGGCGCCGCCCAGCGCCTTCGGAAAAAAGGGGGGGGTGGGAGCTCGGCTGGGCGAGGGCGCGAGCTCCCGGCGAGGCGTAGGGGACGCGGGAGACCCCCGCGCACTGTGGCCTCCCGCTGCCGCCGCCCGGCTCGGCTCCTCCCGGCCGCGCAGTCAGCAAGTTCCGAGGCGAGCGCGGGGGGAGGGGAGGGCGCGGCGGCGGCGCGCGTGCTCGCTCGCTGCTTGCCTGGCGGAGGGGCGCGCGCCGCCGGCGCCCGGCGGGCGCGAGCTGTTCCCGCGCGCTCCCGCGCGCTCTCTCCGCGCCTCCCTTCACCCGGGGGGCGCACGCGTCCGCCCGCGCGCGGCCAGGACAAAGAGCGCGGCGGGGACCCGGCGGGCTGGCCCCTGACGCCCTTGGCCGCGGAGCCGCTACCGGAGAAGGCAGGGGCACGGGCGCCGTCTCGCGGGGCCGCTGTGCCGCGGGGTGGCTTCCGGCCTGAGCCCGCCTCCGGAGCGAGGCTGCCCATTGGACTACCCGCCCCCGCAGGCTGGGGCCAGGGTCATCCCCGGGGCTGGCCGCATCTCCTCTCCCTACACACGGGCCAGCGTGGTCCACGGGGCCCCCACGCCTGGGCAAGGGCCCGGGTCGCGTGGACGGGAGTCCCCCGCTGCCCTGGAAGACTGGAGACTAACGGGTGTCGTTGACGAAGCCAGGCACGCAGGCGGAGGAAAGCTGCTTCTTGCCCCCCGTGTGAGCTAAAGGGGCAAGATGGGGTCTTGGGCATTGAAGGAGGAAAAAAGGATTTCGAGACTAGGTGACTAGCCTCTGCTTCTCCTTGGCCCTCAGCCTTCCAAAGAGGAAGGTCCTTCGGATGCTTTGAAAACTTAAAAATTCAGAACAATTATTGAGATGTCCCACTCAAGATTTTTTTAAGTGAAGAGGGACCTTGTAAGGAGGGTTCATACCTGATGCTTTGCTGGATGCCCTTCTGATGTGCCTGCTAGACGCCAGTTCTGGAAAGAGAAGCCCTAAGTGATACTGGGTCGGAATGTCTACACAGAAAAGCTTCAGATGGGGTTAAGGGAAGGTTAGTTTTGTTCTGTCATTCTCTCTTGCAATCTCCAGGTGGACTCTGCAGTTTTTGCCCCAGGCACAAAGTGGCCAGAAGTACAAAAACTTCCTGTTTGCAGCCCAGACCTTCTTCTGCTACTGAGAACTTGCTCCAGTGATGGAGCCCCTAAGGAATTTGGGGATTCCTCTCCCACAAGTGTCAGGGGCAGGGGTGCTGGGAGAATGTGGAGTTCACAGAGGGAGTGACAATAGCAGAGTCATAACATCTGAACTAGAATGAAAGAAAAAAGGAGAAAAAAAGGCTGAGTGAGCCAATATATTTACTTATTTTTCCTCCAAATAGAAAAGTTTTGGTAAATTGTTGCTTACAGTTCTGACGAGTAAGTTACATTTCTGTGATTTTCCAAAGACAACAGTCATTCAGCGAACCTTTCAGAGGGCTATGCCCTAGGTGCTGGACACACAAAATTCACTCATTCAATTACTGTGTGACTCAAGCCAGGTCTCTACTCTGTGCTAGAAGCAACCAGTCCAGAAGGGGAACAGGTCATTAAAGTGTACCAGGTCGATTAGGAGGAAGGACACTCTAGTCAGAAGGAATAGGAAGTCTCAGACAGAGCATGGTGTGTGTGTTGACAAGAAGTTTCACTGGGCTGGATCAAAGTGTACCTGTGGAAAGAGCTTGTTAGTGAAAATACAGGCAGAAGTTTCCCCCAACTTTTACACTGTGCTGCTACAGCAAAAGCCAACCAATTTGGAGTTTGGATTTTGCTCTATTTGGAATGGGAAGTTGTGAAAGGAAAGCTATGTATAAAAAAGTGGGATATTTTAGGAAATTTAATATTACATAAGTAGACTGAAGGCCCAATGGCAATTTGCTGATAGGATTAGGGTGGGGCTAGGAGATTGGTAGATAAAGATAATTCAGTTGTGTTTGGTAGCATTTTCCATGAAAAAAGAAACAACAGTGGACTGAAAAGCAAGGGAACTGGATTCTAATCTTATTCTATCAAATTCATGTGACCTCAGGCAAGTTACTTTTTTTAAAAAAAATAAATTATATTAAAAAAATAAAAATAAATTGTATTTATTTGTGTACATATGTATGTATTGGCTGCTTCGGGTCTTCCTTGCTGCGCGCTGGCTTTCTCTAGTTGCAGCGAGCAGGGGCTACTGGGGCTACTCTTCGTTGTGGTGCGCAGGCTTCTCATTGCAGTGGCTTCTTTTGTTGTGGAGCACGCGCTCTAGGCGCGCAGGCTTCAGTAGTTGTGGCGTGTGGGCTCAGTAGTTGTGGCTCATGGGCTCTAAAGCACAGGCTCAGTAGTTGTGGCACACGGGCTTCGTTGCTCCGCGGCATGTGGGATCTTCCCAGACCAGGGCTCAAACCCGTGTCTCCCGCATTGGCAGGCGGATTCTTAACCACTGCGCCATCAGGGAAGCCCAGGCAAGTTACTCTTTCCAGTTAAATCTTTCTCGTATGTAGCAGAAGTGTAAATCCTTGCTCAAAAATTTCATGATTCTTCAATGAGTTTGAAGTCATGGAGTTCCACTCAATATTCATGCAACAGATTACTTAGGAACTACCAAATGCTAAGAAATTGGAGTGAAATATGGGTGCTGCTCTTATTGAGCTCAGTGTGTAGTGGAACAACCAGAAATGTAGACTACACGATGAGAAGTGCTGCATTCAAGGAGTGGACAGAATGAGTGGAGTGTTATTAATTATGAATTAAAAATTAGCAGTGGAATTATTAATTCAGCTTGGGGTTATGCACCATGGGGTGTGGGTCAAAAGAAGTTGCAATGAACTGGGCCTGGAGGGATCAATAAGTGATAATATAGATAATGCTCTGGGCAAAGTACCTGGGACATAATAGGTGTTCAATAAATAGTACTTACCAAATTGTTAAAGTCACCATAAAAAAATGAATGGCTCCATAAGGTGAGGGACATTAGTGGCCTGCCCTCACAGTATTAGGTACTCAGCTACCATTATTCACTTGACTAAAGGGGTTTGTTCAAGAAATTCTTTCCAGCTCACAGCTCTCCTCCAAGGTCATCTGACATCACTATCCTGACCAGAAGCAACTTGTAAGTTATGAATTGTTATCTAACTTGAAGTTCTTCTTCACAGGACACCTGTTTTGTAATTGTTTTATCTTTCTCTTTTTTTTTTTTTTTGCCGTGTCTACCCTTGGAAACAGGGATCATGTCTTATAGGCATTCCTGAGCACATACATATTTCATCTAGTGCAAATTATTCTATAAAGTATGTAATAAAAATTTTTTCCCATATGACCCCTCAAAATAGTACCACAAAGTAGACATCAGCTATCACAAGAAGATTGTTCCCTCTTGGTTTCCTCTTTTTCTCTTCTTGGTATGGGATCCTTCCAGCTTCTCACTCACAACTCTGAAAAAGGCAGAAGTAAGAGGAAAGATGAAAAATTCAATTGCAGCAGATATTGCCACAAAGACCTCTTCTCTCTTTCCCCCCCCACCAAATGCTGTGACCAAAAGGAACTGGTCATTACAAGGGCAGACAAGGCAGGACCCAGAATCCTTTAGACTTACCTGGTTTGGGAGTTGCTTTCTCCCATGCCTTTCAATGGGTCTCAATGTTATATAGGTACATGAGTTTGTGTGTGTGTAACCAAGAATTCTACAGGAATATACGTCTGATTTGCTTAATAAGTTTCTGAATTGAGTGATTATATAAGCTACAGTAGGGCCACAAATCTTTTAAAATCACCCACCATGGCCAACAACATACCTTACACATAATGGATATAGAATACTTATTAATTTGTTTTGTTGATTTCAGAGTGCTTTTGTTTGTTTCCTTCCACACAATAACCTTTCTCAACATCCCTTCCTTTTACCCTTCTTTTTTTCAGGCTGTTTCAGATGCTATCCAGTTACTTGTATCCTTTTGTCATCTGGCTATAAAACTCTCTTTCTATCCATTCAAAAAAAAAAAAGAGTTTGGTTTATTAGGAAGTCATTTCCTGGCCCAGGCTTAGTTTAAGAAGTCATGATTGCCATTGTTAGTCTCAGTGTCTCTGGACCTCCAGAGTCCAATGTACTGATTGACATCTAGTGTTCCTCCATTGTGTCATGTGTACAAAACCTTCTGTGTGCCAGACCCTGGGCTGGGGCGTGGAAATGGAAAGGTGCATTAAGCCTCTGTTTGACTTCAGGGACTTCAAGGCACAAAACTCAGTGATCATTTCCCGCTTTTCTCCTTTGAGATAACTCTGAGGGAGAGTATATACCAAAAAGGGCTTATGTCTTTATTCCATAAAGAGCTTGTACACATGAAATGAAAACATAAGCACCTTAATAAGACGAAAGTCATGAACAGATACATTTTTTTTTGGCCACACCGTGCAGCTTTCAGAATCCTAGTTCCCTGACCAGGGATGGAACCTGGGCCCCCTGCAGTGTAAGTGAAGAGTCCTAACCACTGGACTGCCAAGGAATTCCCTGAATAGATACATTTTAAAAGAAATACATTTATTTAAACTTATTTTAACAAAACAAAACAAAACCCTCAACCTTGCTAGGTATCAAAAAAAGGAAAATTAAAATGAGATACATATCAAAATAACAAAAACAATTTTTAGTGATTATAATCATTGCTGGCAAATTAGTAAAAAAATTTCCCTTTGTCCATTTCCAGTGGCAATGAAAGCTGGTACTAGCTGTTTGAAAAGCAGTTTGTAAGTCTGTGTCAGGAATCTTAAATGTGTTCATAGCCTTTAACCAAATTTCTCCATTTCAAGAAATGTATCTTAAGAAAGTATTCTAAATGTGGAAAAAATAGCATTGAAAAATTGGAAGTGTCCAACTATAGGAAAATGATTACACAAACTGATTCACCCACACAATAAAATTTGCAGTTATTAAAGTAATACATATGAGGAATATGCAAAAATACAAAATTGGATTATGATAAAATGTTAATGAGGGCAGGATTTGTCCATTTTGTGAAACCAGAGCTTGACTCAATGCCTAGGAAGGTATCTGGCACAAAGTAAGTGCTCAATAAATATCTGTCAAATGAATATGCACTATATCTGTACAGCTAGCAAGACAAAAATATCTGAAAGGAATATACTCTAAAAGGTTAACTAGGGACTTCCCTGGCGGTCCAGTGGTTGGGACTTCACCTTCCAATGCAGGGGCTGCAGGTTAGATCCCTGGTCAGGGAGCTAGGATCCCACATGCCTCAAGGCTAAGAAACCAAAAACGTAAAACAGAAGCAATTATGTAACAAATTCAATAAAGACTGTAAAAATGGTCCACATCAAAAAAAACTTTAAAGAAAAATAATAAAATAAAATAAAAGGTTAACTATGCTTATACTTTAGAGCAACTATGAATAACCTTTTTAATTCTTTCTATATTCAGCATTTTTTTTTAATGAGCTGGCTACTACTATTATAATGAGGAAAAAATGGTGTGAATAAATACAGAGGTGTACATTTGGTGAAAATAAATACTGTTTTAACTTTTTTAAATTATTATTTTTATAAATTAAAAGAAATGTAAATACAAGTAGACTTTCAGAATTTGTCAAAGTTTTAAGGTTGATATAAGAAAAAATAAAGACCATTTTTAAAATCCATAAAAAGCTGTGTGAAGGGGCTCTTCATTAAATAAAACAGTAAGCTCTGGCTCAAGGACAGATAGATCACTGAAACAGAAGAAGTAAATAAGAATTAGGTGATTTAATATATAACAAATGAGACTTCATCTAAAACATAGAAAAATGAAGGCTTATTCAATTAATGATATTGAGGTAACTAGTTCCCAATATGGAAAACATAACTTAGAACCATACCTTATACATCAACATAAATTACAGATGAATTCAAGAGTTAAGTTTTTTAAAAATCGCTCCTTGGGAAAGTTAGAATAATTTGATTACTTATTATAGATAGAGATGAGTTATGATAAGCTATGCTAAAAACCAACAGAAAAAGAAAAATCACAGAAGAAAATATGTATTTGACCAGGTACAAAAATTGAATCCTCAGTATGCTTCCTGAGGCACATACACGTGCAGTCACCAAGCTGAAACATCAAAATAGAGCAGTTTGTACTACGAAAAAAGATTAATATACATCACATATAATTCTAAATAGACTTATAAAAATATCAAATCATCATAGACAGTTAAAGGACAGATTAGAAATTGGAGGTTATTGAACTACATGTTGTCTTAAAAATCTAAGATAGATATATATATATATATTCCACAAAATTTACAAATCTAAAAGCTGTATGATGCCAAATACTTGTGAGAATATTATGAGAAGGGCACTTTCCTGTATTGCTGGTGGCATTGTAAATTGATATAACCTTTTTTTGGAAAGCAATTTGGCAATGTGTTTCGGGAGTCATAAAAATGTTCATACCCTTTAACCTAGTAATTCTACTTCTGGGAATCTATCCTAAGGAAATAATCCAAAATATTAAAAAATGCCATATGCTTGACAATGTTTACCCCAGTGTAATTTATACTATATAAAAATGGAAACCACTCAAACTGTCCCACATAAAGGCTATGCTTTAGTAAATCATGGTCCACTCACTCAATGGACTGTACGTGAATATAAAATAGTGAGTATTATAACTATCATTTGTACTTCTCATGGTAAATCCTTTTCTGTGAGATCAGCTCATGTCCTACTTACTTAATAAAACTAACAAAGATGTCATGCATCATCTTTTTAACTGTTGTTTTTACTTAACGTTATGTCACTTAAATTTTTCCAAGATGCTTTACAGTATGTCATGTGTAAAATCAGGTTAAGTGTATACTTTCTGCTTCAGAAAACAAACTTGTATGCACAATATGATTGCCTGGAAAATGTATACAAGAGATTTTGAAGAAATATGCAAACAATCATTTTGGGTTAAGGGCCAGTTTATTTGTGATTCTGGCCATCTTTTCCATATTGCACAAGTGGTTATCTAATTGGAAGAGATTCAATAAGAAACAATATGTTTTAATTTGGGGCTGCAAAGAAAGTAGTTTAATTTGCAATGATAAACAAGTTTCCATTTTACTTGAATGTCTTTATATCAAAGAAGTAAAACAATATATTTTTAAATGGGGATATTAATTAAATATGTTGAGTTATATTTTAGTTTTATTCAGGTCTAGATTCTACAGGCTTGTCATTTATAAAAGATCTCAAAGATGTGCCTAGTAAAATGTCAGAATGCATATGATTTTAACTTCTCTGAATTATAACATCCCAAAATAGCTCAGATAAAGTAAATATCACAGAGTGATGTGAGTGGGTTAAAAAAAAGTGATAGTTTTCAGTAAGACTATATACTCAGTGTGTGGTAAGGGTAAGGAGAAACTTGGACTCATATTAAGGAATGACTGCTTAGTAGCAGTACTTATAATCCAAGAAGAGGATATTGAAGTGCTAGACTTTTAACCAAGGAAACAGTCTCAGAGATACCAAATCACTTTCCTCAAGTCTGCATTCGGCCCCCATTTCACTATGCTGTCATATCCACCAGGGCATATAGACCACTTTTCCAAGTCACTAGCTCCTGTAGAAATGTCAAAAGGATATCATCAGAAAGTTCTTAAAAGTGTAACAGTCTTTTCTCACCCATGTTCATAAGCATGAGAAAGAGCTCCGATACGCTGTTATAAATTTGGTAATCTGGTAATAATCACTCATAATATCCTATATATATTGTATAATACTTATCATGGTTTGTAAACAAATATTTTGTGTTTATTTCTTTGATATTTTTATCCCCCTCCTAGAATGAGGGCAGGGACCATATCAGTGTTTTGTGCCTAATACAGTGCCTGGCATATAATATTTAGTAAATAATACCTGAATGAATGAGTGGATGGCCAAATTACCTTCACACTCAAAGTCAGTTGAAGGGACTGTTATAGAATAACAGCAACAACAAGAAGAAAGATCTTTTCCCACTGTCTGACATATTTATGGACATGAAAAGTAGCACAGGCTAAGCACATGGGAGTCCAAAATTATTTAGAGAAATTAAAGGCCAATAGGTTCATACATTCAAATAAATTAAGGGTGTTTGGTATGTGACCCTAAGCTCTGAAATACGTGTCAGGAGAACAATGACCAAACTTCTTATAGAACCATAGTCAGAAAATGAATATTGGCTTATGTTCTTTTCTAAAAATACAGTAGGGCAGCAAAACCTTTTCTAATCTGCTTTATACAGTGTCTATATAGACGAGGTGGAGTTACGTGTTCTATAAAGCTAAATGCTGGCGACTAAGATTAAAATTAATCAACCTCAATCAATCTCAGACTCATTGGCAGAGGCATTTAAAAGGACCAATGGAAAAATAAAACTGTTATATATTTGGTCCAACTTTCTCTAGCTCTTAATCAGAACATCATGGTCACTGACCCAGAAACCTGGCATCTTGGGTTCTAGTTCCCATTACATTGTTCATCCTTCTAGATGCCAGGTTCCTCATCAGCAAAATAAGTCTGGAGGTTGTTTCTGATTCTGGAATCTATGATTTATGCTATTGTATAAGTAAGTGCTGTTGAGCAAACTGAATTAACTAGTATGGCTGGTAATGCTTTTTTAAATTCTAGCATTGCTTAATGGCAAGATAATGCCAGCAATGATTTTTTTTAACATCTTTATTGGAGTATAATTGCTTTGCAATGGTGTGTTAGTTTCTGCTTTATAACAAAGTGAATCAGTTATACATATACATATATCCCCATATCCACTCCTTCTTGCATCTCCCTCCCTCCCACCCTCCCTACCCCACTCCTCTAGGTGGTCACAGAGCACTGAGCTGATCTCCCTGTGCTATGAGGCTGCTTCCCACTAGCAATCGGGTTTACATTTGGTAGTGTATATATGTCCATGCCACTCTCTCACTTTGTCCCAGCTTACCCTTCCTCCTCCCCGTGTCCTCAAGTCCATTCTCTAGTAGGTCTGCGTCTTTATTCCTGTCCTGCCCCTAGGTTCTTCAAGACCATTTTTTTTTTTTTGGATTCCATATATATATGTTAGCATACGGTATTTGTTTTTCTCTTTCTGACTTACTTCACTCTGTATGGCAGACTCTAGGTCCATCCACCTCACTACAAATAAGTCAGTTTCGTTTCTTTTTTATGGCTGAGTAATATTCCATTGCATATATGTGCCACATCTTCTTTATCCATTCATCTGTCGATGGACACTTAGGTTGCTTCCACGTCCTGGCTATTGTAAATAGAGCTGCAATGAACATTGTGGTACATGACTCTTTTTGAATTATGGTTTTCTCAGGGTATATGCCCAGTAGTGGGATTGCTGGGTTGTACTGGGCAACAATGATTTAAGGCCATATGTAACCACACAAGTTGATTATCCATTAAAATTCAGTTTGGCTTGAAAAAATTTGAATGTGCTTCTTACATAAAGGCTACCATAACCAGCTATCCCTCCCCACCCCACCCTCAGTTATTTTGGCTATATGAATATACCAAACCAGTTGTCAATTTAAGTGGAAAATATATATACCAGTAATTCTAGTTGTTTGAAATTTTCCAAAGAAAATAATGTCATTTCTAATAAGGTTGTTTACATCAGGTGAAATTTCCACTTCTTGGTTAGATTAATTCTAAATTTAAGTTTTTTCCTTGTCCCTGGAGAAATTTCTTAGGAAAAAAAAAGTCCATAACTTACCTATGGCCATTTTTGCCACCCACACAAAAACCCCCACTTGAACTTAGGAAATATAATTATTTGCATATCTGAGCCTTTATTTCCTCGTTTAACAAACATAACAAATGCCTTTTCAAGGACAAAGCACAGCGCTAGAAGATGTGTGTCAAACAAGACGTGATACTGTCTCTTCTCTAAAGGGTTTATAATCTAGCAGGATGGTTTAAGAGGGAGGACTTCAAAATCCAAGAACAGGAGTTTCCTGCCTAAAAAACAATAGCAGAATTTCACTCACCTCCTCTTCTTATAATAAGCAGCCCCTTAGAATTGTGCTTTTACTACCTTCAAATACATTAGAGGAGAAGCCAGAGGATGTAAAAGAGGGATTTTATATGCTTATTCAACAAACAAACATGGAGTACCTACTGAACAACTGGGAAAACTATAGTTTTGAATGTAGATGACGTCTTTCAAAACACACACATACACACACACACACACACACACACACACACACACACACAGCAGGCTCTGAAGAAGTAAGCACTGGTTGAGTAGATGGAAAACAAGTTCTATCTTAGGATAATTATATGGTTAAAAAAGCAGCAGTTGAATTATTTTTGCATCGTAGCAAGTTATCCAGTTTTTTCTTTTCTTTTCTTTTCTTTTTAAGGAGAACAGAGTTCAGAGTTCAACCTTCCAGCTAGGATACTTCAGATACTGGTCTCTTTCACTCACTCCCTGCCATCACAACTGTATCCCCTGTGCCTAGCATGTTGTTGGAGCTCAAGAAATATTTGTTGGATAATAGCAAACACTTCTGTAACACTTAATTGTCTTTTATGCTGTATTTTATATGCACTGGCTCATTTAATTCTCTCAATAGCCCCCATAAGGCAGGTACTGTTATATATTAATGTTACAGATGAGAAAACCAAGGCACAGAGAGATAAAGCAACTTGCCCAAGGTCACGTGACAAGTGAATGGTGGACTCTGGCTGGGAAGCCTACGCTCTTGACTGCTATGCTATGCCACTTCTAGAAAGTAAGTGGCATTCCGAGTGAGGGGATGGGAGGGAAGAGAAGGAACTAGCATCACTGGCCCCATAGCCAGAAGGGAAATAATTGGGACCCTTGGGACAGGCTGGAGATGTTGACAGCCAGCGAAGAATGAGGCAGTTTTAGGCATCCCATCAGGGTTACTTTTGGACTGTCTTTGGTTGCTGGGGTTGACAGAGAGACTGTTCAATGAGAAAGAGACATGTAAGGAAGCTCTTATAAAAATCAGAAATGATCTGTGGTCCGTTTGGGCAATTTTTCTTCTGCTAATCTCTCTCTAGTTCATTCTTTTTTTAATGCCATTCTCTTCCTTTGTCCCTTTCCTTTACTATCCCTTTTAGCCTGTTATAATCTTGACCTAAATTTTAAATTATTGTATTTATTAAATCAAATGTATATATCATCCCACTTTTCTCTGCACTTCCATTAAAAAAAACAACAAAAGTTATTTCGAAATTGTTCCTTATTAATGCTGTACATGCAGGTCAGTGATTCTTAATAGAAAAAAAAGTCTCCCAAAGTGGACTAACCCTTAAAAAGTGAGAGATTATGAAACTAAATCTTGGTACTCTATCACTTCAATATTAGTAGAAGAGATGGCCAATCTTAAATACAAAGCAGTTCATGCTGAAATTTAACATTTTCTTTCAAATTTTAAAAATATCTCCAAGTTTAGACTAAAGAACATTTTAACATTGATTAGCCTCTTCACTTTATGATAGGATCAAGAGTTCATTTGTGCCTAATGTCAGCTAAGGGATAGTTTATAGAATGCTGAAATTTCTGGGTTTCTGAAAAGAACACTAAAAGATTAAGAAATTATATTTGTTCATTTAACTATGTGAGAATATAAAAATAATAGTCATTTACAGGAGTTGTCTAGAGAAAATCCTCAGGATAACTAGGCAATTTGTGCCTAGCCTGGTACAGTATACAGATTAATGACTTAATCTGAGTAAATTTAGTCTAATTAGTAAAAAAGTGCAAATGTTTATACATATATGAGCGTATGTGTGTGTGTGCACAGATAGTCAATTTGCTACAAGAACAAGCACTTGTTTGTTAAAGACTGAAAATAAGGATCAACATTGCAGCATTCACAACCACATAACTGGATAAACCACATGACGTAGGTGCTGCAAATAAGGAATAAGTAAAAACTAGTATCGGGCTGACATCAGGAGCATAGGCATAGGCTCTAAATTGCAGAAGCTAAGTAGCTACAACGTGGTTTATTGTGGGATGTGGAATGTAAAATCCTAACAAAAGGGATCCCATTTTAAAGAGATTGATTTGGGACGAGTGAAGGTGATATGATATTTATCTCTGTATAGCTTTTTAAAACTGATTTAGTACGGTGGCTTATGGAAGTTAACAGATGTTAATTTGAATGAATATTCATTCGCTGATATCAAGTCCCAGTAGATGACACTTTCCTCTTAAGAGGTCATATTTTCCTCTTACGGAGTGTTTGCTGTTGCGGTTGCCAGTTGTCTATTTAGAAGACATAACACTAAGGAGCTATGTAAAGTGCAGTATTCATGTATAATGATGTAGAGTCTGAACCAGAGGTAAATATGCTAATTAGAAACAGCAATAATGCCAGATATAAACATCATAGTGACTTACCTTATCTTTGTTGACAGCATCATGATAGCTTCTCATCAACCAGTCACGAATTTTCTTTTAAATTACCTTATTAGTATACCACTTGAGCTGAAAAAAAAAAATTTATTTAAGAAAGAACATTACCGAGAAGTGAGGTGACTTTAAATCACCATAGGAACCAAATAAAGAACTTTATTGTGAAAAAGCTAAAAAAATTATAAAATTCTATGTGAATAGAAATTATTATTATTGGGGGCCTAGCTGTATCTCTACCATTTGCTATACAAAATCTTGCTTTCTTCTACGTGTGTTTTTAGAGAAAACAGCAACATCAAAAGTACGGATAGACTTACAATTGTTTTGTTTCATAGATTCATGCATTGGGCCCAGTTTATCGTACCTAAAGTTACTTTGGCTCTGCAAATGATTATTTTTGGCAGAAGTTGTATTAGTGTGTCAAATTGTCTTTTAAGAAACTTGGCCAGGATTACTGCTCAAGATGGTAAGTTATAAATTTTAAACCTTATTACTACACACTCCCACTCCCTTCCCCCAAGACAGTAGTACTATCGGATTTTCTGGTGCTATGATCCAAACACAAATTTGTTACAGAATTCCAGAAACGAATAAGATAATTTTAGGAGCAGAGTTAACAAATGAGATAATGATCTGGTTATATTTCTTCATCCATGAAATACCTAGAGTATTTAGCAACACAACTATGTCTTCATTTGCTGTGGTGTTAGGAACAGATATGACATATACATGGAAATCTGTAGCTAATTCAAAAGTATCACTGTTAAGCCATTAGAATCGGCGTTCTTTCTCAAACTCACAGATGTGTTTTCTATTATCTAACCCTTTGTATTCATGGTTCGCAACTTGGGCTCCATATTAGAATCACCTGGTGACGACTGGGGCGTGGTTAAAACTCCTGGTGCATGGGCTACACTGCCAAGTAATTAAATCATAAACTCTGGGGGTGAGACCCAGACATTAGTACTTTTCTAACCCCACCCCCACCCCGGCCCGAGTGATTCCAATGTACGGTCAAGGTGGAGAACTACTTAGTAGTAGAGATGCTGAGAATCAGCGAGGTGGAGAAATAATAAGAAAAGAACGTCTATTTGCTAAGTTAAAAAGTAAACGTCAGTGATTGTTCAAACTGTAGACCAATGATAATGTAGAAAGAGATTATTAGGCTATCTTTTTTTCTGATTTCTTTGAAAATCATAACTTCAGTTCCACCTATTATATGAGAGGGTAAATTTCCAGATTATACAAGTGTTTATACCTTTTTTATTTTTAAAATTTATTTATTTGATTTATTTTTATTTTTGGCTGCGTTGGGTCTTCGTTGCTGTGCGTGGGCTTTCTCTAGTTGCGGCGAGCGGGGGCTGCTCTTTGTTGCGGTGCGCTGGCTCCTCATTGCGGTGGCTTCTCTTGTTGTGGATCATGGACTCTAGGCACGCGGGCTTCAATAGATGTGGCACGCAGGCTCAGTAGTTGTGGCACACAAGCTTAGTTGCTCCGTGGCATGTGAGATCTTCCTGGACCAGGGCTCGAACCCATGTCCCTTGCATTGGCAGACGGATTCTTAACCACTGCACCACCAGGGAAGCTCTATACCTATTTATTAAGATTGAAATACGCCAGTGATATAAGTTGCCCCTCATTTCAATATATAATAATTTTTAATTTGTGGAGTTCTTTTTCAGAGAAGTAAACTTGAATACTTAGCAAAAATATATTATTAATTAAAAAACTATGCAGAATAAATAATTTTCAAATGGTAGTTGGAGGTAGCAGAGATGTCCTTGGGAGGGAAGTAGATTTTAGCCAGTCTCAATTTAGGGAAAAAATGCTAAATCTATATTTTGTGCTGTTACTCCTTGAAATTTATTCATTTTCATAAAGTATGCTTTCCTGAGGTATCTTATTAGCATCATCCAGTAAGAAAGATGAATTACAGTAGAGGCAGAAAAATTCCCCCTAACTTTAATGTAAGTTGAAAGCAGTGATTTATTTGCTTAGATATAATTAATATAGAAGGTAGTATGTACTGTGATTAGACTCAAAAAAACCATGGTTCAAAACCTAGCTCTGCCCCTCCTAGCCAGGTTTCCTGGAACATATTATTTACCTAGTCCAGGACGTGCTTTTTTCATCTACAAAAGGGGCATATTTATGTCTTCTGTGCAAGGTTGTTAGTTATGGGAGATTAAGTGAGGAAATATTGACACAGCCCTTAGTATAATGGCTGACACACAGTAAGCTCTAAATAAATGACAGTTATTTTTTAATTATTCAAGCACATTGTTTGAAACTCTTCTTCCCCCAGGGTAATATGTGCTGTTTTTTATAACTGTCCACCATAGACTCGGCATTCATGAGAGTTACAGGAAATTTTTGCATATTCTTAAATTTAGGCATGGAGTGGCAAGCCGTGTGTGAGTTGCTGCACAGGTGTATTCAAGGCCATGTGAGGCAAGTGCATAACCCACCACGTTCATTCACCAAGTGAGGTACCCTGTTCTGTGACCAGACGGGAAACAAGCAATATGTGTCACAGCGAAGTTGAAATCACCCCCCGTCACGGACCGTCTCAGGTACTAGTGAAGAGTGGGAATCAAGAACGTTAAATCATCATATTCTAAGGGTCTCTATATATCACATTTCATTGATTCTAATGTGCACATTTTAACATCTCCAAAATCAAAATGTACCATCTAATCGATGAGGTCTTAAATCACTCTCCGCCAGGCAGCACTTCTGATGTAGCTGGCACTGCCTGTGAATGCACGAACATGGCCATAGTTCTTCATATTGTTGTGATGCAAGATAAAAACCTAAGGCCAAGTAAGTTTAAGAAAATTCTTTAAATAACTATAAAATAAAAAGTCTAAGTGATAAAAAAGTGTCCTAGTTTAATTGGAAGTCATTTTTCTTCCTTAATGGCACATGAAATGACAATGCATCTTAGAATCTAATCTTTAATTTGATGTAATAGTTTGCAATGGTTTTTGCAAAGCAATTTGACAATATGATTGAAAAACCTTTACAATACATATATCCACCAATTTCAATGCTCATAACTCATCCTGAGGAAATAACCAAAATTAAACCACGTTAATGCTTCTGTCTCAGTTGCTGTTTAGGCTAAATTTGTTAATGTGGTAGACAGAATAATTCGCCCTCCCCCCCAAAAAAGAGATGTCCATATCTTTATCCCTGGAACCTGTGCATATGTAAGGTTACGGGGCTGGGGGGTGGGGGGCAAAGGGAAATTAAGGCTGCAGATGAAGTAAAGCAGCTAATCAGCTGCTCTTAAAAGAGGGACATTAGCCTGGATTATCCAGGTGGGGCCAATGTAATCACAAGGATGATTAAAAGTGATAGAGGGAGGCAGAAGGAAGAGGAGATGTAATGAGGCAAGAGGTTGGAGTAATATGATGCAGTGTGAGATGGAGTCATTCTCCTGTTGGTGACTTTGAAGATGGAGGGAAGAGCTACAAACCAAGGTGTGCTGGAGGCTTCTAGGAGCAAAGCCAAGAAAAAGGCAAGGAGATGCTTTCTCCCCTAGAGCCTCCAGAGGAAAATGTGGCCCTCCCACCACCTTGATGATAGCCCAGTGAGGCCGGGGTCAGATTTCTAACCTACACAACAGGAGCAGTATAATAAATTCTTGTTGTTGAAGACACTGTTTGTAGTAATTTGTTACATCAGCAATAAGTAACTAGTCCAGTTTTCAGACAAAAGAATTTTTATGATTGATTGCTTGCATTAGGTAAATAGTTACTAGACTGGTGACTTTAATAGACCAGTAGAAGTTCCAAAACATGTTAGGGCCAACTGACAGCTTTTAATTTTGCTGCCTTATTCTAAACTTCTTAAAATTATAACATAACACCAGCATATTATAACATGGTCTTACAAAGGAATAATAATGTAAATATAACATATAAGAGCAAATATTTAAATAAATTTAATTGGGAAAAAAACTCATTACATTGTCATTATTTTCCTCACTTCATCCAAAAACCAGTAAAAATATCCCATACGAGTACTATTCTATGATCAAGCATTTGGGTATTACTGTGTGAGATGCATTTTGTTTTTTATTGTTGTTGTTGTTGTTTTAAATTTTTTTTAATTTAATTTTTTTAACATCTTCATTGGAGTATAATTGCTTTACAATGGTGTGTTAGTTTCTGCTGTGTAACAAAGTGAATCAGTTATACATATACATATATCCCCATATTTCCTCCCTCTTGTTTCTCCATCCCACCCCTCTAGGTGGTCACAAAGCACCGAGCTGATCTCCCTGTACTATGTGGCTGCTTCCCACTAGCTATCTATTTTGGTAGTATATATAAGTCCAGGCCACTCTCTAAGTTTGTCCCAGCTTAACCTTCCCCCTCCCCAAGTCCTCAAGCCCATTCTCTACATCTGTGTCTTTATTCCTCTCATGCCCCTGGGTTCTTCAAGACCATTTTTTTTTTTTTTTGGATTCCATATATATATGTTAGCATACGGTATTTGTTTTTCTCTTTCTGACTTGCTTCACTCTGTATGACAGACTCTAGGTCCATCCACCTCACTAGAAATAACTCAACTTCATTTCTTTTTATGGCTGAGTAATATTCCATTGTATATATGTACCACATCTCCTTTATCCATTTATCTGTCGATGGACACTTAGGTTGCTTCCATGTCCTGGCTATTGTAAACAGAGCTGCAACGAACATTGTGGTACATTGACTCTTTTTGAATTATGGTTTTCTCAGGGTATATGCCCAGTAGTGGGATTGCTGGGTCGTATGGTAGTTCTACTTTTAGTTTTTTAAGGAACCTCCATACTGTTCTCCATAGTGGCTGTATCAATTGACATTCCCACCAACAGTGCAACAGGGTTCCCTTTTCTCCACACTTTCTCCAGCATTTATTGCTTGTAGATTTTTTGATGATGGCCATTCTGACGGGTGTGGTGATAACCTCGTTGTATTTTGATTTGCATTTCTCTAATGATTAGTGATGTTGAGCATCCTTTCATGAGTTTGTTGGCAATCTGTATATCTTTTTTGAAGATATGTCTATTTAGGTCTTCTGCCCATTTTTGGATTGGGTTGTTTGTTTTTTTGATACTGAGCTGCATGAGCTGCTTGTAAATTTTGGAGATTAGTCCTTTGTCAGTTGCTTCATTTGCAAATATTTTCTCCCATTCTGAGGGCTGTCTTTTCATCTTGTTCATGGATTCCTTTGCTGTGCAAAAGCTTTTAAGTTTCATTAGGTCCCACTTGTTTATTTTTGTTTTTATTTCCATTTCTCTAGGAGGTGGGTCAAAAAGGATCTTGCAGTGATTTATGTCATGGAGTGTTCCGACTATGTTTTCCTCTAAGAGTTTTATACTGTCTGGCCTTACATTTAGGTCTTTAATCCACTTTGAGTTTATTTTTGTGTGGTGTTAAGGAGTGTTCTAATTTCATTCTTTTACATGTAGCTGTCCAGTTTTCCCAGCACCACATATTGAAGAGGCTGTCTTTTCTCCATTGTATATTCTTGCCTCCTTTATCAAAAATAAGGTGACCATATGTGAGTGGGTTTATCAATGAGCTTTCTATCCTGTTCCATTGATCTATATTTCTGTTTTTGCACCAGTACCACTGTCTTGATTACTGTAGCTTTGTAGTATAGTCTGAAGTCTGGGAGCCTGATTCCTCCAGCTCCATTTTTCTTTCTCAAGATTGTTTTGGCTATTCGGGGTCTTCTGTGTTTCCATACAAATCGTGACATTTTTGCTCTAGTTCTGTGAAAAATGCCAGTGGTAGTTTAATAGCGATTGCATTGAACCTGTAGATTGCTTTGGGTAGTATAATCATTTTCACAGTGTATATTCTTCTAATCCAAGAACATGGTATATCTCTCCATCTGTTTGTATCACCTTTAATTTCTTTCATCAATGTCTTATAGTTTTCTGCATACAGGTCTTTTGTCTCCTTAGGTAGGTTTACTCCTAGGTATTTTATTCTTTTTGTTGCAATGGTAAATGGGAGTGTTTCCTTAATTTCTCTTTCACATTTTTCATCATCAGTATATAAGATTGCAAGAGATTTCTGTGCATTAATATTGTATGCTCCTACTTTACCAAATTCATTGATTAGGTCTAGTAGTTTTCTGGTAGACTCTTTAGGATTCTCTATGTATAGTGTCATAGAGTGCAAACAATGACTGTTTTATTACTTCTCTTTTCTGATTTGGATTCCTTTTATTTATTTTTCTTCTCTGATTGCTGTGGCTAAAACTTCCAAAACTATGTTGAAGAATAGTGGTGAGAGTGGGCAACCTTGTCTTGTTCCTGATCTTAGAGAAAATGGTTTCAGTTGTTCACTATTGAGAACGATGTTGGCTGTGGGTTTGTTATATATGGCCTTTATTATGTTGAAGTAAGTTCCCTCTGTGCCTACTTTCTGGAGGGTTTTTATCATAAATGGATGTTGAATTTTGTCAAAAGCTTTTTCTGCATCTATTGAGATGATCATATGGTTGTTTTCCTTCAATTTGTTAATATGTTGTATCACATTGATTGATTTGCATATACTGAAGAATGCTTGCATTCCTGGGATAAACCCACTTGATCACAGTGTATGATCCTTTTAATGTGCTGTTGGATTCTGTCTGCCTGTAGTTTGTTGAGGATTTTTGCATATATGTTCATCAGTGATACTGGCTGGTAGTTTTCTTTCTTTGTGGCGTCTTTGTCTGGTTTTGGTATCAGGGTGATGGTGGCCTCGTAGAATGAGTTTGGGGGTGTTCCTCCTTCTGCTATATTTTGGAAGAGTTTGAGAAGGATAGGTGTTAGCTCTTCTCTAAATGTTTGCTAGAATTCGCCTGTGAAGCCATCTGGTCCTGGGCTTTTGTTTGTTGGAAGATTTTTAATGACAGTTTCAATTTCAGTGCTTGTGATTGGTCTGTTCATATTTTCTACTTCTTCCTGGTTCAGTCTCAGAACGTTGTGCATTTCTAAGAATTTGTCCATTTCTTCCAGGTTGTCCATTTTATTGGCATATAGTTGCTTGTAATAATCTCTCATGATCCTTTGTATTTCTGCAGTGTCTGTTGTTACTTCTCCTTTTTCATTTCTATTTCTATTGATTTGAGTCTTCTCCCCTTTTCTCTTGATTAGTCTGGCTAATGGTTTATCAATTTTGTTTATCTTTTCAAAGAACCAGCTTTTAGTTTTATTGAACTTTGCTATTGTTTCCTTCATTTCTTTTTGATTTATTTCTGATCTGATCTTTATGATTTCTTTCCTTCTGCTAACTTTGGAGTTTTTTGTTCTTCTTTCTCTAATTGCTTTAGGTGTAAGGTTAGGTTGTTTATTTGAGATGTTTCTTGTTTCTTGAGGTAGGCTAGTATTGCTATAAACTTCCCTCTTAGAACTGCTTTTGCTGTATCCCATAGGTTTTGCGTCATCGTGTTTTCATTGTCATTTGTTTCTACGTATTTGTTGATTTTCTCTTTGATTTCTTCAGTGATCTCTTGGTTGTTAAGTAGTGTATTGTTTAGCCTCCATATATTTTATTTTTTACATATTTTTCCTGTAATTGACATCTAGTCTCATAGCATTGTGGTTGGAAAAGATACTTGATACGATTTCAATTTTCTTAAATTTACCAAGGCTTGATTTGTGACCCAAGATATGATCTATCCTGGAGAATGTTCCATGAGCATTTGAGAAGAAAGTGTATTCTGTTGTTTTTGGATGGAATGTCCTATAAATATCAATTAAATTCATCTTCTTTAATGTATCATTTAAAGCTTGTGTTTCCTTATTTATTTTCATTTTGGATGATCTGTGCATTGGTGAAAGTGGGCTGTTAAAGTCCCCTGCTATGATTGTGTTACCGTCAATTTCCCCTCTTATGGCTGTTAGCATTTGCCTCATGTATTGAGGTGCTCCTATGTTGGTTGCATAAATATTTACAATTGTTATACCTTCTTCTTGGATTGATTCCCTTGATCATTATGTAGTGTCCTTCTTTGTCTTTTATAATAGACTTTATTTTAAACTCTATTTTGTCTGATATGAGAACTGCTACTCCAGCTTTCTTTTGATTTCCATTTGCATGGAATATCTTTTTCCATCCCTTCACTTTCAGTCTGTATGTGTCCCTAGGTCTGAAGTGGGTCTCTTGTAGACAGCATATATATGGGTCTTGTTTTTGTATCCATTCAGCCAGTCTATGTCTCTTGTTGGGAGCATTTAATCTATTTACATTTAAGGTAATTATCGATATGTATGTTCCTATTACCATTTTCTTAATTGTTTTGGGTTTCATATTGTAGGTCTTTTCCTTCTGTTGTGTTTCCTGCCTAGAGAAGTTCCTTTAGCATTTGTTGTAAAGCTGGTTTGGTGGTGCTGAATTCTCTTAGCTTTTGCTTGTCTGTAAAGGTTTTAATTTCTCCATCGAATCTGAATGAGATCCTTGCTGGGTAGAGTAATCTTGGTTGTAGGTTTTTCCCTTTCATCACTTTAAATATGTCCTTCCACTTCCTTCTGGCTTGCAGAGTTTCTACTGAAAGAACAGCTGTTAACCTTATGGGGACTCCCTTGTATGTTATTTCTTGTTTTTCCCTTGCTGCTTTTAATATTTTTTCTTTGTATTTAATTTTTGATAGTTTGATTAATATGTGTCTTGGTGTGTTTCTCCTTGGATTTATCCTGTGTGGACTCTCTGCTTTCTGGACTTGATTAACTATTTCCTTTCCCATATTAGGGAAGTTTTCAACTATAATCTCTTCACTATTTTCTCGTCCCTTTCTTTTTCTCTTCTTCTTCTGGGACCCCTATAATTCGAATGTTGGTGCATTTAATGTTGTCCCAGAAGTCTCTGAGACTGTCCTCAATTCTTTTCATTCTTTTTTCTTTATTCTGCTTTGCAGTAGTTATTTCCACCATTTGTTTCTTCCAGGTCACTTATCCGTTCTTCTGCCTCAGTTATTCTGCTATTGATTCCTTCTAGAGAATTTTTAATTTCATTTATTGTGTTGTTTATCATTGTTTATTTTCTCTTTAGTTCTTCTAGGTCCTTGTTAAATGTTTCTTGTATTTTCTCCATTCTGTTTCCAAGATTTTGGATAATCTTTACTACCATTACTCTGAGTTCTTTTTCAAGTAGACTGAGTATTTCCTCCTCATTTGTTTGGTCTGGTAGGTGTTTACCTTGCTCCTTCATCTGCTGCGTATTTCTCTGTCTTCTCATTTTGCTTGACTTACTGTGTTTGGGGTCTCCTTTTTTCAGGCTGCAGGTTCGTAGTTCCTGTTGTTTTTGCTGTCTGCCCCCAGTGGCTGAGGTTGGTTCAGTGGGTTGTGTAGGCTTCCTGGTGGAGGGGACTGGGGACTGTGTTCTGGTGAATGAGGCTGGATCTTGTCTTTCTGCTGGGCAGGACCACATCCAGTGGTGTGTTTTGGGTTGTCTGTGACCTTATTATGATTTTAGGCAGCCTCTCTGCTAATGGGTGGCGATGTGCTCCTGTCTTGCTAGTTGTTTGGCATAGGGTGTCCAGCACTGTAGCTTGCTGGTCATTGAGTGGAGCTGGGTCTTGGCATTGAGATGGAGATCTGTGGGAGAGCTTTCGCCATTTGATATCACATGGAGCTGGGAGGTCTCTGGTGGCCCAAGGTCCTGAACTCGGCTCTCCCACCTCAGAGGCACAGGCCTGACACCCGGCCAGAGTACCAAGACACTGTCAGCCACACGGCTCTCTCTGGGCTTCTATTTTGACAGCAACAATGTACTCTGGACGGTGTGGGCCACTTTTTTGGCCAATTGGCCGAGGAGAAGTGTGAGGGCACCCAGTGTCTCTTGAAAATGCAAAACCAGTCGAGCTGCATTTTGTTGATTTTAGTTTGTGGATTTTAGAGTCCGTTAAAAAGAAAGATTGGCATAACAACAACAAAAATCCTTAGATTATAAATTCTTAGTTCAGATTCTCAGAGTTTGGAGTTAGGACATCTTGATTACTTTTACTGTGATTTTTCTTTTTTTTTTTTTTCCAATTCCCTTCCCATATATCCAGAACATGTTATGTTAGTTTCCTATGGCTGCTATAATTACCACAAACTTGGTTCTTACAACAATAAACATTTATTCTCTTACAGTTTTGGAGGTCAGAAGTCTGAAGTCAGTTTCACTGAGCTGAATTCAAGGTGTTGGCTGGGCTATGCTCCCTCCTGAGGCTCCAGGGCAGGGGAAAACCTGTTTTTTTGCCTTCTCCAGCTTCTAGAGCTGCACTCCTCATCTCATAGCCCCTTCTTGCTTCATCAGAGCCAGCAGCAGTGCATCTCCAAATCTCTCTGCGGAGGTCACATGGCTTTCTCTCTTCTATGTCAAGTCTCCCCGTGCCTCCCCCTTCTAAGGATATTTGTGATGACATTTAGACCCACCCAGATACCCAGAATGATCCTCCATTCTCAAGATCCTTAATCACATCTTCAAAGTCTCTTTTGACATATAGTAACATTCACAGGTTCTAGGGATTAAAATTTGGATATATTTGGGGCCATTATTCAGCCTGCCACATATGCTTAGTTTATACACGTACCGCATAGCTGTTATATTTTTTAAATTTAAATAGGAAAATTTTCTTTGTAAGAATCTATTAAATTATCCGTTAAAGTTGTGACATATTCTAAGATGTCTAGGTCTTAGAAAGCCATGTATATGACTACCAAAGAAAAGGGTCATAACACAATTAAGCAGTTTTGATTAATATTATAACTTATTTCTTATTACAATGTCTTCTACAGAAAGTCCTCTCCGTGGTAGAAAAGTATAAACTGAATATTCCACATTAATTTTGGAACATCCTCTGAAACTCCTGGTGCACAAACAACACTCAGACTGCTGGTGCAGACAGCCCACTGAGCACCTCTCAACAGACGCTCAGGCACCCGCCTTTTTAGCAGCACATTCCTGAGATCAGCTGGTGCTAAGGCATATAAAAATGTAATTTAAGAGAGCTCTGACCACCTCTTCTCTCCTTCTATTGAATGCTATCAGACAACTGGAGGATCAGTTGTACTGTCAGAAAAAATAACAGGACAAGCTGGCAAACCCAATCCTGGACTTGACAACAGCTGTCCTGTTCTGGCTGTTGCTGCTGAGGTTCAGTAAACAGTATCTGAGTAACTCCCACCCACGCAATGGCCAGCTAACCACCAAGGTACTTGAGTACAGGGAGGATTTGTCTCTGTGTCACTTCATAATAAATAAAACAAATATCTTCTTGTATGCCTGGAAAAGGAGAGACACTCTATATCAGTGGTCAGATTCAGTTCCAGGTATTATAGGATTTCACAGGTATCTTGAATAGGACTGTGAGGGTAGATGGAGCAGACGGAACAGATTCAGCTCTGGGTTATCTACCCTAGGTTTATCACTTTTATCTGTTTTACTTATTGGGATTCTATGTAGGTTTTTCTGTTGAAAAATAATTCAGCTACTTTTTAAAAAGTAAAAAGCAATTCTAAAGAAACACTGTCTTAGTCTGTTCTGGCTGCTATAATAAAAATAACAAAAATCTATTGCTTACTGTTCTGCGGGTTGGGAAATCCAAGGTCAAGGAGCCAGCAGATTTAGTGTCTGGTGAGAGCCAGCCTTCTGGTTCTTAGATGGCTGTCTTCTTGCTGTGTCCTCACATGGGGAAGAACAAGGGAGCTCTCTTGGAGTCTCTTTTGTAAAAGCACTAATCCCATTCACGAGGGCTCTACCCTCATGACCTAATTACCTCCCAAAGGCCCTGCCTCCTAATACCATTACATTAGGAGGCAGTATGTCAACATATGAATTGTAAAATATATATGAAAATAATGGGCAAGGATCTGAATAGACATGTCTTAAAAGAAGACATTCAAATGGCCAACAGGTACATGAAAAGGTGCTCAAAATCATTAATCATCAGGGAAATGCAAATCAAAACCACAATGAGATATCACCTCATACCTGTTAGGATGGCTATTATCGAAAAGACAAAAGCGTTGGTGAGACTGTAGACAAAAGAAAACTCTTGTACGCTGTTGGTAGGAATATAAATTGGTAGAGCCATTATGGAAAACAGTATGGAGATTCCTAAAAAAATTAAAAATAGAACCACCATACGATCCAGCAATCCCACTTCTGGGTATATAGCCAAAGAAAATGAAGTCTGGATCTTGAAGAGATGTGCACTCCCATGTTCATTGCAGGATTATTCACAATAGCCAAGATATGGAAACAAGCTAAATGTCCATTGATGGATGAATGAATAAAGAGAATGTGAAAAAAAATCACTCACCCACATGCACAAATACACTGGAATATTATCCAACCTTAAAAAGAAGGAAATCCTGCCATTTGTGACAACATGGATGAATTTGGGGGACATCACACTAAGTGAAATAAGCCAGACACAGAAAGACAAATACTGAATTATATCAGCTACATGTGAAGTCTAAAATAGTCAGACTCATAGAAGGAGAGAGTAGAATGGTGGTTACCAGGGCCTGGAAGTAGGGTGATATGAGGAGATCTTGCTTAAAGGATATAAAGTATCAGTTATGCAAGACAAATAAGTTCTGAAGATCTAATGTACAGCATGGTGACTATGTTAACAATACTGTATTGTATACTTGATATTTGCTAAAAGGGTAGATCTTAAAGCATCCCCACCACAAGAGAAAGAAAAAGAAAGAAAGAAGTAACTATATGAGGTTATGGATATGTTAGTTAGCTTGATCATGGTGATTATTGAATAATGTATGAATATATCAAAATATCAAGTTGTACACTTTAAATATACACAATTTCTACCTGTCAATTATACCTTAATAAAGCTGAAAAAATATGTATGAAAAAGCAAAGGCCTGGAAATAGCCAAGACAATTTTGAAGATGAACCTATTGAAAAGATGTGCTCTACCAAATATAGAGACAAAGTTACATTAGGACAATGTGCTGTCAGCATTGGGATAGTCAAATAGGCCATAGAGGACATAAATAGAGGAAAGTGTGAAAAAGCCAACAGTTCACATCAGTGGGAAGAAGACAAACTTCAATAAATAGATCCAAATCCCATTCAGTACATAGGCCTAGGTCTTAAGGACAACAGCCAAACAGACTCCTGTATTGCATAGTTGCAGTTCCCAACTTTGGTATTTCATATGGGAAAAACTGGATTCCCCCTCATCTTATGCACAAAATCAAGCTGGTAGAGGGATGGAAATTAAAGACCTGAGTACGAAAAGCAAAACTTTAAAACTATTTGAAGAAACTCAGAGTTGAAATGAAAAAAATTTTAAATCAAAAGACAGCATAAAAATTGAACAGGTAACCCACCATCATTTAGAAGATACTTGTAACACCTCTAATTAAAAAATGATTAATATCTATACTATCTAGAACTCTCTACAATCGACAAGAAAATGACTCAATAGAAAAAAATGGACAAAAGTGATGAGCAGGCAATTCACAAAGGATGAAACACAACTAAATAATAATTGAAACATCTGCCATCTCTCTAATAATTATGCCCAATGTTACGCAGCTGGAAAATGGAACTATGAACTCTGAAGCTTATGCTTGTTTACATGACAAAATATCTTGTATAAGAAGACATTTAACACACCATTAGAAAGTGGTCTGATAGATACAGTCTTCCTATTTTGCCTGTTTCACAGGGTGATTCAGAAGAGAGAATGAGATAACAGATGTGAAAACATTGAAAAGACTTGAAAGTGCTATACAAATCACTTATTACAACCTACATCACAGCAGAACTGAAATTCCTGCTTGGCTCCAGTCTTAAAGGAGCATATCTAGCAGTAAATTCAGAAGTTCCTGGACTCATGGCTGGAAGTTCCAAAGAAAGACACTCTTTTTTTTTTTTTTTTTTTTTTTTTTTGCGGTACGCGGGCCTCCCACTGCTGTGGCCTCTCCCGCTGTGGAGCACAGGCTCCGGACGCACAGGCTCAGCGGCCATGGCCCACGGGCCCAGCCGCTCCGCGGCATGTGGGATCCTCCAGGACCGGGGCTCGAACCCGTGTCCCCTGCATCGGCAGGCAGACTCTCAACCACTGCGCCACCAGGTAAGCCCAAGAAAGACACTCTTAAAGGAAGACACTGAAACTCTGTTCTGGTCAGGCTTCTTGCCTTGACTGCTGTTCCTGGGAATAACCTATTTCAAAGTGAAATAGTTTACAAAGAGCTAGGTAAGTCTAACACCTAGAAATAATATTAGCATTAGACTAGACTTAAAAACACTTTACTCCAATAAAAAAAAGTATGGGGAGGGGAGGATACTACCTATATTTCTAATCAGATAATATTTCTAGAATTTTACAAGAGTCATGTGTTGTCATAGTATAATCTAAATTATTTTGTTTGTTTCATAGCTTTATTGTGTAGCTTAAATTTTTCAAAATAACTATTTTATTATTTTTTAAATTTTATTTTATTTATTTTTTTATATAGCAGGTTCTTATTAGTTATCTATTTTATACATATTAGTGTACATATGTCAATCCCAATCTCCCAATTCATCCCACTACCACCAACCCCCCTGCCACTTTCCACCCTTGGTGTCCATACATTTGTTCTCTACATCTGTGTGTCTATTTCTGCCCAGCAAACCAGTTCATCTGTAACATTCTTCTAGGTTCCACACATATGCGTTAATATACGATATTTGTTTCTCTCTTTCTGACTTACTTCACTCTGTATGACAGTCTCTAGATCCATCCACGTCCCTACAAATGACCCAATTTCATTCCTTTTTATGACTGAGTAATATTTCATTGTATATATGTACCACATCTTCTTTACCCATTCGTCTGTCAATGGGCATTTAGGTTGCTTCCATGACCTGGCTATTGTAAATAGTGCTGCAATGAACATTGGGGTGCATGTGTCTTTTTGAATTATGGTTTTCTCTGGGTATATGCCCAGTAGTGGGATTCCTGGGTTGTATGGTAATTCTATTTTCAGTTTTTTAAGGAACCTCCATACTGTTCTCCACAGTGGCTGTATCAATTTCCATTGCCACCAACAGTGCAAGAAGGTTCCCTTTTCGGCACACCCTCTCCAGCATTTGTTGTTTGTAGATTTTCTGATGATGCCCATTCTAACTGGTGTGAAATGACACCTCATTGTAGTTTTGATTTGCATCTCTCTAATAATTAGTGATGTTGAGCAGCTTTGCATGTGCTTCTTGGACATCTGTATGTCTTTTTTTTTTTTTTTTTTGCAGTACGCAGGCCTCTCATTGCTGTGGCCTTTCCCATTGTGGAGCACAGGCTCCAGACGCGCAGGCTCAGCGACCATGGCTCACGGGCCCAGCCGCTCCCCGGCATGTGGGATCCTCCCGGACTGGGGCACGAACCTGCGTCTCCTGCATCGGCAGGCAGACTCCCAACCACTGCACCACCAGGGAAGCCCATCTGTATGTCTTCTTTGCAGAAATGTCTATTTAGGTCTTCTGCCCATTTTTGGATTGGGTTGTTTGTTTCTTTGATATTGAGCTGCATGAGCTGCTTGTAAATTTTGGAGATTAATCCTTTGTCAGTTGCTTCATTTGCAAATATTTTCTCCATTCTGAGGGTTGGCTTTTGGTCTTGTTTATGGTTTCCTTTGCTGTGCAAAAGCTTTCAAGTTTCATTAGGTCCCATTTGTTTTTGTTTTTATTTCCATTTCTCTAGGAGGTGGGTCAAAAAGGATCTTGCTGTGATTTATGTCATAGAGTGTTCTGCCTATGTTTTCCTCTAAGAGCTTTATACTCTCTGGCCTTACATTTAGGTCTTTAATCCATTTTGAGTTTATTTTTGTGTATGGTGTCAGGGAGTGTTCTAATGTCATACTTTTACATGTAGCTGTATTGTTTTCCCAGCACCATTTATTGAAGAGACTGTCTTTTCTCCACTGTATATTCTTGACTCCTTTATCAAAGATAAGGTGACCATATGTGTGTGGGATTATCTCTGGGCTTTCTATCCTGTTCCATTGATCTATCTTCCTGTTTTTGTGCCAGTACCGTACTGTTTTGATTACTGTAGCTTTGTAGTATAGTCTGAAGTCAGGGAGCCCGATTCCTGCAGCTCCGTTTTTCTTTCTCAAGATTGCTTTGGCTATTTGAGGTCTTCTGCATTTCCATACAAATTGTGAAATTTTTTGTTCTAGTTCTGTGAAATATGCCAGAGGTAGTGTGATAGGGATTGCATTGAATCTGTAGATTGTTTTGGGTAGTACAGTCATTTTCACAATGTAGATTCTTCCAATCCAAGAACATGGTATATCTCTCCATCTATTTGTATCATCTTTAATTTCTTTCATCAGTATCTTATAATTTTCTGCATACAGGTCGTTTGTCTCCCTAGGTAGGTTTATTCCTAGGTATTTTATTCTTTTTGTTGCAATGGTAAGTGGGAGTGTTTTCTTAATTTCACTTTCAGATTATACGTCATTAGTGTATAGGAATACTAGAGATTTCTGTGCATTAATTTTGTATCCTGCTATTTTACCTAATTCATTGATTACCTCTAGTAGTTTTCTGGTAGCATCTTTAGGATTTTCTATGTATAGTATCATGTCATCTGCAAACAGTGACAGCTTTACTTCTTCTTTTCTGATTTGGATTTCTTTCATTTCTTTTTCTTCTCTGACTGCTGTGGCTAAAACTTCCAAAACTATGCTGAATAATAGTGGTGAGAGTGGGCAACCTTGTCTTGTTCCTGATCTTAGTGGAAATGATTTCAGTTTTTCACCATTAAGGACGATATTGGCTGTGGGTTTGTCATATATGGTCTTTATTATGTTGAGGAAAGTTCCCTCTATGCCTACTGTCTGCAGGGTTTTTTTCATAAATGGGTGTTGAATTTTGTTGAAAGCTTTCTCTGCATCTATTGAGATGATCATATGGTGTTTCTCCTTCAGTTTTTTAATATGGTTAAAAAATTGATTGATTGATTTGTGTATATTGAAGAATCCTTGCATTCCTGGAATAAACCCCACTTGATCATGGTGTATGATCCTTCTAATGTGCTGTTGGATTCTGTTTGCTAGTAGTTTGTTGCGGATTTTTGCATCTATGTTCATCAGTGATATTGGCCGGTAGTTTTCTTTCTTTGTGACATCTTTGTCTGGTTTTGGTATCAGGGTGATGGTGGCCTGAGTTTGGGAGTGTTCCTCCCTCTGATATATTTTGGAAGAGTTTGAGAAGGACAGGTGTTGGCTCTTCTCTAAATGTTTGCTAGAATTCGCCTGTGAAGCCATCTGGTCCTGGGTTTTTGTTTGTTGGAAGATTTTTAATGACATTTTCAATTTCAGTGCTTGTGATTGGTCTGTTCATATTTTCTATTTCTTCCTGGTTCAGTCTCAGAAGGTTGTGCATTTCTAAGAATTTGTCCATTTCTTCCAGGTTGTCCATTTTATTGGCATATAGTTGCCTGTAATAATCTGTCATGTTCCTTTGTATTTCTGCAGTGTCAGTTGTTACTTCTCCTTTTTCATTTCTAATTCTATTGATTTGAATCTTCTCCCTTTTTTTCTTGATGAGTTTGGGTAATGGTTTATGAGTTTTGTTTATCTTCTCAAAGAATCAGCTTTTAGTTTTATTGATCTTTGCTATCATTTCCTTCATTTCTTTTTGATTTATTTCTGATCTGATCTTTATCATTTCTTTCCTTCTACTAACTTTGGGCTTATTTTGTTCTTCTTTCTCTAATTGCTTTAGGTGTAAGTATAGATTGTTTATTTGAGATGTTTCTTGTTTCTTGAGGTAGGCTAGTATTGCTATAAACTTCCCTCTTAGAACTGTTTTTGCTGCATCCCATATATATTGGATCGCTGTGTTTTCATTGTCATTTGTCTCTAGGTATTATTTGATTTCCTCTTTGATTTCTTCAGTGATTTCTTAGTTATTTAGTAACATATTGTTTAGCCTCAATATGTTTGTGTTTTTTTACTTTTTTTCCCTTGTAATTGATTTCTAATCTCATAGCGTTGTGGTCAGAAAAGATGCTTGATATGCTTTCAATTTTCTTAAATTTACCAAGGCTTAATTTGTGACCCAAGATGTGATCTATCCTGGAGAATGTTCTGTGTGCACTTGAGAATAAAGTATAATCTGCTCTTTTTGGATGGAATGTCCTATAAATATCAATTAAATCTATCTGGTCTATTGTCATTTAAAGCTTGTGTTTCCTTATTAATTTTCTGTCTGCTTGATCGGTCCATTGGTGTAAGTGAGGTGTTAAAGTCCCCCACTATTATTGAGTTATTGTCAATTTCCTCTTTTATAGTTGTTAGCAGTTGCCTTATGTATTGAGGTGCTCCTATGGTGGGTGCATATATATTTATAACTGTAATATCTTCTTCTTGGATTGATCCTTTGATCATTATGTAGTGTCCTTCCTTGTCTCTTGTAACATTCTTTATTTTAAAGTGCACTTTATCTGATATGAGGATTGCTACTCCAGCTTTTGATTTCCATTTGCATGGAATATCTTTTTCCATTCCCTCCCTTTCAGTCTGTATGTGTCCCGAGGTTTGAAGTGGGTCTCTTGTAGACAGCATACATATGGGTCTTGTTTCTGTATATATTCAGCGAGCCTGTGTCTTTTGGTTGGAGCATTTAATCCATTCACGTTCAAGGTAATTATCAATATGTATGTTCCTATTACCATTTTCTTAATTGTTATGGGTTTTTTTTTGTAGTTCCTTTACTTCTCTTGTGCTTCTCACTTAGAGAAGTTCCTTTAGTATTTGTTGTAGAGCTGGTTTGGTGGTGCTGAATTCTCTTAGCTTTTGCTTGTCTGTAAAGGTTTTAATTTCTCCATCGAATCTGAATGAGATCCTTGCTGGGTAGAATTATCTTGGTTGTAGGTTCTTCCCTTTCATTAATTTAAATATATCATGCCACTCCTTTCTGGCTTGTAGAGTTTCTGCTGAGAAATCAGCTGTTAACTTTTTGGGAGTTCCCTTGTGTGTTATTTGTTGTTTTTTCCCTTGCGGCTTTCAATATTTTTTCTTTGTCTTTAAATTTTGCCAATTTGGTTACTATGTGTCTCGGCATGTTTCTCCTTGCATTTATCCTGCCTGGGACTCTCTGCACTTCCTGGACTTGGGTGGCTATTTCCTTTCCCATGTTAGGGAAGTTTTCTACTATAATCTCTTCAAATATTTTCTCGGGTCCTTTCTCTCTCTCTTCTCCTTCTGGGGCCCCTATAAATGCGAATGTTGTTGCTTTTAATGTTGTCCCAGAGGTCTCTTAGGCTGTCTTCATTCCCTTTCATTCTTTTTTTCTTTATTCTGTTCAATGGCAGTGAATTCCACCATTCTGTATTCCACGTGACTTATCCGTTCTTCTGCCTCAGTTATTCTGCTGTTGATTCCTTCTAGTGTATTTTTCATTTCAGTTATTGTATTGTTCATCTCTCTTTTTTTGTTCTTTAATTCTTCTAGGTGTTTGTTCTTTAATTCTTCTAGGTCTTCGTTAATCATTTCTTGCATCTTCTCAATCTTTGCCTCCATTCTTTTTCCAAGGTCCTGGATCATCTTCACTATCATTATTCTGAAATGTTTTTCTGGAAGTTTTCCTATCTCCACTTCGTTTAGTTGTTTTTCTGGGGTTTTATTTTGTCCCTTCATCTGGTACAAAGTCCTCTGCCTTTTCATTTTGTCTATCTTTCTGTGAATGTGGTTTTCCTTCCACAGGCTGCAGGATTGTAGTTCTTCTTACTTCTGCTGTCTGCCCTCTGGTGGATAAGGCTATCTAAGAGGCTTGTGCAAGCTTCCGGATGGGAAGGACTGGTGGTGGGTAGAGCTGGGTGTTGCTCTGGTGGGCAAAGCTCAGTAAAACTTTAATCCGCTTGTCTGCTGATGGGTGGGGCTGGGTTCCCTCCCTGTTGGTTGTTTGGCTTGAGGCAACCCAACATTGGAGCCTACCTGGCTCTTTGGTGGGGCTATTGGTGGACTCTGGGAGAACTCACACCAAGGAATACTTCCCAGAACTTCTGCTGCCAGTGTCCTTGACCCCATGGTGAGCCACAGCCACCCCCCCCCCACCTCTGCAGGAGAACCTCCAACACTAGCAGGTAGGTCTGGTTCAGTATCCTATGGGGTCACTGCTCCTACTCCCGCGCTCTGATGCGCACACTACTTTGTGTGTGCCCTCCAAGAGTTCAGTCTCTGTTTTCCCCAGTCTTGTTGAAGTCCTGCAATGAAATCCTGTTAGCCTTCAAAGTCTGATTCTCTAGGAATTCCTCTTCCTGTTGCCGGACCCCGGGTTGGGAAACCTGACATTAGGCTCAGAACCTTCACTCTAGTGGGTGGACTTCTGTGGTGTAAGTGTTCTCCAGTTTGTGAGTCACCCACCCAGCCATTATGGGATTTGATTTTACTGTGATTGCGCCCCTCCTACTGTCTCATTGCGGCTTCTCTTTTGTCTTTGGATGTGGGATATCTTTTTTGTGAGTTCCAGTGTCTTCCTGTCAATGATTGTTCAGCAGTTAGTTGTGATTCCAGTGCTCTTGCAAGACGGAATGAGCACACTTCCTTCTACTCCGCCATCTTGAACCAATGTCAACTATATTTTAAATTATAAAACTGCTACATGTTCAGGGCAGAAAATGTCTAAATAGAATAAAGGGCTAAAGGTAAATAGAAAATTGTCTGCCACATCTTCAGCTCCCTCACAATCAGTCCCAATAATCAAGAAAATTTAATAACATTTTCATATTTAAAATAATGTAATAGTACAGTAAAGAAATAATCTCCACATTTATTTGAAATCATCATATTTCTTAGCAATACTAAGTATCTGAGGTCCCAGGAGCAAATGGGGATCTTGAAAAACCTTAGATTTTGATTTCCTGTGGCAGAAGGCATGTCTTTGGTTGCCTGACCTTATTTTGTAGTGTTTCCATAATTCTCTTCCTTTTCCCCACATTCTTTCTTCAAACACGGAAAAGAAGCACATCTCTCTTTTATGGTCATATGAGAAAAGGCAATGTTAACCAGAAAATATCAAAATATTGACAATTCTATAGCCCAAGATATCCCATAGATTTTCAGAAAGTTCTCACAGAACAAGTACTTACTAGTACTGTTACTACTACTACTGATGCTATGAGTATTAAGAATAATACTTGGAGTTGCTACCATATTTTAGTTGAGCACAGTGTGCCATAGACTGCTGGCATTTTTCTCATTTTTTTTTTCACACTCTACATGTATAAGGCTTATTACCATTCCAAGAGAAGCAAACTGAGATGAAAGATTTTAAGTAACTAACCTCTGGTCATACAGTAAGGGTCAAAGCCTACATTTGAAACCAGAAGCTCTCAGAACATTCTGTGCTTTTTAAGCATTAAGCTTAACGGCCTCTCAATCTTACAAACTTACCAAATGGAAATTCTGAAAGCACATTGCACCCTATTAGTAACAATTTTTATGGTTGTCAACATTATAATTTAATGAAAATTATTAGAAATTATTTTTATACCCTATACTGATATAGAAAAGTAATATTCTCAGAATACAATCAATCAGTGCAGATGCTTTAAAAAAATCTACCTCTTCTTTCAATAATTGATGATTTTAAGACCCTGCACATTTTCTCTTGGGGTCATAATTGAGATCCATGGTTTTAACTAATGCCAATACACTGATGAACCCCAAATCTTTAATCCTAAGTCCAGCTTTTCCTCCCAGTTCCACTGTGTATTCAGTGCATTGGGACTTTTCCAAGAGGATACCCCACAATCATCTAAAAAATAAATATCTAAAGTAAAAAGCATTTCCCCCAACAACACTATTATATATAAATCCCCTCACTGTCTCTTAGCACTCTGGTTTCCCCTTTATTCTTTTTACCACGATTGTAATTCGGTATTTATTTGCTCATGCATTTTTCTCCATCACTAAAGTGGTAGCTCCATGAGGGCAGGGAGAAAGTTTATTTTGTTCACACAATATTCTCAGTGGGTAGAACAGTATGTGATTTATAGCTGAAACCTAAAAAAAAAAAAAAAAAGCGTTTGGTAAATGAATGAGTGAAAGAGTAAATGACACCTGTATCTCCTCCCGGATTTACTGACTTGATAAATAGCAAGACCATCCACATTCACATGGTCCAAGCCAGAAAATGTCAAGTCAGCACAGACTTGCTCTTCTTCATTTCCACTCCAGTGACAGCCCAGGTCCTTTATTTTCTCTTTGTATCAATATAGCTGCAATAGCCTCTTTACTGGGCTCCTTACTGCTGGTTTCATCTTCAAATGATTTTTTACACTCCTGCCAGCGTGGTCTTTCTAAAGCAGTATTTGTCACACTTTGTAACTTTCAAAAATGTTTTTTTCTTTACCTTCTATATAGTTCCATGAAGATCTTATCAAACTTTACTTTCTGCTGTGTATATCACAAAAACAAGAGGTATCGTGATATGCTTTGAAAAAGCGAATCCCCCAAGATCTGGGCATGGCTCTCCATAGGCCCTCCCGCTTCAAGAACTAATACTGTTGCTAGCATAAGTTTGCTTAAAATTCCTCAATGGTTCTACATTACCTATCATTGATGTTCAAATCTGTGATTTTCATAACGGTGGTGGTTTTGCTCAAGCTGGGGTCCCATTCTCTCACAGATCCCATGACTAAATAAAAATATATTTTACATTTGTATTTTCACTTTCATGATGGTCTAAGATGATCTAAACAAGTGTATTCTGGAAGATCTCAATGACTACCTTATTTAGTGTCCTTGTCTACTTTTATGTTTATGAGAGCATGCCCAAAAAATAGTATAACTTTTTGTGTTGTGGGTGAATTATAAAAGAAAATAATGAAATGTGGCAGAGATTACAAGTTGTCTACCAATAATCTGTCACAGTCTGTTGTTCCCTTTTCCTCAGTAATAGAAACACTGCCTTTAATTAAGGCTCTTAGTTCCCAGCATCCCTTGCAGCTAGGTGTGGCCATGGGATATAATTAAACTTGGAACATGCAACCTGTGGGGAGTGCCCTTAAACAAAGAAATCATGACCTTTTCCTTCCCTTTTCTCTGTTCTGTTGTGTGGAATGTAGTCCCATGACTGGAGTTGGAGTACCCCTCTTAGATGATGAGATACTTAGTGTTCATTTAGGGCCATTTAGGGCAGAGCAACAGGATAGTGTAAAAGAAGCCTGAGTTTCTGACACTGTGGAGACTATACCAAGGCTGTATCACCTTCCCAGACTTATATAAGAGAGTAATAAATATCTATGCAGTTTAATTATTTGGGTTACTGCCACTTGTAAACGAACTTAATCCTAATAAGTACATGGAATCAATATCCAAAAAATTTTTAAGTGGAGGTCAGACGACATCCAAGTGGGCTGTATAAATTAGCATTCACAGTAGTTCAAATAGGAAAAAATGCTGGATGAACTGAGTCATCACATGATATACAATCTTATCCATATGCTAAACCCTGAAGATCTAGCACTACAGCAGCAGGAAGAATCATAGTCACTAAGAAAGCAACAATTTATCTCAACAAACAACATCATCGCACAATTGAAATTGATGTTACTAGATTTAAATTTCATTGTTTTCACAATTTTTTGTTTGTATTTTATTTAGAAATAATTGTGGTCAATTAAAATTTATTTTTCCAACAAAAATGGTCCATATGTTCATTAATTTTAGAAACACTGACTAGGAGAGCTTACTATGATGTCTAATTCTCAGTCCACAGAATCTGATTAAATGGGTCTCTGGTGGGACATAAGAATCTATAATTTTACTAAGTGTTCTAGGTGATTCTAATGTAGCTAGTGTCTGGAAACAAATTGGTATATCTGAATTCTTAAATTGGTTCACAAATTCTTTTAAGATCTGACCCTGCCAATCCCTCTAGCTTCTTTTTGGTCTCACTGTCACCACACACCCTTTTCCTTACAACCATAATAAACAACTTGATGCCTCTGAAGTTGTAAACTCTGTTTCTGCCTTGTGCTTTGACATACATCTATCTAAGATTTCCTCAAGCTTCCCTTTAGTTGACAAAATCCTATTTATCCTTCAAAATCAGTCATGACTTCCTAAAAGAAGCTTCCTCTCATCCTCCTACTACCCCTCCTCTGTGCTAACAGCACCCAGAACCAACTGTTATTTCTGTTCATTTATCACCCTCTATTATCATGATTGGTTTGTCTATCCTATTAGACCTTACATTTCTGGAGCACAGAATTAGCAATATTACTCTTGCTATCCCCATTGCCTAGTGTAATGCTTGATCATAATAGGGGCTCAATAGATGCTTTCTAACTGAATTAATGGGAAAGTGAATGAATGAAGTAGTGAACAAAACATATAATACATTCCAAACATATAGAAGTTCTTAACATTTTAAGATAGATGCATCTAAGCATAGTGGTAAGGGTACTATAAATACTAAAGTACTGGAGTTTTGTTTGTTTATTTATTTTTTTGCATTATCAGGAGTTTCATCAAGAGCTTTGAAATAAATTTACCCACATCACACAGAACACAACAGGGCATTGTAATCTACTAAGATTGATTATAAAAATTTCCACCGAAAATCAGACTATAATGATGTGTTTCTCCACAGAAGACTGAATTTTATATAGTGAGCAGCCCCATTCCAAATACCCAAAATATGACTGGACAAATTTCAGGACAGAATGAAAACAGATGTACTATATAGCACACAATGTTATGTTGTATTAGTTATTTATTGCCATGTAACAAAAACCCCCAAAACTCAGTGTGTGGAAACAACAAATATTTATTACCTCACGCAGATTCTGTGGCTTAGGAATCTGGGAGTGGCTTATCTGGATGGTTTTGGCTCAAGGTTACTCCTGAGATTACAGTCCAGCTGTGAGCCAGAGCAGTAATCTCAGCTATAGGAGTATCCACTTCAGAGCTTACTCATGTGGCTCTTGGCCGGCCTCAGAAGATTCACTTCCAAGATTACACATATGCATCCTTTCACAGGACTGCCTCACTTATGGCAGTTGGCTTCCCCAAGGTGAGTCAAGAGAGAGCAAGATTCAAAATAGAACAAGAGAGTGAGCAAGAGTACCCAAGACAGAAGCCACAGTCTTTTTATAACCTCATATCAAAAGGGGTAAAACATTACTTCTGCCACATTGTATTTTTTAGAAATGAGTCACTAAGTCCAGCCCACACTCAAGGGGAGATAATACACAGTATGAATACTAGGAGGTGGGGAGCATTGGGGGCCATCTCACAGGCTGCCAACCAAAAACATACTCTCTGTATTTCAGATATATTTTAAACAGAACAAAATAGCAGCATGTTACAGGTTAATTACATAGGAATTTAGTTGATGGAAACAAATAATAAAGAAGAAAGGCCTAGGGAGTTCCCTGGTGGTCCAGTTGGTAAGACTCCGCTTTCCCAATGCAGTGGGACCCAGTTCGATCCCTGGTCGGGGAACTAGATCCCTCATGCATGCCACAACTAAGAGTCTGCATGCCGCAACTAAAGATCCTGCATGCCGCAACAAAGATCCCATATGCTGCAACTAAGACCCGGTGCATCCAAAATAAATATATAAATAAATATTTTTTTAAAAAAGAAGAAAGCCCTTAAAATAATGTTTAAACTCAATTTTCCCAGTTTTATTGAGATATAATTGACTTAGAATATTAAATTAGTTTCAGGTGTACGACATAATTATTTGATATATGTCTACACTGCAAAATGATTACCACAATAAGGTTAGTTAACAACCGTCACCTCACATAGTTACATCTTTCCCCCTTATGATGAGAACTTCTAAGATCTACTCTCTTAGCAACTTTCAAATATACAATATCTATTAACTACAGTCATCATATTGTGCATTACATCCCCAAAACTTATTTGTCTTATAACTGGAAGTTTATATTTTTTGATTATCTTCACCTAATTCCCCCACCCCCACCTCTGGCAACCATCAGTCTCATCTCTGTTTCTCTGAGTTTGTTTTTTTTTAGATTCCATATAGGATCTTGTCTTTCTAAACTCAGGGTTTAAAATGAATTCATGTTATGTAGAGGTGGCTTCTGTGATAATATATTGTGGGCACAATCCATCTAACAGTCATTAAAGCAGTTATGGTTTATGCCTATTTTGGAATTAGAGTCAGGTTAAGGCATTAGTTCTAAATACAAGTCAGGTTCCTTACCATCAAAATATAGCAACTGAAAACAATCATTTGCTATAGATATTGTATACTCTATTTAACTATTACCATTAGCATCATTTGACTTTTCCTCTTAACTGAAGGGGAAATAATATTCTTTTAATTACTAGGTTAACCATATTCTACCTACACCCTAACATATGTCTCCAGGTGGTTCAGTATGATTCCTTAAAATAAACTAGCAGTAAAGTAACCATGAAGTATTAACTGTCTTCTGTTTCTGATGTGCTCAAAGAAATAAATATTAGTTTAGTTAGGAACAGAAGATTTTGAATTTCATATTGTTAAAAAACAGCAAAAAACAAACAAACAACAAAAAACCCCTTAATATCCATGTCTGAATCATAGCAGAAATTTCCAATCCTGTTTAAAAGCAATTTTATGTTATTAGCTTCATTTTCTTCATTCATATTTAATAGTAGAACTAGACCTACAATAGGAAAAACACATATCCATTATTTGTTGTATCCTTTCTTAAATGAGTTTCTAAATTGAACACACTTTAATATATGTGAGTCTCAGTCCTAAATTTTCTAATCCTTTTTGATGAGGTCTATTTTGGGTTCTCCAAAGCCCTGAGACCCTTGGGAAAGGGAGGCTGTGATGGTCAGAGAGGAGAGGAATGCTGAAGGTGGATACTGAGAGTGAGAATTTGAGCACCTAACCCAGAAGCAAGTTAGCATCATGGCAGCTACTAGAAATCAACGAGATCAGGTTTTATAGGGGGTCAATCAGGGACTCCTATTTCAGGCAATCAAATAGGATTTGGTGAACTCCTTTGGGGGGATTCAAATAAGTAGAGAAAGTACACAGTCTAGTTGGAGAGAGATGACAAATCCATAACAAGATGGCAATACAAGGTAACATATAATAGACAATGAATAGTATTGCAATTGGGCAACCCGCTATCTTTTTATCCATTTATTTTACTCCACCATGTTCCCCAAATTATTTAAGGTAGCTTACAAAAATTTCATGAATATGACATTAAAAAATACTCATATAAGGCTTCAAAAGAGAAGGGGCTTCCCATGGGTGGGTTTTAAAAGGAAGAACTGATGTAGATAAGCAGAGAGCAGTGGAAAGCACTGTAGTCAGGAAACAGGAAAACAAGAAAGGTGATAGTCCTCTTGTGTGTCTGGGGACAACAGTTTATCTCAAATGAGAAAATTAAAGTTAATAGCTTCTATGAGTTTGCTAGGACTGCCATAACAGAGTATCACAAGCTGAGTGCCTTAAACAACAGAAATGCCTCACATGGAGTCCAGAAGTCTGAGACCAAGTTGTTGGCATAGTCATGCTCCCTCTGAAGGTACAAGCAAAGCATCTGTTCTAGGGTTGTCTTCTAGCTTCTGGTATTTCCTTGGCTTGTGGCAGCATTAACTCCAATCTATACATGGCGCTCTCCCTCTGTGCATATGTCTGTGTCCAAATTTCCCCTTTTGATAAGGATACTAGTTATATGGATTAGCAATCCACCATACCCCAGAATGACCTTTTGTTCACTATTACATCTATTTCCAAATAAGGTCACTATTTTCCCTGTTTCCAAATAAGGTCATATTTTGAGATCCTAGGGGTAGAGACTTCAACATACAAATTTGGGGGGGACACAATTCAACCCAAATCAAAGTCCAAGGAGTCTACTGAGTCTGTAGGCAGTGGTGAGCTTCTAAGTGATAATTTTTTTTCTGTTCTTTTTGTATCAGGAAACTGATGTGTTCCGACAGATCTTTTAGAAAGATGTATCTGGTTGTAGTGGGCAATAGTAGTTCTATAACCTGGAGGCAGAGGCTAACTTTAGGCTGTTCAAGGGCTACAATCTAGTACATAGCCTACAAGGGGCAGCATGATCTGGCCACCCTACCTTGCCAGCCTCAGGGTAGACCTCCTCTCTTTGTCCTCCATCCAAATGGCTTTGCCCCAGTATTCTGAATGCCCCAGGTCCTTTTCTCCTCAGTTTCTTTGAACATACTGTTCTTTATGCCTAGATTGCTTCTCCCTGCTTCCTGCAGTTAATGCCACCACTTCAGAGCTCAAGGCAAATGGCACCTTCTCAAGAAATCTTCACTTGAGCCCTCCAGACTAGATCTGCCTCTCTAGTTACTTTCTGTTAACAATTCTTAGTTCTTCCAGACTAGGTGTTCCATAAATATTTGTTGCATAAAAGAGGTAATAAAAACCTGTCATAGGGTGGGCGCTATGGGAATGGAAAAGAAAGGACTGTAAACAGGTTCAGGAGAGTTTATGATTTGGTAACTGGATGTGGTAGGTAAAGAAGGAGAAAGTCAAAGCTAGCTCAAAGGTTTCAAGTGTGAGAGAAGGATGGTACCACTGGTAGAAATGAAGCTAATGGAAGCTAGGTTTGGAGTCCCATTTTTAATGTAAGAAGGATGATGATACACTTAAGTAGAAACATGTACCAATCAAAGAAAGGAAGGTAAACAGATATTTGAGGTTGACATATGGGTCTCATGCTGGTTCCAAGAAACTCTAATAATCACTGTTGAGGGATGAGAGGTTATATCTCATTTGATCTGCATTTCTAATACTGTATCTTCACAGCCATTTTTCTAACATATGTATTTTTTATTATTAAAATATTTTTGTTTGATTCAGATAATTTGGACAATAAAGAAAAATATAAAGAAGATCTGGTAAGCTAGGTAAACATGTAGAAACTGGCTTGCTTACAATAAAAATATGTAAGTTGGTATAATACCTCTGGATGGTCATTTGAAAATGTGACATAAAACACTTAAAAATAGCAATCTTAAAAAAAAAAAAATAGCAATCTTCCTCACATCATTTCTATGTTTAGGAATTTACTCAAAATAATTAATCAAATATTATTTGTAATATTAATTATTAAATATTTATAATATTTGTATAGAAGGATGCAATCTCTTTACCTAGATATGACTGCTATATGGTTGAATTTCCTTTCAGTAATTTAAAAATACTGAGTCGTCTTATATAAATAATTTTAAAACTTCAGATCATATATACATGTAATGCATTAAACTCTACCTTTTTGCACCCTATCTTTGATTATAACTATGTATTAGGTTATGTCCTAACAATTTAATAATTAGGCTATTCCCATTTTTTTCTTTTATAAATATGCTATTACAAACATCACTTTATATAAATCTACTTTATCCAAAGGAGGTGATCAGATGTGAGCACAAAGTAGAATTGCTGTGCCTTTAAAAACTCTTGATACATTATCAAATGATCATCCAAATGGTTGAACCAACTTACATTCTCACTACCAGGATATGACATTTTATAGTGACACCAAATTCTGGCCAAATTTAAAGCTACCTCTGATTAGATCTAGGTGGCTCACTGGGTCCATTCAATGTCAAACAGCCATTTTTCTGGGCTTCAAGAAAGGAGGGAAGGAAAGGAGGTCACCACTACACATCGGTCATTAGTGCCATAAATTTTAGGATAAATGGACTTAAACCAATGTAATAAGTGTTTCAGTCTATTTACATTGAGTTAATTTGAATTGCATATAAATTGCATATATAATTGCATATATAAACATAGAACTAACATCTATCTTGGAAATGTCTTATTACCCTCCACTTTTATATTTTAGAGAATCATTAGTTTTTGATTGAGGCATTATAGCACTATATGTGCAATAGGTGAATATCAGCATTTTTTAAAAATAGATCTTTATTGGAGTATAATTGCTTCACAATACTGTGTTAGTTTCTGTGTGCGCCAAAGTGAATCAGCCATATGCATACATATGTCCCCTTATCCCCTCCCTCTTGAGCCTCCTTCCCACCCTCCCTATCCCACCCCTCTAGGTGTTCACAAAGCACCGAGCTGATCTCCCTGTGCTATGCAGCTGCCTCCCACTAGCTAACTATTTTTACATTCGGAAGTGTATATATGTTGATGCTACAACCACTATGGAAAACAGTATGGAGGTTCCTTTAGAAACTAAAAATAGAACTACCATATGACCCAGCAATCCCACTACTGGGCATATACCCTGAGAAAACCATAATTCGAAAAGAGACATGTACCACAATGTTCATTGCAGCACTATTTACAATAGCCAGGTCATGGAACCAACCTAAATGTCCACTGACAGATGAATATCAGCATCTTAACTGCACAGTAGCCCCTGAGTATCTGTGGGGGATTGGTTCCAGGACTCCCTCACCCCCAAGGATACCAAAATCCGAGGATGCTCAAGTCCCTTTTATAAAATGGTGTAGTATTTGCATATAACCCACACACATCCTCCTGTATACTTTTTAAATTAATTAATTAATTGGCTGTGTTGGGTCTTTGTTGCTGCACGTGGGCTTTCTCTAGTTGTGGCGAGTGGGGGCTACTCTTCGTGTGGTAAGTGGGCTTCTCATTGTGGTGGCTTCTCTTGTTTCAGAGCACAGGCTGTAGGTGCGTGGGCTCAGTAATTGTGGTGTACGGGCTCAGTTGCTCCGGCATGTGGGATGTTCCCGGACCAGGGCTCGAACCCATGTCCCCTGCATTGGCAGGTGGATTCTTAACCACTGTGTCACCAGGGAAGTCCCCTCCTGTATGCTTTAAATAATCTCTAAGTTACTTATAATAGCTAATACAATGTAAATGCTATGTAAATAGTTGTAAATACAATGTAAATGCTATGTAAATAGTTGCCGGCATAGGGCAAATTTAAGTTTTGCTGTTTTGAATTGTTTGAATTTTTTTTTCTGAATATTTTTAATCCATGGTTGGTTGAATCCTCAGATGTGAAACCCAGGCAAAGAGCTAGCTGTATATGTTGGTCTTTCGCTGATTGCCCTCTGCTCTCTGGTGTATTTAGAGGTGGAGTCACCAGTATTAACAGTTACCAAAAGGAAACTATTCCGAGGACATTTTTCTTCCCAAATTGGGAGTCAGACTAAATAAGCCATGCTCAAACGTATTATGCAAGGGTTATTCTCCAATGAACTCTTACATATTACATCATGGGTGTTTTTAAACTGGGAGCATAACTTATTACATTGCATTTGCTGCACTAGAAACTATGAAAAGCCTCTTTGCAGAGACAGATGAGAATCCCATTTTCTAGAGAAGAGATAAGTAATGTTGGGCAATTTGGAGAAAAGCTCTCTACTGCTCTTTGTTCTGAAATAGAGAAAAAAATTAAAAGGCAAACAAAAATAGACAAAGACAGAATGGAAACTGAACATCACTCTAGAAAAGCAGCACAACCAGGAAGAGCAAAATGTAATTACCTCAAAATGGCAGGTAACTCTGAAATTAATTTTTTTTTTTTTTTTGTGGTACGCGGGCCTCTCACTGCTGTGGCCTCTCCCGTTGCGGAGCACAGGCTCCGGATGCGCAGGCTCGGTGGCCATGGCTCACGGGCCCAGCCGCTCCGCGGCATGTGGGATCTTCCCGGACCGGGGCACGAACCTGCGTCCCCTGCATCGGCAGGCGGACTCTCAACCACTGCGCCACCAGGGAAGCCCCCCATTTTTTTTAAGTTGAAAATTCCTTTATATTTGATTGCCTCAACTAAGAGAGTTTTACAGTTTTTAATTATGCCCTTTCTCTCTCCACAAACACAACAAAAATTAATTTTACATTCACAAAAAGCTTTTATGTGAACATCAATGAGGAGCATTTTTTTCTGCATGGATGAAGAAATTTGGCTTAGAAATTTGATTAGTTATACATGTTTGGAAACAGCTTATACATAATACAATGGCTTCCACTTAAACATGAGGTTGTGATTATATACATCTTTGCAGATGTGAAATTTAAATATAACATTTACTAAGTGACACAATACATTTATTTAAAAACTCATAGCACAGTGCCTGTACTTTTGCTATTTTAAGACTTTTTGGTAAATGTTAAGAATTCATCAGTAGAGCCAATTCTATCCAATTTTTGATAGAGCTTTTAGATGAGTCTGGTAAGTGCTACCCAACCAATATTTATTTTCCCCCTCCACCCTTACTAACAAATTCTCACTTTGCTCAAGGCAACAAAGTGCATCACTAAAAATACTGACCTCCTGATGCTGCCTGTCATCCAGGCAGGTAACATGACACACTCTGGCCAAAGGTAAGTAGAAGTCTGCTGTGTATGTGCTCTCCTAAAACAGATAACTACTCCTTCACTCTTCCATCATATTCTTTTCTGAAACTTAGATGTGAAATGGAGGGGTATAAGAACCATCTTGCCATCACGAGGCAACAAGCGTGATGAGGATGGCTAGGATGGTGGAAGACAAAGATGTAAGGAGCCTGGGTCCCTGATGATGTCACTGTGTATCCCTATGTCCACACCCTAGACTTCTCCTAGCTAGTCTGTTTTATCATGACACGAAAAAACTCTTCTGTTTAAGCCACTGTGGTAGCGTTGTCTATTATTTGCAGCCATGCACATTCCAAACCTCATACAGTGACCAATAATTTTACAAACTCTTTTCACTTTCTACTTAGAAAAGGAGGGGGTGGGGAGAGAAACATTTTATTTAGAATAGTGAAATACTTCCATACAGTTTGTAGATAGCTACTGCCCCAAGGCTTCCAACTGCCAGACCCTTGCCCCAATGGTCTTGATTATTCCTCTGAGACCTGCTGAACTTCCCAAGATCCAGCATGAACCCCAGGTCAATGTCAGGCACAGCAAAGGGCCTCCAGAACGCTGCACCCTAGAGGCCCTGCATCCTTCCAGATAGGTCTTTCTCATGCCTTAAGGTTGTTAAATATTATGAATGTCATCTCAGATGAATGCCCCTTTCTTTCAGTTCTAACTAGATATCCATGAACTTATTTTCTTTATGGCAGATAATACGGATAATAAGAGTCTTTTGTTCAGTTTTGGATCTATCAATTTTCTATCTAATTTTCTGTATCCAAGGTTATTCAATCTTATGCTCCAGGGACCTGTACCTTGGTCAGGCCTCATGTCTCCTGTCTTACCTCCTTGCTGCTTTAACTAAGGGATGGAAAAGAACTTGGATTGAACTGGAAAAAACCATGAGTCATCTGTGTTTAATACACTCACCATCATAAAGCAGGTATTTCTTACTCTCCCCAAATACTCAGTTTTATAAAGTCTCAGTTCTTTCTATGATCACTTTAAGCCAAAGAACATGTATTTGGCTTCCTTCCTTTCTCCTTACGGATGTCACAAGAAGGCATTCTTGAAGCCTACATTTACTTTTCCCCCTCTTATTCTTTTTAAATTTTACATCTCTTTGTAGGGGGAAAAAAAGAACCCTATTTTTACTTCTCCACCTCTATTTCATTTCTACTCTCTATTTTCCTCTCCCAAATTTTTTCCTAATTAGATGCAATGAGAGGGGATCACCATTGTCTTACATTAGAGCTGAAATTCTCACAGTCATTGAAAATATATACAGAAGGGAATTTCGTAGTTGGACAGGGTAAGGAAGAGATTACTGAATTCAGTGAGCTGCTCTGTTAGGTAACAATTTTTAAAGTGATTTCAAATTATACTATAATATATATGGGTTAAAGGATAGATTTTTTTAAAGGGTGAAATCATAACTCTCATACAAATATAAAATGAAGATATGTCAAAGATTTTATTTAACTCACTAATTAATGAGGGAACAAGCAGATGCTATAAGCAGTTCAAATGACAACTTACAGTCAGATGAGGAATGCTGAAATGAATATATAAATGGATAAAACTGGCCAAAAGAAGCCACTGTCCACAGGGCAATAATCAAGCATTCCACCAGACATAGTTTGCATTTCTATGGACAGGAATTACTTGCATTACTATCCATTTTCTACAAGTTAATTTCTATATCTACAAAGTTGTAAAATAGCTCAAAGACAAGCAAAGGTGGTCACTAGCTGTATAAACTAGCAAGGACATCCCATAATTTCCAAGTCTTTCACAGTTTTTCCTTATACATGGAACCTGGTGCAGTATAACCAAAAGGTGGTGCTCTTTCCTGACTCCCATCCTGGAAACTGGCTTATTAGTCTTTCCTAGGAGATAAAAATGGGGGTGAGGGATAGTGGGGAGAGAAGACAGTTTCAAAGGTCAAAACTTGGAAACTGAGTAAGAGTGAGGCAAACTGTCCTTTCTCACTTGACTTGCGGTGGTGTTAAGAGCTTGGGCCCTAGAACCACAGCATATAGTTCAAATCCCATTTTTATCACTTTGTACACAGAGTTGCCTATTAGGCAATTCACTTAATCCTTTGAAGCCCCAGTTTCTTTATCTAGATAATGGCATTATTAGTAGTACCTAAGTTTGTTGATGGGGATCAAGTGAGATGACCTAAGTAACAGGCTTAACATAACTGGCATGGCAAAGTGCCCAATAAATATTAGCTGTCATCGTTAATAGTTTTTTCAACATTATACTTTTAAGTGAAACTAATATGTCCAAGCTAAACAAGCTCAGATATATAATAACATCAAATTAATTTTTTAAACAGCTTTGTTTAGATATAATTGGTATATAATAAAGTGGATATACTTGAAGTATACAATTGAAGAAGTATACAATTGAAGTTTGGCATCTGTGTACAGTAGTAGTCCCTTATCTGTGGGAGGATATGTTCCAAGACCCCTAGTGGATGCCTGAAACCTTAGATAGTACCGAACCCTATTTATACTATGGTATTTCCTATACATATATACCTATGAAAAAGTTTAATTTATAAATTAGGCACAGTAAGAGATTAACAATAACTACTACTACTAATAAAATAGAACAATTATAACAATATACTGTAATAAAAGTTATGTGAATGTGGTCTCTTTCTCAAAATATCTTATTGTACAAATTTAATGCCTTTTTCATCTTAACTTAGCACTTATCACACACCTTTGCAGTTTGAAGTGCAACAGTAAAGCTAGCGTGAATTTCTTTTTCCTTTTGCACTATTTTACGGATAGAAGATTGGTAGATCTTTGGCAACCTCAGATATGACTTTTTCTGTTCCTTATTAAGTCAAGCACTATCACCTTTTTACTTAAAGAAAGCACTATGGCTGGCTTCTCTCTGGCATACTGGAATTGCCAGCATCATTACTCTTGGTACTGGGGCCATTTTTAAGTAAAGTGAGGGTTATTTGAATGCAATCACTGAGATAGGCAACAGTCGATCAGGTAACTGAGATGCCTACTAAGTGACTAACAGGTAGGATATGGAGGACAAAGGGATGATTCACCTTCTAGGCAGGATGGAGTGGGACAGCATGAGATTTCATCATGCTACTCAGAACAGCACGCAATTTCAAATTTATGAATTGCTGATTTCTAGAATTTTCTATTTAATACTTTCAGACCCCAGTGACCTCAGGTAACTGAAACTACAAAAAGCAAAACTGCAGATAAGAAGGAACTACTGTATTGTCAAACCATCACCGTAATGAACAGAGCCATCACCTCCAGCAGCCCCCGAACTCTATAATTTCTCCCTCCCACCCTCCCCTATTTCCCATCCTCATTCCCAGACAACTACTGATCTACTTTTTGACACTATAGATTAGTTTACATTTTCTAGAATGTTTATAATAAAATGTAGTATGCTTTTTTGTCTGGCTTCTTTTACTCAGCTTAATTATTTTGAGATTTAGTCATGCTGATATTTGTATTAATAGCCCGGTCTATTTAATTCCCAAGTAGCATTGCCTTGTATATATATACCACAGTTTATTTACCCATCCAGCTGTTGATGGAATTTGGATGGTTTCTCATTTTTGGCTGTTACAAATAAAGCTGTCATAAACATTCATGTCCCAGTATTTATATGGAGGAATGCATTAATTGGATAAATACCAAAGAGTGGACTGGCTAAATCATACATGTAGGTATATGTTTAACTTTTTAAAAAACTGCCAAGCTATTTTCCAAATTGGTTGTATAATTTTTCATTCTCACCAGCAATGTATGAACACTCCTGTTGTTCTATATCACTGTTAACACTTGGTATGATCAGTCTTTAATTTTAGCTATTCTAATAATTGTGGGCTAGCATCTCATTGTGGTTTGAATTTATATTTTCCTAATGACTAACGATATTGAGCATCTTTTCATGTGCTTACTGTCATGTACTTTTGAACAAATATAAGGTGCTTTGCTAAAACTATTGTGGGCTTTGGTTAGTGGGGTAGTAGATTCATGTGTACTATATTTCACCTAGATGAAACGCATAACAGTTAAAATGGAAAAGCCATAGACAGAGTCCAAAACATGTAAACATCTTCAAGGCTCATAACAGACAGAAATGTGAACGAGTAAGTGAGACTGAAGCTGAAGGCCTGCCAGATGGTGGGCCTGGAAATAGAAGTGGGGAATGGATGGCTCCTGCTGGTAATGAACTTTTTAACTTCTCCCCAGGAGATGGGGGATCTTGCCTGTTTCATAGTTTGAAGCCAGTGGGCGGAGTGAGGCCTCCCTGGCTCACCTTTTTGAAAGGAAGCTGAAAAAGAAAAGCTCTATTTTCCTGCTTTTCTCCTTGTTGCTGACCTGCTGTCTGAGGCCTACAGGAAGCTATAGGCTAAGGAAGCAAGAGGACTTGTGACTAGGAACTGAGTCAAGCTGCTTCCGGTGCCTAAATTCATTATAAACCCATAGGTCATAATAGTGTAGGAATCCCAAAACACATTATAAGACTCAACCCTGGACCTGAGGTCTGAAGGAGTGGGAGAGAAGGTAAAAGTAACATGGGTACAGGAGAGAGACTGAGAACAAACCAAAACAACAAATCAAAACAAAATCTACCCCTCAAAATAAATCTCATGAAAAAAGTAATGATAAAACAGATAACAAAATCAAGAATCAGAAAATAAATCCACCCCGTATGAAATCAACTGCATGGCGCAATATGACAAAGACCTTAAAATAAGTTTGTTCTGGGCTTCCCTGGTGGCGCAGTGGTTGAGAGTCTGCCTGCCGATGCAGGGGACACGGGTTCGTGCCCCAGTCCGGGAAGATCCCACATGCCGCGGAGCGGCTGGGCCCGTGAGCCATGGCCACTGAGCCTGCGTGTCTGGAGCCTGTGCTCCGCAACGGGAGAGGCCACAACAGTGAGAGGCCCACGTACTGCAAAAAAAAAGTTTGTTCTTTCAAGGAAAGAAAGGAATTCATTACAAGGAACAAGATTTCATGAAATAAAATAGGCGTAGAAATGAATATGTGGATATGAAAAAGAATTAGTTAGAAACACTGGAAAAGAAAAACTATATTTGCAATACAAAATATAGAAGATGGATAAACTCTAGCCAGGTATGGTAAACTGCAAAGATTGGCCAAATGTGCTTTGTAGCTCCTACTATCAAAAGGTGGAGTCCAATTCTCCACCCCTTGAATCTGGGCTAGGCAACATGACTTGTTTTAGCCAATGGATCACTAGCAAAAGTGACTCAAGTATAGAGGTTTGAAAAAGTACTTGAGTATGGGGGTCTTTCATACCCTTGCTTCTGGGAACACTAAAGCCACCATGAAAGAAGCCTGTGTTGCTACCTCCTGGGTAGTGAGAGAGCGTGTGGAGCAAGGGGTTCAGCCATCTCAGCTGTCCGACAGCCCTGTGAAGTCCAGACCCTAGCTGACCTGCCAGATGAATGGAGTTAACATGAAGGAGTCCAAGCAAGAAAACACCTAGCCAACCTACAAAATCATGAAAAATAAGAGATTGCCCTTATTTCAAACCACTAGTTTTGATGTGAATTTCGGAATGAGAAGATAGTCTGAGAAATTCACCTAAAACACAGCATAGGGAGACAAAAGAGGTTAAAATATGAAAAGCCAATTAAGAGATATAGAGGATAGACATGAAAATTCTAATGTCCTTCTAACAAGAGTTCTCACGGAAGAGAATGGAGGGACTGGTAGAGAGGTAACACTTGAAGCAATGATTCCTTGAAACTTTCCAGAACTGATCCAAGTCATGAGTCTCTAGCTCCAAAACTATTAAGGTATATTTTATGGGTTTAATAATATAATTCACATACCAATTAAACTTTACCACTCTTAGAAGATGTTTGCATATTGACTTGAAGAAAATGTGAATTCTGCTGAAGTTAAACCGAAAAGCGTTAGTTTCTCATTTTGAAATCCAAGTTTCTTAAAGTTTGACAGGTGGCCAGGATGGCGGTGGGGAAGGGCTCCTTGTAGCAAGTGTCAGCATATTGAACATGCTTTGTTTTTGTTGGTCAAGGCCCCCTTTCTTTTAGGAATTAACCCTCCCACAATCCACATGGCTTTGATTGTCTCTACATCATGAATCCTCAACCCCAGCTCCGGTACTGCAGGGAACAATATATTCCAAAGAGTGTGTTCTCTCCTAGGAATTTTCCACTTCAGATAAATTCATTATAAACATGCCATATATTCTCGCACACATACAGCATATTATTTCTTCCATTTCTAAGGATTTGGGGAAAGAAAGACGAGGCATACACATGTGCTCAGTCTACCGTTTTGATCTAATCTTTCGTATGGATTCTTTTTCTGCTTAAATTATCCAGTTTTCAAAACAGCGGCAGATAAAAAGCAGCAAATTTAACGTCAGGAAAAAGTCTGCTAGAGATAGACTTATTAACAGGATTGAAGACTGACAGACTAGATTCTGATAGTAAGGAAGAAAACCAAAAAACTTTAAAAAGGAGACACTACTAGTCAAAACACACATCACTGGGATGCTAATGTAGGGATACATACACACACACACACACACACACACACGTGCTTCAGCAGACTCCAAGGGCATCAGTGTAAGTTGAGTATAGAGTGATAATTGTGTGGGTCAGAAAGGCACTTTAAAATACGTTTTTGTAGTCTCTGTTTAACAAGGCAGGAAAGTAGCAAATGTGCCTATACGTTTGTAAAAAGATTTCTATCAAAACAAAACTTTTATTGTTTAAAGGAATAAACACTCGTGTAAAATTTATTCTATAAGGACTTGAGATTTTATTCCATTAGCTAAACTCTGATGGTTCATAAATGTACCAACATTTTTTTTTTTTCACTTTGTCATGCTTGTTTTCTTAGAAAACGCTCTATAGTCCCATGCTGATAAAAATATAACATTTTCTTTCTTGGATATGGTATGTAATGTTTTAAATTTTATCCAAGGGAAATTTCTCTTCTTTGTGTAATTCAGAGTAGTTCTATTTTTCAAAAGGGAACTCTGTGTCCTCTAAGGTTGTTTGTATTTAATGTATTGACTACTGGTTGTTCTGAGTCACAGAAAGATCAGGACCTAATTATTTTTGCCACTAGAAGATTGTGAATACAGCTTTTCCCAGATATTCTCTTTCAGATGTGTTTTCAGTTATGTTTAAAAGTGTGGTGTGTATGGACTGATTTATCATATTAGGAAATAAAAAGATGAAATGAAAGCCCAGGCTTCCCAAGTTAGTTACCTACCCAGATTAACTAATTTAGTTGTCATTTGGTACTACCCTTCTTTTAAAATAGGAATGAATCTTCTGTACAAAACTCTGACAGCTGTCATCCAGTCTCTGCTTGAATGCTTGTGGCTACAAGGGTTCATAACTTTACAAGGCATCCCATTTACCTTTAGACAGTTCACACTGTTAAAACACTATGTTGCTTATCCTGAAGAAAATATGGCTCCCTGTACCTTATACCACTGAATTCAAAATGAGTTTTTTTTGTATTTCTATACATGGGTCCTTAAACTATCTGAAGACAATGATCATAGTTCCCTTTCTATTTCCCTTTGTCTAAAATGAATTTCCCTAATTTCTTATATAGCCCTCTTTCAGAAAAAAATAAATGAAAACAAAGCTTTCTTCTTTACTCCCTCTCTGTTCATCCCTCCTTCCCTTCCATCCTTTCTTCCTGATTCAGTCGAAAAGCCATGAAATGGAGCAAAGCAAAGCAGGGGTATATGTGGTGGGGAGAGGAGTGATGTCACAGTACAGGGTATTGGAGCCTGACTGAGGTGAGGACAGTAGGCTTAACTGGAGATGCAAGGTCAAATGATCATCAGGTGTCCCCCTCCATCTCTTGGCTTCCAGCCAGTGGCAACATGGCCATCTTAGCTCCAGACTTACTCAAACAAAAGTCTGGGGCTTGACGCTCTCAATCTCATCCCTGAATCAGTATCTGTGACTGTCTGGGAATACAATGATTGGCTGAGGTTAGGTCACATGCCTACCCCTTTGTTGAGCTTGAGTTCGAGTTAATTTTACCCAGTCATTGGGCAGAAGATAAGAAAGGGATAATTGGAAAGTCTGTGTCTTGTTGTTAGGAGGAGAAATGGGTCCTGGATGAGCCAAAACAAGCAATGTCCATGCTAGCATAGCTGTTCATATTTTGAGTAATGATATCTACATTTTAAAAATAAACATATTTTCTACAGTGGGATCATTATATGGAAACTATTTTGTGACTTGTTTTCATTTAATTTAAAACCAATAATAAAAATCTTTCCCCATGTCAATGAATATTCTTTAGAAAATCATTTTGACGGCTACAAAATACAAATTTTATTTAACAGTTCCTTACTCCTGAACAAGTTAAGTTCTTTGCATGTTTTTCTTTGCTGAACAACACTGTGAAGACTCTTTGCACAGAATTCTTTGTGCACGTATCCAGGTATTTTCTCAGGATAAATCTATAAAGGTAGGATCATCAAATCAAAGAATATGCTGATTTTAAGATTTTCAACCATCTGTAAGTACCATTCTTCATTTGGCATTTGAGAAACACTCAACAATGTTTGTTGACTATCATCTTGCCTACCTACTCCAGTTTGTCAATGCCTTTCTATATCAGTGCCAGAAAGGAACATAAAACCCCCAGTGTGTGTGCAGATATTATTGGGACAAATACTTCATTTAAAAAAGTATATATTTTCCACTACTTATGATTCTATTAATTTGTGCATTTAGCAATACTGGTATTCACACCAATAGAATCAATAGACTACAACAGAAATTATGGCATGTTACTTCTGGGATTTGGTTATAAAAAACATCATGGGATATTCTCTCTCTCTCTCCACACACTCACACACACACATACACACATTACTGTATCACTTACTCTGGAGTAAGTCAGCTGCCATGTTGTGAGGACAGTAAGGTAGCCTATGAAGAAGCCCACAAGGGGAGGAACTGGGGTTTCCAGCCAATGACCAGCAAGGTACTGAGGCTGCCAAAAACCACATGCGTGGTTTGAGGTGGACTCTCCTCCAGTTGAATCTTCAGATGATGGCAGCTTAGGCTGATAGTTTGACCGAAATCTCATGAGAGATTCTGAGCCAGAAGCACCCAGTTAAGCTGCTCCCTGATTTCTGACCCACAGAAACTATGAGATAATAAATGTTTGTTCTTTTAACTGCTAAGTTTTAGGGATAATTTGTTACACAGCAATAAAAGTCAATACAACTAATACTTTAAAGAGATTGAAATTTTAATAAAAGCCTTTCCACAAAGAAAATTCCTGGCCCAGATGGCTTCAGTGGTGAGTTCTATCAAACATTTAATTAAGAAATAATATCAAACTTACACAAAGTCTTTCAGAAAACAGAGAAGAAAAAGACAATTCTCACTTTGTAAGGCCAGCATTATGCTCTTACCAAAACCAGATAAAAATACTGCAAGAAAAAAATTATGAACTAGTATTTCTCATAACCATAGTTGTAGGAAATCTTAATAAAATCTTAGCACATCAAATTAAGTAATATATTTTAAAACCAAAACACATCATGACCACATAGTGTTGACATAAATGCAAGATTCTTTTAACTTTCAGAAATCAATGTAATTCAGATTACATTGCAATAGTTTATTAAAGTAGGAAAACCCTCATAATCATTGCAAGAAATGCAGAAATAGTATTTGGCAAAATTTACCACCTATTCATGATAAAAATTCTCACCAAACTAGAGATGGATGGAAACATCACCCATCTGATAGAATGCCCTTTATGAAAAGCCTACCGCTCAGTGTTGAAATTTTAAGTTTCGCCTACTTCTGTATAACATTGTACTAGATAGACATTCTAGCCAATGCATTAAGAAAACAAGAGACAAGATTTTAAGGGAAACACAAAACTATTTTCAGATAATATGGTTGTGTACAGAAAATTCTAAAAAAATATCCAAACATAAAATACTTAGAAATAAATTTAACAAAATATATAGAACCTCTACTCTGAAAACTACAAAATATTGCTGAGAGCAACTAAATTAAACTTAAATAAATAAAAAGATATACCATGTTCTTGGATGGGCAGACTCAATGTCTTTAAGATATAAATTCTTCCCAAATTGATCTGCATATTCAATGAAATCTTAAAAACAACCGCAAGATTTTTGAGAAATTGACAAGCTGATTCTAAAACATATGGAAGATTTGGGCAAATCTCTAAAATGGCTAAAATAATCTTAAAAGTTGAAGGGCTGGGGCTTCCCTGGTGGCGCAGTGGTTGAAGGTCCGCCTGCCAATGCAGGGGACATGGGTTCGTGCCCTGGTCCGGGAAGATCCCACATGCCGCGGAGCGGCTGGGCCCGTGGGCCATGGCCGCTGGGCCTGCGCGTCCGGAGCCTGTGCTCTGCAACGGGAGAGGCCACAGCGGTGAGAGCCCCGCGTACCGCAAAAAAAAAAAAAAAAAAAAAAAAAAAGTTGAAGGGCTTACATTACTTAATTTCAAAACCTGTATAAAGGTTTAGTAATCAAAACAGTGTGGTATTGGTCAAATATAGACAAATAGATCAATGGCATAGAATAAAGAGCCCCAAATAGACCTATGTACATATGGTCAAATGCTTTAATACAAAATTACTAAAGTAGTTTTATGGAGAAGGAAGGTTTTTCAACAAATGGTGTAGGAACATTTGGATATCCACAAGGGAAAAAAATGAACATACCACCCTACTTATTCCATACTACACGTCAAAATTAATTCAAGAGGGCTTATAGACTTAAAGGCTAATTTATAAAGCTTCTAGACAAATTCATTGTAAAATAGCTTTACAACCTTGAGCAAAATGAAAATTTCTTAGCAATGAAACAGAAAGCACTAATCATAAAAGAAAAAATGTTGTTGATTGAAGTTCATCAAAATCAAAACTTGTTTTTCCAAAGACACCACCAAGAAATGAATAGTCAATTCATGAATTGGGAGAAAATATTCACGACATATATCTGACAAAGAACTTATTGCTCAGCATCATGAAGTACAGGAAAGCAAATTAAAACCACGAGATACCTCTTATTAGGAGGGTTAAAATTTAAAACAAAAACAAAAGCAAAAAAACAACTTGCAACACCAAATACTGTCAAGGATATGGAGCTTTCAAAATTCTCATAATGCTAGTGGAAATAAATATGGTAAACCACTTTGGGAAATAGTGTGGCAGTTTCTTACAGAGTTAAAGTTTAAAATCATATATTTACTTAGCGTTGTACTTCCTAATGTTTATCCAAGAGAAATGAAAATATGTATCAACAGAAAGCCTAGTAGAAGAATGTTTATAGCAGCTCTATTCATAATAGTAAAAACTGGAAACCACCCAGCTGTTTGTCCATCAACTGGAGAACAGATAAACAAACTAGCATATTCATACAATGGAATATTATTCAGAAAATAAAGGATCAAATTAGTGGCATACTCTGCAGTATGGATGTATCTCAAAAAATATTATGCTAAGTGAAAGAGGCCGGAGTCCAAAAAGTACATATTGCATGATTTCACTTATATGAAGTTCTCAACCATGCAAAATTAATTTTTTTGTGATAGGAATCAGAACAGAGTTATCTTCTAGGTGGGAGAGAATGACTGCAGAAAGGGGCACAGGGAACTTCCTGAAGAGAGAAATACCCTATGCCTTGAGAGATGGGTGGGTTACTTCGGTGCCTGCATTTGTTAAAAGTGAAAGATACCTTAAAATCTGTGCATTTCTATGTGCCTTAATCATATATCAATAACTTTTAAAACAGCATCTAACATTTTAATTGTTGTTCTCCGTTAGAGCCTCCCCTTCCTCAATCCATTAATTAGCACACGTTGGGCAGGGCAATTCAGCTGCCATTGAATCACTCTATCTGAATCTTATGCAGTCAGTGTTTGTCCATTGTCTCCAAGGATATCATGAGTTACTTGATCATGTTAAATAAAGTTATGTTATATTTGTGATACTCCTTAATACATAAAAAGGTCCAGTAATTCTAACCACTGATGAGATTAGACACAGAAGTCAGTTTTAAGTTTCATAATTAACTATTCATTTCTTGACCTTATTTTCTCTTTGCTTCTTATATCTTGTTCTATATTTACATAACTTATTGTGATGTTTAACTCCTTTAATACATCATAGAGTCTATTTCCTAGCAACTTGGATTCTGTCCCCAAATATGAAATACACAGAACATTAAAAAGGAAGAATAACAGAATAGTAGTAACAAAATCCTTCTAAACTTAAAGGTGGTGGTGGGGTGGCTGGGAGGAGAAATATTGGAGCTGGGCATTGAACAAGAGGGAGAACGAGAGGAGTAAGGGAGTCACAGAATGAGAAATTTAGGGGTTGTGCAAGGAGCTGTCCAAGGTGTAAATCAAACAGATGTCAGGCAGCCACCTTTTTCAGAATGGTCCAAAAAATGGTAGAAGACACCGTGAGAAAGAAGTCTTACTTTATTAACAGTAAGTCCATTACAAGCTTCTTCAGTGAGAGAGGCAATTATAGTAGAATATTATTATCCAAAAATGAAAAATGTATTTTGTAGAGGCCCAGACTTAACTAAACTATATTATTAGAAGTATTCCAGTCTGCAATGCTGTACAGATTTCTTTGTTTTAATAGTTCATGAGTTAATGAGAAGCTTTTGGTCCCATCAATATCTGTCAATATTCAGTATACGGGCATTTGTGTACTATATTATATAATACTATTAAGGATTAAATATATCATGTTATTTTAGAATCTAATTATTTTAGATAGTTATTACTGCAATGTATAAGGATTATTTATAACAGTGATGAAGACGATGACAACAGCTAATACTCCTTGAGTCCTTAATATATACCAAGTAGTAGTCAAATATTTTCCATGAATTTATCTAAATAATTCTTCACAACAACACTAGGACACAGTACTGTTATTATTTCTATTTTACAGATAAGGCAAGTGAAATTACAAGTGCATATAACACACATTCAATGTTACTTAGCTAGCAATGACTAAGTCCAAAGCTTTCCTCTTAACCAAAGTGGATGCAAAGATGCCGATTTGCATGTAACTGAATGTTTATATAGATGCTCTTTTCTTTTTAAAGTATTCTACTCATAACATGTTGCTAGTTTTAAAGTCCTTTTTTCTTCGGGTTGTTTACTGTTTATTTGTGACAGCATCTTCAAAGAACAGGGAGAAATCTTATTTCTGTGTTCTTCCACGTAAAAATGGAGCTTTTACCCAGCATGAAAGTATTAATACAATCTTTTCCCAGAGAGATGGATTATCAGTGAAAGTAAACAACAACATTCTCTGGCAATAAAAATAACGAGACAGACAGGACAAAAGTAATGACATCCTCTAGCATAATCTTGGCAGAAAATATCTAAATCACCTTGAAGGAGATAAATTGTTACAAAACACCATCCTTGTTTAATGCGGATTGACAGGGAATGACAGGATCCTTCAAGAGGATGGCAGCCCATAGGCCCACGTGCTTCCAAGGGATCAAAGGGACCGATACCGCCCGCCAGCCCCATCTAAGCAGAAAACAACTAGATTCTCTCTAGGCGGATATTTACTCTAAGATATTATTTCTGGGAAAAGATAGCTTATTTGGGAAGGATGACAGCATCTTTCCTACACATCCTGTCATCTGTTAGAGTAGGACTGGGGTGGGGGGAGAATCTACCAAACCTGTCCTTGGGATCCAAATTAGTCATAAATCTTTAGCAAGCTAGGGAAATTGAATTGTGACACGCTGTTTTAAAGATAGAACATGCGGAGCATTTAGTTTACAGATTGTTATTGATTTCCCTTCTATCGATAGAAAACTTTTAAAAAAGTTTTACATAGATGCAGTTTATCATCCTCCAAAGTGGATTTTAATTATGATCTGGAAAGCAAACTAGCGATAATAAAACAATAAAAGTTCCAGAAAAAGAAGCCATGGAAGAATGTTTTTATATTCTTGGGAATAGAGAAGATTTTTCTAAACATGATATGAAATCCTGAATCCCTATGAAAAAGACTGATTTGATTATACAAAATTACAAAACACTATTAAAAAGTTTATCTTTAATAAACTTTAATAAAAGTTTATTAAAGATAAACTAGTGAAATTAACATTTGCAATCAATATTACATTGGTTATTGTTCTGAACATAATAATTATTATAAATGATTAAGAAAAAAATGACATCTGAAATGGCAAAGTGTATGAACAGGCACTTTAAAGAGAATGAAATTCAAATGGTTATTGAATATATGAAAAGATGTTCACCCTCTCTACCAGTCAAAGGAATGAAAATCCCAACAGCAAGGAGATCTCATTTCTTACTTATCAGACTCCATTCAAAAGTAGGACAGTGTTCACTGATGTTGAGGTGTCAGAAAATGTGCTATCTTCTGTGTCATCTGTGGACTGTCAAATTGTACACAGGAGAAAAATGGAATTTTGTTATTTTCTCTGAAAATCTAAGATGTGTGTATTCTTTGATTTAACAATTCCACTTGGAATTTATCCCACAATAACACCTTTAGAATAACACAAATATTTATATGTATTGATGTTCACTAGAGTGCTGTTTATAAAATTTACTGTTCCTACATTCTGAGCTTTATAGAAAAATTCCAAGAATAACCAAAGAATACAACTTTTACCCGGAATTCTCAAATATTAACATTTTATCATATTTCTTCTTCTTTTCCTCTCACGCTCTCTCCACACACACTCACACACAACTTCTTTTTTTCTGCACTGGGAGTAAATTGCAGACAAAGCACTCCTTTACCCCTCAGTGCTCCATAGTGTATTTTCTAATAATCCAGAATATTTTCATACAATCTCAGTACATTTATCCAAGTTAAGAAATTAATATTGATACAATACTATAATCTTATCTAGAGAACTGAATAAGTTCTCTAGATAAGATTCAGATTTCTTCAATTGTCCCAGTAATGCTCTTTATAGCAAGAAAATCCATGAGTTGTATTCATTGGCTTATCTCTTTAGTGTCATTTAATCTGGAACAGTTACTGTGTCTTTCTTCATATGTCATGACTTTGACATTTCTGAAAGAGTACAGGCCAGGTAGTTTGTAGAATTTTTCTCATTTTGGGTTAATCTGATGTTTTCTCGTGATTAGGTTCATGTCCTGCACTTTTGGCAAGAACACCACAGAAGTGTTGCTGTGTTTTCCTTAGTGAAGCACACTGAGAGGCACATGCTACAGTTTTGTCTACTTACTGGTATTAACTTTGATCACTTGGCTAAGGTGTTTGCTAGGTTATTTTAGTGTAAAGATACTACATTTCTCTTTGTAATTAATAAGTATCTTGTGGGTATACTTTGAGACCAAAAGAAAAAAAATTGGTTATTCCTCAAACTTTCACCCACTAATTTAGTGTCAAATGTTGATTCGTATGAATTATTCGTATGAATAATTCGTATGAATTATTATTAACATGATGGTTGCCAAATGGTGATTTTCTAATTCTATCATTTCTTCTATATTTTTTGCTTTGTACTCTAAGGAAGAGCTTACTCTTTTTATCTATGTATTTAGTTTTTCTTTATATCCATGTGGACTGATAGATTCTAATTTTAGATAATAAAATAATCTTTATTAACATGTAATACTAACAATATTATATTAATTATTAAGATATAAACTTTATTATTTTGGTGCTCAAATTGGACCAGATTGGCAAATAGGACCACTTCAAGCAAGCTTCTGTGTTCTTCTGATATATCCCGATCATTTTTAGAACACTTTCCTACTTTCTGGCACAACATGATAGTCTAGACTCACTGTTTTTGTGCAAGCCCTGGAATCAGCCATTTTCCCAAGGATCCCTGGTTCCATTTAGTGGAGAAAGGTATTTTGAAACCAGGATCTGGGCAGTAGGTGTGTAGAGCACTGTCCTTTCTTTCTTTGTTTTTATTGTTTTTTTTTTTTTGAGCACCATTTTAAATAGTAAACAAATGAGAAACAAATTAACATTTATCAGAAGAATGAGTTAAAGTATATCCATGGAATGGAATATTATACAGCTATTAAAAATCATTAAGACTCTTTATTGAACTGATATGGAAGAGGGTCTAATATATATTACGTTTGGGAAAAGCAAGTTAGTGAACAGTAAGTATAGTTTATTTTAAATATACATAAGTAGTGTGCATTCAAATAGAATATTTTAAAAATCTGGAAGATTATATACCAAACCACAGCATTTAAAAAAAACTTCTGGCAGTGGGATATGAAAGGTAAAACTTTCATTTATTCATAGGCTCCTATAACTTTTTTTTTTGCATGAAGCATTTATGAATTTTTATTTAGACGTATAAATCTGAAACGAATACAAAATAAAACAACAAAAGAACTGAGTATTAATGGCTTGCAAGAGAATAAAAGTAATCTATGAGAAGTTTAGGGAAACTTGACCTCATTGTGCATTAGTATTGAATAAAAGTGCTAGGATTACTACTGACTAGTCAATTTGTTTGTAATAATTGCCTAAATCAGTGAGTCAACTTTCTCCAAGTGTCATTCAGTATCGTCATTAGTTAAGTGTTTTATTTGTAAATACAATTTCATTTCCCAGGGCACAAACTTGCTAACATATCCCCAAATCAAGACTAGTAGATGCCTCTGAGGCACGCTTTACACCCTCTCAGCCCACTCTGCATTTCAGCTGAAGCTACAAGGGCGGTTCTGTGCCCGTTCAGACTCACCTTGCACGGACACTGACCGGTCCCTAGAGCACATGCAGCATAACTCCCCATTTAGCCAGGGGCTTCTCAACTCTGTAAGAAATTACTTGCCCTTCTTACAAGCAAGACCAGGAAGTGAGGAAGATGTAAAACTCCTCCTGGAAATCCTTCAACAGTTGTGGATAGGAACTTGAGGATAAATGCTCTTAAATAGGGGTAGACAAATATGTTCTGAAGAGGGCCAGATGGTAATTATTTCAGGTTTTGTAGGCTGTATGGTCTCTGTGGCAACTACTCAACTCTGTCCTTATTGCCCCAACACAGCCACAAGCAATAAGTAAACAAATCAGCGTGGCTATGTTCCAACAAAACTTTATTTACAAGTCACTGTCCAGATTTGGCCCATGGGCCACAGTTGGTCTACCCCTGCTCTCACTGTCTGCCTTCAGGTGGACAGTCCTGGGAGGCCCCTTATACAGGCTTCTGAGGAAGTCCCAGTGACATTGGGACTGTTGCCCACAGCAGTGACGTGGATAATATCCCTTTACATTGGCCTTTTCCTCCTTTTCTCTTCACTCTACCTGCTTCCTCCCTCCTGCTTCCTATGGTAGCTTCTAAAATCAACCACATACACCCAAGTCAGAATCTCACATCCTAAAGGAAGACACAGAGTTCCCACATTACATTGTTTTGCGAATGAACTGAGAATAAAGTGGAGAAGACAGCATCTGCCTGATGACTATGGAGTCATAAAAAGACTGAAATAAATTTGGAGATTATGCTACAGACAATAACTCACACTCCAAAGAGGACACAGCTAAAGTGTAAAATGAGTAGGAAGGGAGGTAGCATCATGCTCTATTTTTTATTGTCAAAATTACTTAAATGATCTCCCATGCATAGTGTAGAACTTGGAGGCTCTCTGACATTTCACACTGAAAAATAAATTATACAGAGCTAACTTTAGGGAAAATGCACACTAGACAAAATTTATCTTTAGTACCTGTATATTCCCAATTAGGTCCTACTTCTTTCCTCTCTCATACACCTTTCCAGCATCTCTCATGCTGCTTTCTCATCACCCGAACTCCTCCCTGGCATCAGAAATTCATTCATTCAGAAAATAGTTGCTATACACCAGGCACTGTACCTTGCACTGGAGGCACAAGAGTGAACAAAACAGACAAAGGCCCTGCCCTCTAGGAACTAGTGTTTAAGTAGCAGGAGAATGACGCAAATAAATATGCAATTAGTCAGGGGGTGGTCAGGGCTACGAGGTAGAAATAAAGGTGGGAAAGTGGGATGGAGGGTTAGATGCTATTTTGTTTAGTATGCGCAGGGAAGCCTTTTTGATAAGGTGTTATTTGAGCAGACAGTTGAATTAAAGTGTAAAGTTCACTGGGGGATGACCTTTTTGAAGCAGAGAAGCAGATGCAAGTGTCCTGAGGTGGCAGCAGGTAGGAGGCCAGTGTGGATGTAGTGACTGAGGGCCAGAGGGTGAGAGATGAGACCTGAGAAGAAGGGAGAAAATGTGTGTGAGGGGGCAACCGGGAGTGGGGGAGGAGGGGGAGATAATAAACATTAATTTTCCTTCGAGAAAGCTGATGAGTTGAGACATTTTATTTTTAAATGATCCCATCAGCTCCTGTATGTGGAGAATATACTGGCAAGAGGCCAGTTGGAGGGGATTTCAATAGAAGCCCACTGCCACAATCAGATAAGAGAGGTGATGGTTTAGGATATAGGATAAAAGTGGAGGTAAAGTAGTTAGATTCTGGGTATAATCTGAAGGCAGAGTTGACAAGATTTGCCAACTGAATATAGCTCATGAGAAAAAACTGAGGAGACATGGACAATCTTGAGGTCTTCGCCTGAACAGTGAGAAGGCAATTATCATTTACTGACATAGAAAAGGCAGTAGAGGTCTTGGGGAAAATTCAAATGGTGTGTTTTGTCATATTAGATGTGATATCCCTATTCAGTATCAAAGAGGAGATGTAGAATAGATGAGCCTGGAGTTCACAGGAGAGATTGGGACTGGAGATAAAAATATAGTTGTTCCTTTGTAGATTGTTTTTAAAGTCACGGGACTGGATGTGACCACCTAGAGTGTGCCTGTAGTTGGAGTGATGAAGAGAAGTGTCTCAGGATCGACCCTAGGCGCTCTAATGCTGGGTTGGGGAGAAGATGCAGTAATGTGCATTGACATTAGGTTTTACGTGTGTGTGTGTGTGTGTGTGTGTGTGTGTGTGAGAGAGAGAGAGAGAGAGAGAGAGAGAGAGAGAGAGAGATAAGCTAGCAGTTGGGTATGTTCATACTTTGGGCTCTTTCCCTTTTTTCTTCCTGTATCAAAACATACCCACACCTTGTTGATGTGGTAAATGAAATCATCCTAGTATTGATAGTATCAACTCTCGACTAAACTTAGTATTTTAACTGGAACCTTAAGTGCCTAGGATGAAAAAGGTTAGGATTATAGGATGCGCTCTGAAAGGCCAGTGGAAAGAAATATTTTGAGGCATTGCTGATATGGGGATTCAGTGTATAACATATAGGTAAAGCAATTTCCCAACACGTCAGCTTGAAGTTAACTCTAAAAGAAATATACCTGGAGTAAAATAATCTCATCATCTTAAGTAAAGAAATTAAAGTTTTAAATTTAGTAATGAGATAAAAAATACCAGAAATTATTCTTTATTTTTATTTTTATTTTTTTTACGGTACGCGGGCCCCTCACTACTGTGGCCTCTCCCATTGCGGAGCACAGGCTCCGCACGCGCAGGCCCAGCGGCCACGGCTCACGGGCCCAGCCGCTCCGTGGCACACGGGATCCTCCTGGACCGGGGCACGAACCCGTGTCCCCCGCATCGGCAGGCGGACTCTCAACCACTGCGCCACCAGGGAAGCCCCAGAAATTATTCTTTAAATAGAGAATGCACAGATGAAAATGCAGGTTATGACCACTGGCAAAGCTATTAGTTTAGACATAAAATACAAATATTTCTTTTCTTGTAAAATAAACAAAACAAAACAGCTAAAGATTAAAATTAGAAGTAACTAACTCCCCGTGACTTTCAATTTTGAAGTAGCAAATTTAAGTGGAATAGGCTCTTTTGATTTTCAAAATTCTTTTGGAATTACTGGGGAACTCTTAAATGTGACAGGAATAATTGGAAAGATTCTTAGAACTAGGGGAATTTCTGGGAAAAATTTTAGTTTTACTTAAAAAAAAGGTATGTATTTTTTGCTTTCCTCAATGGGACACTTTGCTTATGAAGAACTTTGTCACTGCTGCATCTGTAACCATTAAGCACCAACTATGTGTAAAATTTCATGACTTTTCATATATATCTATAGATATTTCTCAAGCATTTGACTGTGTATCATTTCAATTCCCCAGTTTCTATTTTACTGGTATCATATTCTTTAGAAATATTTAAATCCCATGTCATTTTAATCTGTTATTTAAAACGATAATAAATGAATAGGACAATCATTATTAAGAGGCTGAATGAGTGTACATTTCACTATTTATCCAGTTCTTTTAGGATAAACACATAGAAGGAGGAATATATCTGTCAGCAGAGTATAGGTTATACTGCAGTAACAAACAACTCCAGCATTTTTAGTGGTCATAACCACAAAAGTTTCTCACTCATGGTATATGTTCATTGCAAGCAGGCTGTGGCTCTCCTTCATATTTCCATATCTCTAGGAACCAGGCTGAAGGAGCTACCTTTATATTGCAGTTCTTGAGGCAGAGAAAAGTGACACAGCAAAGCATAAGCTGGCTCTTAATAGCTTCCACACTAAAGCCACACATTCACTTCTACGTTTCATGAACAATTTCTAAGTGGAACAGGAAAGGAATGTGTAATCCTCCCACAGGGAGGACCCTGAAATGAGGAAAGAGACTAGATGATTAAATAAATGGAAAGAAAGAATCTTCTAACCTACAGGTCTGCCATCACTGTACTATGTGCACAAAAGACTGATTATAACAAAATGAATTTCTACTTGTCAAGGTTCCAATTCCTTTTTGTCTACCACTTGTCAAGTTTCCCGAGTGACTTTGGTGGAAGCAGCCTTTATGTTAGGAAACTTGTCTCTGGTTAGCATCGCTGTAACTGATTAGCTCCTGAGGTAGCTAATCCACAATGATACGGCTTATTTCTACATGTCAGGATTTCTGATAAGACTAATCTGCTATGCCTTAATACATATAAAATACCAAGTCCTAAAGATTTCAAGTCTGAATACATTGGGAATTTAATAATTTTCATGTACCTCTTCAAATTTTCCACCATATGGAATAATAATCCTAAGGTAAAGGCATGCTAGCAATAATAGTAATAAAACTTCACTGAATAACAGCTTACATTTACAAAGACCTTTCTCATCCCATTTGGTGCTGCCAACGCTTTATCCATAAGCAATCTGTATGAATTGGGAAAAATATTTCTCCAGATTTTTCTGCTTAAACCGAAGAGGAAAACATCCGGTCAATCTCATTTATCACACCTGTTTGTCTATAGTATGAAGGTTTCCTTGGCCGTATTCTTGGCTAATTTGTACTTGCCAGTAACTCAAAGATCATAAAAAGATATTAAAGTAGGAAAACATTTCAAATTTCTCAGTGAAAAGACAGATACATTTCTAAATTAGGGACTCTAAAATGATTTACGACATACAATGGGTAAGAGATTTCTGTTTTTTTTTTTCTTTTTTAAAAACATCGTTGAGGGTTGGAGATTTGTAAAAATGGCACTGAAAATGAAATTCCTCAAAGAAAGAGAATACAAGGTAGCATTAGTAAAAAATCAGTATGACTGTATAAGGAGCTTTCTGATTAACATCTTTTGTTTAAAAAGACGTGCAGGGCTTCCCTGGTGGCGCAGTGGTTGGGAGTCCACCTGCCGATGCAGGGGACGCGGGTTCGTGCCCCGGTCCGGGAAGATCCCATATGCCGCGGAGCGGCTGGGCCCGTGAGCCATGGCCGCTGAGCCTGCGCGTCCGGAGCCTGTGCTCCGCAACGGGAGAGGCCACACAGTGAGAGGCCCGCGTACCACAAAAAAAAAAAAAAAAAAGACGTGCAAAAAGATGAAGAAGACACTCAAAAATAAGGGTTAATTCAAAAGGGCATCACAAATATCTAGAAATAATATTAGAAAGATTAAGATCTGGAATAAAGTGAAGGTTTGAAAAAAGTTACTGGAAACAACCCACACCGTGTTTAGAGCAGGCAGAAGAATAAGAAAGGGTTAGACTCAATGTTAGAGGAAAATGATTTCAGGTTTATAGAGGTCACAAACAATATCCAAAACCTGTTTTGCTTCCACGTTTGCTACCAGATGGCAAGCTTTCCAAATAAAAATGGAAAATCAACAAATTATAGAAGGAATCAAAGACCAAGATATGTGAGGTTATATGAAACTTCTGATAACTTCAAATGAGTTTTAATCTCCAGAAGCAAATAAAGTGTCATTTCTGGATGGCAAAGAAATTTCCATCAGTTACCTAAGATTTTCTATTAGCAAAATACCAAAAAAATCATAGAGTCCTGCAAAGGTTTCTGGAAACTTGAAAGATAATAACATCCCCATTTCAGAGAGTAAAAACCTATTCATTGTGAGATAGTAGAACAAATTATTAAATAAATGATTAATATTTAGAAAAGAGCATAAGATTTTACATGGATTCTTTAGGATAAAACATTCCAAAATATTTTATTATATTTTGTCAGAGTTACTAGACTGGTAAGGATGGAATGTTAGGGCTGGTATACAATAATTTTAGAAAAAAGAATTACGTCTCATGACATCCTTATGGATAAGCTGGTTATATAGGTGAATAATAGTCCAGATATATTCACAGCTTATCTAACATCTGTAGCTAAAACACTGATGGCTGTATTACTTTAAATATTGGCTCTCTTTGTTTATCATGAATAGAGTGCATATGAGTTTAGGGGATACTGAAGGTGTTCCTTTCTTCCTGTTACAGCCTGGATCTCAATGGCAGCCATGTTGGTAGTGATGGAGCCTGTTTCCCTCCTCAGAGTGAGCATGAATCCCACTGAAAGCTACAATAGGACATAAGGGGAGAAATTAGGCTGTGTTCTAGTCCTAACCGTGACTTTTGGTAGCTGTGTGGCCTTGCAAGTATACTTATCTCTAAAATAAAGATACAACAGTTGCTATAAGTAAATCTTTCAGGTGGTTGTGAGGTTTAAAAGGCTTTACGAAGTATACCTACGCATCAAAATACAAGACAAGGGTATCATCACTATCTCTGTTTCAATCTGGAATGAGGGCAAATATGGAAGACCAGAGGGTTCCCTTCCTAAAGCGATCCTGACCAATACTCTCATCAATGGAAATGGAAGACATTAGAAGTAAAAAGCTTGGCAAAGGTAGCCTCAAGTTTCAAAACTTTACTCCCCAACTCTGCCAAATTATATTTCCAGGCAAAAAATATCAGACCAAAACAAGATGAAATTTAGCGGAAATAAAGGGCTGCTGCTTAGATTGGAAATGCTAATATACAAGCACAAAACAGTAGGAAAAAGCAGTCAGGTAGCAGTTTATGTGAAACAATCTGCAATGTTTGGTTGACTACGTGGTTCATAAGAATGTTATGAAAAGCTTACTTCTCTTCAGTCTCAGACAGACCACATTGGTTGAATGCCTGGAATGTAAGAGATACATGAAAAAGTTACTTTGCTCAGTTCAGCACCACTTTCCCCTTAATTCAAGGCAGGCATCTATGGTCTGTTACGTGACCAGTAGATTTGGCAGTGTCAGGAAACTATGATCTACAGGAAGAGTGGAAGGAACTAAGACAGGTTAACCTTAGGAATCAGACTAGTGAAAAACCTTAATAGCTATCTTCAAATATCTAAAGGTCTGTCAAGTGTTGTTACAGGCTTTATTTTCACTCTGTGTCATTCCAGAGAGCAGAGCAGGAATCAGGGGATGAAAGCAAAAAGGAGGCAGCTGGTTGGCTCACAGAAACAACTTTGTAATAACACGTCTATCTGTACAACAATAAGAAGGGCTGCTTGGTGAAAAAATAAGATCTCTATTGTTGAAGGTTTCAGCCAAGGCTGGCTGCAATCTATTCAGGAATCTATACAGCACGTTTCTGCTTTGGGCTGGTCCCTAAGGTCCTTACCAACTCTCAGGTTCTATGATTTTATTAGAAATTTTTCTTTATTTCCAAGGCTACTATATGTCCAAATGTTTATTTTTACTTCTCTTATTACATAGATATCAATAGACAGTTTGCAGTAGAAGGTATATTGTTTTTCTGCCCACAGGACATCTTGCAGAAGCTAGTCAGCCCTTAAAAACTGCTGATTTACCATCTTAGAGGTTTCTTTACTCCACAGAAATAATTTATTGTGCACAATTATGATATATAATATCTCCAGCTTATTAAGCATGAAAAAGCCATATTTCTGTAGTATTATGGTTGAGTTTTCTACCTTAGAAATCCTTAATGTTCATAGTTAAGGTTACTATGGTAACCATAACTCAGTTCTTTGTGACTATAAATTACTTTTTATTCCTATACATTAACTTTGATTCTTTATGTCCATGTGATACCTAGCTATTCCAAGTGACAAACTATAGTCTCTCCATAAAGATAAGTTAAATGGGTTAAAGATCTTTCCCCCTAATGATTATAAAAGGAACTGTTTGAAGTAGATAAGCTATTATGAGCAAGAATAGAAAAATTAGTATGTTGTGTGATAAGGGAGGGAAAGCAGAGGGTCATGGTAGATTACAGCATGGGTTGTAGTGAAGAATAAAGTGACCATAAATCAGTAAAATTGTATTGTAGGTAAAATGTATAAACTGTGCAGCTCTACAGATGATTGGGGACGAAAAATACTTTAGCTGTATACAACTACTTCCCCTTTCTACATGGTAACATCAATGCCCATGGTAACATCAATGATTAATTATGGCACTTTTTAAAATTAATCTCAAACAAGGCTTCAGATCCTTTACAGCACAATATTGTAAGAAGTGACTATTAATTGACCTCAGTTCTTCTCATTTCTGAATACAGAAAGAGAAGGCAATCCTCTCCATAAATTTTGCATAGATCAGATTCTACTCTTCCTGGGGATAGATCTAGGCAGTTGGTTGGGGGATCTACTAAAGGAACAATGATTCTGACATTAGTGGTTCCATAGTGACCATGTTTTATTGACAAGATTGGGACTTAGACTCAAAAGGAATCCTAGATGTGGCACTTGGGCAAAGAACCTAACTTCTCTGAGTCCTAATTTCTTGGTATGTAAAATGTACATAATAATATCTATCAGTGTTGTTCAGAGGAAAGCACTTTGGACATTTTATGACGGGTGCTCTATGCTGGGCTAAGAGGTGAAGGGAAACATACATTTGTCAAGTCAGATCAACTAAATCAATACTGGTGATTAATGAGGTCTGGACTGTTGCAGCCACATTATCTTCATATTCAAGTGAATATGAAGTTTACACGTCACAGTTTACACTGACAACCCAAAAGAACTTGGATTAAATTTAACTAGTAACCAAGTTTGGGTTATTATACTTTGTTTTATTTCCATAGCTAGACTGAAATTTCCCTGAGGTCAGAGATAATATTTAGTTTGACTTCATGTCTGCAAAAGAGCCTTGTATTTATAAGATTTGAAAAATTTTTGTTAAGATAAATTAAAAAGTTAGTGGTAAGACACAGGAAGGATAATTTCAACCTAATATACCTTAAACTATAGATAAAAATAGAGATTAATGCTACTGGTTAGAGAATATCATGACACAGGCTTAAACGACAGGATGATGAATGTAGCTTAGGTGCAAAATAAAACACCACTATAGAAGACTACAGGAAGCTGAAAGAAGAGTGGTTAAAATCCAGTTCCACGAGTTAACAATGTCATTTCTATTATATTATCCTGAATTTTCCAAAATTACTGAGTATCAGATTAGGCTGCCTACAGAAATGATACACTCTCACCCAGATTATTGAAAATGCAAACGTTTTTTGGTATTATTACCTAGGCCATCCTCAATATCACATTTAATATGTATTCCTTTGAGCTGTTATTAGTATATTGTTTGTACATATGTTTGCTTTTAAATGTTAGTAATAGATTACTGATAACTATATCAATAATAATAAACAATAATAATAAAAAGAATAATAATGAAAATATCTAGGAAGCTATGTATTATCAGATTGGGAAAAATAATTGTAATAGCACAATAACAATAATTTCTAAAATGCAATCAGGTGAAATTCATGTGGAATGTAGGCATATGTATGATTTAGAAGAAGATACTCATGAAAACTTAGAAAGGAAAGAAAAGGTGCAAAAATGTAATGAGAAGGAAAGCCATACCTGGCTGAAAAGCTTAACTATTGCAAATGTTAGAAAGAATTTCTCATTTCTCCAAAATAGGTCCTTTGTCAAGGAGAACTATAGGACAACAAAAGTGAGTCATACAAGACTAAACAGATATCAATAAATTATGAGTCGAAAAAAAATGGATCAAGAAGAGGCAAGGAATTTGACAGTATTACAGACCTCAACAGAGAGCCTACTTTAGTTCAGGATCAAATCTATCTTTACGGGTAGCACTGTAAATTTTTACTATGGGGCATATGACTACTGAGTTTTGTCCATAATGGTTTTACTTAAAAATAAAGTTTCTTCTGGGTATTTTATGACCAGAGTGCTTACAAGAATCCTCTAGGTTTCGAGATAGGATCTAGAATTGTAAGCAGTCTAATGCTTCTAACCTGGATCCTCTCGTCACCTGGCCACAAGGGTCTGATATAATAATGTCAGCAATAAAATTTATAAAACCCATCACTTGTGAGAATAGATTTAATCGAGTGCCTTGCTTTTGCTAAAAATTGTGGCATCCTTCAAGTTCTGAATATTCTTTTGTACATCACAGTATAGATATAGTAGGATTATGTGATTCTTGAAAACAGTGGAAATTTTTTAGTAACTTTCTCTTATTACACAAGCATTACATGTAGCAACTTCAGAAATGAGATTAAAAAAAAGAAAAAGAAAGAAAAATCACACTGCAATTCTGCCTCCCTGAGATAGAGTCACTGGTTCACATGCTTCATGAGGGCCAGGCCCAGGCCCTTCTTGTTCACCACTGTACCTATGGTGAAGACCCCAGTGTCTGGCACGTGGCAGTGATAATAAATATCTGCTAAATAAAATAAATGTTGGCATTTGGGTGTATGCCCTCCTAGAATTCATTTATATGTAAATATTCTTTGAAAAATGAGGTCATAGTGTGCACATTTTGAATCCTGGAACATAACTGAACTTTGAACACTAATCTTGGATTGAGAATATGTTCTCTTATTATGATAAGATTTTGCAGATTCATAAAGTATGAGAATTAGAAGGGAACTCAAGATATTTAGTCCAAACCTTTCATATTAGATAGAAGGGAAAACTTACTCTTAGAGTGTGAGACAAAATGGGTGTTGTAAAGTCCAGGTCTTTGAACTTCAGACAGACTTTTTTCTGCCATATAATATGACTCCTATACAGTATCTTAATACAAGCTTTTTGAGATTGAAATTGAAAATTCATGCTTCTTCATGAATTTTGGTCACTTATTTTTCGGTATTCCTTTGAATACTTCTCACTCTAATATAAATTTTAAAATGTTTGGCTAAAGACTCCGTGAAGATATTTGGTGCTAATTACCAAGTCTAGGTAATTTCTAATATTTACTTTATCTCTTCTGTTATTCAGTAAGTTATATTTATTTTAGTATTTAAAATTTAATTTTTTGTTCCACTTCAGGATACATACATATTTATTATTATAACTTGATACATGTTTTGAAAACTCCATGGCTTTTCCATTACCAAAAAAGCATGCAATTTCCATACTTAAAGTAAGTTACTATCCTTGAGAGCAAGCGCCTGCTTTCTGCTAAACACCAGTCGGTAATTAGATTTATTTTCCTACCAAATATTTTCATTCTTCATGTACACTGTTTCTTATACTATTCATCTTATTTGACAAAACATTTCCATTAGGTTGTTAACGGTCAAGATTCATGTTTCAGGATTTTGAAGGTGAGTAGTTTACAAGTATGCCCAGCATTTTCTGTCAAAATACTAATGCCTCAGGCTATTTACGTGGTAGCCTCAAAAAAGAAAACATGAAATTAAGATCACTAGCATGGTATATTTTGCATGTCATTGTGCAATATTTTTAAATATAACCAGAACAAACCAGGTAGTAATAATGCAACAGTGCTGCACTTATCCCAACTTGCCCCTCTCATCCCCGTTAAAGGTGATTTCCCAAGCCGGAAATTTACGACTAGTTTTTGAAAGTGAACCTGGTAAATCTCTAAGCCATATTAGCCCCTTCCCTCTCCTGCTTTATTCAGATTTGCTAGATTTACTGAACATGAAAAAAATAAATGTTAGTAGCCAATCCCTTTCCACCTCATCCTCCCATCCTTTCACGCATAGGTTCTTTTCCTCTCTCCTTTACAATATTAACCCAAGACTGCAGTTGGGAGGATGTCTGTGCCCTTTTCTGACAAAATGAAGGAAATGACAAAGCTGCAAAACAAATCCTGACTTTTTGTGAGAAGTAAACAGAAGGTAGAAGAGAAGGAGAGGGATGGGGTGGGAAGCAGGAGAGAAAGAATGCACTATATACTATGACTTAAAGTGGACTTTCATCTTCTAGCACCGCTTAAGATATTTTTCAACCTTAAAATTATTATTTTATTTTTAACTGACAAGTTAAGATGAAACTGGAGCTGGAGTAAGCAATTTCTGCTCGTCCTCTCTCGGTCCTCGCATTCTCGGGTTCCCATCATCCGCTCTTCTCCAGTCGGGAACTGTTTGCAGTGGTGCTTCTAGCTTAGCGTTCCCTCTAATTGCTATCCATCTGTTTCCATTAAGCGTCTAAGCCATTTGTCTCATTTAAATATCTCGTTCCTCTTTCTAAACACTTCAAACCAAATTCCGACCTCAAATATTTACATAGCATTTCCCTGGATTTCTGCACCTGAGGACAGTGTGATTTGCTATTTTTAAAAGACTGTTAATTCAGCACCTTTCACACTGTGAGTGCTAAATGTGCAATGATTATTACTTTGATAGTATGATAGTAAAAAAAAGTTGAATGGAGCACTAAGTTCCTCCTTTCATAAGAGATTCTGTAATTTAATTTAATGACAATAGTATCTTCTCTGATTCAACTTCAAGATAATTATTTTGACAAATTCTTTTGAGATTTTTAGATCATAGAAATATGATTAAATAAAACCAGTTGGCAGTTGGAGTTATTACAATAGCTCCAGAGTGTTCCTCCAGCGATCTAAAACAATGTTTTAACAACATTCCTTGTCTCCAAATTCTGTCTTGTTACATATGAAATAAAAGTCTCAATAAGTCTTTCCTCTAGTTAACTTTAAAATTGTCTGTGGCTTAAGGTGGAGTCACTTTACCAGTACTTGGCTATGGTTTAAGTTCATATTTCTTGCCCGTTAGGGAACTGGGTCCCTGTTCTGCATGATTTTGGCTCCTGTCAAATTAACTTTCCTAAACTTTTATGCTATAGCATCAGCCAGCTTAGAGAGTTGTTATAAGAAAAGGCCTGTGACACTTATCACTAGTGTAGAGGTGGTGTTGATGATGCCATTTACTGTATCAAAGAGGGTCTACTTTATGACGACGCACGGGAGAGAGGCCTCACATACGTCAGCACGGGAAATAACCACACCACCTGAGCATGTAGACCTGATGGATCATTAACCCATCATATGTCCCCCTTAAAGCAAAATTTGTAGCCCTTCTCTGGCAAGGACTCTGAGCCACGTGCATTCTAAACTACTTAGAGCTTCAACTTATTTTTCAAACACTCATTGTTCTAGTTATCTCAGTTTTCTTGGCTAATTATTGTATGTTATGATGTAGCCAGTTATAATAGGACATTGTAATTCTGTCTGGGAGAAAGAGAGGTATAAACAAAACAGACGAGCCAATAAAATCACATTGCCTGTTGCTTGCATATGCAAGGACAACCGTATAGGTGTACTTTGAAGTAGACATCTCAACTTGGGGGAGAAGAAAAAGCTGTAGTACGGAAAATGATGGATATTGAGGAATCATCAAGTTTACATTCATACTTTAAATCTTAACATTTAACAGTAATTTTCTTAAAGATGTGGAATTAGTATGTTTGAAATAGAAACAAGAAATTAGTTATATATCTAAATAGATAAAAGAAGGCAAGTCCCCATACTTGTATAATAAAAATATTTTTGTTGGGGCTTCCCTGGTGGCGCAGTGGTAGAAAGTCCGCCTGCCGATGCAGGGGACACGGGTTCGTGTCCCGGTCCGGGAGGATCCCACATGCCGTGCAGCGGCTGGGCCCGTGAGCCATGGCCGCTGAGCCTGCGCGTCCAGAGCCTGTGCTCCGCAATCGGAGAGGCCACAGCAGTCAGAGGCCCGCGTATCGCAAAAAAAAAAAAAAAAAAAAAAAAAAAAATATATATATATATATATATATATTGTTGTTGTTGTTGTTGTTAATTACAAAGTCATAATTTATGGGTAATACTAAAATTGTCCCAATTAAAATATTATTTGTGATTTTCAGTATTCAAGTCATAGCTAGTTCTTAAATTATTATTATTCAATTGTTCTGATAAATCATCCACTGAGGCTTATTTATCATTTATTATTTAGGATTGCTGTATAATTTGATATTTGTGAAGTTTAAAAAATTTACATGTCATTCATTCTCACACGATTCAATATCATGTTCATACTTTCCAATTAGTATTGAATGCTACAGACATTTTGAAATTCTTCCAGATATCTTGCAGCCCTCCACATTGCTTCAGGGTGTGCGATACTGACAGCTCTATGTACACTATTAGAAATCTTTTGCTACTAAATCTAAAGCTCAAAAATTTAGTGCCAGCTCAGCTGAAGCGCCCTTGAATGGAAAGGCTAGATATAGAAATAAAATGTAACTTTTAGATTTTTAAAAGGAAAGCTGTAAATGGCATCCAATATTTGCGTGCCACGTGGCTCTGTGTGCCAAGGGAGCTGGCTATTTCCATGAGTTATAATTAATAGGATTCATCAGTGTCAGTAAATATGCCCAAGTCATTTTCAATTTGGAAACCATCACCCTTCAATTAACTGATTCTCCATACAGTAGTTTTGATCATGGGAAACTTGTTCTAGATATATAAACTATGAGTGTTTTTTAAAAAGTTAGTTTCATAGACCTGTAAGTAGGCAGTTAAAAATTTAAGAATTGAATTTTTAAAATGGTAATAATTATGATGATGACAAAATGTTTGGTACTTTGTAGCATACAGTGCTTTCTCATATTAGTATTTTTTTTGTTCCTCAGAATATTATTATCTTAAATTTACACATGAGGAAACTGATAAAGAACTCATCCAGGGTCAAATAACCAGTAAGTAGAATAGCAGAGACATGAACAGAAGTCCTCTACTTCTGCTCTCATATTGTTTCCAGAATTTTTCCCTATATCACAGTTGGATATTAACTGTAATATCCAGCTTTGCTCAGGAACGTCATTAACTGTTGTTAAATACAGTTTAATTGAAACTATAAATATTAATGTGGAATTTTGAGAACGTTTCATAATTATAGTAATTAATATAAAGCGTAATGATTTTTAATTTTTTAATTTGTGTCAAGTCCTCTTAAAGAACACATCTGTCATATCCACTATCCTTTCTAATACGAAAGGGTCTCTGCTGCTCTTTTCCTTGGTTTACACCATATAGAATTCCTCCTTCTAGAAGCATTTCAACACAGATTAATGCCTGAAATTTAGAGCCTTTTTTCTTGCATCTTATTAATAGCCACGAAAAAGTAAAAGGATCATTTGAGAGAATCAGTGATATTTAAAAGATAAAATATTGATTTCTTTTTTAACACAGCAGATTGAGAACCACCTATGGTATTTTTAAACTGCCTGGGTTCTGAATATTGCTCAATTAATTGAGATATAGGAGGTTCTGAGGGCTCAGAAACTGGCTTTAAAATAACCTCACCATTAGAATAACATAAATCTTTGGGTTTACTTTGCCTTTATGGGGCTCAAAAGAGTGTCACATTTCAGACACTGAACTGCTGTTACATTCCTTAGTGTAATATGGTGTTCCTCATTGCATACTGCACTCTAGAACCTTCCAGGATAATTATGATCATCCTAACTCAAAAAAGTCAGAATCACTGCAGGTAGGGCTGGACACTGAACATTTTAAAAACTCCTCATTTAGTTCTAATCTGCAATCAGGGGTTAAAAACCATAAACCTACTTGGAACTCATATGGGAAAGGAATGATTGTTTTCTTGGCCACAGAAGTCTCTATGTAAGGCGTTTCCCTGCAGTTGGTAGCCAGTCTTCCTTTGCATTGCATTTTGCTTTCAACTGCCCTTGACAGAGCATGGTTCTTCTGACTGTCACTTAAGTCATTTAAGCCTCAGTTTTTTCCTAGGAACACCCCTCAAATGAAATGAAAACAAAACAAACTTTTCAGTTTGAAATAATTATTGATTCACAGGGAGTTGTAAAGGTAGTATGTGGAAGACCCATGTATCCTTCATTCAGTTTCTCCCAATGGTCCATCTTACATAATTTAATATCAAAGACAGGAATTTTAGACATTGACATGATGTGTGTGCAGAATTCTATGTTATTTTATCTCATGTGTAGACTCATGTAATCATCAGTGTAATTAAAATACAGAACTATTCCACCACCACAAAGATCTCCCTCGTGCTACCCTTTTATTGCCACACCCAATTCCCTCCCCCCACCACCACTGCTAACCCCTAGCAACTATTAATCTGTTTCCCGTCTCTAAACTTTTATCATTTCAAGAATGTTACAGAAGTGGACTCATAGTGTATGTGTCCTTTTGAGATTTTTTTTTTCCCTTAGCATAATGTCCTTGAGATCCAAGTTGTTGTGTGTTATCAATAGTTCATTTCTTTTTACTGCTCAGCAGTATTACATTTTGGTTGTTTCTAGTTTTTGGCTCTTACAATGAAGCTACGACAATGTTTCATTTCTCCCAGATAAATGCCCAGGAGCACAATTGCTGGGTTGTTCGGCAAGCGTATGTTTAATTAAGAAACGGTCAAAGTGTTTTCCAGAGTTGCTGTGCCATTTTATACTCCTACCAGCAATGTATAGGATATCAAGTATCTGCATTCTGGCGAGTATTTGGTGTTGTCACTATATATTTTTTATTTTACCACACTGAGACATATATAATATCTCATTGTGGCTTTAATTTGCATTTCTCTAATAGCTAGTGATGCTGAACATCTTTTCACATGCATACTTGCCATTTGTATATCCTCTTCAGTGAAATGTCTCTTCATGTTTTTTGCCCATTTTCTAATTGGATTATTTGTTTTTACTGTTCAGTTTTAAGAGTTCTAGATGAGAGCTTCCCTGGTGGCGCAGTGGTTAAGAATCCACCTGCCAATGCAGGGGACACGGGTTCGAGCCCTGGTTGGGGAAGAGCCCACATGCGGCAGAGCAACTAAGCACGTGCACCACAACTACTGAGCCTGTGCTCTAAAGTCCGCGAGCCACAACTACTGAGCCCATGCGTCACAACTACTGCTGAAGTCTGCGTGGCTAGAGCCCATGCTCCACGACAAGAGAAGGCACCGCAATGAGAAGCCTGCACACCACAACGAAGAGTAGCCCCCGGTCACCACAACTAGAGAAAGCCCACGCGCCACAACTAGAGAAAGCCCGCGCGCAGCAACGAAGACCCAACGCAGCCAAAATAATAAATAAATTTAAAAAAGAGTTCTAGATGAGTGCTTTGTCAGATACGTTTGCAAATATTTTTTTTCTTCTACTCTGTAGCTTGTCTTTTCATCCTCTTAACAAGCTCTTTCACAGAGCAAAAGTTTTCATTTTGATGAGGTAGAATTTATTGAGTTTTCACTTTTATGGATTGTGTTTTTGGTGTCACGTCTGCGAACTCTTCACCAAGTCTAGGTCCCCCCCAGCTTTCTCCTATGTTATTTTCTAAAAGTCTTACAGTTCTACATTTTATTTTTAAATCTATGATTTATTTTGAGTTTTTTTGGTAAGTTGTTTGAGGCTTGGGTCGAGGTTTCTATTTTTTTTTTGCTTACATATGTCCAGTTGCTCCAGTGCTATTTGTTAAAAAGCCTATGCTCCTCCACTGAATTGCTTCTGCACTTGGGTCAAAAATCCCCTCCCCTCTTGGCCTCTGTGGATATCACCCTGGCTGGGAGGAGGAGGGACATCTCCTTACTGCTTCCCACAAGGCCTCCACCAGTACTGCTGGGGTGGCCATGTTGCCACTGCACCGCGGTGAAAGTCCTGACTCCACTACAGGCCTCCTCTGACACCACGGACGTGAGGATGGGGCTGGGGCACCTCCTGACGGCCTGCATGGGGGAAGTCTAGACTCTCCAGTGGGCCTTTGTTGGTGGGGGCAGGGCTGACACATTCCTGGGATTATTGTCTAAATGTTGGCTGTCTTGCTAAGCTGCCCCTTTGCTGGGCCACTGGAAAGGACAGGCTTTTCTTGGAGGTTTTTTTGTCTCTGTCATTAGCATTTTAAGGGTACTGGCTTCTTCAGTACCCAGCCTGGGATGTATGAGGTAAGAAGACAACGCAGGGAATTCACCATGGTGTAGATCCTGGGAGTCTAATTCCCTAGATGGCCTGCCTTCTTTCCACCTTTGAAAAGCTTCTTATGTTGGTTTTACATATAATGTGTAGGATTTTTAGTTGTACCCAGTGGGACGAAGAGGGAAAAGTATTTCTACCCTCTCCTTTCAGAGACTGAAGTCAGCATGACTTTTGAATATGACACCTGGCTTATCATTTACACGAGCTTAGTCTCCAAATTTGATACGAATCTAGCAGCAGTTTTTGAAGGCTATGATAATACACAGAAAATAAATTTTACTTACATATATAATAACAAATTGTTTTTTGGCACTTAACCATGTTCTATAAAACTCCCAACAATACTATGTCGTAAAGAATGGTGTTATTCTTTTTTTTTTTTTTTTTTTTTGTGGTACACGGGCCTCTCCCTGTTATGGCCTCTCCTGTTGCAGAGCACAGGCTCCGGACGCTCAGGCTCAGCGGCCATGGCTCACGGGCCCAGCTGCTCCGTGGCATGTGGGATCTTCCCGGACCGGGGCACGAACCCGTGTTCCCTGCATCGGCAGGCGAACTCTCAACCACTGCGCCACCAGGGAAGCCCAGGCGCTGTATTTTCATACACATTTACACAAAATTTATTCTCTGAATCTGGGCAAGTACTTTCAACTTTCTGGCTCTCAGTTTTCTCAACTTTAAAGTGAAGGGTTAATCTTGATTTCTAAAATCTTTTCTTGAGTAATAATTTTATGACTATCTAAAAATACAGAGAGAAATATAATTTGGAATTTCCAGACTGGAGGGGATTTCTGAATAGTCCTTGGAGCTCAATCTGTAATAGTGTAGCTAGTGGTGGCAATGCCAAGTGAGAATGAATTAAGTAGGCTGTTTGCGAAGTCTCTTCTTCTATCTTTAATATTTATCACCAGATGTAGAGTTCCAAACACCTGTTTCTGAATGCACAGGTTATGTGAGTCATGGCGTAGATCCAGTGAGCCTTTGGAGAGCGTCAAGGGTGAAATGACAAGATGTGAAAACCATTGTCATTGTGTTTTAATGGGGGAGGTACATGTGGATATATGTGCTGGAAATCTGCTGCTCCAAGTATATAGCAGGATTATTATATCTTTAGATGCTTCGTTAAATGGTGAACATCAACGGTTAATGCCCCAATTAATGCTCACCTATGTGACATCGCTTATGATTGTTTCATTATTTTGTGCCAATCACTTTCATTTTCTCTGCTTTGCATTTTAGCCTATTTGTATTATTTTATGTTCCAAACTTGCTCAAATTTTCTGAAAGGAGGAACATATTGCCATGAGAAAAGATAATGGATCTGTACATCTGCTGAGTGTTCTTGTTCTCACAGAACAACTTCATATGTACAAGAAAAATAATTCAACATAAGTTCTGTGATTTTTTTTCTGCAGCTCCCCTCAGCTGTTATCTTGCTTTAAAACTATATTATATAAATGTCTAGCAATGAACAAAGCAATTTTTAACAGATGTTTAGTGAGATTTCATAAACCTTTGTAGAACATCTAAAATTTGCCTGAATCGGTGGTAGGTTCTGGAGGGGATAATAATGTAATGCATAATGGGCTTTTCTAGAAAGATATGTACATGTTAAAGAGTAAGTGTGCATATATTTTTTTCTAAAAGTTTTTTAATGATACCATGTATTCCACGGTTTCACAAACTATTTTCCTTATAATATTAATTTTCCTGGATAGGTGGATTAAATAAATTTAATGTTTCGCTGTGAGAATTCTGCTTTTAACATAACCCTCTACATTATTAATCTTTAAGAAGATTATTTAATATGCAGCATTTGAAAAATTGTTTACCCGTTGAACTTTTTTTCCTTCATAGTAAACATCAGTCATCTAACATTCTATGAGCTGGATTTTGGATAATGGTGCTATAAACAAATATAATTCAATATCCATATTCAAAGTCCAAATTACTGTAAAGTAGGGTTATTCAAGATGATTCATAGGGAAATGAAGTTAGCCAGGACTTGGAATTTAGGTTGTTCCAGATTTATATTCACTCCAGTTATATACGTCTTTTATATATGAGAAAGGAAAAGGTGGTAGTTATGTGAATCCTTTTCCCTTTTATTCTTTCTTTCTCCTCTGCTAACTGGTCCCAGTGCTGATATTCACAGGACTCTGATCCAACTCTAGGAAAGCAACTGTCAAAGGAATTAATCAAAAAAGCAAGAAAGCAATTTGTACAAAGATATTTATAACAGCACTATCTTAAGCAGTGAAAAAATAGAAAAAATTTAAGGCCATAAATTTGGAGACAGTTAAGAAATCCACTATGGAATACCACAAGGGCATTACAAAAGACAACGTGTGGACAAATTTGCTACAAGGTATTGCGTGTTAAAAAATGTCAGTCAAAAAAATCTGAATCCAATATCATATGTACATGCCAATTACAGCCATGTATAATTCAGGTCGAAATTGACAGAGCTCAAAGAGTTAGGTTGCAAATAGTTTTTTCCATTAGTTTTTTGTTGTTGTTGTCGTTCAGAATAATAATTGTAAAAAGAAAAAAAATGTCATCTAGTTTACCTCTCTGTCTCAGGTTGGGTTTTTGGGAAGGAAATGTGGAGATGGGCTTTGGAGTGAGAGATGTGAAAGGAAGAGGGAGGAAGCAGGGCTGGGCGCCAGGAGAAATTGAACCGATGCAGGCCAGCAAATCTTAGACTGATCCAGCAGGAGTTATACAGGAATCCTGCCCTTCAGAGTTGTTTGACTTAGATCAAGATGCCGAGGGCCCTTCAACTCCTGCTCTGCTCATCCAGGGGAGGTGGTTCTTTACAGCTGAGGTGAACCCTGAAGGAGCTGACAGCTGTCAGCGTGCTGACTGGATTCCCCAGAGCCGGGCAGCAAGTACTTTCATTGAAAGGGTTCTGGCAGTGCATCTCTGAGTCTACCAAACATCCCTGTCGCCAAATTATGTTGAACTGCACTCAAATAACCTGAGAGGGAGGCCGTTTCCAAAAGATTATTTTTCCTATTTTTTGGAGACTTTCCTTAGTGGCAACTAGATAATGATTCCCTTTGCAGTAGTTTTGGTTCAAACTGTCAAGTTGTTCTGTAGTGTTCCAAACTGGAGTTACTCCAGACTACAGCAAGCTTCAAACCCCAGGCAGAGATGAAGATGAAACTGGTATTTAACCTTAATGGTCAGGAAATGTTTGGCTCTGTTTAGATGATAACATTCACAGTCACATTTCTCGCACTTTGCAGAGGAATAACTATGATTAGTTTGGATGGGGCAGAGATGATCCCCACTCATTTTTTGTATCATTTCTCTCTCAGTTGTTCCCTGGGCAACTACCTCCTTCACAGAACCCAGAGAATTTCCTGGGTTTAGAATTTTCCATTCTAATTCTTGTTTACTAAATTAATGCAAAAATCCATGATCAGAAAAATACTGACATTTTAAATAAGGACAGGATGAGTAACAGGCCCATGCTGAGGCATATTAGAACCAGAGGTAAGAGAGAAAAATCTAGAACACTGGCCCCATTTTTATTTAAAATTTTGATACTATCTTCACCATGGAGTTTTTGCACGAATTTTTATTTTTAATTATTTTTAATAAATTTATTTATTTATTTTTAGCTGCATTGGGTCTTCGTTTCTGTGCGCGGTCTTCCTCTAGTGGCAGCGAGTGGAGGCTACTCTGTTGCGGTGCGCGGGCTTCTCACTGTGGTGGCTTCTCTTGTTGCGGAGGGCGGGCTTCAGTAGTTGTTGCGTGCAGGCTCAGTAGTTGTGGCTCGTGGGCTCTAGAGTGCAGGCTCAGTAGTTGTAGCACAGGGGCTTAGCTGCTCCACGGCATGTGGGATCTTCCCAGACCAGAGATCAAACCCGTGTCCCCTGCATTGGCAGGTGGATTCTTAACCTCTGCACCACTAGGGAAGCCCGAATTTTGATTTTAAAAATATTGCATTAGAATGTGATTTCTCTAAATTACTGAGCTCTGGCACCCCTTAAATTTTGCACCTTGAGGTGAATACCTTACTCACCTCACCCTAGTCCCAGTCCTGGTAATTAAAAAATCCTCTTCGTACAAAGTTTCTTATTGTTACCTGTGGGAACACTGGTTTGATAAGATTGAATTCTGTTACTTGAAGTGAAACCCACAATACTTAGAGGCAGTAGTTTTGTATAATAAAAAGTGAAGGCTTTTGAGTAGCCTGTACAGTTTCTTTTACATACCAAATAGAAAGACCTCAGTTTCTAGAATATCAGACATTCTTTTTGTAATTAAGAGGGCTCATCAATTGTGCCCTGCCACATTTAAATCATTCTCACCCATTAGCCTGATGGTGGCGCTGTGTGCTATTCATCTTGGCCTCCCCACAATTTTCTAGTCCCCCAACTCCCAAGCAGATATTAAATGTTTATTCCAGATATTTAAAAATATATAAGTGGTACTCTGAAGTAAGAAATATATTAACCAATGAGTATTGGTATATCTCCTTTTAATTTTAGCATTTGTTGTTATGTGAAGAGTATAATCTTGACCATATAAACTATGTCACCGAACACTATAAATTTTATAACAGAATTATACTTAATAGTATATTCAATAAGCTAAACAGTATCTAAAAAGGGCCAGCTATTATGTTCAGTACTGATGGACATCTTTAACTGGATAGTAGGGATATATTTGAATTATATTATGAAATCTGGGGTAGGAAGAAGGGAACACATATAATACAAAGAGCTGTAAGTATTTACTACTTTTTCAAGTTGCATTTTTTTAAATGGAAAACTGATATATAATGAAAGCATGTAATAGAAAGGTGCACCATTCTGGGAAGTCTGGGAAGGCTTCTCCTTTTCATCTGGGTCCTGAATATAGCTGGACCATCTTGAGGCTTGCCTCTTTTACCCTGTCGCATCCAAAAGAAACAAATATGCCACACCAAATAAAACAGAAGAAGTCTTGAAAAGCAATGGAAAACCTTATTACATTTTATCAAGGGTACTATGGGGAGTATTAAACAAACATCACACAGGAAAACATATTAAAATTTTCTGCCCAAGTTCCTGCCTTTATTGTAATCACACATTTTGTTTCCCCAGCTCACAACTAGAACTGTCTACTTCTGAGTCAGTTTCTCCTTGGCTCTTCTATGTCATTCCCCAATTCTCTGCTCCCCTACTTTTTTTGTTCCCTCTGTTAATACTTAAGGAGCCTTTAATCTGCTCCTTCTTTGCTCCCTACACTTCATTTTGTTGCACAGCAAAACCACCCTCTTTATCTGGCTTTTTTCATTCTCCACCCATACCTATAACCTCCAGCACCAACACGATCTAAATCAGCATAACAAAGAAGTGTAGTTGAGCAACTAAAAGTCTCTCTTTCATAAGCAGAAGAAGAGGGAAGGTGGGGAAAGTGTGACTTTTAATGTTCGACCTCTTCACATCATTTGTTTTTGGTGATTATTATCTTGTTGCATATAATTTGGGTTGGGGCAAGTACCTAGAGACTACTGAGATCTTAGAGGTGATTGAACATCTATAGTTTATATACATTTATACTCAAACATGAATATACAATGTTTTCATGCCAAATTCATAGTGTATTATTTGATATGTAGACTTAAAGTAGATCCTGAGTTTTTAGCATCCTTTTCATAATCACTGGATGTGGTTAAATCTGACACCAAGGAAGCTAATGTGACATGTGTTAATTTCTTTTTTTATCATGAGGTTTTGCATGACTGATTATCATGTCAAGCTTCTGCCTTCCACAAATAAGGGCTTCAAGTATGTCTAAGCAGTCTTTGGGGGCTATGGTCAGGCAAGCCGTAGGAAGGCTACGAATATATAAGATACTCATCAAACTCTTGTGTCAGAATGGGACACGTGTCCAGTGAAATGTGTTTAAAACCATTTCTACTCAACCCACTACTCCAGAAGTCATCACAAAATCAGGGGAAAGAGAATAACATTCTTACTTGTTGTATGACAGTTTTAGGAGAAACCAATAGTGAGAGACTTTGAATTGGTTTTTATTTTTGTTGCCAAGTCTTGTATTATTCACGGTACAATTAGGGGATGGGAACCACAACAGTAATTTGAACAGGAAAACGTAAATGATTATCAACTAGATATAGGATGGTTAACTACTAAAAAACATAAAAGAGAACTCGAAGGTATTCTGAGGTAGCAACTGTAGAAAGAAGGACCCTTGGGACTTAGCAAAATGCAAGGAAGAAGGGACTTCTGGAAGAAAGGATCTCTTACCACGCTGAGATTCAGATCTCTGATGAGAGGCTGTGTCTCTGGCACAAACGTGCTACCTGATGCCGGGCTGATGGAGAAGTAGATGGAGGTTGTCTGCTGCTATAGAACTATGAGAGCTGCCACTACTGGGGAAGACTTCCAGGACCCCCAAGCCCCACCCACCCCGGCCAATTTTCTCACCACAGCATGAAAAACAGAGCCCTGGAAGAGGAAAATCTCCTTCCTTCTTCCAGCCTTGCAGGCTCTCCCAGCTCCCTCTGTTGGCAGAACCTAACACTAAGCCAGCTGGCAAAGGAGAAATGTGGTCTGCAGAGCCCAGTTCTGGTATCACAAGGCAGGGCCAAAAGAATGTGTGGAGATAAAAGGTAACAACTTAGGAACTAGAAGGACCCAATTCATCATTGCCACTAAAGAAAGTTAACTCACTAGGCAGTATTACCTCACTTATAGCACTTTTAATTTGGTGCTTGATAGCTTGGATAATAATCATGGTATCAACAAACATATAAATCAAGTTTCCCAAATTTATCCTAACTTTTATGCGACACATATGATTCAGAAGAGAAGGCGTTTTAGATTAGCCGTTGCTCATTTATAAACATCATAAAAGCAAGGAATGCGAATATGGGAAAACTTTTTCAGAGATCAAGCCTAGACAGTAGGATTCCATTATGTATGGGAATTTTGACTACAGGTCACCATCTAAAAATTCTTTTTGAATACTTCCAATTACTAGGGTTTAGCTCCTGAGCTGATAAACCACTTTTTTAAATCTAGAAAGTTCTAATTTTCACAAAGTTTCTCCTTAGGCTGTGCCAAAATCTGCTTCTTCTTAACTGCCCGCCACTGGGCCTCATTCTGTCATCTGGAATGTACTAACCACTCTGTGATAACCATTATGACAGCCCTCCAAATACTTGAAGGTTCTGTCTTATCTTGTCTCTAACCGTGGTCATTAACCATTCCTCATATGGCAGTCTCTGTAACCCCACATCACTGAGGTCATTATCTTGTAACAATCTCTTCTCAAAATTTATTTTAAAATGTGATGTTCAGAAATGAACTTTATTAGTTAGACATGATAGGTTTGATGCAAAATATACTAGATATATTACTTTTAAGATCTGGATACTATATTTCCATGAATGCTGCCTTAAGATTTGACTGGCTCTTTCAAATAATTACATCACATTTTTGTTTTAGTTAGTACCTCTCTCCCCCCACCCCATCATTAAAAAAACCTAGTAATCTCTTTTTTCAGGCATCAAGGAATCACTGAATTGTTTTTATATTAAAAATATATATATAACACATGAAAACATGCCCAACATCACTAATTATTAGAGAAGTGCAAATCAAAACTATAGTGAGGTATCACCTCACATTGGTCAGAATGGCCATCATCAAAAAGTCTACAAATAATAAATGCTAGAAAGGGCGTGGAGAAAAGGGAACCCTCCTACACTGTTGGTGGGAATGTAAATTGGCGCAGCCACTATGGAAAACAGTATGAACATTCCTTAAAAAACTAAAAATAGAGTTGCCATGTGATCCACAATCCCACTCCTGGGCATATATCCAGAAAAGATAAAAACTCTAATTCGAAAAGATACGTGCACCCCAACGTTCATAGCAGCACTATTGACGATAGCCAAGACATGGAAATAACCTAAATGTCCATTAACAGATGAATGGATAAAGGAGATGTGGTACATATATACAATGGAATATTACTCAGCCATAAAAAAGAATGAAATAATGCTATTTGCAGCAACATGGATGGTCCTAGAGATTATCATACTAAGTAAGTCAGACACAGAGAGACAAATATCATATGATATCACTTATATGTAGAATCTAAAAAAATGATGCAGGTAAACTTGTTTATAGAACAGAAACAGACTCACAGACTTAGAGGGTGGGATTGTGGTTGCCAAGCAGGAAAGGTGGGGGGGGGAGGGATGAATTGGGAGGTTGGGATTGGCATATATACACTACTGTATGTAAAACAGATAATCAACAAAGGCCTACTGTATAACACAGGGAACTATACTCAGTGCTCTATAATAACCTATATGGGAAAAGAATCTGAAAAAGAATAGATATATGAATATGTATAACTAAATCACTTTGCTGTATACCTGAAACTAACACAACATTGTGAATCAACTATACTCCAAAATAAAATAAAAAATATATATATAACATACCTTGTTCTAAGAACAATATCATTTTAAGTACTAAATCATTTTTCACTTCTCCTAAGACAACCCTCCCAACTGGGATGGTAGGGAGAGTCGGGATGGTAGCTTTCCTTGACTCTTCCAAGCCTCCGCATAAGCTTTTTTTTTTTTTAATTTATTTATTTATGTATTTATTTTTGGCTGCATTGGGTCTTCGCTGCTGCGCATGGGCTTTCTCTAGTTGCGGCGAGCGGGGACGACTCTTCATTGCGGTGCACGGGCTTCTCACTGTGGTGGCTTCTCTTGCTGCGGAGCACAGGCTCTAGGCACGTGGGCTTCAGTAGTTGTGGCACCCGGTCTCAGTAGTTGTGGCATGTGGGCTCTAGAGCACAGGCTCAGTAGTTGTGGCGCACGGCCTTAGCTGCTCCGATGCATGTGGGATTTTCCCAGACCAGGACTCGAACCCATGTCCCCTGCATTGGCAGGCAGATTCTCAACCACGGCGCCACCAGGGAAGTCCCCTCATAAGCTTTTAACATTTGCCTTAGAACCGGGGAAAGCAGAATTTACCTGGGACTACAAAGTCAAAAGTGAGAGTTGGATATTAAGCTAAATTATTTTTTAATTACTACTCAGGGAGGGTTCATGACCTATTTACTTCCTCTACATTACCTAATATACTGTGAAACATGCTGGGACAGAAATGATCCCTCGCAAAGCAGCATTCTGTAATGGGTGCTGCTCCTTTGAAGCTGATCCTATATTCTGGGATCCAGAATCTTGATTGTGGTTGTTAGTTAAGGTCCAAGAAGCCATGGAATCTATTTCTAGTGACACCTGTAAGAGTTATTTTATTTAGTCGGAGGCAGGAAAAGGATTTGCCTGAATGATAATTCAGGCTTAAAATATATTTTAATATATTTATAATGATCATGTAAATGAATAAAATACTCATTTTACTACAAGGAAACCTAAGTGTAAGTACCGACAACAATGCCTGAGCTGGATACTGTTAACATACTATCCTCTTCCTTCAGATAGCTGTTGAGGAATTCCTTCATCTCCTTCAAGTCTGCTCAAATGTCCGCTTATCAATGACGCTGGCTTGAACAACTCTTTAACATTGTGAATCACCCCTTCTCCCTTCTCCATCTTCCCTTTCCTACTGGACTTTTTCTTTTCCCACAGCACTTAGCATTTGCTAACATACTATATCATTTACATGCTCCTTGTGTTTAATGCTTGATGTCAGTCATTTCGCCCGTCCCCCTCCTAGCCCCTGTGGTGTAAGTACCCTGAGAGCAGGTATCTTTGTCTCCTTGTTTTCTTTGCACCCTGATGTAACACAATAAATATTTGTTGAATTAACAACATTACCTTTCAGTCTCTTCTCACAAGCTGGTGATAATTATTGCAGATAACAGTATATTCTTTGTCCTGAATTTTCTTTTTCTCTATTGTCCAAATTTTGTAGCTTCTTTTGTGTGTACTCCACACTATTTTACTCTTTCAGACTGCCCTGATTGATACTTTTGTTGTTTTAGCCTATTCTCAAGCTCTGTAAAATGAAAGAAAGTACATCTTTTAACTAATTGAACCTGAGGCTTTGCTTGCCTTTGAAATGCTCTGGAAAATGCAGGCAGCTGGCTCTGTTTGCCCTGTAGCTCCTTCTAACCGAATCAGCTCCATCCTCAGCCTTCTTTACTGGTCTCTGAGGAAGGAGACACTCTATAATTGTCCTCTTTGGTAAGAAAAGTCACTTTCTGATTGGAAGCTGCAATGACACTCATGTCTTAGGATGCGATACTGTGATACTTCCTATGGAACACCGTTAGACATCCTCTTTGTGCAAGCAGTAACATTGGACCATTACTGCTTAACCATTTCCTCTCTGGCTTCTGACAAATATCCCTAACCACTTTGCAAAAAACCTCCTGTATTAGTCAATTTGGGCTGCTATAACAAAATATAGACTTGGTGGCTTACAAACAACAGGAATTTATTTCTCATGGTTCTGGAGACTTGGAGGTCCAAGATCAGGGTGAGAACCCTCTTCAAGGCTGCAGAGTGCCTACTTCTCACTGCATCCTGTTATGGCACAGAGCAGAGAGAGGGAGAAAGCTCTCTCTCACTCATATAAGGGCACCAATCATATTCATGAGGGCTCCACCCTCATGACCTCATCTAATCCTAATTACCTTCCAAAGGTCCCACCTCATAAGGCCATCACACTGAGGGGTATGGTTTCAACATGAATTTGGGGGGGACACAAACATTCAGTCCATAACACCCTCTTCCCCATTAGTCACATTACTGACCCCTCTATCCTTCAGATCTCAACTTAAATGTTAATTCCCCAGAGAACATTTCTTGGGCCATTTACGGTGGATAATTACCCTTTATACAAATAGACTGTGTTCTGGTTATTTCTTCACAATACATATTACAATTCATAATATATACTGTTCACTTTCTGTCTCTCCCATTGGACACTGAACTGTAGCCTCCAATATGTCTGTTTCATGTGCCCAGTCCGAGGATAGTACTAGAGCAGTCATCCAATATATAAATAGATCTGAGGGAATACCAGTGTGTTGTCAATGTATAATACCTACTGAGTTGGCCTAAATTGGGGCTTATTTAGGTGTGGGCCTGTATCTACTAAAGACTGGTGCCAAATACTCCAATCACTCTTATATTTAGTAACTTATTAATGGATACTTTCTTGATTAGAAGCCCAGGACAAACCTGGGAACATTTAGTTGTCTCATTCATAACTCTTCTTGTTTATTATCGAATTTATTGTCTTTATTAAAATGTGGCCACAGATGTTTGATGAGGGGGCACCATCATATGTCTATGGGACATCTGGTTTAAGTAATTTGCCATATATATAGAAAATAGATTCAACAGTTTACATAGATAAGTAATTAAATGTGAACACATTCAATGCAAAAACCGCCTAGCATGTATAAATATTGGAAGTATACACAGGTTCAATAAAATCTTTAAAAAATTGAATAGTGCATTGTACAACCTATACTAGAAGGTATACATATTATAATTCATTTTGTACAAGACAATAATAAGTCTCCATATGCCTTATCTTATTTAACCTTAATTCTATGAATTCAGTATTATCTTTTTTTCATTTTTGTTTTCTTTTCATGAATGAAAGTGTTAATTAGTGGTTAAAAATAGCTTACCCAAGGTCTTACAACTAGAAAGCAGCAGACTTGTGAGAGAACCATTAATCTTAACCATTTTGCCCTACTCTTCTAGAAGATTATTCAAATGATCACTTCCTGGTACCATGAAATTTATGGTTTATGAAAGTAAGAAATTTTAGTAGATGGAATACAAAAACAGCATTCAATGAATTTGTTTTACTTTTCTGCAGATTGTCTAAAAATGAAGGTTATGGGTCTTCAGATGAAGAAGGCAATAAATAGGTTTTTCGCATAATTTGAGAACAGTATCAATGTTTCCCTCTAGACACTTGAGTCAGGGTCGGGATGGGTGGAACAACGTAGAACCATCTTTGTTTGTTTGTATTCATTGCCTTCTTCAATATTGTGCACCTACCACCTTGCACTCTTGTCAAGTCAAAGTTATAGAATGTCTATTCTGTAGTCCAAATACCATGCAGAAAATACCCGTAAGTAGTTTGTTTTCATGGGACTAATTCATTTTTATAGCTGCTCCCCTGAGGCCCTAAAGAGAGAACCAACACTGAAGATGGGATTTCCAAGGTAATTATATCTGACAGACAGCCAAAAATGTGAGACAGACATTAAAAAATTATAATAACTTGAAATCCAGAGCTAATACTCCATCACTTCCTACTGTGATTAGTTTAGTTTGACACGTTTCAAAGTATAAATATAAGCTATTGAAGTGATATGTGTTTCATTCCAGTTTGCAGATGCTTATGTTTCCTTAGAAAGTTTCTAAGCTTTGACTTGACTGACAGCCAGTTGAGTCTTATATAAGAGAGAAGAGGAGACAATGGGACAAATTACAGTTCTGTGCCTTTCTGCTTTAAGGAACAAATACTAGTAACCGAACTAGGTTCTGATCTACCTAATTTTTTATCAGATGGTCAAATTTTGGTCAAATGGATTCTTTTTTTTTTTTCGATATGCGGGCCTCTCACGGTTGCGGCCTCTCCCGTTGCGGAGCACAGGCTCCGGACGCGCAGGCTCAGCGGCCATGGTTCACGGGCCCAGCCGCTCCGCGGCATGTGGGATCCTCCCGGACCAGGGCACGAAGCCGTGTCTCCTGCATCGGCAGGCGGACTCTCAACCACTGCACCACCAGGGAAGCCCCCAAATGGATTCTTTATGTGTGGCAGTTAGCATGACTGCAATATCTATGAGTTCTTAAAGGACCAAAGAAAATGAATTGCTTTGACTGACATGGTCTAAATAATTTTGAAAGTGTTCTGCTTCTGTAGAGGCAGCCTTTGGGGAAGTGATCACCAAATGGTTAAATAGGAAGGCCCCAGGCACCTGAGCTGGGATGGCAGTGGGGAGGGGAATGTGTAAGTCTAACAGAAGGATCCCAAAGGAAGATTTTTAAATGTTAAATCAAGCCTGGAGGCTGTTCTGTTCTCCTCTTGCCGAAAGCTAGAGTGAGATATAAAACTCCTCCAGCTGCTACATTAAACCTTAGAAAAAAACTGTACAAAACTGTAAACAGAGAGGGGTCATCCCCAGGAAGTTGGCAACTGCAGTAGCCATTTTACTCAGTTTCCACACATGTATATCAAGGCTTAAAATGAAATAAATGAGGAGAGTGTTTTTTTTTTTTTTTTTTTTTTTTTTTTTTTTTTTTTGCAGAAGGGCAGAGCTTTGCTTATGTCAACAACTCGAGACAAATTACCACAGTTCTGGTCTTCTTAGAACATTCATAAAGAATCGGTGCTGAAAGAGTAGATTTGGAGCAGATGTAGACAGAGTTAGATAATTTCTTCATTTAATATCAGAAGCTCTGACGATAGAGTTGCTCTTATTAAAGTAGACAGGAATGGGATTCAGTAAGGATGCTCAGCAGGTGATGAAAAAAGATGTCCATGTGGCCTGTCATAGACCTAGGTGTTTTCCAAGTGGCCGAGGGTTTCACTACATCCTGATGAGGAGGGGCTGATAATCAATCAATCACTCAATACCAGAACAATACTGTTTAGTTTTTGAAGCTTACTGTGTTACAGTTGCCTCTCAAGTAAACAGTATACAGTTCTTACTACATACTGTGTTCTTTGTTCAATCTCAGTGAATATTTTGAGTGTCTTTGAGTTCCAAGTTAGAGAATTCCAAGTTATCTGTAACAATACCTAAAAAAGTTAGAATATTCTGGCATTAACAATACTTAGAAAAGTTAAAGGATTGTTAACAATCCTAGGTGTTGGTAAAGATAAATCCTTGCATTGGACAGACCTCTAAATAGTATTCGATGTGAGCAAACTAGATAACCTTCTCAAATATTGCATAGCGCGGGAATAAGGTCAGTTCCCGTCAGTGTTACAAGTTACACAAGTGACTATTGTGTTTTGTGATGCAATGTCAGTTAAAATCGGAGGAGGCAGCTGCCTGCAGAATGTAAACTACGCTGCCAGTTGTTCAAGGGGGTTGCTAGACCACCTGCCTCTTTCTACGTGACAAAAACATAAGCCTCCTCTTAATATACAGAGTACAGCATGCCTTTGGTGCCAAGATGGGTATGCATTTTCCTACTTGACTTGAATATGATTTTATAAGTGATTGCACACAATTACACATGTATTTTTTCAGCATTTTTTAGAGGAAGACGTGTTTTGGAGCATGGTATTTGCACAAGCCTTTGAATAGTACACGATCAGATACATACATACAAACAATTGTGTACTATGTGTTTACATGCTGAAATAGCAAAGACCTGTAACTTGTCTTCATGGGAAGAGCAGTTTCTTATAATCTGAGCTTGTGTGAAGGCATTGCTGACTACATTTGGACAATTAGGTCAAAAGAGAATTCTTCCAAACAGCACTCAGCAGTTCCTCTATTGCAGATAGTGTTTTATTTACTAGAGCTGTCAGAATTCAAAAGCTGAACTTCAGTAACAGTTGATGTGGCACTTTATAAATAGCATAAATCAATTGAAAAATGAATTACTCATGGTTTGTGACCAAAATAAAATAACAATGATAAACCCATCACACAACGGTCTAGAAATGGGAGAAAATGTGACAAGGGCAAAATATTGGTAAGAGATTATGCAAAAAGACAAAACTATGACTTTGGAAGCAGGAAACTCGACTTTTACATGAAATATTGGTTTACTCTAGAGCTGCTCTGAAGTACGGCATGTTGAATATTTTGGACCTTTCAACATAAAATACATGTTAAGTATGTTTACCTTTACTATCTAATTGGTTGAAAGACGTACTCAGGAAAAAGTGATATAGTTTATTGGATAAATATTTTCAAATGCCCTTTGATTCTAAGTTGGTTCAAAAGCATGCTTTACTTTTTATTTAAACCATGTTGTAAAGAGCATTTTGCTAAAAATTGAATCCCCCATGAAATCATAATGCTTGAAGGAATTCTAAAGGTTATAGAATGAGTTTTCTAGTTAAATATTCATGACAAGTCCTTGCTCTTTTTGAATGATAGTATGCATATATATTTTTCTTATTCAGTTATGCCTATACATATATAGTGTTGGGAGCAAAAAAAAATAAAGAAATTTGGACCCAAAGGGGACATGCCAATTCATAAATTCAGAATTAGTAGATTTTATGGTTGAGCAAAGCAAATATCCCGAATGCATGTAGGTAGCCATCAAGTGGCCTTTCAGCTCTATTTATAGAATTAAAACTACAGTTGTATGCCTCCCTGGTGGCGCAGTGGTTGAGAATCTGCCTGCCAATACAGGGGACACGGGTTCGAGCCCTGGTCTGGGAAGATCCCACATGCCGCAGAGCACCTAGGCCCATGAGCCACAACTACTGAGCCTGCGCGTCTGGAGCTTGTGCTCCACAACAAGAGAGGCCGCGATAGTGAGAGGCCCGCGCACCGCGATGAAGAGTAGCCCCTGCTCGCTGCACCTAGAGAAAGCCCACGCACAGAAACGAAGACCCAACAGCCAAAAAAAAAAACCTACAGTTGTTATATATCATCCTACTTCTAGTAAATGGTCAGCAGATATTCAATTTGCATCAGTAGTTGCATTGAGCTTACTCTGAGGTTTTGTTCTTCATAATTATTAGTACTTCCTAAGGTTGCCCCTGACAGTGTATCTAATATATCTGATTAGTCAAATCCTTCAACATTCCTCAGTGAGGTTAGATTAAGTTCAGTTTTCTCACAACAGGCGATCCCCAATATTTCAATTGCTTGCTCAGGTATCTGGATCTTATACATTTAGCCTTGCATCCTTCCTGGTGTCCCACACAATACCAGGCACATATGAGGCACTCAGTAAGTCCATGCTAAAACGAAACAAGAGTCTTTCACAAACAGCAGCTGCACTGGCTAGAATTCCCTCTTTCTGCTGACTGTTGAGCTTCTCCTTTTTCATTCTCTTCTATTTCAGTGTTATTAAGTCAAGAACTTTTACCTTTTCACTTAAAGGAAGTACTTCATGGCTTCTATTCGGAAGATCTGGATTGCCAGCATCACTGCTCTGGCACTTTGGGGTCATGATTAAGTAAAATAAGGGTTACTTGAACACAAGCACTGTGATACATGATAGTCAATCTGCTAATGGACACGGCTACTGAATGACTAATGGATGGAACACGCTGGACAAAGGGTTGAGTCACATCTGGGCAGGATGGAGTGGGACGGCGTGAGATTTCATTTCACTACTTGCAACGGAGGACAATTTAAAACTTATGGATTGTTTATTTTTGTAATTTTCCATCTAATATTTTTGGAGCTTGGTTGACCACAAGTAACTGAAACCATGGAAAACAAATCATGGATAAGAGGAACTACTGTAAATAAAAACAAAATCTTAACTTTCACTAACATTTAAGTCCATTTCTTAAGGTTTAAAATATGACCTGGATAAGCTGTTTGGTTTATATTATAGATCTAGATCTGTAAGGAATTTCCTCACTATACATAATTAAAATGATTATTAAATAGCTTTATTTTGAAAACTTATTTTGTAAGTTAACCTCACCTTAATAATTCTTTTGTGCAGATTCAGTTACATTTTTTTCTCTTTGTTACTTTGAAACATTAATTTGTTCTATTGCTGGACTTTGAATAAATTCTATTTATTCTTAAGAGGCACTTCAAATGGTAATATTTTTGTTTGTTTTTAGTTATTTTGACTCATAAAAACCTTCTAAGTTTTGAACATTGGTATAGAGCCTAGTGCAAATGATCATATTTTACAGGTTGAAAATCAAATATGTTGCTGCACAAAATTAATTTCGTTATGTTCATGATTACTTACAATTAATGTATATTCATTTGGTTCAATAATGACATTTTCCCAACTAAAATTCTTTTCATGTGATTTTTTTCCTAAGAAATGGTATGAAAGATGGCCAAGGTGGTACACTTGGAAGACCCTGAGTTCACCTCCTCCCATGGCACACCAAAATTACAACTATTTACAGAGCAACTATTGATGAGAAAGACTGGAAGACTCACGAAAAAGATCTTCTACAACTAAAGATATAAAGAAGGAATAACAACGAGACAGGTAGGAGGATGGAGATGTGGTATAGTCAAGACCTATACCCCCAGGCTAAGAGAATGGGAGAATAATTACAATTGCAGAGGTTCTCCTCAATGAGCAAGTCATCTGACTCCCACATTGGGCTCCCCAGCCGGGGGTCCTGCACTGGGAAGACAAGCCCCAAGAACATCTGGCTTTGAAGGCCGACAGGGCTTATTTTCAGGAGAGCCAGAGAGCTGTGGGAAAGAGACTCAACTCTTAAAAGGCACACACAAAATCTCATATGCTCTGGGACCCAGGGCAGGAGCAGTAATTTGAAAGGAACCTGGATCAGATCCACTTGCTGTCTTGGAGAACCTCCTGGAGAGGCAGCAGGCAACCTGAGCTCACCCCGGGGACAGCTCCTCACGTTTTGGGGAGCTCGTTCTACCATGTGGACACTGGTGCTGGCAAGCACCATTTCAGATCCTCTCTTGAGTTTATTTGCGCTGGGACCTGACCCCACCCAGTAGCTTTTGGCACCAGTACTGGGATGCCTCAGGCCAAGCAACTAGCCAGGCAAGGACATAACCCCACCCAGCACCAGCAGGCCTGCTGCCTTAAGACCCCTGAGCTCACAGCTGCCCCAGGACCTGGCCCTGTTCACCAGAGGGCTCAGGACACCGACCCACACAACGGTGCCCTGGCACTAGCCCTGGGAGCCCCCAAACCCAGGCACCTACAGCCAGAGACCCTGGGATTCAGCTATGCCCATCAATGAGCTGGCACTAGTTCTGGGAATCCCTGGGCCCCAGTCCCACCAACCAGCAGGCTGATACCAGCTCTGACACACTTTGGACCCCTCAGCCTGCTAGCCCGGGGTCCAGCCCTACTCACCAGTGGGCCAACACCAGCTTTGGAACACACACCACAGCCAGCCATGTCAGGAACTGGCACCACCTACAAGCAGGCTGACACTAGATTCTGGTTCTACAACCACTCACTCAAGAACCCTGCTTTGCCCAGCAGTGGGCCAGCACTAGCTCAGGGACCCCCTGGGGCACTGCAGCCAGCAGCCCCATAACCTGACCCCACCAACCAGTGGCCAGCAGCCTCTGCACAAGACAAGGCCTGGCAATCAACTGAACTGGGGGCCAGCCATGCCTACCAGACCACCCAAAGTAGTCAGTCAGTCTGCCACAAGAGAAGCACCCACACAGCCCACATAGGGGGAACCACTAGAACATATAGCTCTGGTGACTAGAGTGGAAAGCACTGCTGGGATGCATAGGATGTCTCCTACAAAAGGTCACTTTGTCTAAGGTTGGTAAATGTAGCCAACCTATCAGATATGTAGAAATAAAAATAGCAAATTAGGCAAAATGAGGCAACAGAGGAATAGCTTCCAAACAAAAGGATAAGATAAAACCCCAGAAGAAGAACTAAGTGAGGTGCAGATAGTCAATCTACCTGGTAAAGAGTTCAAGGTAATGATCATAAAGATGTTCAAAGAACTTCGGAGAAGAATGGAAGAACAGAGTGAGAAGTTTTTAATAAAGAGTTAGAAAATATAAAGAACAACCAAACAGAGATGAAGAATCCAATAACTGAAATGAAAAATACACTAGAAGGAATCAATAGTAGGTTAGATGATACAGCGGAACAGATCAGTGAGCTAGAAGACAGAGTAATGGAAACCACTGAAGCAGAACAGAAAACCGAATAAAAAGAAATGAAGACAGTTTAAGAGACCTCTGGGACAAAATCAAGCATACTAATGTTCACATTATAGGAGTCTCAGAAGGAGAAGAGAGACAGAAAGGGGCAGAGAACATTTCTGAAGACATAATAGCTGAAAATTTCCCTAACCTGGGAAAGGAAACAGACATCCAGGTCTAGGAAGCACAGAGAGTCTCAGCATCAACCCAAAGAGGACCAGGTCAAGACACACTGTAATTAAAATGACAAAAATTAAAGAGAAAGAGAGAATATTAAAAGCAGCAAGGGAAAAGCAACAAGCTAGGTACAAGGAAACTCCCATAAGGCTATGAGCTGACTTTTCAGCGGAAACTCTCAAGGCCAGAAGGGAGAGTGGCAGGATATATTTACAGTGATAAAAGGGAAAAACCTACAACCAAGAATATTCTACCTGGCAAGGCTTTCATTCAGATTGGATGTAGAGATCCAAAGCTTTAGAGACAAGCAAAAGCTAAAAGAGTTCAGCACCACCAAACCAGTGTTACAAGAAATGTTAGAGGGGACTTCTCTAACCATAAAATAAAAGGCCACAACTGGAAACATGAAAATGACAAATGGAAGAATCTCATTGGTAAAGGCAAATATACAGTAAAGGTAGTTAATCTGCTATGTATAAAGCTAGTAGGATGGTTAGGAGACAAAAGTAATAAAATCATCTATATCTACAATAAGTAGATAAGGGACACACAAAACAAAAACTGTAATATAAGATGTCAAAACAGTAAATGTCTGGCGGGGGGGGGGCAGTAAAACTGCAGGGTTATCAAAATGCTTTTGAACTTAAGAGATCAGCAACTTAAAATAATTATATTTATATATATACATACATTGCCATGTACAGTGTGGAATATAGTCAATAATTGTGTAATATCTTTGTATGGTGACATATTGTAACTAGACTTACTGCAGTGATCATTCTGAAATGTACAGAAATTCCAAATCACTATGCTGAGTAACAGGAACTAACATAGTGTTGTAGGTCAGTTATACTTAAAAAACAAACAAACTCACATAAAAAGAGATCAGATTTGTTTACCAGACGGCTGGAAGTTGTGGGAGTGGGAATTGGATGAAGGTGGTCAAAGGGTACAGACTTCCAGTAATAAGGTAAATAAGTACTAGGAATATAATAGTTAAGACTGGTGTATGTTATATATGAAAGTGTTAAGAGAGTAACTCCTAAAAGTTCTTATCACAAGAAAAGGTTTTTTTTCTATTTCTTTAATTTTGTATCTGTATGAGATGATGGATGTTCACTAAACTTATTGTGATAATCATTTCATGATGTATGTAAGTCAAATCATTGTGCTGTACACTTTAAACTTATACAGTGTTATATGTCAATTATATCTCAATAAAACTGGAAAGAAAAAAAGAGAAATGTTATGAGAACCAGGTGTTGTAGAAAATTTATGTAGAAAAAGTTTCCAAGATACTACTGATAATGCAGGAAGAGCTCCATCATTAGAACCTAACGGGCAACACTGCCCTGAATCTTATAAAGAGAATGGAATACAATCAAAAACCTTGGCCTTGAATATCAATGACTTCCTCCGAAGATGAAGAGTTGGTACCTTCTTTGGCAAGTGGCCCAGGGTCATCTCATCATTGTACAGGCTACTTTACTCTGCACTGTCTCTAAATACCTTCTGTTTAACTCTTTCCACTGTACCTAATTTTTTTTTTTTTTTTTTTTTTTTTTTTTGCGGTACACGGGCCTCTCACTGTTGTGGCCTCTCCTGTTGCAGAGCACAGGCTCCGGACGCGCAGGCTCAGCGGCCATGGCTCACGGGCCCAGCCGCTCCGCGGCATGTGGGATCTTCCCGGACCGGGGCACGAACCCGTGTCCCCTGCATCGGCAGGCGGACTCTCAACCACTGCGCCACCAGGGAAGCCCTGTACCAAATTTTTAAATTAGCTATGTCTGTTAAAAGAGATTTCCACATACTGTGCCTCCGAAGGTTTGTTTAGCCAACAAATATTTGTCATACACTGTGTATTTAATATTCTTTTAGGTACTAGAAATATAGCAACAGACAAAAAAACATGCCCTTATATTTACATTACATTCTAGTTTACATACTAGTGGGGAAATAATATATTAAACAGGATAAATGGGGGGAGATAAATTGGGAGATTGGGATTGACGTATACACACTACTATATGTAAAAGTGATAACTAATAAGGACATACTGTATAGCACAGAGAACTCTACTCAATACTCTGTAGTGACCTATGTGGGAAAAGAATGTATAAAAGAGTGGATATATGTATATGTATAACTGATTCACTTTGCTGTACACCTGAAACTAATACAACACTGTAAATCAACTATACGCTAATAAAAATTTTTTAAGAAAGGTGAGAAAAAATCACCTATACTCATGAGAATGAACTTTCAACATAACAATATTTGTAGTTTTTTCTCTAAAAAATAAAGTTTTTCCATAACAGAAGTATTAATATTGTTTTAGAAAAAAATGTAAATGCAGAAACGTAGAGAAAAACATCACCTAAATTCATAAGACAACTGATTCTTCCATTGTAAAAATTACTTTGTATTGTTTGATTCCTGATTGGAATATACATGCAGAAAATACTGAAAAGTATATAATATGAAGAATAAAATCACTGATATTCTCATAAAAAAACAGGATAAATAAGAAACATATATAGTATATTAACCCAAAGTAAATATTAAAGAGGGGAAAAGTAAGGAAGGAAGATAGATGGTTCCATGGTGGGAGTAGCTATTGAATTTTAGATGGGGTGACCAGGAAGGGAATAGCTATAGCCTGGAGCTGTGTGGCTATTTAGAGAAAGAGCACTTCAGATAGGGGTCAGGAAGCAAAAAAAAGTCCCAAGGCAGGACAGCTCTGGGCTGTCTATAGGAGGAGTCCAGTGTGGTGGAAGCAGACTGGACATGCTGGGCAGTAATCAGAAATGAAGTCCAAGAGATATAGAATGTGTATGTGGGGAGCAGATCACGTAGGTTTAAATACAAGGAAGTCTTGTGCTGTGGATGAAATGAGAAGCCACTTCAAGGTTTTCAACAGGAGGGATGTATTCTGGTAGGTCTGAACAGAACTGCATTGGCTGCTAGATCAACGGTAGTATTAAAAGGAGCAAGAACAGAAGCAGAGACTAGACAGCAGGCGAATGAAATAATCCAGAGGGAAACCAGTGACGTGAACGTGGTGGTATCAGTAGAGATTGCGAGCAGAGGTGAGATTTTGAAGGCAGAGCCTACTGTGCTGATAAACGAGGTGTTGAGCATGACAGAAATGGAGCAGTGAAGACTGATTCCTCGTCTTGGCTTGAGCAACTGGAAGCATTGTAGAGTTTTGGTTAACACAGACGGAAAGACCCCTGGTGGAGTGGGCTTAGTGGGGATATAAGGGAGACTGATATCAAGAGTTTAGTGTTGTTCATTTTAGGTTTGGAGATGCCCAGTAAACATTCAAATGAAAAGGCTGAGTCGGCAGTTGGATATATAAGTTTGGAATTCAGAAGAAAGACATGAACATGTAATTTGGGAGTCAACAGCATGTAGATGGTATTTAAAGCCATGAGACTGATGATCTATTTCATACAAAAAAATGACAGACTTCTGCCATTACTAGGGAAGTTTATCATATTACGTTTCAAGAGTAAAGCTATTTTAAAGGTAATGCTATTTTAGGGTAATGCTAAATCTCTGTGCTTTCTAGAACTCAGTAAATTTCTGCAGGCTTAGAAGAGCTGCAGGTCCTGGTGTTTTTACACAAAACATAGAATAATGCTTATGTTATAATCATAATGAAAAAGGAGTATGCAAAATTATATGCATTATATAATCAGAAGAATGTAAAATATGCTTAGACAAAGATGTGAAGGAAATAGGTAATTTTTGATTTTGGTTATCTTGGGTATTAGGAGAATGGATAAAATTTTCCAACTTTTCCAACTTTTATTCATTCTCCAAATTTTCCATAAAGTATGAGCTATTTTAATTTTTTTTAACTTTTTATTTTATATTGGAGTACAGCCGATTAACAATGTTGTGATAGTTTCAGGTGCACAGCAAAGGGACTCAGCCATACATATGCATGTGTCCATTCTCCCCCAAACTCCCCTCCCATCCAGGCTGCACATAACATTGAGCAGAGTTCCCTGTGCTATACAGTAGGCCCTTGTTGGTTATCCATTTTAAATATAGCAGTGTATACATGTTGATCCCAAACTCCCTGACTATCCCTTCCCCCAGTAACCATAAGTTCATTCTCTAAGTCTGTGAGTCTGTTTCTGTTTTGTAAATAGGTTCACTTGTATCATTTCTTTTTAGATTCTGCATACAAATATGTGGAAATATCATATGATATTTCTCTTTCTCTGACTTACTTCACTCAGTAGGACAATCTCTAGGTCCATCCATGTTGCTGCAAATGGCATTATTTCATTCTTTTTAATGGCTAATATTCCATTGTATATAGATATATATATACCACATCTTCTTTATCCATTCCTCTGTTGATGGACATTTAGGTTGCTTCCATGTCTTGGCTATTGTAAACAGTGCTGCAGTGAACATTGGGGTGCATGTATCCTTTTGGGCCATGTTTTTCTCCAGATATATGTCCAGGAGTGGGATTGCAGGGTCATATGGTAGCTCTATTTGTAGTTTTTTAAGGAAATTCCTTACTGTTCTCCATAGTGGCTGAACCAATTTACATTCCCACAAACAGTGTAGGAGGGTTCCCTTCTCTCCACACCTTCTCTGGCATTTATTGTTTGTGGATTTCTTGATGATGGCCATTTTGACTGGTGTGAGGTGATACCTCATTGTAGTTTTGATTTGCATTTCTCTAAATAATTTGTGATGTTGGACATCTTTTCGTGTGCCTCTTGGCCATCTGTATGTCGTCTTTGGAGAAATGTCTATTCAGGTCTTCTGCCCATTTTTTGATTGGGTTGTTTGTTTTGATGGTATTAAGCCTCATGAGCTGTTTGTAAACTTTGGAGACTAATCCCTTGTTGGTCACATTATCTGCAAATATTTTCTCCCAATCTGTGGGTTGTCTTTTGTCTTGTTTATGGTTTCCTTTACTGTGTAAAAGCTTTTGAGTTTAATTTGGTCCCATTTGTTTATTTTTGCTTTTATTTCCATTATTCTGGGAGACAGATCGAAAAAGACATTGCTGAGATTTATGTCAGAGAGTGAGCTATTTTTAAAATGGACAAAAAAGATAAAGTTCATCTTCCAAGATTATGCAAATAAAAATTTCTTTCTATAAGCCAGTTAGTTAATACTTGGTTGTGTAACAGAACCCAGTGACTAACTGCACTGCACTTCATCACTTATATGTTATATGATATAAAAACATAAAAATGAAGCTGAAGGGTATTCACCAATCTTATCTGGATATCATATAAAAATATATGGTTTATTGACAACTTATCAATACCCAAGACCAACTGTTCTAGAGAAACAAGAAGAAAATGGGTCCCATAACCAGTCCATCGATCTCACTATATTCAGGCTGCCCATTATTTCCAAATCAGATTGATACAATTTCCAGCTCCTGTTTTGATCTCTGATCTCCTTCTTCAGCACACAGGCTCCCTTAGGGATTTCTTTTTTAACACAAACTTTCACCATGGGGTTTTTCCACCTTGTTTTTCCAGACACACTGAAGCATTTTGATTCTTCAAGGTTTATTTCAAAGTACTTCAAAGAGGGACCTCCTGACGTGAAGTAAAATAGATTTAACAATACCAACCTACCTCATAAGGCTGCTGTGAGGAATAATAATATAAAGGACTACAAAGCACTTTGTAAATATAAAGTTCTATACAAGTGCTTAACAATAATTACTGGGTACAGCACAATGCGGTCTTTTGTGCATTTACAGAAGTGCCAATGAGTAGGATAGCTTTCCTTCCTCCAGCCATTTTTCAATTTTTATAATAAATGTTTTATTTAAAATCATGTACAGAACATACTTGCTTTACAGGTCTTGTATGTGTTCCCAAGTAAGAACTGAAACAATGTCAGACTGTGGGAAAAGAAGCGGGGTGTCTTGGGCGCAGCTCTTTTCGTGTTTGAAGATGCTTTGGCACAGTAGGGAAACCAGAGATGTAGAATCTCGTGCTATTTTTTTTCTCTGAATGGGCAGATATATATATCTGTCCATTGACAGGGCAGTGCTTTCTGCATTCAGATCAATGTGAAGATTTGCTTAAGTTACGCAATCATACCTCTGTTTCTGACGATACAAGGAAATCAACCTTTCTCTTTAAATTTCCATCCATTGGCACCGACATTAAACAGCTTCAAGTTTCTCGTGTTCTTACAAGTTTCTTTTAACAAGCCCTTTAATTCACTAGACATTTACAGCTTTGGTCTACTGGTCTGTTTTCTCATTAATAACTAAAGCTTCCAAGAATAGCATTCTTTCAGTGTCCAAAGAGCACCCACGTTAGAGACCATCTACTTTTGGCTATTAGCGTTCTCGTGAAAAAAAAATTCTGATCAAAATAGTTTTATTTAGAAATATTCTGATAATTCTTTTCTAAGATGAAATTTGATTTAAATTATCTCCATAGTAGTCCCCCATTGCAGTATCTATAAGGATAAACTTGATTGTTTTCCAAAGCACAAGACTATATCCTTGTCACATCAAGAAGCCTAGAAACTGACAGGGGATAGGGATCTGATTGAAGGGAAACTCTGTCCACTCTCTGGTACACAAATAGGGAAATCTCTGGTGTAAGAGAGGGCTTAATTTAGTTTGGGGATTCCATATTCTTCCTATTCCCATGGGAAGAGATTTGTATCTGATCAGATTTTCATTCTTCAGCAAACATTTACTGAGTTGCTACTGAGTTTCATGTACTGTACATAGTGCTGGGGAAAAGTTTATCATAAATTATCCACAGTACCAGGCCTTAAGCCAATCAAAATCTGATAGTTGAGTTAGACATATTTACATGCAATTGGAAAAAGATGACATATATATTATAATGAGGGTACTGCACAAAGTGAGGTAGTTCCTGAGAGGAAGGAAGTGCTCCTCTTGGGGGAATACGAATATTTTCACAAAGGAGGTAACATTTAACATAGGTCTGGATGGATGAGCAAGAATTTTCCAAGCATTTGAGGAGTTTTGGGAGTAATAAGTGATTTATGAGTGAACATGGCATAATTGGCAAATGGTGAGGAATTCAGAATGGATAGAGAATTGATTGTGGAAAGGGTATAGTGGGAGAGGAAACTGGAAAGACTGGCTGGGACTATGGTGTGAGGAGCCAGGCATCTCCTGCCAAAGAATTTGGGACTCCTCTGTGTGCAGTGGGAGAGTTAGCTAAAATTAGCAAGATCACATTTATATCTTAGAGAGACAACTCTGACATTGTATGGAAAACAGTGTAATTTAGGAAGCGACTGAAATGGTTCATTTAGAGATGATCAGGAGCTGAACAAGCACAGTGTTTAAAATGAACCTGCAAATCCTTCTGGGTAAACACCCTAGACACTCACATTTGGGTGTAGAAGTTGCTTCCAGCTCAACCTCTCAGCAATGTCCTTAAGAGAGCCTACTAAAATCTAAGAGGTGTATAGGTTCTTCTTGACTAAGAAATCTTTAGCTTTGGTAAGACACAATACCCCTGGGTGAGTAGTAGATGAAACCTCTAGTAACTTTAGTACCTTGGTGAAAATCAGAAATCTTCAGGATAGAAAGGATTTTTTTTGTTGTTTTAGTTTAATGTTGCTAATATCTTTCTTCTGCTTGGAGAGCAATCCTTAATAAAGTTTACACAACTGAGTTTTTTACACTTTTCAATTAGTCTAATCATACCACAATTTTCACTTGACTACAAATATAGCAACAACAATTATACTTTATGCTTAATTCCTAATTGCCTATAAACTAATATGACTTACTTTTGTAAACTGCTAACTCAGGTTGACAAAGCATCATGTGTTCAATTTAAAACAGCACCCACCAGCAACATGAATTCTCAACCTGTTCGCTTAATATATTAGATGAATTGACTGCATCCATCAGGCAATCCCTTTCCCTCTTATATTGCTGCCCTTGAGATATGTATATATGCATTTTCACGAATCATTTTTTCATTCAAAAATTTTATTTTTATATCAACTTTATTGCAAAATACTTTATATAAAGTAAAATGTGCACATTTTAAGTGTATGGTTCAGGGAGTTTTGCAAAGCATATGTACTTTCCAGTGGGTACCACCAACCTATTCAAGACACAGAATGTTTTCAGCATCCCAGAAAGTTCTTTTGTGCTGTCAAACTCCTGTTCTCCCTCCCCAGACAACCACTGATCTGATTTCTCCCTTTGTAGTTTAGCTTTACCTATTTTAAGACTTTGCATGAATGAACTCCTACAGCATGTACATTTTTGTGTTATGCTCCTTGTTGAGATTCACGCATGTTGTTGTATGTACCGGTAATCTGAGCCTTTTCATTGGTGAGTACTATTCTATTGTATGATTATGCCACAATTTGTTTATCCATTCACCTGTTGACAGATATCTGAATTGCTTCCACCTTTTCCTATTATGAATGAAATTGCTGTAAATATCAGTATATAAGTATTTTTTGAGGACACATTTCTTTTTCTCTTAGAAAAATATGTAGGAGAGAAATTGATGGTTTTATGGTAAGTGTATGTTTGACTTTGTGTGAAACTGACAAACTGTTTTCCAAAGTGGTTAAACCACTTTACACTCTCATCAGTCACATGTGAGTTTCAGTTGCTTCACATCCTGTGTCAGTTTTAACATTTTGATTGTTTCAGGGGATGTGCAGTGGAATCTCATTGTGGCATCCTTGATGGCTGATGTTGAACATCTTTTCAAGTGCTTAGTGCCCAATCATGTCTGTTCAAGCTTTTGTCCTATTTTATAATTGAATTTTCTTTTTATTATTTAGTTTGAGTACTTTATGTATCTTGGATACCAATCTTTCCTCAAATATACATATTGTGAATATTTTAAGACTTAAAGGTAAGTCTTTACCTTGCTTTCTCATTTTCTTAATGGTGTATTTCAAGGAGAAGATTTACATTTCAACAAAGTCTAATTTATTAATTTTTCTTTCGTGATTTGTGTCTTTTGTGTCCTGCTTAAGAAATAATCACCGATCCAGGTTTGCAAAAATTTTCAATGTTTTGTTCTAGAAGTTTTATACATTCATTTATACATTTAGGTTTACAACCCATTTAAAATTATTTTTTGTGTATGATGTGAGGTTAATGTTTTTATTCAAAACTCCAATTATTTCAGCATCATTTGTGGAAAGATTTTTCCTTCCGTTGTTGAATTAACTTGGCATTCTGCTGAAAATCAACCTGCACTATAAAAATAATTTTATTTCTAATCCTTTATTCTCTTCCTTTTATCTATATTTCCATCTTTTTACCAATATCACACTGACTCGATTCTGAAACTTTATGCTGTCTTGAAGTTGAGGTAGTGTAAGCTCTCTAACTTAGCTCTTTTTCAAAATTTTGATAATTCTATGTCCTTAACATTTTCATATAAATTTTAGAACAGACTGTCAGTTTTTGCAAAATTCTTTTGGGATTTTTATTGGGATTGCATTGAATCTATAGATTAATTTTGGGAGAATATACGTTTTAAGACTATTTGCTCCATAAACATGGTATAACTCTCCATTTATATAGATTTTCTTTAATATCTCTCAGCAATATTTATAATTTTCAGTGTAGAGGTCTTGTATATTTTTCATTAAATTTCTACCTATGCATTTTATGTTTCTGGATAATATTGAAAATTACATTTTAAAAGTCTAATTTATGATTATTTTTTGAATTTTATTTTATTATTTTTTTATACAGCAGGTTCCTATTAGTTATCCACTTTATACATATTAGTGTATATATGTCAATCCCAACCTCCCAATTCATCCCACCACCCCACACACCCCCGCAGCACTATTCTTTTGTTATCAGTCTGAGAATAGTTTTTCAAATCTATATTTGGATTTTTTCAAATTTGAAAAAAAATGAAAGCAGTGACCCACTTATAATCATTATATCAACTATTAAGTTCTAATTAATACTTACTTATAAATAAGGCTCTCCTATTTTTAAAAAACTTTGTGTAAGATTGTTTTTATTTCTTCTTTAAATGTTTGATAAATCTTAACAGTTAAGCCATCTGGGCCTGGTATTTTCTTTTTGGGAAGTTTTTTGATTACAGATTCAATTTCTTTAATAAATTTAGACTATTCAGATATTCCACTTACTCTTGTGTCAATTCTGGTATGTCCCTTTGTCAAGAAAGTTTAAAATTGCATCTAAATTTTCAAATTTATTGGCATAAAACTGTTTTTAATCTTCATTAGTATCTTTTTAATATATACGTGATCTGCAGTGATATCCTTTATATCATTCTTGATGTTGTTAATTTGTCCTTTTTTCCCCTCTTTTTATTCTTGATTAGTTTTATGCAGGGTATATCAATCTTATTAACCTTTTCAAAGAAACAACATTTGGTTTGATTAGTTTTCTCTTTTGTTTTAGGTATTCTATTTTTATTAACATATGCTCTTATATGTATTATTTCTTTCTGACTTTGCATTACATTTCCTCTTTGTTTTATAGCTTCTTAAATAGAAACTTATTGATTTAAAAACTTTCTTCTCTTCTAATACAGGCATTTAAAGCTATACATTTCTTCCAAGCACTTTTTCAGCTAAATCCTAAAAAATTTTTGTATTGTACTTTATTAATATTTAGTCAGAAAAGTTTAAAATTTCCCTTGTGATTTCTTCTTTGACCTCCATGTTATTTAGATGTCATTCAATTTACAGATATTTGGGGGATTTCTAGATTTCTTATTATTGATTTCTAAGTTGATTTTGTTGTGGTCACAGAACATACTCCAAGATTTCAGTCTTTTGAAATTCATTGAGACATATCTTATGGCCTTGCACGTGGTCTATCATGGCTAATGTTCTATGTGTACTCTTTTTATCATACTTTTCAGAAAGTGTATTCTGCAGTTTTGGCGTGTGGAATTCTTTAGATGTCCAATCAAGTTGGTGGATAGTGTTTTTCAAACTCTTATATCTTTATTGATTTTTCTGTATTTTTTTTTCTTTCAGTTACTGAAAGAGGGCTGTTAAAATCTCCATATTTATTTTTATTGGTTGCTCTAAAGTTAGTAACATTCACCCTTGGCTCATCTAAGTTTTTTCATACTCAAAATGGTACCATATTCCATCTCACAACTGTCATTTCACACTTTCTGCTTATGACATCACAAGGGTAATAATCTTACAACAATATAATTCCATTTACCTTTCACAGTATTCATGCTGTTATATTCATGCTGTTATAACTATTTTATAAAAAATAGTTTCCATTTCTCTGCGTAGGTTATCTCTATTCATTCATTAAAATCATATCTTCTTTTAGTTTTGAACACATTTTCCCTTAATTCCTTGAGCATATTTATAGCTGTTAGCTAAATCTAACATCCGGGCTATCTCAGGTTCCATTTCTATTGACTACTTTTTAAACTTTTTGACTATGGGCTACATTTTCACTTTTCTTTGCACACTTCATAATTTTTAATGGTATACTGGACATCATCAATGGTATTTTTTAGAGATTCTGAATTCTATTATCTTACTTTGAGGAGTGTTGATTTTTGCTTCCATAGTTGGTTCAATTACTGGTTGGTCAATTTGAACTTAGGTAGGCTTGTTTTTACTATGTTAGGACAAATCCATAAAAATCCCAAGTGGTTCTCAAGCTCTTTAGATTGGTAAGACTCAAACGTTTTTAAACAGTTTCTCCTGGTTTTTTTTTTTTTTTTTTCACGGCATAGTTTTAGGCTTTGCTAATGCAGGTCTAAAGCAAGCCTTATTCTAAGGCATGTTTCTTACTTCTAAGGCTTGTTATTCCTGTTGTCTCAGCTGGGTATTCTGGGTGTTCCCAAGGTGTTAATGAAATTTCTCCACTCTGGCTAGGCTAGATCTCCAACATCTCCCATCTCTGTTTGATCTCTGGTATATCTGTTCTGTTCTAAATTCCAGACCAGGTACTCTGTTGTAAGCCCCAGGTAGTCTTGCACTGTCAATATTCAAACCAGTCACCAGCAAAGACTCATAGGGGACTCCTGTATGACTTCAGCCCTTCTCCATACATCACCTCCTCCTCTTCAGTAACTTGCTGCACAGATGCCAGTTGTTTTAGCTATCCTGTACTCTAATCTCTTCCATTTTAGCCCAGTAGGAATTCCATGCTCTTTCTGGACTCTAGCTTTCTCTGCCAGGTCAGGAAATGGTCCTCAGGCAGAGTCAGTGCAATTATGAGCCTTACGTTATGAGTTTCTCTTTTCTCAGGGATCATAGAAATCAGAACACCCATTAGAGCAGATTGTATCAAGTGAGTTCATATTTGGGCTCCTGATCTTGGAGAGACGATTCAAAATCAGTCCCAGGACAGTCCAACCAAAAATATTTCCAACTAGTGATCATTAACATAAATATTCTCTTCTTTCTGATCCTATAACTGTACATAATTTTTCATGTTTAAAATCCAAATCATCTTTCTTTTCAAATGCCTCTGTACTCTGTTTTCATTGTAAGCATGGTTTATCCCCACGTATCAAGACATAGATATTGCTTCTGTGGATTGGAATATTATTTGAAGCTCAATGAGAAAAATGACTGAGAGAAATATAATATTATTATCATTAATAACTATCATTTTAATTGGTTTTATTAATCAGCAGTTTTACTTTTTCACAATAATTTCCAAAATATTGGCATCACATAACTACTATACATATTTAATTATTAAAGGATGTAGTTTTTTTTTGTTTTTTTTTTACCAACCAATGCTGAGTTTTGATTTGTGACATTTTATCAAAGCCACTTCTCATCACTCAATTGGGACTCTCATTATTCACTATCACATAAACATCGATCCTGATAAATAGAGCTAGGAATTGAATTGCAATGACTGAAAACTGTACACTTAGATGCAGCTCATCTATTAAGCTAATATGAGAGATCTATCATTTTATAATTGTGATCATGAAAAACTGAAGGCAATTTTATGTAAAGAGATGGAAACTTTACCTTCAGTGTGACTTAAATAGCTTGTGATATTCTACTACTTGTGAGAAGACAAATGATGCTACCAGAGTATATTTTTGGAATGTCTTTAAACATGAGAAAATAACTTTGGATTTTTAAAAATTGACTGCCTACTAAAGAAAAATTATCTCCACCAAACAACTACCAACAGACACTCAGCTAAATTTTCCTGCCAGCACCATGACTGATACCCTTACCTAAAAGTCCTATGAGACCACCCAAAATAGAAACTTTATCTTGTTCTAGAAAACAGAGCTTACCCTAAGCAGCATATTTGAGTTTTGTTCATTTTTAGTACCTCTTAATGGTACCAAGAGAATCCACTTTGGATTTTTAAAAATTGACTGCCTACTAAAGAAAAATTATCTCCACCAAACAACCACCAACAGAATCCAGTTATATAAAAATAAGGTGTAAGTTTTACATATCTTTAAATTGAATCCTTTTTCAATCTTTTAATATTATGAAAATAATGAATATGAAGTTTGTTCCTCATATATTATAGATAATGGATTTTCAACAGTTACTCGTGGAATGCTGTTGTTAGACAATGCATGTCTTAATTTATTTTCAAAGGCAAAAATCCTTTCAATTTCCTATTAGAACATGTTTAATACTATTGTTGCATTCACTTTTATAATTCTCAAATTTTTGTTAAAAACTGATATCTAATGACTGTAACATATCTGACTCCATTTTTAGGCAAAGTAAATGGTCACCTCTAGGGAATGATTTTGAAGCAGTGCAAAGCCTGCTCATCCCAAAATATTTTCTCCAGAAATCTACTACAATTCTTTGAATTAAGACATTGCTTCGAGAAAAGATCCATCAACCTGAAAATATGCTAACCAACCAATTATCATGTCATCACAGTTCGGTAGCTTTTACCTGTAAGCAGGTACTTAAGGAAATGGAACTAAGATAGGTAAATGTAGATGCTGTGGAAACAGAAGACGAGCTCTAGATGTGAAGCACTACTGGATGGCTGATTCAGTAAAGGGTGTAGGGCAATAGAGGGGCCCAGCATTGAATACCTTGGGACAACTAAGGGAAAGAAATGTGGCAACATGAACCATTAAGAGGCACTAAAAATGACCAAAACTCAAATATGCTGCTTAGGGTAAGCTCTGTTTTCTAGAACAAAATAAAGCTTCTATTTTGGGTGGTCTCACAGGACTTTTAGGTAAGGGTATTAGTCATGATGCTGGCAGGAAAATTTAGCTGAGTGTCTTGAGTGTGATGATGGCATATTCATATTATAATTTGACAACAGTTTAATAAAGGGAGTGTTTACTGTGGGCAGAGTGCAGGAAAACTACAAGGGATGCTGTAGGAATCAGGGCTAGTAACAGCTGTTACCACCCCAGGCAAGAAGGGACAAAGGGAGGGGACAGCATGGGGAGCCCAGATTATCACCCAGGCAAGAAGAGACATGGGGAAGAGAACAGTACTTGAAAACCAGAGACACAGGGGCTAGTGGTGAGGTCTGCCTGACAGCAGCTGTGGCTTTTGGTTGAGGGATCAGTCAGCCTGTGGCATAAATACCATGACTTCACTCTCTTTTTTCCTTTTGATCTCATGCCAGTGCTCTTCATTAACTAAACTCAACAGGAAGCCAGCGGGCAAGAGAGCCATTATAGTCCACAAATGTTCTCCCAGAGCAGAGAGCAGGGTGGAGAAGAGTGGAAAGGGTATTTACAGGGACAAATGAAAGATATCCTGCATGAAGAAAGGGGGAAATAAACTTTTCTAAATATATAGGAAGAATATTTCCTTCAGAGTTTGGATTGTGTAAAAATATTTTCATATGTATAAAAATTTTCAATGATATAAATTCCAGAGAATCTATTTTGAGGATTTATGCAGAAGTATAAATTGAATCTACCTATCTGCTCTATGTAATATATATACTTGATCAGAAGTAACAAAGCTTAAATGGGTTAAGAATATATTCTGAATATATTTTATTTCTATAACTGTCTATCTTGAGTTAGAAAACTATTTTTATGCTGTCTTGGAAAATGGTAGAAATGAAGTATTCAGCATATTTTATGTTGGATAAATTTTATTGAAGTATAGTTGATTTACATATTATATTAGTTTCAGGTGTACAGCATAGTAACTCAGTATTTTTATGGATTATATTCCATTTAAAGTTATTACAAAATAATGGCTCTATTTTCCCTGTGCTATACAATGTATCTTTGTGGTTTATCTATTCTATACATAGTATTTTGTATCTCTTAATCTCCTACCCTTATCTAACCTCTCCTCCCTACCCTATCCCCACTGGTAACCACTAGTTTGTTCCCTATATCTGTAAATTTGTTTACTTTTTGTTATATTCATCTGTTTGTTCAGTTTTTAGATTCCACATATTAGTGGTAACATACAGTATTTGTCTTTATCTGTCTAACTTATTTCACTAAGCATAATACCCTCCAGGTCCATCCATGTGGTTGCAAAATTTCATTCTTTTCTATGGCTGAGTAATATTCCGTGTGTGTGTGTGTGTGTGTGTGTGTGTGTGTGTGTGTGTGTGTGTGTGTGTGTATTTATTTATTTATTTATTTATTTATCACTTCTTCTTTATCCATTCATCTGTTGATGGGCACTTAGGTTGTTTCCATATCTTGGCTACTGTAAATAATGCTGCTATGAACATTGGGGTACATGTACCTTTCTGAATTAGTGTTTTCATTTTCTTTGGATATAGACCCAGGGGTGGAATTCCCAGATCATACAGTTGTTCTATTTTTAGTTTTTTGATGAAACTCCATACTGCTTTCCATAGTGGCTGCATCAGTTTACATTCTCACCAACAGTGTACTAGGCTTGCCTGTTCTCCACATCCTTGCCATATGTTGGAGAATTTTTAACCTGTTTACACTACTTGGTACCCAAGACTGATGTATTTAAATTTATGGGCATTAAACTAAGTCATTTCATTACTATCTAAAGTATTTTTTATTCATGTTATAAAAATGAACAAATTATAGGTATCATGAATTTTACACTAATAAAGAAGTCTTGACTTCTCAAATGTTGCTAGCATTTAATGTTATTAACTCCACCTACTAGCAATCATACCATTTCCAGTTTTTAGAAATGTAGACGCCATACTGTGTATTTGGAGGGAAAAGAAAGAGAAGTTGATAATGAGGCTTTGAAAATGAATAGGAACTCTTTCTGTTCAAGATCTATTATTTTTTTCCTATTTAGTCAAGACATTTTTTGGTTTATCTTTCTGGGAGAAGGAGTGGTTGGAGGATAACTGGAATATGTGAATTCTGGATAGTTCTGTTAATCTGCTGCCTACCACCTCAAAAATAAGATGTACTCAAATTGGTAACCACTATAAGGTTGGATTATTGATACTCTAATCTAGAAAGCACAATATTAGACAAGCCTGTGTCCAATCTGGTCTTTTATCAGATTAATACAACTTAAATCTAAAGATGTCTCTTCCTAAGGAACTGTAAATAAAGATAAAATAAATGTGATCTCTTGACGATGTTTATGTATGTATGTAGCACTGTTGTGGGAAACATAAGTTTTTATGACAATAATTTGTGGATAAGAGAAAAAGAGCAAGTGAGCTCACAGTTATAATGTACTTGTATATGCCAAGCCCTGTTTTAAGCATTTTATATGTAACTATAATTACTTCACCCTATAACAACCTTATACCACTATAATCAAGAAGAAATTTTTTACAGATGAAGTAACTCTCTCAAGGTCACACAGCTAGTAAGTGGACTGAACCTAGAGAGCCTGGCTTTGGAGTTTGAGCTTTGAACTAGTACTTGATCCTACTTCTTACTAAACTTGAGCAGAGAATGCCCAAATGCATTCTTTTTGCTCTGAATTACTGTTATACATTAAGAGTAATGATTAGTCCATCAAATCATGATTTCACTTTTGAAGCTAAGAGAATACTCTAACGTGTCTTCCGTACAAATTGTAAAGAATAATGTAGACCATCTTTAGATCTGTATTAAACTGAGCCAATTAAGCAGTTCTTTTGCCTGTACCAAATGACAAAGATAATTTCAACTGGTTATTTATTTATTTATTTATTTTGCGGTACGCGGACCTCTCACTGTTGTGGCCTCTCCCGTTGCGGAGCACAGGCTCCGGATGCACAGGCTCAGCGGCCATGGCTCACGGGCCCAGCCGCTCCGCAGCATGTGGGATCTTCCCGGACTGGGGCACGAACCCGTGTCCCCCTGCATTGGCAGGCGGACTCTCAACCACTGCGCCACCAGGGAAGCCCCTCAACTGGTTTTTTAATTAACATGAATCAGTTTTAGGGAAGAACATGTTTAACTTATTACTTATGTTATATTATAATATAATATAACATAATATTATATATTATAATATGTTATATTACTTATGTCTACTTATGTAGACATAAGCCATGTGAGTGATTGTTAAGTCTAAACATGTTAGTTTTAGCATTGTGTTCAAAGTAATTAGTGTGCTATTTGGAAAAAAATGCCTGGACATTTTCCCTCATAATTATTATTCTTGGTATAAGGCCATTAAAAAAAATCTGCTGAAACTAAAAAAAAATAAAAGACAAAGAAGAAGAAGAAAAAACTTTGGGAGAGCATTCCCTTTCAAGGAAAGATGGTTAAATTAATCTAATAAATGTTGAATACATTCAGCCAACTGTTTAATGAAATGGGGAGATGTAGGCTCTTTGGGATAGGATTTCTTACAGTGGCAGTACAGAATTGGCCTGGCAGAGACAGGGAGACAAATTTTATTCAAATTTTATTCAAATAAAATTTTATTCAAATTTTATTGTTTTGTAAAAGAAAATCACTCAATTATAAATACATTCTTTCTCTGATCTGGGGCTGTCCTGTGCATTTTAACCTTCTCTGAGTATTTTTAGCTTTGCTCATATTAAAAGATTCTATACTAAGGTATCTTTGGTGAGACCTTTTTTGATCATATTTTGCTGGCACCTTGAGATGCAGGAAGATAAGTCAGGCCTAAGACTCCAGTGTGATGCACTGAATATGACATAGGACCTTTGGAATAATAATTTATACTCATAGGGCTATGAAATACCAACCATTCAAAGAAACAGTCACGGAATAGTTATGGAAGATTTAGAATGGGGCATTTAAAAGCATATTTTTAAGGACAATGAGGTGAAAAATCAATATAGAAAGAACTAGGATTTTCATTTTTCACCAGAGTACTAAGGGCACATTGCCACAAAAATGAATGTACACATTTACTCACTACTCGTAATATCCAGAGTTGTAAACACAGTTTCTCAGACATTTAAGAAAATTTCAGTTCCCATAACAAAATTTTAGCCAATGCAAAAGGCTGTGTCTCTTGTCACCAATACATGGACATGCTGGTTAAAAGCTAACAAATGTTTTGAATAAAGAGCCTATCACGAACAGAAATCCCCATGTGCGAAAAATAAAGAACCTCAAGTGAGAGCGAGCAGGAACTGAAGTGAAATGTTAGGCGATATAAAAACAAAACAAAGCATAGGCTGAGGTGGAAGGACGGGGCGAGAGGGGAGGATGAGGAAGAATTACTGGTCTTGTGGCTGAGTGGAAAAGGAGTCCTGTTTGAAGTCTCCTTGGAATCAGAGAGCTAGAGTTGAAATCCTAGGAGAAAGCCAGGGTTAGGAAATGACTGCCTTGCCTGAAAGTGATACTCAGAAACACTGTGTGCCTTGACATGGGCAAGTGACTGAGTGGCTGGCCTTCTCTTGGTGAGAGTGGACAAGTCACTCTCAGAAACCAGAACGCTGGGCATGGACACTCCAATGTCTGGCACAAGACTAGGCACACTGTAAGGGAGCAATTATGTACTGGATGAATGAATGAACACTATTACTTCATGCAGGTACCACAGGCAGGTACCCCACGCAACACTACCTCCAACTTTCTTGAGCAGCATGGTCCAGATGTGTTCACTGATGGGGATACAAACAATGAAAAACAAAATAAATACAGTCCTTGCTCTCATGAAACTCATATTTTAGTTGTCTGAAAACCAACCACAAATACATGCATGACGATAAATACAAAACATGTCATGTAATGACAAATGCTATGAAGAAAAATTAAGTTGAGTAGGATAGGAATAGAGAAGGGGTGTCATTTTATGTAGCTTCATTAGGGACGGCTTCACTTAAGAGGTGACATTTGAGCAGCCCTAAAAAAATTAGAGAGTGGCCATGCAGACATTTAAGGGAAAGCACTCCAGGCAGAGAGAATAGTGAGGACAAATGCTCTGAGGCAAGGGTATATGTGGTTGGTTCAAGAAGCAGCAAGCACAGGGGTGAGCAACGGTAATGGGACAGGAGATGCAGTCTGGGAGGTTGCGGGAGTGGCTTACATAGTGTGTTGTGAGCTCTGTTAAGGACTTTGGTTTTTAGTTTTAGTAACATGGTCTGATTTAGAAGGATCAATAGCAGGTGTGGGGCAAATATGCTCTAAGGAAGACACAGAAGGGTAGGAAGACTAAAAAGAAAGGCTATGCAATATGGACATTGATGTAAAAATCCTAAATAAATCATTACCATATCAAATCCACCAGTATTAAAGAATAAGGCATGATGACCAAGGGGGTTTATATTAGAAGTATAAAGACAGATTAGCATCAGAAAAAACATTAGAGCAATATACCATATTAGCAGACTAAAGGGTTAAAGAGAACATCTCAATAGTTTCCAAAGAAGAAATTGATAAAATTTATTACATATAAACTCTTTGCAAGCTAGGGATAGAAGAGAACTATCTTAACTTGATAAAGGACAACTACCAACATCCCCTACAAACGTTTAGTGGCAAACATTTAGAAACATTTTGATTGAAGTTAGGACAAGAATGTATGCTATCAGCCTGTTTTTCACTATTTTACTGAAGAATCTGGCTGATGCATTAAAACTAGAAAAATGTTAAAAAGTAGAATAATGAGAGGGAAGAAGGAGGCAAAGTGATTTTCATTTGTAGGTGACAGAATATACATCAAGTCCAAGAAAATATGCAGACAAATGTTGGAACTAAAAAGAGAGTCTAAAATGATTCCCATTTACAAAAAAAATCAGCACACAAAAATAAATCTGTGTATCAGCAAAAACCAAAAATGAAATCTTATAGGAAACGGATACTACTCAGAAAATACAAATATGCAGAAATAAACTTCACAAAAGATGTGTAATAACTATATGAAAGAAACATAAAATGTTATTGAAAAATATAATAATGTGAAAATTTGCCATGGTTATGGATGAAAAGTTTCAAAACTAGAAATATGTCAAATTTCTGCTTTATTAGTCCATAATTGTAGTGCAATTAAAATAAAATTCTTAATAGCATTTTACATAACCAAACAAACTGAATCTGAAATCTATATGAGGGGTTCATGGTCCAATACAATTCTGAAAAAGTAGAACAAAGAGGGGAATCTTGTCCTGGCATATCTTATGACAATTCTAATAATTGAAACAAAATAGTAAAGACCTAATGCCAAGCATCTATGGGAACTTAGGACATAATAGAAGAATCATTAGAATTCAGTTGGAAAAAGAACGTATTAGTAAATAAATGATAGTAAGAAAATTGGTCTTTTATACAGAAAAATATTGACTTTTATATTAATTCATTTATGAGTTTTCATTTATAGATAGCTTCTAAAGAATTTTTCTTTTTTCCCCAAAGCATTGTTTCTTCTAAAGCAGAAATTTACCTAAACTCAAATCTTCTCATCTTGTTTAAGCCAAGTGCCTTTTGTCAGAATTGAGTAAGAGCAAAATAGTCCTGTGGTAACTGTCAGACTTAATGAAGGGAGTAACTGAAGTTCTGGCAACATCAGACTAAACAAACCATATTCAAATTTTCTATATCATTTTATTACAAGATTCCAATTTCAATATTGACCTTTCCTTTAATGTTTTATATATTTTCCTCAGGACATAAGATATTTTACTAGTTGAAAACAGAAGGGAAATATTTAAAAACAACACGGTTTTTATTTCAAAAGCCAATTCATAAGCTGATCCATTTCGGGTAGGAGCTGGAAAAATGCAAAGAGTAATTTTCTGGAATTCATAATGACTTAAACACAGACCCACTCATTAAGGCTTTATAAACAAATTATGTGATATTGAAAATACTGTTAATCAAACAGCTTTAACACTAGGACTTTAAACTAATATGTAAGGCACTTCTTGCAGGGAGTAGGCAGTGGTCCTTACACACATTAGTGTGCAGACTGAGCACTTCAGGCCATTAAAAATGAAGATCCCCATAGGTCACCTGAGGGATCCCAGCCATAGGTTCTGGAGGTGAGTCTGGGGCTCTTTGTTGGTAACAAGGCCCCATGTGACTCTTACGCAAGGGCCCTTTTATCCCATTTGGGGATAAAAGGTGGGGAAGGAGGGTCAGGGGGATCTCCTTTCTGGTTCCTCTTTTGGCAAGTAGCGTTGCCGTCTTCCTCTTTCTCTTTTCTGCTCCCAAAATACAAAGATGTAGGTAGCTGAAATGGACACTGGGTGGGCAAGGAGAGAAACATCAACTCCCTTTATACTTTTGATCCTACGGTCCTTTAAGGTGTACTTGGCTATTTATTTGAGGTTCTCTGCTATTGTATGCACTGTCATTTGGTCCAAAAGACCTGGGTGCTTGGTCTAACTTTTCAAACATTACCTGTCCTCTGAGTGGTGAATAACAAAACTGTAGTTTGGCTTAAATCACAGTGGTGCAGTGAAGCTGAAATGAAAAAGCATATGTAAAGTGGTATGCGATGCAAATGTGAAATCATATCTTCATTACTAGATTTTGTTTATTAAAGATAGCTAAAATATTCTAAAGGTAAATGTCGATACTTTTTTGAATATGTGTAGTTTTTAAAATTTTTATTTAAAAAGGGAACCATATCACTATAAGCTCTAAATCTGAATTTGAATTTGAATTCTCTACCTGAAAAATGTACTCATCAATCTTTGATTTCTTAATAAACCAGATGCAACCAGAAAGACCCACTTCTCCAGCCAGGACTACAAATATGATACCTTTTCTATTTCTTTAGTTAATTACTTGATCCCTACTCTATCTTCACTAGCCATAGAAGGCAGAAGACCAGAATCTCCCTTTTAGGACATCACTGGGCCAGTTGTCCAAGATTCCTGGGGCTTACTTACTAAGGTCCACAGCTGTTGGAGTTGATTTCAAGCATGAGGTGGTGAGCAGTGGGACATTCTAATCAGTTACTTGTAGATCCGATTCAGGGATGCCCTTGCCTCTGTTTTCACCACCCCGTGCTGCTATTTTAATTTGTTCCTTTACATCAAGCAAGGATTACCCTTTTTCATTCAGTCATGATATCTGATTTGGCACCCAGGATGTAGCGTTGTCAGTCACATTCATGTGCAGAACACTTATTTTGTACCTAAATGATGAGGCAAAAAGGCTTGAAGGGGCTTCTAGTCTCAGCCATACATTCATGAACTTTGTGGTCCTGGTCTTAAGATTCTCCTTATAGCATGGCAAGATCCTCTTTGCAGTCATTGGTGTTGTTTTCTACCAATGACCCCCAGTCAGACCATCTCAAGTCCTGAGCACAGAGAATAAGTTATGTCGAAATCCTTTTCTTTCTGGTAGCCTTCTCTGTCGCTAGGAAATTTTCTCCCTTCTCCCTGTGATGTCCTGCATTTCAAGAGGTTATTAGAAGCAGCAGCCTTCGTCAAATCAAAAAATAATTGTTTTATACTCTTCCCCAGGAGTAACAAGTGTAAAACTGGCGTTTGTGAAATAGGAGGTGCTGGTCCAGTGACTCTGAAAACAAAGAACTAAATGCTCCAAGGTGACCTGTGTTTTCTAAATCTCAGCTAAACAAGGGTTAATGACTACCACAGGATTTTGAAATTCTTGTGCTTGAATGCTTTTAAGTGGGCTATGCATTAATTTTTCCTTATATGTTCCAGTTACCTTACATTCAACAAGCCCATTCGCATATGCATACCCACTTAGCCTCTGCAAACATTTTCCTTCACGTGTCTCCTCAAAATTGACTCAAACTTGCCTTTTTCCCCCTTTTTTGCTTAAAAAGGAAAAGTTTAGCTTACCAGGCACCCTCCTACCCAAACATTACCTTTCCTAATTGATTCATATACCAAGAGATGTTTACATTGTTACACATTAGGTAGGGTTCAGTTCTATACTTGAAGCTTTATTATTAAAAATAATCTAGAGATAGAGAAAAAACTTTGAGTAAAACATATAATATCTTCTTTATAGGTTTAACATATTTTTCTTTCAACAAAAATATTTGCCAGCTTGTAAACTACACATATGTCCCGATGATATGCATTTAATGATGGTGATCATCGGAAGTATAATACCAATATTAAAGGTCATTTTCATTTTAACTTAAAACTTTCTCCTAGGTAATGATTATTTCAGGTATAAAACTGTGAATATGAGTTTCTTTGAAGTGAAAATATCAATAAACTGGGAAACATGGACAATGAAGATGTTTTGTATCCAAATGATGAGGCAGAGACATGACCTCATTGAATTTCCATATTCTCTTAGGCAGAGAGGGAATATAATGGCTCATAATCATTTTGTGAGAGAGATATGAGAAAAATACATATTTATTATACATCATTGAATAGCTGAACTTATAAAAAATTGTGTGCAAATTGATTTTTTTCAGGTTGAATTAGAAATGCCATAGGAAAAATGTTTTTAGGAAATTTATAGTGCCTTCTTTTATGGATGGTGTTGTTACTTCTTAACGCCTCATGTCTTCAGGTTAAAGTTTAATCCATTGTTTTTCTCATTGAAAAATATATTTGACCATATAACAATCCCCTGAAAATATTTTGAAAGAAAGCTACAATAATTTTGGGCATAATCTTTTTAATTATAGGAAGGCCAACATTCTAATTAAATTCTTATAAATAATATTTTTAAATTGTGTAAAAAATCTGGTTAATTGGCCAACACAATAATGGCCTTTTTTTCTTATTTTTTGTCAAGTACTTTGGTAAACAAATTTCAGGTTTTTAAAAGACTAAGTTCGGAAGTTTTTGAGGATTTGGATTACTGATAAAGAGGTAGAAGAAGTAATACGGGACAATTTAAAATAAATTGTATTATATAGATTAGAATTCTAACTTGAAGGCAATGATAAAACGTTCTTAGCAAGAAATTTGGTAAAATATTAATAAACACTAAAAAATAACAGCACTTTACTATTTGTAGCTTGTTTAACAAATACAATACTATCAAATTTTGTGTTTAATGGAAGGTCAGTTGAAGCAAAATGGAACACATTCTCATCAGTGCTCTGTAGTCATTTATTGCCATTTCACTGTAATATACTTGTTGATTTAGGTCATTCTCAGTAATATTCTTTTCATAATCACTAAATTTACCTACAAACCCTGAGGAAGAAAAAGAAAGAAAGAACATATGTACAACACTAGGTATATATTTATACTTAAATTATACTTAACTTATCCTTAGTTTCTAATTTTTTTTCCATATGATGTTTATATAGTTCACACTTGGTTCACTCAAGTTATATGACTCTGAAGTTTTATCTATAGCTGGATAAATACACCATTTGGCTCCTTAGAATTATGAATCGAATATAAAGAACAATGGTGATCTATTATTACAGCTAAGAGAAAAAGTTACTTAGTAACAAATGCATAATCTATCTGTTCCAGTATTCACTAGTCATGTGAGGCACATTTTGTTCCCAAGGTCTCTTCTCAAAAAGGAAAGAGATAAGAAAAATACATTGAAAAAATTTTTATATCTGTAGTCTTTTAAAAAAATTTCATTATTTTTTTTGCTAGTCTGAAAAAACTCTTTCCTATTTTTTAAATCCTTTTCAAAAATTTCAATACACCACTGTTTTAACTGTATCCTTAAATATTCTACATGTCTCTATTTTTAATGACTTGTGGTATATTCCCAGTGATGAAGATACCATTAGTTCAATTGCTTTTTTCCTCTCCTTGGTTTAGAGTAGAAGGACATTTTCTCCTTCACAAACATACAAAATGACATTGTTTAGCTTTCTAGGTCTCTTAAGTGGTAATTTGGGGGAGAAAACAGTTCTCCTACTATAGCTGTTGTACAAAATGACAAAGGTAGAAACAACTGCTTCTGTCCCAAAGGCACAACTGTCCACACTCAAAGTGAATGTCATTCCAAGAATCAATTATGTGTTGAGAAAGAAACCACTCAAGGCACCAGACTGTATTTTCAAAAAGTAAAACAAAGGCATCTCTAGTTTATAGGTTTTTTTCATTGGAGGAGAAAATCTTAGACATTCTTTTCTCACTTTTTTAGGTGGCTTAAATCTCACAAATATATTGGCACATTGCTTTACATTTACCTTCCAATTTTTTTCTAGTGGAAAACTGTTTCAACTTATACAAGGCAGCAGTCTTCATCGGACCAAAATAATATTTACCCCCAAATGTTAACATTCTAACTCAAGTGTCCAAAGTGGAAACAGCTAAGAATTTTATCGGCCATAACAAACAATATAAATTGAAAAAAAAGATTTTTAACCACCCATCAAAATAAACATTTTAACCTGTTTATTTGGTGATATTATATACCATAATAACCAGACAGCAACATTTTAATTTCCCCTTTTTGTTTAATTCAGGCAATGTTTTTTATTTCCTCCTAATATACTGATGGGGAGTTGTTCACATTTGTGAAGCATATTCCTTTTCAAAGAGTTGGACTATCATTCTAGGTCTCATTAACCATGGGAGCTCAGCAAACATGGAAACATGTGGGGACCAGCAGGCTGTTGGTTCATGTTAAAGTCAATCCAACTGCTGCCTGTGAGTCCAGATGTAGAACTAAGCCTCCTAAGAGGCTGGGAAGAGCCACGTACTTATCAGGCTTAGGCCAGATGGGTAGTGCCATTTTTACTGAATGCAAGCAAACAAAAATTGAGGCAGACATCAAGTCACATAAATTGGGCATATGGGGAGAGATTACTAGGCGAGGTTTCATATTTTAGTTGGCATGCTGGGGGCCAGGACCTTACTCTTGGTGTCCCAAATCCTATAATTTGAATGGCCATATTCATTGCAAAGCTCACCAGTGTTCTTAAAACACTGCAGGACTTTGAAAGGACCTAATGGATTGAAGGACTTCGGGATGTGGTAGTGTTAACCTAGTAGATTGACACAGAGTAGGGATTGACACTACTTAAAATAATATAGGGGACTTCTCTGGTGGCACAGTGGTTAAGAATCCGCCTGCCAGTGCAGGGGACATGGGTTCGAACCCTGGTCCGGGAAGATCCAACATGCCGTGGAGCAACTAAGCCCATGCGCCACAACTGAGCCTGTGCTCTACAGCCCATGAGCCACAACTACTGAGCCCGTGAGCCACAACTACTGAAGCCGTGCGCCTAGAGCCTGTGCTCCACAACAAGAGAAGCCACTGCAATGAGAAGCCCGCGTACCGCAATGAAGAGTAGCCCCCGCTCGCCACAACTAGAGAAAGCCCGCACACAGCAACAAAGACCCAGTGCAGTCAAAAATAAGTTTGTAAAAAAAGGTAAAAAAATAATATAAATACGTCAGAATTATTCCTATCAATAGAAAAAAAGAAAAAAACCACACTGAAGAAATCCTCCTATCATCTGCTAACATGAATAATAGGATCTTATCTTCTTTTAAGTAGATTCTGTCCTTTTCAAATCAGCAAACACTCTGAAGATCCCAAATTTCTCTCAGGGAACCCTTTTGATAAGCTTTCTACTGCCTCTACTTAGTGGTCCAGAAACTTCCCAAGACACAAGATCACTACACCTAGTATCAAGAACACAAGTTTAAAAAAAAAAAAAAAAGAACACAAGTTTAAGGAGATTAGTGACAACTGACATGACGTCACAAGAGGTAGTCCCCGGTCACATTTTCAGCTGGCCACCACTACTCTTAACTAACAAACAGTATCAGTGCTGTCAGCACACCAGCCACCTCGTTAAAACCTTGGAAGTAGACTAAAATGATTTTTCTCACAGCTGAATCTGGCTCTAATGTGCTGTTATTTAGCACTTGGTAACATTTTACAGATTCATGCCTTGGAAGTCTAACTGGCCCAGGCTCTCTGTGTTTTACTAAATCATTTCAACAGCCTCTCAGTAAGTCCTCTGCTTCCTTCTTATCCTTTGTTTCCTCCATACAATACACTAAATAGCTGTTAACTTTGAGTGCATTTTAATTGATTATTTCTATCTTAATCTACCAATCCTAACTGATTCACTATTTTTGCAGGCTATTCAACACTCATGCAATTTCCTGTATAATTCCTTATGTTTTCATATTAACAGGGAGTCAAGGTGGTGCTGAAAGCATTGGGTTAGAATTCCACTCCAGCCAACTGCTTGACATGTGATTAAAGGCAAGTTACTTCTTCAGCAACATGATGATAGTAATACATCCTTTTAAGTTTGATGAGGATTCCCTGAGATTAAATGAGATAGTCTGTCAAGACCCCAGCATGGAGTCAATTACTGAGTAGGCCTTGAACAATTGGGAGTTCCTTAATTTCCTGAGTTTTCAGCCATTTCTTCTGAAGATTCTAAATTTCTTAATGGTAAAGATTAATAATATTTTTAGGAATACTATTTTTTTCGTGCATACGTTTTAAACATTAATGTCAAATCTATCAATAGTTTCTTTTATGGCATATATACTTTGTATCTTACAAACTTCTCCAAGATTACACATATATTTTTTGAATGCTCTTATAGTTTTATTTTAGACATTTATATATTTAATCTACCTCGAATATATGTTGTTTTTGTCTTGGCACCAAGTTAGGAATCTAATAGGTTTTTTTCACCTCCATTTGTTCAGTCCTATTCTCAATAGTTTGGCATGCCCCACACCATGGATTCTGTTCTCCTCCATTTCCATATGTATATGAATGTATCAGTGTCATACAATTCTAATTGTTATATTTTTAAAGCATACTCTGATATCTGATAGCATAAATTCTCCATCTTTTTCCTTCTTTCATTAAATTTATTTGGCTACTTCTGCATCTTTTCTGAGAATTGGAATGTCAAGTTTCATTTAAAAGTCGTGTTAGTTTTTTTGATATTGAGCTGCATGAGCTGCTTGCATATTTTGGAGATTAATCCTTTGTCAGTTGCTTCATTTGCAAATACTTTCTCCCATTCTGAGGGTTGTCTTTTCATCTTGTTTATGATTTCCTTTGCAGTGCAAAAGCTTTTAAGCTTCATTAGGTCCCATTTGTTTATTTTTGCTTTTATTTCCATTTCTCAAAAATGGGCAGAAGAACCAAATAGACATTGCTCCAAAGTAGATATACAGATTGCCAACAAACACATGAAAGAATGCTCAACATCATAAATCATTAGAGAAATGCAAATCAAAACTACAATGAGATATCATCTCACACCGGTCAGAATGGCCATCATCAAAAAATCTACAAACGATAAATGTTGGAGAGGGTGTGGAGAAATGGGAACCCTCTTGCACTGTTGGTGGGAATGTAAATTGATACAGCCACTATGGAGAACAGTATGGAGGTTCCTTAAAAAACTAAAAATAGAACTACCATACAACCCAGCTATCCCACTACCGGGGATATACCCTGAAAAAACCGTAATTCAAAAAGAGTCATGTACCACAATGTTCATTGCAGCTCTATTTACAATAGCCAGGACATGGATGCAACCTAAGTGTCCATCGACAGATGGATGGATAAAGAAGATGTGGCACATATATACAATGGAATATTACTCAGCCATAAAAGGAAATGAAATTGAGTTATTTGCAGTGAGGTGGATGGACAGAGTCTGTCATACAGAGTGAAGTAAGTCAAAAAGAGAAAAACAAACACCGTATGCTAACATATATATATGGAATCTAAAAAAAAAAAAAAAATAGTGGTCATGAAGAACCGAGGGGCAAGACAGGAATAAAGACACAGACCTACTAGAGAATGGACTTGAGGATATGGGGAGGGGGAAGGGTAAGCTGGGACAAAGTGAGAGAGTGGCATGGGCATATATACACTACCAAAGGTAAAATAGATAGCTAGCGGGAAGCAGCCGCATAGCACAGGGAGATCAGCTCCCTGCTTTGTGACCACCTAGAGGGGTGGGATAGGGAGGGCAGGAGGGAGGGAGACACAAGAGGGAAGAGATATGGGGACATATGTATATGTATAACTGATTCACTTTGTTATAAAGCAGAAACTCACACACCATTGTAAAGCAATTATATTCCAATAAAGATGTTAAAAAAAAATCTTGTAAGGCTTTGAATTGGGATTGCATTTATTCTGTAACTTATTTAGTGGAGAATGTCTATCTTTACTATATTTTATTTCTGTTTGGAATTAATTATTTGATTAATTAATCTATTTAATTATATTTTCTTTTATGACCTATGGTAATGATTTTATTATAGATATTGCACATTTGCAATAGCTTTATTCCTAGATACTTTCTTTAATTTTCTGTCATTTTCATTTATGAGTAGGGCGTTTTAAAATTTACATTTTCTAATTTTCCATTGCTGATATTTTGATAGATATGCCACATCAAGTGAGGAAAATTTCTTCTTGTACTACATACCTGCCAAATAAAAAGTATCATAAATACGAGAGGAACCAAGATGGCAGAGTAGAAGGACATGCTCTCACTCCCTCTTGCAAGAACACCAGAATCACAACTAGCTGCTGGAAATCATCAACAGGAAGACACTGGAACTCACCCAAAAAGATACCCCACATCCAAAGACAAAGGAGAAGCCACAATGACATGGTAGGAGGGGCACAATCACAGTAAAATCAAATCCCATAACTGCTGGGTGGGTGACTCACAGACTGGAGAACACTTATACCACAGAAGTCCACCCAGTGGAGTGAAGGTTCTGAGCCCCACGTCGGGCTTCCCAACCTGGGGGTCCAGCAATGGGAGGAGGAATTCCTAGAGAATCAGACTTTGTAGCCTAGTGAGATTTGATTGCCGGACTTTGACAGGACTAGGGGAAACAGAGACTCCACTCTTGGAGGGCACACACAAAGTAGTGTGCGCATCGGGACTCAGGGGAAGGAGCAGTGACCCCAGGGGAGACTGAAACACACCCACCTGCTAGTGTTGGAGGGTCTCCTGCAGAGGCAGGGTGGGGGGGGCTGTGGCTCACCGTGGGGACAAGGACACTGACAGCAGAAGTTCTGGGAAGTACTGTTTGGCATGAGCCCTCCCAGAGTGCACCATTAGCCCCACCAAAGAGCCCATAAATAGGAGGCTCCAGTGTTGGGTCGCCTCAGGCCAAACAACCAACAGAGAGGGAACCCAGCCCCACCCATCAACAGTCAAGTGGAATAAAGTTTTACTGAGCTCTGCCCACCAGAGCAACAGTCAACTGTACCCACCACTAGTCCCTCCCATCAAGCCTCTTAGATAGCCTCATCCACCAGAGGGCAGAGAGCAGAAGCAAGAAGAACTCTAATCCTGCAGCCTGTGGAACAAAAACCACATTCACAGAAAGATAGACAAGATGAAAAGGCAGAGGGCTATGTACCAGATGAAGGAAAAAGATAAAACACCAGAAAAACAACTAAATGAAGTGGAGATATGCAACATTCCAGAAAAAGAATTCAGAATAATGATAGTGAAGATGATCCAGGACCTAGGAAAAAGAATGGAGGCAAAGACTGAGAAGATGCAAGAAATGTTTAACAAAGACCTAGAAGAATTAAAGATCAAACAAACAGAGATGAACAATACAAAACTGAAATGAAAAATACACTAGAAGGAATCAGTAGCAGAATAAGTGAGGCAGAAGAACGGATAAGTGACCTGGAAGACAGAATGGTGGAATTCACTGCTGTGGAACAGAATAAAGAAAAAAGAATGAAAAGAAATGAAGACAGCCTAAGAGACCTCTGGGACAACAACATTTGTATTATAGGGCTCCCAGAAGGAGAAGAGAGAGAGAAAGGAACAGAGAAAATATTTGAAGAGATTATAGTCGAAAACTTCCCTAACATGGGAAAGGAAAGAGCCACCCAAGTCCAGGAAGCGCAGCAAGTCCCATACAGGATAAATCCAAGGAGAAATATGCCGAGACACACAGTAATCAAATTGGCAAAAGTTAAAGACAAAGAAAAATTATTGAAAGCAGCAAGGGAAAAACGACATATAATATACAAGGGAACTCCCATAAGGCTAACAGCTGATTTCTCAGCAGAAACTCTACAAGCCAGAAGGGAGTGGCATGATATACGTAAAGTGATGAAAGGGAAGAACCTACAACCAAGATTACTCTACCGGGCAAGGATCTCATTCAGATTTGATGGAGAAATCAAAAGCTTTACAGACAAGCAAAAGCTAAGAGAATTCAGCACCACCAAACCAGCTCTACAACAAATGCTAAAGGAACTTCTGTAAGTGAGAAACACAAGAGAAGAAAAGAATCTACAAAAACAAACGCAAAACAATTAAGAAAATGGTCATAGGAACATACGTATCGATAATTACCTTAAATGTGAATGGATTAAATGCTCCAACCAAAAGACACAGGCTTGCTGAATGGATACAAAAACAAGACCCATCTATATGCTGTCTACAAGAGACCCACTTCAGACCTAGGAACACATACAGACTGAAAGTGAGGGGATGGAAAAAGATATTCCATGCAAATGGAAATCAAAAGAAAGCTGGAGTAGCAATCCTCATATCAGATAAAATAGACTTTAAAATAAAGAATGTTACAAGAGACAAGGAAGGACACTGCATAATGATCAAGGGATCAGTCCAAGAAGAATATATAACAATTATAAATATACATGCACCCAACATAGGAGTACCTCAATACATAAGGCAACTGCTAACAGCTATAGAAGAGGAAATCGACAGTAACACAATAATAGTGGGGGACTTTAACAACTCACTTACACCAATGAACAGATCATCCAAAATAAAAATAAATAAGGAAACAAAAGCTTTAAATGACACAATAGACCAGATAAATTTAATTGATATTTATAGGACATCCATCCAAAAACAGCAGATTACACTTTCTTCTCAAGTGCGCATGGAACTTTCTCCAGGATAGATTACATCTTGGGTCACAAATCAAGCCTCAGTAAATTTAAGAAAACTGAAATCATATCAAGCATCTTTTCTGACCACAATGCTATGAGATTAGAAATCAATTACAGGGAAAAAAAACGTAAAAAACACAAACACATGGGGCTAACCAATACGTTACTAAATAACCAAGAGATCACTGAAGAAATCAAAGAGGAAATCAAAAAATATCTAGAGACAAATGACAATGAAAACACAACAATCCAAAACCTATGGGATGCAGTGAAAGCAGTTCTAAGACGGAAGTTTACAGCTATACAAGCCTACCTCAAGAAACAAGAAAAATCTCATGTAAACAATCTAACCTTACACCTAAAAGAACTAGAGAAAGAAGAACAAACAGAACCCAAAGTTGGCAGAAGGAAACAAATCATGAAGATCAGAGCAGAAATAAATGAAATAGAAACAAAGAAAACAATAGCAAAGATCAATAAAACTAAAAGCTGGTTCTTTGAGAAGATAAACAAAATTGATAAACCATTAGCCAGACTCATCAAGAAAAAGAGGCAGAGGACTCAAATCAATAAAATTAGAAATGAAAAAGGAGAAGTTACAACAGACACCGCAGAAATACAAAGCATCCTAAGAGACTACTACAAGCAACTCTATGCCAATAAAATGGACAACCTGGAAGAAATGGACAAATTCTTAGAAAGGTACAACCTTCCAAGACTGAACCAGGAAGAAACAAAATATATGAACAGACCAATCACAAGTAATGAAATTGAAACTGTGATTAAAAATCTTCCAGCAAACAAAAGCCCAGGACCAGATGGCTTCACAGGTGAATTCTATCAAACATTTAGAGAAGAGCTAACACCCATTCTTCTCAAACCCTTCCAAAAATTTGCAGAGGAAGGAACACTCCCAAACTCATTCTAGGAGGCCACCATCACCCTGATACCAGGACAAGACAAAGACACCACAAAAAAAGAAAATTACAGACCAATATCACTGATGAATACAGGTGCAAAAATCCTCAACAAGATACTAGCAAACACAATCCAACAACACATTAAAAGGATCATACACCATAATCAAGTGGGATTTACCCAGGGATGCAAGCATTCTTCAATATACACAAATCAAGCAATGTGATACACCATACTAACAAACTGAAGAATAAAAACCATATGATAATCTCAATAGATGCAGAAAAAGCTTTTGACAAAATTCAACACCCATTTATGAAAACTCTCCAGAAAGTGGGCATAGAGGGAACCTACCTCAACATAATAAAGGACATATATGACAAACACACAGCAAACATCATTCTCAATGGTGAAAAACTGAAAACATTTCCTCTAAGATCAGGAATGAGACAAGGATGTCCACTCTCACCACTGTTATTCAACATAGTTTTGGAAGTCCTAGCCATGGCAATCAGAGAAGAAAAAGAAATAAAAGGAATACAAATTGGAAAAGAAGAAGTAAAACTGTCACTCTTTGCAGATGCCAAGATACTATACATAGAGAATCCTAAAAATGCCACCAGAAAACTACTAGAGCTAATCAATGAATTTGGTAAAGTTGCAGGATACAAAATTAATGCACAGAAATCTCTTGCATTCCTATACACTAATGATGAAAAATCTGAAAGAGAAATTATGGAAACACTCCCATTTACCATTGCAACAAAAAGAATAAAATAACTAGGAATAAACCTACCTAGGGAGACAAAAGACCTGTATGCAGAAAACTATAAGACACTGATGAAAGAAATTAAAGATGATACCAACAGATGGAGAGATATACCATGTTCTTGGTTTGGAAGAATCAACATTGTGAAAATGACTCTACTACCCAAAGCAATATACAGATTCAATGCAATCCCTATCACACTACCACTGGCATTTTTTACAGAACTAGGACAAATCATCTTAAATTTTGTATCAATACACAAAAGACCCCAAATAGCCAAAGCAGTCTTGAGGGAAAAAAATGCAGCTGGAGGAATCAGATTCCCTGACTTCGGACTATACTACAAAGCTACAGTAATCAAGACAATTACTGGCACAAAAACAGAAACATAGATCAATGGAACAAGATAGAAAGCCCAGGGGTAAACCCACGCACCTATGGTCAACTAATCTATGACAAAAGAGGCAAAGATATACAATGGAGAAAAGACAGTCTCTTCAATAAATGGTGCCAGGAAAACTGTACAGCTACACGTAAAAGAATGAAATTAGAACACTCTCTAACACCATACACAAAAATAAACTCAAAATGGATTAAAGACCTAAATGTAAGACTGGACACTATAAAACTCTTAGAGGAAAACATAGGAAGAACACTCTTTGACATAAATCACAGCAAGATCTTTTTTGATCTACCTCCTAGAGTAAATGAAATAAAAACAAAAATAAACAAATGGGACCTAATGAAACTTGAAAGCTTTTGCACAGCAAAGGGAACCATAAACAAGACAAAAAGACAACCCTCAGAATGGGAGAAAATATTTGCAAATGAATCAGTGGACAAAGGATTAATCTCCAAAATATATAAACAGCTTATGCAGCTCAATAGTAAAGAAACAAACAAACCAATCCAAAAATGGGCAGAAGACCTAAATAGACATTTCTCCAAAGAAGACATACAGATGGCCAAGAAGCACGTGAAAAACTGCTCAACATCACTAATTATTAGGGAAATACAAATCAAAACTACAATGAGGTATCACCTCACACCAGTTAGAATGGGCATCATCAGAAAATCTACAAACAGCAAATTCTGGAGAGGATGTGGAGAAAAGGGAACCCTCTTGCACTGTTGGTGGGAATGTCAATTGATACAGCCACTATGGAGAACAGTATGGAGGTTCCGTAAAAAACTAAAAATCGAATTACCATATGATCCAGCAATCCCACTACTGGGCATATACCCAGAAAAAACCATAATTCAAAAAGACACATGCACCCCAATGTTCATTGAAGCACTATTTACAATAGCCAAGTCATGGAAGCAACCTAAATGCCCATCGACAGATGAATGGATAAAGAAGATGTGGTACATATATGGAATGGAATATTACTCGGCCATAAAAAAGAATGAAATTGAGTCATTTGTTGAGATGTGGTTGGATCTAGAGACTGTCATACAGAGTGAAGTAAGTCAGAAAAAGAAAAACTAAGATCGTATATTAACGCATGTATGTGGAACCTAGAAAAATGGTACAGATTACCCGGTTTGCAGGGCAGAAGTTGAGACACAGATGTAGAGAACAAACGTATGGACACTGAGGAGGGAAAACCGCGGTGGGGTGGGGATGGTGGTGTGCTGAATTGGGCAATTGGGACTGACATGTATACACTGATGTGTATAAAATTGATGACTAATAAGAACCTGCAGTTCTTAAAAAAACAAAAACAAACAAACAAACAAAAACAACTAATACTAAACTTTCTTTGCGTTACTTGTATGGAAATACGTTAATATAAATGTTTCAGACATTACATGAAATTTCGAAAAATCTTATATGTTCTGGTATAACGTTATGTCATAATTCTAGTTATTACTTTAAAATGTACATCTCAGAAATAAAAAAATGCAATAAAATAAAATTATTATAGAATTTACCCATAAAAAAACCAAAAAAAATCATAAATAGGTGTCACTTTTAATAAATGAGTTTTTTGCATTTATTAAAATGATTTTGTTTTTTCTCTTTAATCGTTTAAAAAATAAATTCCATTAAAACATTATAGTGTTGAATCTTCCTTGCATTACGATTATCAAGGAACTCTTTTTTTTAACATCTTTATTGTCGTATAATTGCTTTACAATGGTGTGTTAGTTTCTGCTTTATAACAAAGTGAATCAGCTATACATTATCAAGTAACTTTTTATACACTGCTGTATTTAACCTATTCAATTTTTATAGAAGTTTTGCACCTATACTTAAATGTAAACTTGGCCTATGGTTTTACTTTTCAGAATTGTTCCATTGTCTTTTAATATCCATTTTTACCAAAGAGAAATCTTTTATATTAATCTCATTCCCTTGTAATTAAATTTTTTACTTCTGTCTCTTTAAGTTTCAAGGATTTTCAAATTATCTTTTCTCTTTTGCAGTTTTCCAAGTGTTTCCAGGTGGTTGTCCTTTTTATTTATCCTGCTTAGCACTGGATGGTCTGTTCTAAACAGAAAAACACCTATATTTCTTCAGCTTTGAGAATCCCCTACTCCATTTTATTTTTTGACGATTTCCTTCTGTCAGTCCTTTCAAAAACTCTCATTGGTTGAATGTTGGACCTTCTGGGTCTCTCTTCCATGTTTCTCTCCCCGCCACCTGCCCAAGTCTGTTTGTCTCTTCGTGCTGTGTTGCAGGCGAAGCGACTGCTGTAACAGACTAGCGCTCTAATTTACTTTTCAGGTGTAATCATTCTACTATTCAGCCCATCAATCCTTGTTTTTAGTACTCATGACCACATCATTTTTATCTTCAGAATTTAAAATTCAGCCTGTTTTTTTTTCATGGATGAGATAGCCCCCTGAAAATATTTTTGTTCCTTTAAACTATTTGTGGCTTCCTTTTATAATGATTTTCCTTCAAATGTTTTGTGATTTTTTTATAGTATTCACATCTGTGTATTCGGGAAGACCTGTTTGTGAAATTAATATTGATTACCACTGCCTGCATTTAGAAGTAGAGGGGTGTGTGTGTGTGTGTGTGTGTGTGTGTGCGCGCGCGCACACACGCGCACGTCCAGATTTATTGCTTTAGCTGTGGATAAATACTTTTTCTCTTATGGCCTAGCACAAGAGGGGTAGGTGGAAGGCATCACCCTGACAGGCATCTTTACATCTTCGTAATGGCCTTGCCTTCCTCTCTTGGGCTGGCTATTGATGCTTCTATGGTTGTAGCAAGCACGCTTCTCTGGTTTGATTTTTCCTGCCATCACTGGCTTAATGTAGCCTAACCTTGATTCATCTTCTGGGGCTTGGATATTTTACCACAGAAGAAAATCAGGGATTTTTAACAAAAAGGAACCAGGAGAATGCTGGCTAAATAACCTACAAGGTGTCCCATATAAAGCTAGTTTTATCTGAAACTTTCCCTAATGTTTGATATTTATTTTATTTTCCTAAATGCATAAAATGATTTTTTTAAACTGATAAAATGCACATGATTTAAAATTCAAGAGTTGCAAAAGTATGTGCAGTGAAAAGTGTGTCCCTCCTAACCTATTTCCTAACCACCTGGCCACCTAGTTCTCCTCCCCAGATCAACCTCCTTACCAGTCTTTCAACTCCTTGTTTTTTGATCAGGCTAGATAACAAAAGTATTACTATATTCATCATTCAATTACACAACAACAACTTTTCAACTCACTACATATGCAGGGTTTTATGTCCTGTTTTAGGCATTTGAATTCCTAAATCACATGAGATATTTAGTATTTGTTGAGCAATACCCATGGACCCTTGAATACTGATTCCACAACTATAATAGTTAATAAGGTACACTTTTCTTGTGGATTATAAAACCAGCCATGTATTCCCTTGCTATCGTTTCCTTACATACTCCAAAGAAATGGGATGAATGTTTCATAGTGTAGTGCAGAAGTACCCCTCTTTCTCCAAAGCCCAGTCTGGGCTCCCCCAGTTGTAAGGGAAGGAGTAGGGTAATTGTTGCAATCCCCACCCAACTCCCTGTCACCTTCCCTAGAATCCTTCCTGGCTGATGTGGCCTCTCTGTACTTCTGGCCCTCAGAGGAGTCTGTAATACCCAAGACTTTATCTGGCCCAGGATCTTCTCTGATTCAGATCTGCTCTTAAGACCAAAGTGTTAACTAGGTCAGCCTCCAAAGAGGTTCCATGGAGGTGTTCCTTTTGCAGTGGGTTTCAAGTCTTTTTTTAAGACTGTGATCTACAATAAGAAGTACATTTCCTATCTTTCTCACACATACACATTTGAAACAAAATTTTAACAATTCTTACCCTAACTCTGTGATGCAATGTCCTATTTTCCATTATTTTTCATTTAAAAAATGTTACGATCCATGCAAATGGATTTCACAGTCCACTAATGTAAGGCTTCCTGAAATTTGAAAACTATTGTATAATGACAATCAGCACATTGTCAAAGATGTTCCTTCTGTAGCCATAAAAGAGAAATGTCTACCATTTCATGTAATCTACTGCAAAATAGGTTTTTTATAAAGTGAAACTTGTTTTCAATTATTTAATTCATACCTATACTTTTCTGGAATAATATTACTCCAGTTGACAATCTGGTCACTGCTGGTGTACCAGTAGTTCCAGTATTTACTAATCCTAAACCAGGTCCAATCTTTACCTGTGCTGGTGAGAGCAGAAGTCTCCACCGAATCACTCCCTGCCCTCACCCCTGCTTTTCTTTTCTTTTTTTTTCCAGTCCAGTGATACTTTCTCATCATTTTCTTTACACTTGGATTTTGGTTTTTTTTACTCACATTCATGTTCTCTCAAGACTACATAGCTTTTGCTTTTGCCCAAAACTGGAATCTCTTTTACATATTTGTAGATAGTTCCCTCAGTTCTCTCCCTCAGCCCTCACCATCTATGCTTAATAGAGCTTTGTCGCAATATTATATTTTGCCAGTAGGTGTATTTAACACGTGATGAAACCATTCAGAAAGTTCCTTAAGTTTTAGACTTCAGTTTACCCTGTAAAATATTTTCTTTATAATTTCTGTGATTAAAAAACCTTTTTTAAAGTTCACTTTGAGAATTTCAGCATGTACCTGTTTAAAAAATATTTAATTTTCAAGTTCAAACTTAAAATCAGGGCTTTCCAAAGTTATTAGCACTAGTAGTATATCCCTGTCCAGTGGAACAGATGTTGCCTGTATCTACAAATATTTCAAAAACAGATGAGGGCATGCAATATGCAATTCCTTTTGGCACGATTCATGGACATTTTGCCAGAAAATGTTTGAACAGATTTTAAATCTTTCGCCTCATTATCTTTGAAAAATATACAAACTCACACATTTTTGCAAGGTGTCTGTTATGAGTTACATGCTGTGAAGAGTACCTCTTAACGAATATGCCTCTCAACATCAAAAAATTTGACTGTATAAAAATTGGAAAGATGAGGAAAAGGTCATGTGTACCATAATTATTAATAGCAGCATCACACAAGTGTATCTTAACCAAAAATATTTAGCCTGGTAGGTGCATAAAATTAAACTCCTTGAGAAAAATTAAAAGCACCTATATTCTAATACATTTCAAAGAGGCAGTACTTTTTTCAAGAATCATAGCTGTGAGCAATCCTTATTTTTCATGTCTTATCATGTATTTCTGCTTTGGAGTCCAGTTCAATTGTATCTCTTGACTTTTCCCCATGCCTTCATCTCTACATCTCTCTTCAGACTGTTTATTCCACCTGGAATTTTTTTTTTTTCTCACATCTCCATTTAGCACGTGCGGCATTTGGGGAAGTTTCATGTGGTTCATTGAAACCGAGCAACAGGGTCCATTTGAGGGCCTCTGAGGAGATAAAGCCAGGAAGGAGGACTGGAGCCAGACAGCTATAGAGATTTGTATACAAACTCCTAACTTTAGGAGTTTGCAATTAGCACTGGAGATTGGAGGATTTTAATCAGGGAGATGAATGACAGGATTGGAACTGCATTTTATATAATCTAATCCAGATGCATCCAAAAAATAAAAAATAAATTTAAAAGAGCAAAGCTGGAAGCAGAGTGGCCAGGCAGGAGTTTATTACAATAGTTTAGGCATGAAATGTTTAAAATTAGAGTCGGTGAATCCCACCATGCCTCAGGTCGGTGTCATTTATGGTCACTGCCCCTAATGTAAAGCCTTCCACTGTGTGTTGTTTTCCGTATTCTCACCCTCATGTTGAAGGGGCTTCTCTGCCCCACCATTCCCCTCCCCCACTTCCCAGACTTTCGCACACCACCCTCTGCGATGCCTAGCTTATGTAAGCTACCTCTCCCACATCTTTACCATCTACATAGACAGCTGACCCTACTCCCTGACCTTCACTGAAAAGTGGCTTCTCCAGCATCTGTCTCAAATGGATGCCACCTATCTTCCCGTGTCAAGCTGGGGAGGTGGGTGTAGACTCAGAATTCTCATGCCTCCATACCACATCCAGACTTTTTATGGTTCTTCATCTCTCTCCTCCTTGGAGGTTCATGACACTTTTACAGTATATATTATGCTCTCATAAACTTTCCAGTCACTACCTTTCATTCATTATGTATGTTGGCACCCGATGCATCGTTCTTTCTAATCCCATTCCTGTCGTTACCTGGGGTAACTGCAGTGATCACTGGGTCTTTCAGAGAACACCCTCACTTCTTGGTAGATAGTTTTTTTCTATGCCAATGATCTTCACATATATTCCATGCCCCCGACTCAGACCATGCTTCATCAGACAGTGCTCCATTTCTGAAACATTCACAACTTGCTCTCATATCACGAACTCTTACCCCTCTGGTTCTTCTCACCACTTTTTCACAACCTCGTCAGCATCTACAATTTCTTGCTCCCTTTATTTTTATCCAGGGTTCCCTCCTTTCCTCACTTTCTTCTCTGTCCATGCGCCAACATTTGAACCCTTTTGGTAACCAGATAGGGTAAGGGGTCTCCAGATACAGAGAACAGGCATGGCTTTCTTGATACAAGAGAAGCCATTTTTTGGCCTAAGTCATTTTGTGATCTAAGCCTGGCCACAATACTTGCCCGTGAACAGGTCTCAGTAATTAACAATCTTAAGGGAACAAAAGACTGCAGAAACAGATGACTGTTGTCAGGCAAGAGAAGTAACAATAGCAAAGATATTATGTTGGTGGTAAAGACTCCCAGTTCTGTTTCAGTGGTAAAGATTAGCCTGAAGTGCTCAACCACCAGATCAACTGGAACCTAAGGGATGATGTTGACCTTTTCTGACCCTCGTGATGTCAATCAACTAAAGCTTGGACTCTGTTGTCTGCCCAAGCCCCTGCATGAATATGCATGCACGCTTAGCTTAAAACTTCCCCAATTTTGCTGTTCTGAGAGGCACTGCTTACTTGCTGCAGATAATAAATCCTTTCTTCTCCCATGCTTTGGCTTGGTTGTGTCTTTTGGCTTGACACCCACCAAGAGTCAAATCCAGTTTTTAGCAACACTTTCTTGCCATTTCTCTCAACTCTTGCCACTTTCCTTTCCCCTGTATCCACAGGCAAAACCAAAGTTTCAGCCTATTTAATTGCCCACTTTCTCCATTCTCCTTCCTGGGCTACTAAGTACTGCTGGAGCAAATTAGCACAAACAATAGATTGATGATCTGACAAATTAACAGTTTCAAGAAGAACTGGGTCCTGAAATCTACCTAGATCATTTTCTGAGTTCCTCTAGTTGGTTCCCTCTTTTAATTTCCATAGTACTTTTTTTAACTTTTCCTTCTCAAAGCTCTGATGTCTCTGTCTCACTCTTCACTCAAAGCGGACACTTTACAGAGAAACTAGACAATATCAGAGGGAACTTTCCTCCAATTCCTCCCACTGAATTTGCAAACCTCCCAGCTCCTGCCACTTTCTCTTGCCTTCCTTCCCTCCAGTCACTGTGGAGTAGATGCGCCTCCTTCGGATCCAGGACCTTCCTGCTTCTGTACTGGATCCACCTTCTCCCACTTCGTCTTTAACTCTTTACTATCAGCTATCTTTTCTCTTTAATAGCTACAACCGCCATCACACACAAGGTTTCTTCCCACCAGCATTTACACGGGCAAGTCTCTATTATTTTATTTATAGCCAGCCATCCTTCTTCCTCCATCTTTCTTTCTCTATCATCTTTCTCTTTTTACACTCAGTGACTTCATTTTTCTCAACTTCTATTCATTCCTCAGCCTAATGTAATCTGGCTTTTGTTTCTAGAACACCAATGAATCTGTGCTTATTAAGATAGTTTGATGCTAAATAAGTCGCTATTTACTTGCCTCTATCACTGCATTTTAGACTGTTGTCTACTTTTTCTTCTTGAAATGCTCTTTCCTTCCCTCCCCATCCCTCCCTTAGCCTAGGTGACATTACATTTTCCTTGATCTTCTTCCTAACCTTATTTTCATCCTTGACTCCCCTCAATCCTTACCTCTTATATCTAGTTAATTACCAAGTCTCCTTACTTTTACTTGTTTGACTTCCGGAATCTAATTACTTCCCTTCATTTCCACTGTCCAGATTATAAAACAAGTTGGGGTTCTCTGCTTCCAGTGCCTCTGCCATTCTAATCTGCTCTTCATACTGTACCTTAACTGCATTTTCTAAATGCAAGTTTGATCATATCAATCCCTGTCTTTAATACCTTTTGTGGCTTGTCACAGACCTCCAAACTCCTTATGATGCCATGAAAGGCCTTATGACCTGCCTTCTGCTTACTGTTTGATTCTAACTTTCTACAATTACCTCCCCCAAACTCTGTAATCCAGTCATATTGAATTACTAGCATTTCCTTAAATTTCCTGAAATATGCTGTTCTTTCTCTTGATCCTGATCTTCTGCAGATTATGAAATAATCTAACCTATGTCTAAAATGTTCATCATTCTCGTCTTTACTTCATAAGTTAGTATTCAGCTTATACAACATCTGATACAATGAGTGGTTTCTAATAACTCAAAACCTGGGTAGGGGCCTTTGAAGTTTGTCCCCAGAATCTTGTGTTTATCTCTACTTCAGCACATACCACATTCTGTTGTTCAGTACCCAACTACTGTTTGCTCCTTTGAGGTATAAGCAATTTGAGGGTAGGGCTTGTATTTACTCTGAACCTAGAGTGTACAGCACTATGTCCTGCATACATCAAGTGATCAACAAGTATTTACTGAATTAAGGAATTAATAACTGTCTAAAAGTATCATGCTAAAAAATGGAAGCCATCTGTTGTACTTCGCAACTGGTAATCTCTGCCAGGACAGCTTCATTAGGGTTGAGCAGGTAAGAAAGGAAGGGAAACAAGGAAACGGAAGTTAGACTTCCCTTTTGAGAAACTTAGTTATTAAGCAATTTAATTCATAAGAGCAATGATAAATAAATATCACAGAGGAATAACCTCTCAAGATTCATGCAGGGCATACAGGAAGAAAGTGAAGAATCTTGACTGGAGGGTATAAACTAAGAGATGAACACATAGTGAGATGTACCATATTTCTGGCTAGGAAAACAATATTATTAGATAGAATTATTTTTCTAAATTAATTTATAGTTTCAGTGCAATGTAGTGCAGATATTTCATTGAATTTTTTATTAATAATTTTTTATTATAAAAATAGTTCATGTTTGTGGGGAAAAATCAAGTCTCTCATTCTCTTACTTTCTCTTGTGTGTGTGTAGGTATTCACACATGAATATATGTTTATACACACATACATATACATAATAGTCTTTTTTTAACACATATGGACTCTTTCTTTATGTACACTCCAGCAACTATTTTATTTAACTTAGCAGCATAACTTGGATATCTTTCTACATCAATACATATGGATCTACCTTATACATTTTTAAACTTCTAAAATGGAAAGTTATCACCCATACAAAAGATTGCAGAAATCATTCCTCCCTCATGTCCCTTTCCAATCATAATTCCCCAAAGGTAAATACTATTGTGATTTTTTTTCAGAATTGGTTAATATTACTCAGTTTTGAACTTTATACAAATGGAATCAAGCAGTGTGTTATTATTGTGTCTGGCTTCTTATACTCAACATTACATGTGAGTCATTCTGTAATTTGGCTTTTCATTGCTGTATTACATTACACGAATATGATACAATTTGTGCATTCCTCTTTTAGTGGACATTTGGGTTGTTCTGAGACAGAGAATATTATGAATAGGGGCTGTGGGAACATTCTTGTGCACGTCTGTTTGTGAACATATGTACATATTTCTGTTGGGTATACACCTAGAATTGGAACAGCTGGGTGATAGGGTATTCATATATTTAGTTTTAGCAGATACTGCCAAAGAGTTTTCAAAATAATTATAGCAATTTATACTCCTATAGCAGTGTGTGTAACATATTCTTTTTAAAGCCCTAGAGTATCGCATTGTATAAATATATTGTAAATTTGGTTACTTTCAGTGTTTTTATTTTTAGTAGTACAGCAGTCCTTCAATAAACATTTCATAGGTATTTTTGTTTACTCATGTGAGTGTATTGTTAAGCATGTCAATGAGATAAAATGAAAAAAAAGTTGACAAAATAATTTTAAAGTTCACTTGGAAAAATTAGTGTTTTCAATACAAAATTAGGCAATGACATTTTTAAACAGACAATCATTAAAATTGTAGCCCTAGTACACATACATCAATGAACAGGAAAGATAGCTACATCAGTTAGGTTCCAAACAGGAACCAAACTGAGTATTTAAAGCAGAGGGAACTTAATGCATATAATGGGTTACATAGATGAGAGAAAAGACTGAGAAGCCACCCAAAGATTAATACTACAGCTGCAGCTGCTGTACACCTAGGCTGGAGGAACAAAGGTAGGGAGTGAAGTTCCCAGAGCTCAGGCGCGGGGTCAACTAGGGAACTAGGTAGAATCATGAGGTGCCTGTCCAAGCAGGGACAAAGTGCCAGAGAAGTGCAACCTCTGCCCAAGACACCACCTGAAGCAGAAAGAGGGATGAAATACTTTAGCTCCTCACTTCCTCCCATCAGTGCGTCTTACCTGTTAATAAGGGAGTGCGGAAAAAAGCTATGAAGGTCGGCCTGCTCAGGATACACAGAGCAGAGCAGCAGCAGGACAAGAAAGGGCTAACAGAACGGCAAATAGAATATATGATGAAAATGACATCACAAACCAGAGGGGACAGCAATGATGATTTAGTAAGTGCTACTGGCATCATTGTTACCTATATTATGAAAAATATCAAGCTAAATTGGGTTTTCATCTCCTACTGTAGCTCCAAATAAATTACAGGGATGTGAAAGAGTTAAATGTAAACAATTGAAGCTCTATAAGAAAGAAAGATTTTTAGAAGGGGGGATGATTTATTGTGCACAAAAGCAACGGAAAGAATCTGAAAAAACCTTTGATAATTTAAATGTAAAATAACACCATACAAAATTAAGACACATAACAAAGTGAGAAAAATATTAGTAAACATATGAAAAAGGGTTAATACTATAAAAGTAAAAAAAAAAAGTTTCATAAATAAATAGAAAAGTGAGCAAAAACAACAACAGATATTTCATAAAAAAAGATAAAACAGCCACAGATAATACCCAAATTTCCAGTTATCAAATTAATACACATTTAAATAAATATACATTTGCCAATTAAACTGACAAATATTATAAAATATTTGTTAATGCCACAGTATGGGGAAAAATGCATGCTACAGTAATAAATGGACTAATATGCTGCCATTAAAATTATTTTTCAAGAAATATTTGGTGACAAATATTCTTGATATAATACGGTGAAAACATTAGGATTTAAGCTACATTAAAATTAAGTTAAAATTGTGTTAAAAAATAAAACAACCCAGACATACAAATGCACAGAATAAAATACTCAAAGGAATATACCAATACATTAAACAGTTAACTAAAATGATGATTTCTGGACAAATTTTATTTCATTATACATTTCTGAAACTTTCAAATATTCTGTAGAGAACCTGAAAAAAGGACTGACGTGAAGTCAAAAGATCTAGAGGCACACAGCGTTGTGGAAGGTTGTTTGCAAAGAGGGAGAGATTTACACGGGTTTGCAGGCTGAAAGGAAAGAGGCAGCGGAGAAGAACCAATTGAAGATGAAAAGGGCTAAAAATTGCTGAGGAAAGGTCTTGGAGGAGACTGGTTGAGCTCTAGAGCACTGATGGGGAAATTAGGTCTGAATAGGAAAGTATGAGGAATAAATAAAAAGCCTTAGGAAGCAAGGATGAGAGCCAGAACCTGAGGGAATTTGTACTCTATGACCTTGATTTTCTTTCTGTGTTTTCAGGCAACGCTTGCTGAGGGTGAGGAGTTGAATAGTAGATTTACAGAGACTACTACTTTGCTGAAGAAAATAAGAGGGGAGAAGTTGCTGAGGAAAATCAAAGAATTAACAAGTTGTCTTGAAGGCTTCTTTGAGGTCAGATATCTTAACTTTGTAATGGTGGCATCATTCTCTGCAATTATGTGCATTTCTCCATCAAGAGTGCCTATTTTTATACAACAAACACATGAATATAACATAAAAGAAGCAGACTCACAGATAAAGAGAACAAACTAGCGGTTACCAGTGGGGAGAGGGAAGGGGGGAGGGGCAAGAAAGGGGTAGCTTATTTTATACATAATAGTTAGTACCTATTGAGGGCATTAAGAGGTATAAACTATTATGCATAGTTTATTATGCATAGTAAGTTTAACTTATTATGCAAAGTAAGTTATGGGGATATATTGTACAACACGGGGAATATAGCCAATACTTTATAATAACTATACGTGGAGTATTACTTTTAAAAATTATGAATCACTATATTGTATACCTGTAACTTATAATGTTGTACATCAACTATACTTCAATCAACAAAAAAAGATTACCTATTTTTAATAATAGAGGCACTGGAAGTTTAGAATGTTCTCTAGTTGAGAATTTGCAGACTGGACATAATAATGAGATTAAAAGGTTAAAAAATTGATGGTACAGAGACACTGGAGTCTGTGCTGGGATCGATGCTGGGCAGGAAAGGAATGAGTCCTGGACTGGGGGGTGGTGGGGGACAGAGCAGGTCACTGGATGCAGACTATTACTGCACTGGGTGAAAGAGAAGTAAAAATATGTTCTCTGCCTTTACTGAACACCCATAGCCTCTGAATCGAACTTTGGCATTCACTACAATCTGTGTCGTGTTTTAGTTGATAGTATTTTTTTTAACATCTTCATTGGAGTGTAATCGCTTACGTTTTCTTTTTAACCACACCCAGCTCTTGCCTGCATCTGTGTACTCCTGAGGTACCCACCCGAGCGCTCTGCATTTGGCAGTTGTCCAAGTACTTTCGCTGGAAGAGTGAAGGCAACCAAACATGTTAATTTTTGGCATCATGGAAAGTGCTTTGGTTAAACTGAGAACTACTCTTTTGGAGATCGTGTAGTCAAAAGTATTAATTAAATTGACAACAGTGCCTGCCAGTGACATCAATATGGTGCTTCTTGGGGAGAAGCCAGTTGAAGGTGTTACTGGGACTAGAGTGAGCTCAGGGCATCAAATTTAACTGCACTTAAGGAAGTACCATATTTTAAAGCTGCAAACTAATGGTGAAAAGACCTGATTCATAAGCAGGCGCAGTTTGCTCTGTGATCTGGGACTGACTGTCTTGTGCCTGAAGGAATAACAACTTTGGATATCGCTCAATTAGTACCTACTCAAGAAGGTGGCAGGAACCTCCTGCTTCTCCCTAAAAGCTTGGTTTCAGAAAGTGAATTTGTCTGATACTGTACCACCAGGGCATACTCTTCTTAAATTATACACTCCAAAACTTCTCCTGTCAATTTTTCATTATTTAAGTAGAAACTCACAAGAATTCAAGGCTTTATTTTATAGGAGGAGTAAAGATAGAGAATATATTACTCTCTGATAGTGGTGAGGCTTGGGGGTTGGGAGGAAGAAGAATTACAGTTTTTCCTTTTGGTAACTTTAACTGTGGTTCTGTACGTGTGCATACACACACACACACACACACACACACACACACACACACACACCCCAAAACACACTCACACGTACTCATCACTCACTCGGTAACTTGGTCACTCACTCAGGCAAACCTTCTTTCCAATCTTATTCTTTACAGTTGGTTATTAAAATCCCAACTCTGGTATTTTAGTGTTTTCAAGGCTCTTTCTTAGATATTCATGAATCTAGTAGACCTCATCCCAGTGAACAGTCTTAATTATAGTCAGTTGCCCCAAATTGGCTTTCTTGAATTTAAATGCATTTGCCATTTCATTTTTCAAGATGAATTTGATTGAATGTCTTGTAGTGATTGATGCAAGCTCATTCAGAATATATGAATAATAAATTTATTGCTCTCTAGAAATAAGTCATAGATCAAAAAATCTCTTTGGCTTAATATTTTACTGTTAAAGATTAAACAGTTCTTCTAAATAACTTAGCAACCCTTTCAAACTCAAACTGTTTAGCGCTATGTTTAAGGAAACTATTGAAATTGTTCAGTTCCCTTGGGTACAGTTGTGCAATTTGGATTTAGCTGGTCTGCAGATTGTACTCATCTATGTTAATGTCTCTGTAATGAGAATGATCCAACTGTGTCATAACCTTTTGGGTCTTAACCTCCTTCATTTACATAAACTTCTACTTCTCCTTTACACTAGCCTTGCCATTTTAGGATGAATGCATCAGTCTTCTTCCTCTTTCTCCTACGACCTGATTTTTGTTGCTAAAAAAATCAATTGGCTTTTCTTACATTTGAAAAAAAACATGTTCACAGTAGATTTCTAAACATTTGAAAGATGCTCGGTGTTATAACAAAGGGAAGCAAGTTAGAAGGACTTTAGCAATATTACCATGATTTTAAGAGAAAAACTCAGTAACTTACTTACTCTTAAAAATGTGTTAAATTTGAACATATTAAAAATATAAATAGACTGTTAAATAAGTGACTTTAATGTATATTCAGTCTCTTGCTTCAAATGGAACATGTTATTATTTAGAATAGTGCTACCACCTAATATTCTAAAAATATATGTGTTAAAAGCATATATGCAGGGCTTCCCTGGATGTTTAAAACAAATCATTCCATATGTATCATATTTTCTATTTAAACAAATTCTGTTATTAATTTTTTAAGACATAATCACCTCTTAATTATATTTTTAGGTGAGCAAGTCCAACTTTTATAATATTTTATTTTATTAAAAATCAATACTTGTGAATATATGTATATATATAATAATTTAGATAAATGGGTATAATTTTAAATATAAGAGACCATAATGCATATATGCTTTTTTTTTTGCGGTACGCAGGCCTCTCACTGTTGTGGCCTCTCCCGCTGTGGAGCACAGGCTCCGGACGCGCAGGCTCAGCGGCCATGGCTCACGGGCCTAGTCGCTCCATGGCATGTGGGATCTTCCCGGACCGGGGCACGAACCCGTGTCCCCTGCATCAGCAGGCGGACTCTCAACCACTGCGCCACCAGGGAAGCCCGGAAACACTACTTTTTGATGGCAGTCTTGATGTATTTCACCCCCAATTTTAATACTTTTGTTTAAATTTTCTTTAAAATTTAATTGTTTATATATTAAGTTTATTCTCATTTTAAAGCATTCAATTCAACAGCACTGTCAGAATGTACTATATATAAATGAGCAAAACAGTGATATGACATACATGGTTTTACCCACCTATGGTTATGAGTGAGGTTACAATTTGAGTTGGGGAGAAACTTAGTGAAAAGCATATATGTTATAGTAGGTAGCCACTAAGTCCTAAGGGTCATAGAGTTATGCATAGTTAACATATTTAAAAAGTGCCTAATATGACCTACATGATGTTCTAGGCACTAGGCATAGAGTAGTGAATAAAATAAACAGGGTCCTTGGTCTCATGAAAAATATACTCTAGAGGTGAGACATTAAATTTGATTGGGGATGCCTAATAAGGCAGAGCTTACTGGAGAGAGTGATATTTTAACTGAGTCTCAAAAGATGAGTAAATAGTGTCATGCACTGATAAGGAGTGTATTAGCATGGGGAGTATATTAGTGTATTAGGATTAGATTCATCTCTGAGTACTAAAAAACCCCAAATAACATTGGTCCAACAAGCTAGGAAATTGTCTCCCCCTCCCATGAAAGTAATCCGGATATAATTAGCCTAGTGCTAGTATAGTGCTCGGGGATAGGAATCCAGGGTGCTCCCTCACTGTCGTTTTTCTGCCTATCTCCTGCACGTAGCTTCCAGTTCAGGCTCTAAGATGGCTGCTTGATTTCCAGCCATCTTATCTGCATTCCAGCCCGAACTAAGTAAGGGAGGAGGTAGTAGAGAAGAAGAGCATGCCCCCTTTATTTCTGGACATTTACCAAAAGTTGGATACACTGATTTTGCTTATTTTCATAATCAACCACAGAGAGGTGGAAAGGGGGAAAAATGATGTGTCTTGCTGAAAACTAAAGATTTTATTACTGAAGAAGATGTGGAAAATGAGTATTGGAGATATATGCCACAAGAAAAAAGGCAAGGAGGTATCACAGCAAAGATTCAGAAAAATAACTTGGAAAATTTTGTTGCGTGATTTGGCCGGAACTTTACGTGTATGGAATATAGAAGGGAATACGACTATAAAGCAAGGTTAATAAAAACATTTAGGGCTTCCCTGGTGGCGCAGTGGTTAAGAATCTGCCTGCCAATACAGGGGACACAGGTTTGATCCTGGCCCAGGAAGACGCCACGTGTCACGGAGCAACTAAGCCCGTGCACCACAACTACTGAGCCTGTGCTCTAGAGTCCGCGAACCACAACTACTGAGCTCATGTGCCACAACTACTGAAGCCCATGTGCCTGGAGCCTGTGCTCTGCAGCAAGAGAAGCCACGACAATGAGAAGCCCGCACACTGCAACGAAGGGTAGCCCCCGCTGGCCACAACTAGAAAAAGTCTGCGCACAGCAACGAAGACCCAACACAGCCAAAAATAAAAACAAATAAATAAATAAATAAATTTAAAAAAATAATAAAAAGAAATAAATATGAACATTTATTTGCCATGCTCTGAAATATTATTATGTAGGAGTATATAATTACAGATCTTTTTTCTATATTATACTTATATATTTTATAATTTACAAGTCATTTTTCATATAGTTTCTCAATGCTTAACAATAATCCCACAGAATAGTTATTATTATCCTTGTTTAGCTAGTTAAATAACTAAGGTCCACATGTGTTTTCTATTCTATCTAAAGTACCTAATATATTCAGAGAGATTCAAAAAGATATTACATTCTTAATCCAAGAACAGAAAAGCAATGCAAAGGAATTACAAGTGGATTAAAAAAAAAAAAAAAAACTTCCAGAAATGTGACCAAAGTTAGAAAGTAATGTAAATGTTAGTGAAAAGATGAGGCAGGCAGGGGATTCAAATATGGAATGTTTAAATTTTGATTAATTAGAGTTTTAGAAAGACAGGACAAAAAATTGTGTGTGTGTGCGCGCGTGTTTGTTGGTGGTAGTGTTAGAGGGAGAATTATCAAACAAAAAAGAAGGAAATTATCCCAAACTGAAAAAGACATGAGCCTTTATATTAAGACTCACCAACTGTCCAGAACTCCATAAAAGACCCCCACAAAGATATATTGTAATGAAATTTTATAGAGCACCAAGGATAAAAGGTACTAAAAACTTATATAAAGAAGTTCTTCAAAGTTCTGAGGGGAAAAAAAACATCTTATGTTCAACAAAAATCAGGGGTGTTTGAAGACATATATAGACATGCAAAGATTCAAAAGACTCATTCTTCATCAAACCTTTCTCTAAGTGACTACAGGATATACTCCAGCAATACAGGAATGTACACAAAGAAAGGAGATAGGGGATCCAGGAAACAGTCAATCTAACTTGGTAAAAAAGTCAGTGAAATCTCAGAACTACATCTTTGCACAATTCTGGATTCGCACTGAAAAGAAAGGACTCTAGGAAGTAGATTTCTGGGAAGGGGAAAAGGAACTTTGTGGACAATATGATCGAGGAGGTAGAAGAATGGGAGTATGGTAAAGTCACAAATTCAAGGAACAAAGAAATGCAATGAGAAATTTCAGGATAAAATATGAAGCAAGCTAAGGTGTGATACAATTTTAAGCAATTGTAGAATGTTTTAAAAAAAGAAAATTCCTTTGAAATGAATGTTGGAAACAATATTTATATCAGTCATATACACGCAGTTGTAGAAGCTGTTTACACAAGGCAACTGGCATCTGATGTCTGAGGCATTAAGAAGTCTGCAGGACATTCAATGGAGAAGGAAAGATAAATAAAATAGTGAGGAGTAAGCATATCAGAACCAATGAACACTAGCTGAGATCTACAAGAGCAGACTGAAATCTATGCCAATTTCTCACCACCTCCAACTTGGATGATGTGTGTGTTCTGCAGGATAAGCTGGCTCCTTTTGTCATGGAACTAAACATCCACCTGGCCCAGAAGTCAAAGAAACTGAAAAATCTAGGGAGAGACGCAGCCACTGCAGGCCTGAGCTTTGCTGCTTGCCAACAAGATGAACCAGTAAATAAGCAAAAATGTGCGAGAGTTTGACACCTCCTGTTGCCCCTGCCTCAAACTGCTGGGCTTAAAAACAACATGACTACTTCTTCACTTTGGCCTTCAAAATCTCACACAAAATTTCCGGGCCCACTCTAACTTGAATCATGTGGGGAAGGCAATCCTGGGAAATGTAGTTCAGCCTAGCTGATCACATTACATATTGACATTACAAAGCCACCACAATCTCCTTTGAGTGTCCCTGGAGGTTGTAACTTTAGAACTACAGAAAAAAGTAATACAATTTTAGTATAGAACTTGGTCCAACTGTGAACAACATTTATATAATAATGATAATGTAAATGCTGTTTCTGGGTCACTACATTTAGAGCTAATCTGTGGAAAAGAATAGAAAGTTGGGCTGTGGTTGCACGAAAGAAGGTGAATGCTAACAGCCTTGAAAACACAAAAATAAGAGGTAAGTGGTAGAAGGTGGGATGTGGAAGGGATATGGAGATGGAAGAAAAGTGGAAGGAAGGGTATGAAGCCAAATATCTTAATTTTTTAAGTGGAGAGTTAAGGGATCCTGCCTAAAATGAATAGAACAAGAGAGAAGTTTAAGGATATTTTACTTAATACGATAAATGTAAGCAATAGGAGTATTAAAGATAATGATTTAAATATAAACATTGGGAGAAGGAAGCAGAGGTGGGAAAAAGAGAAAGTATAAATATGCTAAATCTCAAAGTTCATAGTGCTGAATCAATAGATAGTATCGAGTCATCAAATCAATAAACTGAAGTATATAGAAGCGTACTATTTAGTTATTAAAATTGCAATTGTTAAGAGTTGTTTCTAAGGAATAGAAGCGGGATTGGTAGAAAAGTAGAGGGACACTGTTGTTTGCCATCACATTTTTTGGTAGTATTTGAGTAGCTGTAATAAGCATGCATTATTTTGATTGCAATAATTTATTTTAAAGGAGAGAAAATAGAAGAGGCCAGAGAATAGGAACTTGGCCAAATCTTGCATTAAAGGCGCAGATGTGAGAAAAGAAGCAAGAAAAAGAAGATAAAGTGCATTTAAACCTTTAAGATGAATGTTATACAACAGCATATTACTCTTTTGATGGATTTAAACACCAGAAATCTTATCTTCACTGTAACTTTAGAATGGATTTGGCTACTGGTCTACAATGATAGTAGAAATAGCTGTCAAACCATTCCTTTTTTCACTTGGAAAGAAGAAACTATTCTGATGAAAATTTATGGCAAAATCCACCAACTAAAATTTTATAAAACATAAAACTGTAGTATTATTATATTACTATGTTTATGTATATACTCTATTATACTTTACTATTATACCAAAAAATCAGTCATACCAATGTCCCTAAATATTTGAATGCTTGATATTTTGTAGAATAGATTAAACTGAAAAAAAATTATTTGTGGGCTTCCCTGGTGGCGCAGTGGCTGAGAGTCCGCCTGCCGATGCAGGGGACACGGGTTCGTGTCCCAGTCCGGGAAGATCCCACATGCCGCAGAGCGGCTGGGCCCGTGAGCCATGGCTGCTGAGCCTGTGCGTCCGGAGCCTGTGCTCTGCAACGGGAGAGGCCACAACAGTGAGAGGCCCACGTACCACAAAAAAAAAAAAAAAAAAAAAAATTATTTGTAAATATAACATAACATTTTTGTAAACTCAAAATAGAAATAAAATTATTCTTCTGAATAGGATCCTAGTCTACACTTAAAACAAGTTACAGGGATATCACATGGATATAATATTTAGGATTACAGTTTTACCTGCCAATTTGTAATTTCTTATAATTATATTCAACAGCATTGGTCACTATTGGAGGTTCTAATTTTTTCTTGTTGTTACTTACTATGTGTTTTCTGGACTAGTTACATCACTAAAATATAGAAGAATCATGTTAATGTCATTAACATTAATATTAGTATATTTCTAACCTCGTCTATGAATTATTCTCAAGTTTGTTACTATTAACCTCAACAAGTTATGTTAGTTTAAATCATTTATTCTGCTAAAATACTATATTACATAACCAATTTCAGCAAATCTGTTAGTGATTTGAACTAATTTGTTCTTTAGAAACTATGCTAGAATAATAATGCTTTGATCTTATAAATTAGCCAAATGGAATGTTGTTTATAATTTAAATGAAAACTGCCATTACATAGTTTCTTGCCTCATTGCTTCATGGACCTCAGGTAATGTGTTGTTCATGGGGAAACAGCAGAACCAGATGCACTAAGATTAACAGGATAAGAGAGGCACAACTGTCCTCACCAGTGTTTTCATTACATAGGAAATAATAAAAAACAAATCAATCTATTTTCAACACAAACTTCAGAGTGTTATTTAAGAATTTACTGATATAAGGTGGAGTTAAGTTGTAGCTGCATGATGCTTACATTAGTGAAAAGCAAAAATGTTGAAACTGACTCTTTTGGGACCTGTCCCAGAAGCCTCACAGTTCTGGGATTCCGTGAACGTCAGTGACCACCATACTCATGCATGTTAGCTACCCATGGAACCCTGGGTCTCCATTCTGCACCTTTTTATTCCCTGGGACTGTTCCATCCTTGAAATCGTAAACTCTAACATTCCATTCTCTGAGCAACTTCAGATTCTTTCAGTCCTCTCAGTTATGTTCCTGCCAAGCATGTCTTAACTTCATCAGAGCTTTGATCTCCTTGACCTCTCCATTTTCTTTCAACCAACTTATTCAATAAAAATTACAATTTACTGTGTACTTATATTGTCCAAAGTGCTTTACCACATTATCTCACATAAACCATATGGCAAGCTTATGAAGTAGGAATTATTATCCCACTTCACACATGAGGAAATTGAGGCTTAAGGGCAGGGGGAGGACAGTGATTCAAATTCAGGTCTAGTTGCTCCATAGCCCACCCCATACAGCTCTTACGCTTCCATATTCAGACTTTACCTCCTAACACCTCACTTCAACCTCTCTCTCTCTCTGATTCCATTAGATGAATCATCCACCTTCTCTGTTCCTGTATTCGGGTTGTCGGGAACTACTGGAGAGATCACATGTCCACGAGGACTGGTGACACTACCCATTCATTGTCTCTAGTCCAGCTGGGTCTTGAGCACTTTAGCTATGTGTCCTTTGTCACCTCCCTTCTCTGTTCCAAAATTTTTTCCTTATACCAACTGCTCCATTATTTCCTAGTCACTGAGCTAACCTAAAGAATTTGATTATCAAAATGGCTCACATAAATGAGAGATCTTCTCCAGTACCAAGCTTTACTAAAACATTCAAGAATACAAGCAATCAAGAGGCACAGGGGAAGCCTGGAGAGGTCTAAGAATCTTGCAAAGCTCTCATGGTCCATCATTCCCACATTAGCCATGCACTGTGCGGTCCAGAGTAATAGATGAGGTCTCTAAGCAATGCTGATGGGTTATTACTTTATAAAGCAGGAGCATTTAGGTTATGAAATGTCTCCATTTTGGACCCCAAATAGTCACTTAGCTTGTGTGACATTTTCCAGAGAGCCATGCACCATAAATCCTTATGACCTAGGTCTGTTTATCATGAGCAATCCTAAAATAGGAACATCCTGTTGAAAGAATTCCAAAGATAAGGGCTCTCCTTCTAGCAAATATCATCAGTCTATTTACAGGGTGTTCAACTATCAACATGTCTACACGGATCTCCTAATTTTTTTCCTTCCCCAGAAGGTTCCTCCATCCCCAACTACAAATACACACAGGCCAACTGCTCTAACTCCTTCTGCCATCTCATATTTAGTCAAGAATCCTCCTTTCTATTTTATCAATTATAAAGCATCTTTTAGGTAGGAAAGTCCTTTGACTTCCTATTTTCAATGATAAACGTTAGTATATACCCATCACACAATATTTCCTCCAGCCTCAGTGGAAAAAGTATCCTTTATGTTGTCCAAAGCCGAGCCTCTTCTCAATGACTTGTTTCTCCTTGCTTTCTCTCAGAGACCCTGGATATTTTATTAACCAATTGCAAGTCTATTTAATTACATTCTTAACTAGTCAACACATCTTTTTAGCAATAATTTATTTTTTATCTATCACTTTTATAGTATTTGTTATGTGCCAGTCACTTTACTAATATTAACTCATTTAATCTTCATAACAACCAAGGGAAGTATATGCCTATAGTATTCCCAGCTTACATATAAGGAATATGATACCAGAGAGGTTAAGTAACTTTCTCAAATTCACACAGCTAGTAAGGATTTGAACACAATTGAACAAATTTCAACAGCAATTTATACTGTGCTGGAAGGCTATTTTTAAAACATTATGAACACATTTTAGACTCACAAAAAAAGTGCAAAAATAGGTCAAAGGAGGAACTTACAACTCTAATCACCCTTTCCTCTAATGTTAACTAATCTGACCTTACCATAGTACAATTATCAAGAACAGGAATGGAACTTTGGGACAATATTATTAACTAAACTAAATTTTATTTTTAAAAATTAATTAATTAATTATATTTACCAGCTTTTCACTAATGTCCTTTTTCTAATCCGGAATCTCCCTTGAAGTTGGGAGTGATTTCTCCTCACTTGTCTCTGGCCTTTAATATTTCCTCAATCTTTTCTTGTCTTTCATGACTTTCACGAAATCTTATTTTTTGTCACTCTTACTACTTTTTCTTCATAGTTTAGAATCTCATTTGTTCATGCACCCATCTACTCAGTTCTTTGCTTCAGTTATTTTATTTTTTATTGTTGTAGAAGATACATAACATAAAATTTATCATCTTAACCATTTTTAAGTGTACAGTTCAGTAGTGTTAAATATATTTACATCGCTGTGAAACAGATCTCCAGAGCTTTTTCACCTTGCAAAACTGAAACTCTATACCCATTAAACAATAAAACAGCTCCCCTTTTTACTACCCATCCCCACTCCCAGTCCTGGGAACCACCATTCTACTTTCTATTTATATAAATTTGACTAGATACCTGATATAAGTGGAATCATACAGTATTTGTCTTCATGTCACACATAGTAAATAATCTTATTTTTTTCAGTCATTGTTTCACATGCCCATTTAGGGAGATTCTCTGAGAGCAGAGATCGTGACACAATTCTTTCTACTTTACATGACAATGGGCACAATTCTGAACATGTAGTACATACCTCAAGGGTAATTAATTTGGGGGGTTATTATGGATTAAATTGCGTCCCCTCCCTTAAATTCATATGTTAAAGTTCTAACCCCTAGTATTTCAGAATGTGACCTTATTTGGAAATAGGGTCATTGCAGAAGTAATTAGGTAAGATGAGGACTTAGTGAAGTAGGTGGGCCTCTAATCCATTATGACTGGTGTCATAAAAAGGGGAAATTCGGAGATAGACAGCATATAAGAAAAACGCCATGTGAACATGAAGGAAGAGATTGGGTGATGCTTCCACATGCCAAGAAATGCCAAACGATTGCCAGAAAACCACTAGAAGCTAGGGGAGAGGCATGCAATAGTTTCTCCCTCACAGCTTTCAAAGGAGTTAATCCTGCTGACACTTTGATCTCGGACTTCTAGTTTCCAGACTATGAGAAAATAAATTTCTGTTATTTAAGCCACGCAGTTTGTAGGACTTTGTTATGACAGCCCTAGCAAACTAATACAGGGCTACTGACTCTTGTGTGGTCAATGGTGGATCCATAAAATTGTATGTAAAATTGTGTGCGTTTGCATCTATTGGTACACATTTTTTTTTCTCTTTTGCACAATTTCACAATTTCCTCTTCTAACAACCCACTTTTCATGATGAGTGGCAGGCGCATAATCAAGAGAGATGGAAAAAATGAGCCTCCAATGTGACATTTATCCCTATTTTAATTTGAGGGTTCTCATGATATCTTCAGCTCATGAATGTTTATCATCTTATGACACAAGAGTATGCGAACTTTGATTTTCCAGATTCATCTGAGCTTTCTTTAGTCAGCATCTTGAATCCAAGGGTATCTCTTGGATCTTTCCCCATAGTAAGCATTAAAAATGTGATTAAAAATGACAAATAAATCAATCTTAAATGAAAACCAAGGAAGGTGAGGTAACATTATTCGGAGACAAAAGGAGAACAGGCTATCCCTTGGTAGCTGCTCTGTTTTACAGATTTGGAAATGCAGAATGAGAGAGAACTCTGTATCAGTTTCCTAGGTTTGCCATAATAAATTACCACAAACTGGGTGGCTTACAACAATAGAAATTTAATCTCTCACAGTCCTGGAGTCCAGAAGTCTGAAATAAAATTACATTCCCTCTGAGGGTTTTAGGGGAGAAATCTTTCTTGCCTCTTCCAGCTTCTGGTGGCTCCAGGCTTTCCTTGGCTTGTGGCTGCCTCTCCCTAATTTCTGCCCCTGTCTTCTCATGGCGTTCTCTGTGTCTTCTCTTCTCTCCATGTGTCTCTCCTCTGTGTGCCCCTAATAAGGACACTGGTCATTAGATTTAGGGCCCACTCTAAATTCTGGCTGCTCTCAACTCAAGATCCTTAACTTAATTACATCTGCAAACCCCCCTTTTCCAAAGGAGACACATTCACAGGTTTCAGGGGTTAGGATGAGTACCAATCTTTTGGGGGGCCACCATTTAACCCAATACAGGGTCTAATATTATTGAATTCTGAAAATAAAGGAGGAACAAAATTAACCCAAATAGATTTGACTTCTGTAACTCCATTTCTTAAGGGAGAGGCCAAGAATAAGCTCTTAATTATGAATGAACCACCCACTAACAAAAAGACCTGAAGAGCTTCAGACCCTGGAAATGAAAACTGGAAACTTAGGGGTGTAGACTGAGTCCAACTTCTTTGTGAAGATAATAAATTCAATATTTCAAAAACTGACTAAATTATTTTTCAGGGGAGGGGTGATACAATTGCTATCTTCTCATTTTTATGGAATGCCATGTAGGAAAAGGATTAGATGTATTCTGTGAAGCTCTCTGGGGCAGATCCAAAAGTTTCAGGAAGGCACATTTGAACCTAATTAAATCCAAACAATTCCATTAGCAAAGATGTGTACAAATAGAGTGAGTGATGTAAGTTGTGAGTGCTTTGTACAAAAGTCTCTAGAAGGCTGAGCTAGAATATTTTCTAGGCTCCATTGAAGTCTGTATTTTATGATTCTACAATTTTCTTTCCCTACACACAAGTAAAAATTATGTATAGATATTTTTCAAGTCTAAGGACACTGGTTAACAGTGTTTTGTTTAACAATATTGCTCATAAATTCCTGGTAGAAACAGTTGAGTATATGGAATAAGACTAAATGTAAGCTGGAGGAGGGCTCCAGAGTATTTGAAAGGAAGATGCAATAATTATAGAACTCTGACTGACAAGGATTACAAGGGGTTTTTAATATGCACATGTTGTTCTATATATGTCTTTAATGACCATGATCATCTGCTATGAGCTCAGGTAATGAGCCATTTCATTTTTCATAAAAAAAGCATCTTTAAATCTGTTTTCCTTCATTTTTTTGTTATTATACAAGTATTGTTCTTTCCTGAAAACCATTTGATAACAGTGAGTAGGTGATTATTAGACTGATACTATGTTCCACATAACTTCAAAATTATTCCATGAGTCATGGGGATAAGAGATTGGGGGAAGAGAAAGCATATTATAACAAGTAATAGTTTCATATATTTTTTCTCTGCTTGCCAGCACTTTTTACAGATGGGGGTTTGAAGTTGCATAAGATTTAAATGATTTGGAGTAATAAATAATGCCAGGTGCAAATCACGTTCAATTTCTTTTTAAAAATGTTGACACCAACATTTCAAATAACCAAAATATGTTAAAGTTGGAAACAGATCAGAATAGCTGGCTAAGGCAGATACTCCGAAGTAACTGACGAAGCTCCTTATAACCAGAGCTTTTTTGGCATGAGGTTAGAAAGATAGCATAACACAAACTCTAAAATGATCTTCATCACTTATGGCAACTGGCAAGTAACCAGGAAGGGTCAATGATTATGAAAAAGGTTGCAATTTTCAATGTACTAAGGTCCACTGAACTTGGAGGTCTTACTTGGGTAATAATAATAATTGCTCATAATATGTCAGGTGTTATTTCAAATGCTTCCTTTATGGTGTCTTATTTAATTCTCACCTCAAACCAATGAGGGGATTATTTTTCCCAATTTTCAGATGAGAAAGTTGAGTTTCTGAAACTAACTTTTTTAGGGTCATACAGCTAATACATAGGTCAGCCTGGATTCCAACCTAATCAGCCTGTCTCCCTGGGCTCCACTCTTAGCTACTGGGTCATTAAGAGTTCTGTCTTAATTACAGGGTATCCCCTTACTCTGAAACTTCAGCCAATTAGTTTGCCTTAGTGAACTTGATAATTTATACTTTTATCTCATCTGCTGAAAAAGAATTCATATGAATCATGAAACAAAATATTTCATATAAAATATACTTGACCTTTTTGAAAATGATAGAATAAAATATTTATTCAAAACATTAATTTGTATAACCAATATTAATGGACTACTTGCTACATGCCAGATGTGCAGGGAGGGAAAGACCTGTCCACTACCCTCAAGATGTATATAGTCCTGTGGTGAGGGTGATAGACATTAAATAAATAAAGGTTTTACATTTTGCTAAATATTGAGGGGGGAGTGCTCATGTAGGCTGAGATTTGATGGTTGAGAAGTAACTAGCCATGAGAAGGGAAGGAAGGGAAGAGCAAGGACATTCTAAGCAAAGAAAACAGAGTGTGCAAAGATCCTGAGGTGGGAAGGAGCTTGGGCTTGCTCACGAACCTGAAATGTCAGTGAGTCCAGGAAACAGAAAACAAAGGGGAGAATTGGCTAGAGGTGAGGTTTCAGGGGCAGAAAACAGAGAGGACTGAAGGTTCTGGTGTGCTGTTTGTATTATGTTCTAAGTGGCATAAGAAGACACTGGAAGGTTTAAGAAAGGGGAAGTACATGATCCAATTTGTGTTTTAGAAAGTTCACTTTGGTTCCCATGTGAAAAATGGATTTGGACATAGATTTTATATTCTGGGCTGAGATTTTCAAACTTAGGCATCTAAAGCACTTTTCAGGAGCCATTAGAAAAAAAAAAGTTGAAAATTATTTCTATGGGTTGATTTCCTTTTTGTTTAATTCCAAAGGACTCTAGCTGTACTAGATTTTTGTTTTATTTTACCCGTCATAAAGCAATTTTGACAGCTATGTTATTTATTATAATGTATTTGGCCTGCGATTTTAACCTCTTCATGTTGCCATCTCTGTCTACAAATCAGAGATTTATTTCAATGACTACGATTTTCCCTAAGTAAGGTATCATTCTTAAAGTCATTCTGTACCTTTCCAAAAATATAGATACCATGATAACAGAACATCTGTTACTTTATCGCTTCCTTCACATTTTAACCAGCAGTTTTGTGTCATGTCATTTATAAAACGTGTATAAATAGACTATGTTTGAGGTTTCATTGAAATCCCAGTTGACTGAAATGCTATTTTGAAAACTGTCTTTCATCTAAGACATTCCAATGCATTACAGTCATTTAAATTAGCCTTTAAAATGCACACAGGGTCCAGGGCTCAGAACGTAATCAGGTGAGCCTAAAAGAGGAAGCTTTTCTATCTCTTGCTCTTGTCTTCATCTTTTATATCTTTTAGAGAAGAAGAGGAAACAGGAATGCCATAAATATTTTTCTCTTACTTTCTTCTTTTTGTTTCTGTTCGGCATCTAATATCTGCCTTTCTTTTTTTTTTTTTTTTAACGGTATGCGGGCCTCTCACTACTGTGGCCTCTCCCATTGCAGAGCACAGGCTCCGCACGCGTAGGCTCAGCGGCCATGGCTCATGGGCCCAGCCGCTCCGCGGCATGTGGGATCTTCCCAGACCGGGGCACGAACCCGTGTCCCCTGCATCGACAGGCGGACTCTCAACCACTGCACCACCAGGGAAGCCCTGCCTTTCTTTTTAGGAAGACTGTAATTGGGTGTAGTATCAGTGGGATCTGGTGCCCCACTTCTGTTATGGAGCCCGAATGGGAAAATTCCTCTCTCTCCCTACCTCTTGGCAGACAGAACTAAGCATTCTAGAGCTTTGAATGAAGGTGTGGTGAACTGTAGCAATGAGTGTCCAATTGTTGTGTGCAGTGTTAGTATCTTGGCCAGAAAATCCATGCTGCCTAACTTCCAGAATCCCTTTGGGTCTCACACATTGTCCAGAACAAGTCCCTCCAATTTGCAAACTCTGTATTTTTCTAATAATTCCCTTTTCACTCCTGACAGCCAGTTGGTTCTGTTGCTTGCACCAAGAGCCTTACAACCCTTAACCTGCATCTATGGGAAAGCAGCTAATACGGCACCGTGGAAATCTGACTGACCTGCTTTGTGTGGGTCGTATATCTGATTCTTGTCAGAACAGAGAATAAAATTCCACTCCCTCCTTCTCCAACCCTTGAGTACCATGATCGAACAAAATAGATATGTAAATATTTGTTACAAATCTATTTCTAAAATTTCAAAACATTCCAACAGTCTTGAAATCACTGATGAAACAAACCTCTATTACTAAAGTTCAGAAGGAACTATGGTCCCTGTCACCAAACATGTATATTGTTATGTTATATTTCTGTGTCCTGAAGGAACTATCTTATATGAGGGTAGTATTAAGACAGATGACTTTCAATTCTCGGTCTCCTCTCCATACTTGTGTTATCTTTTAAACAATCTTTCACTATAAACAACAGCAAAATCAAACTATTCAAACTGCCATGGTTTCTGCAAAATTGATTTTTTTTTCCTTTTTCCTTTGTCTTCTGGGAAACTGAAATACAATTTGGAAACAAATGACAGCTTAGGACTCAATTTTCTGTCTCTAAAAGGAACTTGGAACAACAAATTTTAAAGTTCCGGTTGAGCATTTAGGTTTTGATTTCAAAGGGAGTTCTGAATTTGTCATAATATCTTCTTTTGTAATGAAAACAGGCATTGAATTATACAAAGAGATATGCTAGCATCTTTCATCATCCTCATATATTATACTTTCTGTTCTGTGTTAGTTTTGTTTTCCCAAGAACTCCTGTGTATTTTTCTTTTGTTCTTCTCTTATCATGGGGAAAATTCAGCATACTGCCTACTACTGTTATTTACATCTAAGTTGGATGACGTAAATTCAATAGTTTTTAAACCAGTAAAGAACCAATGAGGACTAGAGAACCAAGACTGCTGTTTTTTAGAAAGGATTTGACCTTTCCTTCTTCCTGTACTGAAGACTCCATTAATGTTCATTATTGCCAGTGCTTATTTTCCACATGGAGATGGAGACTAAATCTTCATCTACGTGGAAAATTGTTTTGACTACAGGATCTGACTAGATATTTGAGTTACTCAGACAAATGGCCAATTCATTTCAGTAAGTAGTTTGACCAATCTCATTCTCAATTAATTTAGTAAATTCATTTAAAATGATTAACTTCTTCATGTTGATATGTTATAGTTTATTTATTTAATCAGAAAACATTTATGGCCTGCCAGGCACTGGGGTAGGCATTAACCTATATGATAACTTCTTTATCATTTAGTATTTTGATAAATTATTATCTTCAAAGCTAAACTGAGATAATACTATGGTGTTATTCATTTTACATTCAAATTGCATTAATTAAAATTATACTGGATTGATTGGAGTCATGCTCTAGGAGTTGTTAAATTCAAAACTAATCTTATTTTTGAAAAGAATACATTTTTTAATTCATAAAAGAGAAGTGAGTGATTTTTAGGCCAATTTAGGGAAAATCTGGGCAAACACCTCGTTAAGAATTATATTGTGAAACTCATCTTTCAAAACTGTGTTTCCATCAAAACAATCAGTGTTAGCCCACAAGACTTGTTTTTTTAAAAATAATTTTCATATTCATACCAGGCAGAGATCGTTCTAGAATAAGGAGTCTTTGGTAAGTACAAAATACTAATAAATTACAAGAATATATTATTTACTCAGTGATTATCCTCAAACAATCTTTGCTCTTTATTCTTGATTGAGGGTCAAATGCCATCCTGTGAATCTTTCCTTAATCCCTGTGGTAAGAATTAATTACTCTCTCCATTGTCTTCCCGCAGCATTTTTACACCCTTATTATAGTACTTAACATATCGTATCTTCATTATTTTTTAGCCTGTCTTCCACTTTAGAGTGTTAGTTCTGAGGTAACATTTTATTCACAGTTGTTTTCCCACAGAGACAGTCACAGAGTGGGCAATCAATAAATGTTGTTGGATGAATGAGTACAACATCACCTAAGCAAATATTTTACTGGTTTTCCATTTCCCTATTCTATTTTTGTTGTTGTCATTATTTCCTAATGCTTATCTTTTCCTGTCTTCTCACTGCATTTACTACTTTTTGCCAATGTTCACCTTATTGCCTGCTTACTGTCACTTTCAAAAATTTCCCTGGCTTTCTGGAATTTTCCTGTCTCTATTCCTTATTTTAAATGCTCCACACTAGCTCTTGTATGAGATTGGAAATCTCTTCATGAAGTCACACCACTTACTTTGGAATCTAAAATCTCCATCATCAAAGCATTCCCTGAAATAATGATTATTGAACACAGTTTATTATCTTAAGGGTGTTGGCAACATTTTATACTACTGGAATCCAAAAAGATAGTCTCATGAAGGAATTAAGAATTAAGGTTTTGAACGAAAGCATATTTTAGGAAACTACTGCCTTGTTTAGTAGTAAGATAGAACTACGGTGATACCCCCAAAGATCAGAGATTCTACCACTTAAATTAGTCCAGAGGCTCATTGTTTGGGGCACTCTCAACACATTCGCTTCAAGGTTGCTGGACTTCACATAAGTGGCAGCCCCTGAGTCCTGGGGCCTGGGAGGGAAATGTCCACAGTCTATTGTTAGGTTTTTGCCCCCTTGTTTGGATCAAAACAGGAGAGTGTAGAATGACTGTCATATGACAGAACTTGGATGTTCTGGGAACTCCATAGATTTAAGAGAGAAAACAAATGTATGCACAAGTTATGTTATAAATTGATAATAACTGGACTAACTTAATTAGAAAATGATAGATATTTAGAGGTCTGAACTTTTAAATTTTTACTTTTTCTTTTCTCTCTCTTCCTCTCTCCTTCTTCCCTTTCCTTCCTTCTCAGCTAAAGAGCATGGAGTTGTTCTTTTCAGTTCAGGTTCTGGTATCAGCATTGTCCCACAAGACCCCTCTCTTGTTTTGTTAACATATTTCTTCTCATGTTATTATCCTTCAATTGTTCTCCCCTGTATGGACAATGATTTTAATATATAAAATATACAGTAAATTTTGGCATATATTTTAAATTTACATAAAGTTAATTTCATCATAGATCCCATTTTGGTTTTCACTTTTTTCTACACTATGTTTTCAAGATACATCTTTGTCCTTAGGGCACATCTTAAGAAGCTTAATACTTCTAATCTGAATAATATTCCACAGTACGCATCCACCTCCTTTACCCTGCCCATTTCCCCTCAGTGAGGGATGGCTAGATGCCCTCAAGTCCCCCTGCAATATGCATACTCTGGCATGTACCCTAGTTGAGACTTTCTCTGGAGAGGAAATTCCGGTAGAAGGGTTGCTGGGCGTAGGGTGTTCTTTTCTTTAATATTACTAATAACTGCCACATTGCTCTCCAGAGTAGCTACACTACTCTAGGAAGCACCAGTTGAACTATGGTGGTTTCTGTTTCCCCATATCCTTGTCCATTTTCTAATTTTTTTCAGTCTTTTAAGGTTTAAAGTGGGATCCATTTGTTTTGATTTGCTTTAGTCTCATTACAAATTGAAATTGAGTATTTCTTCGTATAATTATTTAACATTTGTGCTTCCCCCTTTCTTAAATGTGTATTTATCAAGTTTGGGTTTCTTCTCTTTTTCTTATTTTCCTGAAGTATTAGTTCCTCCTAACCCCTACTGTATATCATTCCTTTGTCAGTTTAAGGTGTTGCAAAGTTCTTCTCCTATAGTGTCATTGTTCATTAGCTTTGTCTAGGATATTTAAGGATATTTTGGATATCCTTTGGATATCTAAGGATATTTTGAACAAATATCCTTATTTTGGTGCATTCAAACCCATTAATTTATATGCTTTTACTTAAAGATTATGCTTCTTTGCGACAACCTAGAGGGGTGGGATAGGGAGAGTGGGAGGAAGGCTCAAGAGGGAGGGGACATGGGGATATATGTATGCATATGAATGATTCACTTTGTTGTACAACAGAAACTAACACACCATTGTGAAGCAATTATACTCCAATAAAGATGTATTAAAAAAATAAAAAAGATTATGCTTCTGTTTTCTCTTTTAAGACTATTAGTATGGTTGAATGTTGGTAGGCTAGATGCCAAACCTCTCTTCCCAGTTTTGCAGATTTTTTTTTAAAAGTTAACATAGTTATTTACTGATCTGTAATCTGTTATTTTGGTTTTATAATAAACATGTTGTATCCTTCAGAAAAACTCTGGCTAGATTTTAATTGTGATTGCATTGCTTTTACACATTACTTGTGGAGAAAAGACATCTTAATAATATTCAGTCACCCTTTACACAAGCACAGGGTATCTTTTCACTTAGAAACTTAGAATTTTATGATTTTTGATTGAGTTTTGCAATTTTCTTCATGAGGTCTTGTAAATTCTTTAATTCCTCTGTAGTGTAGAGTGTTGGGTGTTATTGAAAATGGTATGCTTTCTATTTGCTGTTTGTAAAAAGTGCCATAGAATTTGTAAGTTTATCTTGCGTTACTCTGACAAGGTATTGCTGGATACTGCTTTTTAAATCTAATCTTATCGTCTCTGGCGTTTTATTGGAGATTTGAATTTATTTATAGTCATTATACTTGCTTCTACATTGAGATTTTTAAAATTCTATCTTATTTTATATTTTCTCTTTACTGTACACATTTTTGTTTTTCATTCTTTCCTGTTTTGCATTAGATAAACCAAATTTTTCACTGATTAAAATGCAATATACATATTTATTTCTCTTTGTCCATTGTCACTAACATTTTAAGGCACACGTAAGGTTAATTTTTCTTGCCAATTTCATGAATTTACCAATATCTATATATTCCTTTACACAGGATAAATATTTTATACCTTTCACCTCTCCAACTTTTGGTTCTGCTACTGTATTGGTAGCATATAAGTTCCAGAATGTTAGTTTTGTGTTGAAATGGATTTCCTTTTCCTCTTTTTTTTGAGTTCTATTTTTTTTCTTGCTTGCTTTTTCTTTTTAACTTTGGTTCTTGCTATTCCATACCACAATAACATTGCTAAGTTACTTGTTCATCAATTCTTTTCATATTTCTAGTAATATTCTACTTTTTATTGTAGCACTTCCTCAAAGAGTATTTTTAGAGGTTCACTGTTACACAAAACCTCTGATACCTTGAATGCATGAGAATGTCTTAATTTCACTTTTACATTTAAATGACAGTCTAGGAAGATATATTCTAAAATCAGAGTTCTTTTTCTTCTATATTTTGAAAATATTCCTCCATTGTCTTATTTCCAGCAGTTTTGTTGGGGAGTCAGATGTCAATCTGATTAACATTCTTTTCTTGATGAGTGATCTGCTCTTTCTCTTTGGAAGCTTTTAGAAATTTTTCTTTGTCTTTGATAATCCTGAATTTCACTATAATGAGTCAGAAACAGGATATTTGTTATCTATTATTTTTGGCATCCTAAGAATCCATTCAATCTTTTTTAAACTTTAGTTTTTTCCCTTCTTCTCTGGAAACTCCTATTTTCCAAATATTAGAACTTTCTGTCTCTGGTGGAATTTTTCAACCCCATCTTCCAGGAGCTTACTATTTCGATATTTGCCAATAAAAATTCTGCTATCTATGGCTTTCATTGTGTTTTCCTTCTTCAAGTGTACATATTATTTAGCTTTAAAATAAAAATTACATGTATACACAGTTAAGTAGAATTCAATAGCACCACAGATTCTGTTATGAAAAACAGTAGTCCCCAAGCCTTCTTTCTTCCTTCCTGGAAACTTTCACACTCAATTCTTAACTGATTATTTGTACTTATCTCTATATTTCTAAATAAAATGTGTCAGCTTTTATTTTGAGTTTTAGGCATTGTCTATTGACTTGACAATTTGGAAGAAAAAAGTTTACTGCTCTTTTACCCTTCTGTCCCATAACCCTTCCCTCTTCAACACACATTTTCTATCCCCCCTCCCATCAATGTGGTTAGAGAGTAATTTTGGTTATAAAATATGCATTATTTACATTATTGCATCTTTAAAAGCTGGACCATGTAATATATTATGATTACATTTGCTGCATAACAACTGTATTTTCTATGAGATTAATAACTGTATTTATTTTATTTATTTAATTTTCCATGTCTTGTCAATAACCAGCTATCTGGGGGCATCCCTCAGCCCAGTCCAGTTGACACATAATACTAACCATCACAGGTACTAAAGCCTTCAACAATCCTTATTTCTCTACTTTGCTAAGACCTGCTAAGTTTCAACATAGACCCCAAATGGTCTGTGGATCACCACTAAGTGAGCTCACCTACTTTTAAGGCTTTCACTAATTTCTATAAATTAGCAACTATTGAATCTTTATCTTTAGCCCAGCCCTGTTTCTTAAATTTAAGACTCACATCCAGCAAGCCACCTACCGATAGTTACATTCTCTAAGTATCTCAAACCGACGTCTTCCCCATCAGAGCTATCCTTTTTTATTTTCCATGGCAACAGGCCATGGGACATGCCTATTGTCACCTGTGACTTGTGAAAGGCAGCCTAGATTAGTGGTTAGAAATATGGATTCATGAGCCAGATTGCCTGGGTGGAGTTCCAGTATTAACACTTAATAGTTCTGTGACCTTGGGGGAGTTACTTGACCTCTCATTCACAAATAGGGATAAAACAGCAGTAGGGTTGTTATGGAGGATTCAATGAATTAATAAGTGCTTATAACGGAGCCTAGCATGTATTAAATATAAATAAATGAATAACCAAATAAACAAACCCATGTTAGAACCTTGAAAGCAACTGTTTGTGTTCTTCAACTTTAAACTCTCACTCATCGATTATATAACCCAGCTATTGATAACTACCAATAACTATCAATTTTGTCTTCTATTTATCTGTTAAAGAACTTTCAAGACTACAAACTCCCTAAAGACAATGACCGTGTGTGTTTACTTGTGAGTTACTTCTAGTTCTTTGAATACCCACTACCAGGCATACATAGTGAGTGTTCAATATAATTTTGTTGAATGGTTTAATGAGTTATACATACCATATTGTATTATAATTTTTCTGATAATATAGATCCCCCACTAGATTGAATTTCTTAAATACTAGTACCTTCCTATATCACAGTGCCTGGGATATATTAGATATAATAATAATAAATATCTGTTACATGAATGATTGAATGAAGCATTTGGACAGGAGAAGGATTCAAGCCTAATAAGTTAGATGTCATAGTGGCACTGTTGCTCTGAGAAACACTTAAACTGTTGATGTTAATAAGGTAGAACTTAATGTTATGTTGGCTTTACTTGGTGCCAGTTTTTTAAAAAATAACAAGCATTTTACTCAGACAGACCGTTGAACGTAACTAAGACTTCTCAGGCACACTAAAGTAAAGCCAATTACCCTGACAACTAGGGGTACTTTCTGTTTGCTAGGCATTAATTCCCAGAGCTGTGGATGTATTTTTAGTAACAATTCAGATGGTAACACTTCTGGATCCTTCCATATAACCTGAAGAACCCTTCTCCAAAAATAAAATGTTATAATATTCCTTATTCCTGACCAAGAGGATCCATACTGTTATAATATTTATACTGTTATGTTGACTTATAACATTAAAGTACTAATGAGGAATAAAGTAAGACTATAAACTTTCTAGGTGATTAAAATATTGTATTACTGAATATAATAGATAAATACCTTGTTCTCGATAATGTACATGCTTGAGTGTATCTAAATATTATTATAACTTATAAGTAAGTGACTGGTAATTGGAGTATCTATAAAGTAAAGAAATATTTTTATTTTAAATCTTAATTAACTCTGTGCTATATGATGAGCAAAACACATATAGCATGTGCATTGTTCCAACAAAACAACAACTGACTTATCTGCTTTACAGAGAGAAGCCAAATAAATGGAGCAGAGTAACTGACACGAATGTTGACAATCATATTGGGATAATGCAGATAACAGATATACTGAATTACTCGTTATCTAACACATAAAATCACTCTAGGTTAGTAGTCACAGCAAACTATTTTATTTGTATTTTCCGTCACATTACCCAAGAAAAATTATCCTTAACATTGCCAAGGATTAGCATTCCAAATCCGTCACCAAGTATTTCTTAAATGTTTTAATTTTATGAAAATATTCCAGATGATATAAAGCTGGGCACCTCCTTTTGCTATGTTCATTACAGTTGTATGAAATAGGTGACTATTTTTACATTGCAGCATTTCCATACCATTTGCAATGCCATATTTTAAGTCCTTTTAAAAAGTCCAAGAAATTGTTATTTCTCTGCAGAAAATGATGATCCAGAATAAAAAATCATGCATTAAACAGTTAAAAAAAAACGCTACTTAATTTAATAAATTTATTTATTGCTCACTCACTCTGTGCCAGGAAATCTCTGAGGAGATAAAAAATGGACAAATATCAGCTGAACACACACACAATCACACACAGGGGTGTCTAATCTCTTGGTGCCATAAAAGAGGTTCAGTGGTGGTGGGAGCATTTTTAGAGAAAGGGGTGACAACTTTTAGTGTATAAGGAGAGAAATACCTCAGAGAGAAAGAACCAGGTGAAGAATGGACAAACACGTGACAGGTAGAGATGATGGGGAATTAGGGTCCTAGTGGAGGAGGTTCCACTGGGTAAAGCACAGAGGCAGGAACTATAAGCATGTAATATGGAAAAACAAATCTGACTCCATATTGGATCTGTTTCTTGTACTTTAACCTTTGTACTCTCTTGCTTCTGCTACAGGTTAAGAAAGTGACTATAGTCTGAAATATACAGGATAGCCCGTTCTCAAGGCTCTGACTTTTAAAGGTATAACACTTTCCCATTTGTACAGAGATAAAGTTGCAGAACAGAGAATAACGGTCGTCTTGCTGGAGGTTTACAGGAATACTGTGATCTTACCTACCCTGACAGCTGCAAGAACAAAGCCTTCTGACACCAAAAGGTTAGCAACAACCAACTACACCCTTCCCCTTTTAATATAAAAGAAGCCTGAATTCTAACTCGGGTAAGAAGGTTCTTTGGGACCCTAGCCCACCATCTTCTCTTTCTGCTGGCTTTCTGAATAAAGTTGCTATTCCTTGCCCCAATACCTCGTCTCTCGATTTACTGGCCTGTCGTTCGGTGAGCCAGTACAAGCTTGGACTCGGTAACAAGATCCGTAGCTCAGTTGGGGTGGACAATAAGGGCTGGATGTATGGGAAAGCAGTGGTAGGTAAGCCCGATTCATATTACTGACAGTCTTAAAGATCAGCCTAAGGAGTTTGCAACTGGATGACAAGCAAGGAGGAGATGTTATAAGTTAGAATATGTTTGAGTTCAAATATTTATTCAATGCTTGGGCATTGTACTAAGTTTTTCAAAAGACAATTTTTTAGAGAAGTTTTAGGTTCACAGCAAAACTGAGAAAAGTATACATATACCCCATATTGTCTCTGCCTCCCCCCACACACACAATGCACAGCCTCCCTCATTATCAGCATCCCCCACCAGAATGGTACATTTGTTACAACTGATGAAACTACCTTGACACATCATAATTACCCTAAGTCTGTACTTTATATTACAGTTCACTCTGGGTGTCGTACATTCTATGTGTTTAAACAAATGTATCATGACATGTATCTACCATTATAGAATCTCACAGCGTATTTTCACTGCCATAAAATCTTCTGTGCTCCACATTTTCCCCCTAACCTCTAGCAACCACTGATCTTTTTACTGTTTCCATAGTTTTGCCATTTCCAGAATGTCATATAGTTGGAATTACACAGTATATAGCCTTTTCAGATTAGCTTCTTTCACTTAGTAGTATGCACTAAAGATTCCTCCATGTCTTTCATGACTTGATGCTCACTTCCTTTGAGTGTGGAATAATATTCCATTGTCTGGATGTACCATAGTTTATTTATCCATCCACCTACTGAAGGACATCTTAGTTGTTTCCAAGTTTTGGCAATTATGAATAAAGCTGCCGTAAGCATCTGTGGGTAGGTTTTTAAAATTTATTTATTTATTTATTTATTTATGGCTGCACTGGGTCTTCACTGCTGCACACAGGCTTTCTCTCGTTGTGGCAAGCGGGAGCTACTCTTCGCTGTGGCGCGCAGGCTTCTCATTGTGGTGGCTTCTCTTGCTGTGGAGCATGGGCTTTAGGCACACGGGCTCAGTAGTTGTGGTGCACGGGCTTAGTTATTCCGCAGCATGTGGCATCTTCCCAGACCAGGGCTCGAACCCATGTTCCCTGCATTGGCAGGCGGATTCTTAACCACTGCGCCACGAGGGAAGTCCTGTGTGTAGGTTTTTGTGTGCACACACATTTTCTTCTCCTTTAGATATATACCAGAAAATGTGGGAGCTGGATCCTATGGCAAGAGTATGTTTAGTTTTATAGGAAACTGACAAACTGTCTTCCAAAATGGCTGTACCATTTTGCATTTCCACCAACAATGCATGACATGTCTGGCTCCACATCTTCTCCAGCATTTGCTGTTGTCAGTGTTCCAGATTTTGGCCATTCTAATAGGTGTGTAGTGGTATCTCATTGTTGTTTTAATTCGCATTTCCCTGATGACATTTGATGTGGAACATCTTTTCACATGCTTATTTGCCACCTGTATTTCTTCTTTGATGAGGTGTCTGTTAAGGTCTTTGGCCCATTTTTTAATTGGGTCATTTGCTTTCTTATTGTCAAGTTTTAAGAGTTCTTTGTGTATTTTGACTAACACTCCTTTATCAGATAGGTTTTTTGCAAATATTTTCTCCCAGTCTGTGGCTTGTCTTCTCACTATCTTGACAGAGTCCTTCATAGAACAGAATTTTTTTATTTTAACGAAGTCCAGCTTATCAATTATTTCTTTTATAGATCATGTCTTTGGTGTTGTATCTAAAAAGGCATTGCCATACCCAAAGTTATCTAGGTTTTCTCCCATGTTATCTTCTAGGAGTTTTATAGTTTTATATCTATAATCATGAAGGGTATTGGTCTACAGGTTTTGTTTTTGTTTTTGTTGTACTCTCTTTAGCTGGTTTTGGTACCAGGTTAGATAAGATTCAAAAAATGAGTTAGGAAATATTTCCTTCTCTTCTATCTTTTGGAAGAGATTGTGTCGAATTGGTGTTACTTCTTTAAATGTTTGATAGAATTTCTCGGCAAAACTATCTGGGCATGGGAATTTCTTTTTGGGGGGCTTATAAAACTATAAATTCAATTTCCTTAATAGTTACATGGCTATTCAGACAATCTGCTGTATATTGGATGAGTTGTAGCTGTTTGTGTTATTTAAGGAGTTGGTCAATTTTGTCTAAGTGGTCAAATGTATGTGTCGAGACTTGTTTGCAGTATTTCTTTATTATTTTTTTGGTATCTGGGGGGTCCACAGTGATATTGCCTATTTCATTCCAGATGTTTGTAATTTCAGTCTTCTCTCTGTCTCTTTCTCTCTCTTTCTCTTTTGACAGTCTTGCTAGAGATTTGTCAACTTTATTGAACTTTTCAAAAACCTGCTCTCTATTTCTCTACTATTTTTCTGTTTGCAAAGAATGCTTTTTAAATTATTGTTTAACCATTTCACACTAATTCAAAATGTACAAACAAGAATAGTATCATGAACACCTGTATATCCATCATCTACATTTAACTAATGTCAATGTTTGGCCAGATTTGCTGATCTTCTACATTTAATCAAATGTTCAGGTAAGGTTTTAGTCCACTCTAATCAAATTCACTCCCTCCTCCTTCAGAAATATATACAATTTTCTTAAGATATATATCCTTCCTATCCATGTTTTCAACAATTTTACAATTTGTGTAATATAATAATTTGTGTAAATGTTTACAGATAATATGTTGTGTTAGTTTTTGTGTTTTAAAACTTTATATGAAAAGCCTTCTCCATATATCTTTTGATGGAGGCATGGATAAAGAAAAACACTTGTATATTATAAGAAAAACTCTACCAAAATGATATAAAATAGCAACTGATATTTGGCCTTCATTTTGGAGATACAGAAGGGTAGGATGGGGACCAAGGTGAACGTGAAAGCATGTGTTCTCTCTAAAAGGGAGCCACTTCCAAGTTTCAGCCTGCTGTTGCCTACTGTAGGGGAGGAATTACAAACCTTTTTCTTTCATTTTTGTTAAAGAGTCTGAAAACTCTTCCTTGAAGAACCTTAAAATTTTGAAAAATTTTACTTAAAAATAATTTTTCTGAGTTGTAGTCATGTTTATGCATTTACTTCCAAATCATTAACTTTATTGCTCAATAGTATTCCTTGGTATCAACATACAATTTGTTTATTAATTTTCCTATTGATGGATGTCAAAGTTGTTTCTAAGTTTTAAATATTATGAATAATACCTAAACAATTATCCTTACTTATTTCTCCTTATGTGCATAAGAGAGTTTCCACATAATGAGAGAGCTCTATATCCCTAGAAGTAGAATTATTGGATTACAATGTATGTACGTCTTCACATTTATTAGAAACTTTAAAATTGCTCCCCAAAGTGGTTTTAACTAATTCACATTTCCAAAGCAGTATAGCAGAGTTCACTCTCTTCCTTAACCTTTGACAAAACTTGGTATTGTAAAGCTTCTTAAATGTTGCCAATTTCATGGTTATAAAATGGTATTTCACTGTATTAATGTGCATTTTGTTGACTACTGGTGAGGCTGAGCATCTTTTTGTATATTTACAGGCCATTCAGTCATTTGCTGTTAACTTACTGATTTGGAAGAACTTTTTATGGATTCCAGGCACTTGACTTTATCAAAAGTCACATTTTAATACCTTCTCCCATACTGCAGGTTGTCTTACAATATACCCCCGTAATGTGGCTTACTTTTATTAAAATTTGAATAGAGATAAATGTGCAAATATTTTCTGTTATGGTCATGGTCTTCCTGTCTTTAGAAATTCTTTCTTATCTTGATGTCTTCTAAAAGTTTTAGCTTTCGCTGCAAAAGAGTTTAGTTTTAATGCACTGGCAATTTATTTTTGATATGCTCTAAGATGAGTACCTATTTTTTTTTCTCCTGTATGATGGTCAGTTATTAACTTGGTCATGTGCCGAACTTCTGCACATGCATGTGCCTTTCTGGGCTTTCTATCTTGCTCATTAGATTATTTGTCCATCTTTGCCCTGATAAATAATACATGCTGTTTTCTTTATTATACTTTTATTATAGGTTTGATGTCTGGCAAAGTAAGTTTTCTCTTTTCATTTTCCACAAAATTGTTTGGCCAGTTCTTGGAACTTTAGTCTTTCATATGAATTTTAGACTCAATTTACCTGGTTGCATATAGAATTCTGTGGGATTTTTATTTTATTGCATTACATTTCTATATGAGTTAGTGTAGAATTAACGTAATTTCAGCATGGATTCACCCCATTAGTGAACTTAGTACATCTTGACATTTAGTCAGATCTTCTTTTATGTCCTTCAACAATGGGTGCAATTTTCTCAACAAAAGTCTTGCTCATCTTCTGGTAGGTTCCTTTTGATTGTTGTTACTATTATTTTCTAATTAATTTCTACTTGTGTACTGGAAAGCTATTAATTTTTGAAAGTTGGTCTTGCATCCAAGAACATTATTGTCCTCTCTTATTAATAAAAGTTTATGCACACCTTTTGATTTTCTTCTTCATTCAATCATGTTGCCTGAACACAAAATTTTTGCCTCTTTTATTTTTTTTACACTTTTTATCTCCTTATATTGTCTTATTGTAAGAACCTCTGGTACAATACATATTGTACTGGACCTAACAGTCATAGTTGTCTTCCTCTTGACTTTGATAGGACTGCTTCTAAAATTTTACTGTTTGCTATGGAGTTTACTATAGGTTTTTGCTAAATATACTTTATAAGGTTAGGGCAATTTTCTTCTATTTCTTGTTTTCTTGATTTTATTTTTAAAATCATAGTTGAATATCTATTATATCAAATCCTTTTTTCTGCATCTTATGAAATGCTAACACAATTCTTCTCCTTGATCCGTTAATGCAGTTAATTCCATTGATAAATCTTCTGATAGCTAACCATTCTTTCATGCCAGCAGCACTTTGTTTTGTTTTAAATACACGGTTGGAAATTAGAGTGCTTTTAACTCAAGATTATGTGCATTTCATGTGTTCTACAAGAGATATAATCATTTTCTCAGGCTCAGAACTTTTTGATTGCTGTAATTAGGCAAGATTATGAAACTTTCACTGTTACATCAGTAATTTGAATGAAAGTGGTTTTATTTAAATCAATATAATTTAATGAAAAACACATATTTTAGTTTTAGTTTAGGTTAAATGTTTCCCCTATTGCTAATATTTGGTTTTAAATTACTCAATTAGGCTCTTTTTATATAGGAGATTGCATTAAACACACATACACATACACAATATTTAAATATAATTTCTTGTAATTTTACGATCTATCTTGTCTGCTACAATAACATCAGAATCTCTAGCTCAAGACTCAAGTTAACTCTTTCTTCACATATAATGTTGGGTTATCTAGATCCTGGGAGAAGCAGGATATCAGTAATATTCCTCTCTTCTCATGTCTTTCTCAATAAAATGGCACAGAGGTTTCCTTTGACTGCTTGAAAACTGAAAACATATAAACAGTTTTCCAGAGTTTACGAAGCTGCATTAATTTTAGTGCAAATCCCTGTTATTAAAATTCTAAATAATGTTTATAAATCTTTATAAAGGGAGGTTTCCTTCAGGATTCTGTAGCATTTCTAAATACATTCTTTCTATTAAGTTGAACAAAAATATAATTTGATCTACAGAAAGATTAAAACACAGGATTAATATTAAGAAGTGATCAATGTCATGTAAAATCCCTAAGTGTAAAATAGTAGATATTCCATTTTACCCTTATTTTACAGTATCAGAAAGTATTTGAATTAAATTACTTTAAAGCAAGCATTATTACTATCAGTACGAATCATCAGCCTATGATTAGAATGAATAGGAAAAAAGATGCCTGGAACCATCACTGATTTCAACTTTTATTCTTGCTGAATTATATGAGTAATGACTACTGAATTTGGCCCAAGAAATGGAAATCATAGATGTATTAAAGAAAATTAGTAAATAGTTTTGCAGTCTGCAAAACAAAGCATCATGAGATAAAATTATCCATATTCTGATTTTTATTGGGCTTTGGTCAAGAGTAGTGAATTGTGAATTGATAAAATACCATTTATTTTCTAATATCATTAATATTCTAAATAATTCTCACTCAAAATCAAAACCATTTTAAGAAATCTTAGGGATGAATAAAGCACATTCTATGCATCTTAATCTAAAGAATAAGTAGAGAATGTTTTACGTACTTAAAACATAGGTAAATGTGAAGCATACTGAAATTCTCTGCTCCGTGAATTAAGGGTGTTGAGCTTGCTCTCTTGTATGATATCTGTCCGATCTAATATTGCTTAAGCTCTGGATAAGATCGAATTTATCTTTAATATTTGAAAAGAGGAAGAAGTACGACCGACATGACAGAAATCTAGAACAGCGCTGTCAACTAGAATTTTCTGCAGTGATGGAAATGTTCTATATCTGCCCTGTCCAATACAAGAGCCACCAATGACATGAAAATATTGAGCACTAGAAATGTGGTAGTAGTATAATAAAGGACTGCATTTTACAATAAAGTAGTATAATAAAGGACTGCATTTTACATTTTAATTAATTTTAATTAACTTAATCTTATGTACAAATATTACATGTTGACTAGGGTTTAGTATTTTGGACAGTGCAGGCCAAGAATCTTAGGTTTTCCAAATTTGTTATTAAAGCCATAATCTGTTTTTATAATTTCAACATAACTCTTGCTTCTATAAAATGGGTATCAAACTTGAAGTTCAAATATTATCTATTATTAAAACTTACCAAGTAAACTTTTCACATATATGGATTAACTTCACCTTTTAACTAGCATCTGGTCCCAAACTAGAAAGATTCTGGACAGAGCAAATGATGAAGATTTTTATTCTACATAGAAAAAGCTGGGAAACAACTAGTGTATTTGAAGGATATATTTCTACTAGTTTCCATGCCAACAGAATTTTGATTATTGTGATATTTGACGGTAATTAAAATAATGAAACAAATATGGAATACCCATTCTCAAAGCATTTTTATTTTCTGGTAATGTGAAAAATCCCCAACTAGGATTGGTTGTTGATAACTTCCTTTAAGTAAAATTTTCACCAGGCCAACATATAAGAGAACTCAGAAGACCAGAACTATAACTTTATATTTAAAACATATTAATTTCTTTTTAATTTGGACTCTTCACTGAGCTCCGTATTTTCAAGGGAATTAAACTGTCCTATAAAATTACACAGCTATGTATTACATTGACATTTTAAGAGCTAGAAATAATAAGAAACCACAATTTTACCGTGCAAATGACTAGTTATAAAATCTTTTATGTAAATCTCTTCATTGCTTAGTATTTAAATTATAAATTAAAAATTGATGAAACATTATTGCACATACTCTATATGGAGGGTAAAAGAGAACAAGAAATAATTTTCTCAGACCCCAAACTCAAAAGCTAGATTCTACATTTTATCTTTTCAAAAATATTTCTATAAATAGTTTTATCCCAGAATAAGAAATAGTATATAATTACATAATTTATTATGTTTAGCAGTTTTTTTGCAACTGAATTTCAGACATTAAGTATTGTCTAGACTTTCTCTAATATTTCTTAATATTATGTACATATATATACACACACATAATTACATATATAATTAAGACCAACATAGAATCCCTTTATTAATATTGCTTAAATGACATCATTAGTCATTTCATGCGCACACATATACACACATACACATGGCTAAAATATTTTGGAATGCCAAAATATAATTTTCAAAAATTTAAAAACATGACTCATACAAATATAAAATGAACACATGTCAAAGATTTTTTAACCCATTAAAGAGTAAAACAGCAGAACAGTAAGCTGATTAAGTGGTGAATTTTATGAACAGCAGTTTACATCATCAGTAAGGAAAGGAGCTCTGAAGTAAGTGAAATAAGTTGGATAAGTTAGAGACAAAACTGATTAATGTCCTATAGAACAATGAAACATAATATTTGTGGCTACCTTTTCTACTGTAAAGAAGTGATTTGCATCTCTCTCGGACAAAAATATACAATTTCACGTTAACTTACAAAGCTGGGCCTTAATCAATAGTAAATAGTAAGTGCAACAAAAGTACATCCCCTACAGCAGGGGTCCCCAACCTCCAGGCTGCAAGGTTAGGAACTGGGCCGCACAGCAGGAGGTGAGCGGCAGGTGGATGAGCGAGTGAAGCTTCATCTGCCCCTCCCCATCACTCCCCAATGCTCCCATTACCGCCTGAACCATTCCCCCCCACCCCCCATCTATGGAAAAACTGTCTTACACAAAACCAGTCCCTGGTGCCAAAAAGGTTGGGGAGCACTGCCCTACAGAATTAAATAGTCCTTGGATGCCATTGAAAGGACATGCAGCCATTCTTTTTCTTATTCTCAAGTTTTGGATACTTTTTTTTTTTTAACAGAAAGGAAGTACTACATTTTAGAATTTTTTTTTAAGTAGAACACTTTATTATAATAAAAAGCAATAGATTATTTCTTTGGGAGCTCTTGGGAGATAAATAAGTTCATTTTGTAATTTATGAGGTAAGTTTTTACTGAAGCTGATAACCTTGGAAAACAGAATTCTTTATATTTCAATATCATAAAAGAAAGAATTCGGGAATCCTTTCATTTATAAGTGTTGATAAAACTAGCAGTCAAGTCTGTATACACGATAATGTAGAACACGATCCTTCCAGTTTTCTGCCAGTGATACAAATACCATTGTAAAGACACTTTGCTGCCATGTATCAGACTAAGACTCTCTAAAAACTAAAAAGATTATTTGGCAAATTTCAATTTCTTGGGTGCAAAATTTAAAACTGGAATATACCCATAATATTAGAAGCACCAACCTCCCTCTCTTCCTTTCTCCCTCCCTCGCTCCTTCTTCTTTCCTTTCTTTTTCTTCCTTCATTCCTTCCTTCTTCCCTCCCTCCCTCCCTTCCTGAACACTCCCACTACAGAAATTTTTGGTACTGTGGTGAAAGAGCACAGGTATCTAACTCCCTTGCACCTCCTCTTCTATCCAGCAATCCCAGGGAAATGTCCAATAGAATAATAAAAACAAAGAAACAAGCAAAGAAAAAAGTGGGGAAACCTGGGTATTAGTTTCCATTGCTGCTGTAACAAATTAGCACAAACTTAAGTGGCTTAAAATAACATAAACTTAATTATCCACAGTTCTGCAAATCAGAAATCTAATACAGGTTTCACTGAGCTAAAATCAAGATGTTGGCAGGGCTGCATTTCTTCCTGGAGACTCTGAGAGAATTCAATTCCTTGCCTTTCTCTGACTTTTCTGATTAAAGCACCTTTCCTTTCTACTGACACTTGCCTCTTGAATTATTGGCTTTTGAGCAGTGAGCAGCCAAACCTGAGTTCTGTAACAACAGCTTCTTTACTTTTAAGCACCCATGTGATTAAATTGGAGCCACCTAGATAATCCAGGCTAATTTCCCAATCTCAAAGTTCCAAACTTAATCAGATCTTCAAAGTGTCTTTTGCCATGCAAGGTAACATACTCACAGGTTCCTGGTACCTGAACACCTTTGAGGGACCATTATTCTGCCAACCATGACCTACATCCATGCTGAAAAGATTGAAGGTTACTATCTTCAGACCCTAAACTTCAGGGACTTTCTGCCAGAGCTATGCAGGGGCACCCAGATTAAAGAGGTTTATGTTCTCCTTCTTGTGAAAATGTGGGGGTGCTTGGGAAATAATTTGAGGAAACCCGAACAGCCCATAATTTGGTGAGGGGAGGGCAAAGTCATCGAGCAGGGGTCATGACAAGCAAGTCAGCAAACAAATGAAAAACACAATGGCAGGTGTTTCTCCAAGAAGAAACCCTGCACAGGCTGAGTTTCTTTCTGAAGTGGGAAGTTGAAGGAACAGAAAACCCCCAGGAAGGGTTTTTCCCATATTGGATGGTGGCACAAAGTTCTCTCATGAATTTTTCCAGAGATGCAATGCAATTCCATTTAAAGTAATGAGGGATGTATCTGCAATATTAGATATTAAAACATATTGTAAACTTAAAAGAGTGAAAACAAGACATGGAAGGAGGCGAGAATAGTCAGAAGGCCGACAAGAATTCGGCATAAGAAAAATGGTATGTTTAAAAAAAACTGTGCTAACACTATTAAGATTTGGGCCTATTTCAATTTTCTTCCTTTATGATTGTTTCTCCTTTCTATATTTTTAAGAATAAATCTGAATTATAATGTAACATATATAGCATACTTTATCAAAGTGCAAAATCACATGGCAACCATATCTACACACGTCACAAACATACATACACAAATGTTACACTTTGATTAAAGAATTTAAGTAGGGTTTTCTTAGATGTCACTTGTCAAATTTAAAGAATATTGAGGTATGTATAACATAAAAAAGGCAAGAAACAAAGCCTCCCATGGCTCAGAAGATTGGATTGTAGAAAGATTACCATATACTGCCCAACATTTTAGGTTTCTCTGTTTTTCATCAAAGCAGATCTGGCAGAGAAACACATGTTTTCAGTTTTGCTCTGTGAAAAGATAATCTTCATTTTGGTATTCATTATGCACGATGTATGCAAAATGCAATGAGCCAACTGACTCACACTTTGGTGTCATGCAAATAAAACCTAAACACAAGAAAGTGTAACATCTAGTAAAATGTGCATAAAACCACAAAGGCTAAGATAAGAAAATGGAGAGCTAAGGAATGCAATTAGCACATTCACTGAGGGCAACTAGTGGGATTTGGAGATGAGCCTTACAAATATGAATTTATGCTTTTGGCTAGGAATGTCACATTTATAGGCAAATATAGGCTCACATTTGCAGAGCAGTTTCTGTACTTGATTAAAAAAATGAAAGTGAAAGCTCCTATGAAAATAGGTGGATGGCCGGTGTATAAGTTTGTCAAAATGTGATCCCAAAAAAGTAGAGCATGTGCTTCATGATTTTTGATATTTCAAATAGTGTTTAGGATCTTTTCTAATACTTGAGAAAATATTATTCAATCATTCAACATTTAATAATTTAGGTAAGAATCATGCTTTCTTCATAAAAATATAGAGATTGATTGTTTTTTTCCCCAGAATAGTAGACGATTGAATATATTTGTGTGATATACACATGGTTATTTATGGAGTGATCATTTTTGTCACTTGGATGGGTAGGCATCTTTTAATCAATGGTAGTGTGTAGGCATGCAAAATCAGTTTGACTATTTTGTCTAAGTGACAAATTAGAATTGATTATGAAACCCACAGACCTCAGATATTTAGATTACTAATGCTAGCAGACTATTAGGTAGTCAATTATTCCAAGCAGTTAAATTGGCTTGGGTTGCTGAGACATAACCAGGAACTAGTATGACAATGAAGATTACTATTTCGGAGCTCAGACTCAAGGGTGGTAGAGTAGTGGGAACATGGAAAATGCCAGGGTAGCAAGAGTGCACTGGTTTTCTCAAGGATAAGAAAGTCGCTGGAAGGAAAAGGATGGAAGATAATTTTTTCTAAAGTCAGGCCTATATGCAAAAAAGTCAGTCTATTTCAGCAGGTCTTGAACTTTTTGGATTTGTTTCACTACTTAGAGTGATTACCACATGATCACATTCACAGTGTAACAACATTTCCCAGTCTATAAATGCAGCCATAGTCATCCCGGGATTCAAGAGGTTGACATTTAGCACTGAGTCTCTGCTTTAGAATAACTGATAATTGCAGATAAATGCTTTCTTAAAACCCCAAGTGACAAAAATCTGGAATTTACTAAGGAACCCCCCATGTTACTTTGAAGCCAGTTTGAAAACACACTGACCAGCTTTTATTTCTTCCCCTCCCCTCAGAAAGTCCTAACCTGCTCCAGAGCAAAGTATAGAACTTCTTTGTTCCATATTCCATCTGACAGACATCTCAGGGACCATATGCATCCTTAGCTGTAACCAAACACATTATACCTTTTACACATTGCTGAAAATTTGGCAGCACACTCAGGAAACATTTGTGGTACATCCCCAAATGCCCCAGCATGCCAGTGGAGGGCAACTTATTCATTTGATCATTTCAGTCACATAAGAGGCAAACAAAAATGTTTGACAAATAGGACCTGAAATGTAGGAAGGAAGGAAGGAAGGAAGGAAGGAAGGAAGGAAGGAAGGAAGGAAGGAAGGAAGGAAGGAAGGAAGGAAGGAAGGAAGGAAGGAAGGAAGGAAGGAAGGAAGGAAGGAAGGAAGGAAGGAAGGAAGGAAGGAAGGAAGGAAGGAAGGAAGGAAAGAAAGAAAGAAAGAAAGAAAGAAAGAAAGAAAGAAAGAAAGAAAGAAAGAAAGAAAAGAAAAGAAAAGAAAAGAAAGAAGGAAAAGAAAGAAGGAAAAGAAAGAAAGAAAAAGAAAGAAAGAAAGAAAGAAAGAAAGAAAGAAAGAAAAGAAAGAAAGAAAGAAAGAAAGAAAGAAAAGAAAGAAAGAAAGAAAAGAAAGAAGGAAAAGAAAGAAGGAAGAGAAAGAAAGAAAGAAAGAAAGAAAGAAAGGAAAGGAAAGGAAAGGAAGGAAGGAAGGAAGGAAGGAAGGAAGGAAGGAAGGAAGGAAGGAAGGAAGGATGGAAGGAAGAAAGAATGAACAAGTAACCGCTAGCTGACACAGGTTTGGAGGAGGAAAAGGCATTGGTGGGGGCAATAATGAAACACAATTTTGAGTTTGAAATGCTCCCATAGAGTTCTCTATGCTGCAATTTCTTTTAATTGACACTGGAGCATATCCAAGTGTTTGTTGTCGATGTGTTTTTATATGGTAGAAGGGTGCAATCTGTGAGCTACGAGAGGATCGTGACAGCTGGTAATTTATTTCCAGCTTATTAATATTTTCCAAGTATATCTTTGAAAATTATTTGTTTAGGAGGAACTGAGTAGTTAGATAAAATTCCCTATTTAGAGCTTTGTACTCAATGTGAGTTTGAGTTCTAGTTCTACAAGGGACTAGCTGTGTACCCTTGGGCATGATACTTAGAATCTAGGCCATAGCTTTCATTTTTGTAAGATGTGGTTAATTAAGACCTACCTTACAGGGATACTGAGAAAATTAAGGCAAATCATACATGGAAAGGACTCAGCACAGTACCTGCAAATAATAAACGCTCAACAAATGTAACCTGCTATTATTATTCAGCCTAGTTTGACTACATTCAGATATTTAAATGCTCATGAGGTAAAGAAAATATAAATATCATTCTGACATCATATGATGACCAAATTCAGGATGTCACAGGTCCCAAGAAGGTTATATTAACAGAGTAATGATGAGCAACTATTAGGACACAGTTTGAGAAAGAAAAACACATAAATAAAAATTATTTTGTATAAAAGACATCTATCATTTAATCTAGGATTTATGAGAGCCCAGGCACCTACATCTGTTCTTTCAGTTCTTCCCTGCAACGTTTCCATATATCCTAAGCAGTGAGGAAAGGCCATGGGAGTCTCACGATTATGTGAAGCAAAATGAAGAATGTAAGAATAATTATTGCTTTTCATTACTGACTAACTGTTGAATCCATTTGGCAGGTATCTGTTTCCTGCATCCACAAGTATTCAGAAAGTAGTTCCATATTTCATACATGAAAAAGTCTAGGAACACAAACAGATGTTTCTGAAGAACAGGGTTCTTTTGCAAAGACATGTTGAAATACAGGGTAAGGACTTGGAATACTTGAGAAAATGAAGTAGGATAAACAGGTTCTTGTGAGAGAAGAGGGACTAAGCATGACATAACTAGGGTCCAGAAACCCACTATAGACAGCAACACGATGGAGAGTTGAACACAATGGAAAGTGACCACCAAGGTCACTGGTCATTCCAGCAGGTATAAAACTGGCCCAAGGATAAGCTTTGTTTAGACTCTAGATGTGATAGAGTCCTCTCTCAGGTCACTGACTGCTAGCTTTTTTTTTTTTTTAAACATCTTTATTGCAGTATAATTGCTTTACAATGGTGTGTTAGTTTCTGCTTTATAACAAAGTGAATCAGCTATACATATACATATATCCCCATACATCCTCCCTCTTGTGTCTCCCTCCCACCACTCTAGGTGGTCACAAAGCACAGAGCTGATCTCCCTGTGCTATATGGCTGCTTCCCACTAGTTATCTATTTTACATTTGGTAGTATATATAAGTCCATGCCACTCTCTCACTTTGTCCCAGCTTACCCTTCCCACTCCCCATGTCCTCAAGTTCATTCTCTACATCTGCGTCATTATTCCTATCCTGCCCCTAGGTTCTTCAGAACCATTTTTTTTTTAAGATTCCATATATATGTGTTAGCATACGGTATTCGTTTTCCTCTTTCTGACTTACTTCACTCTGTATGACAGACTCTAGGTCCATCCACCGCAGTACAAATAATTTCATTTCTTTTTATGGCTGAGTAATATTCTATTGTATACATGTGCCACAACTTCTTTATCCATTCATCTGTCGATGGACACTTAGATTGCTTCCATATCCTGGCTATTGTAAATAGAGCTGCAATGAACACTGTGGTACATGACTCTTTTTGAATTATGGTTTTCTGAGGGTATATGCCCAGTAGTGGGGTTGCTGGGTCATATGGTAGTTCTATTTTTAGTTTTTTAAGGAACCTTCATACTGTTCTCCATAGTGGCTCTATCAATTTACATTCCCACCAACAGTGCAAGAGGGTTCCCTTTTCTCCACACCCTCTCCAGCATTTATTGTTTGTAGATTTTTTGATGATGGCCATTCTGACTGGTGTGAGGTGATACCTCAGTGTAGGTTTGATTTGCATTTCTCTAATGATTAGTGATGTTGACCATCCTTTCATGTGTTTGTTGGCAATCTGTATATCTTCTTTGGAGAAATGTCTACTTAGGTCTCCTGCCCAGTTTTGGATTGGGTTGTTTGTTTTTTTGATATTGAGCTACATGAGCTGCCTGTAAATTTTGGAGATTAACTCTCTGTCAGTTGTTTCACTTGAAAATATTTTCTCCCATTCTGAGGGTTGTCTTTTGGTCTGGTTTATGGTTTCCTTTGCTATGCAAAAGATTTCAGGTCTCATTAAATCCCATTTGTTTATTTTTGTTTTTATTTCCATTTTGCTAGGAGGTGGATCAAAAAGGATCTTGCTGTGATTTATGTCATAGAGTGTTCTGCCTATGTTTTCCTCTAAGACTTTGATAGTGTCTGGCCTTACATTTAGGTCTTTAATCCACTTTGAGTTTATTTTTGTGTATGGTGTTAAAGAGTGTTCTAATTTCATTCTTTTATATGTAGCTGTCCAGTTTTCCCAGCACCACTAATTGAAGAGTCTGTCTTTTCTCCAGTGTATACTCTTGCCTCCTTTATCAAAAATAAAGTGACCATAGGTGCGTGGGTTTATCTCTGGGCTTTCTATCCTGTTCCATTGATCTATATTTCTGTTTTTGGGCCAGTATCATACTGTCTTGATTACTGTAGCTTTGTAGTATAGTCTGAAGTCTGGGAGCCTGATTCCTCCAGCTCCATTTCTCTTTCTCAAGATTGCTTAGGGTATTTGGGGTCTTTTGTGTTTCCACACAAATTGTGAAATTTTTTGTTCTAGTTCTGTGAAAAATGCCATTGGTAGTTTGATAGGGATTGCATTGAATCTGTAGATTGCTTTGGGTAGTAGAGTCATTTTCACAATGTTGATTCTTCCAAACCAAGAACATGGTATATCTCTCCATCTGTTTGTATCATCTTTAATTTCTTTCATCAGTGTCTTATAGTTTTCTGCATACAGGTCTTTTGTCTCCTTAGGTAGGTTTATTCCTAGTTATTTTATTCTTTTTGTTGTAATGGTAAATGGGAGTATTTCCTTAATTTCTCTGTCAGATATTTCATCATTAGTGTATAGGAATGCAAGAGATTTCTGTGCATTAACTTTGTATCCTGCTACTTTACCAAATTCATGGATTAGCTCTAGTAGTTTTCTGGTAGCATCTTTAGGATTCTCTATGTATAGTATCATATCATCTGCAAACAGTGACAGCTTTACTTCTTCTTTTCTGATTTGGATTCCTTTCATTTCTTTTTCTTCTCTGATTGCTGTGGCTAAAACTTCTAAAACTATGTTGAATAATAGTGGTAAGAGTGGACAACCTTGCCTTGTTCCTGATCTTAGTGGAAATGTTTTCAGTTTTTTACCATTGAGAATGATGTTGGCTGTGGGTTTGTCATATATGGCCTTTATTAAATTGAGACTGTGATTAAAAATCTTCCAACAAACAAAAGCCCAGGATCAGATGGCTTCACAGGCGAATTCTATCAAACATTTAGAGAAGAGCTAACACCTATCCTTCTCAAACTCTTCCAAAATATAGCAGAGGGAGGAACACTCCCTAACTCATTCTATGAGGTCACCATCACCCTGATACCAAAACCAGACAAAGATGTCACAAAGAAAGAAAACTACAGGCCAATGTCACTGATGAACATAGATGCAAAAATCCTCAACAAAATAGTAGCAAACAGAATCCAACAGCACATTAAAAGGGTCATACACCATGATCAAGTAGGGTTTATTCCAGGAAAGGAAGGATTCTTCAATATACACAAATCAATCAATGTGATACACCATATTAACAAATTGAAGGATAAAAACCATATGATCATCTCAATAGATGCAGAAAAAGCTTTCAACAAAATTCAACACCCATTTATGATAAAAACCCTCCAGAAAGTAGGCATACTGGGTTCTTCTTTTACTTATCCATCTTCTGCTCACAGGCTATGGGAAAATATGAACTTCAAAGCTGATCTTTCATTTTCCAAGGAAGATTGAAGCTTACAAAATAAAATGCCACAGTCTCCCATGTTCAGTGACAACACCTTTGAAAGGATGAATTCTGTTAGTTGAGTAGCTCCTTGCTGTGCCTGTAGCTTCTTAAACATCATGAAGTTGTTGTTTTTGTGCTTATTTTTAAAGAAGCTAACTTAAGAAAAGTGGAAGGTGTAGTTCTTCTTCATTTAAAAAATAAAAGTATAGTTTAAAATAACAAGATTCATGTATTTCTGATTAATTTACATAAAGGAATTCATAGCCATGCAAAGTTTAAAGAGTTTTAAGGACCTTTTAACAATTCTGACAGGTTGTTTTTTCATTGTAAAGTCTGTTTCATCCTATAAATTAGTCCAACCTTAACTCTCATGCCAAAGAGGGAAAGATGTATCTTAACACATCAACCAACTATGTTACTCCCAGGGTCCAGCTCCTTGCCTTCCAATAAAAGAATAGTGCTTCAAGAAAATTAGCAATTCTTTTAAATCAAAACAGGACTTTACTGCGTTTCTTATTATATCAACATTAGTAATCACTGCAATACACTTTCCAAGCTGGATATTTAAGTTTAAAACCTAAAATATAATAGAAATACACACATTCTTTCTGATATTCTATCCTGACCTAAATGAGAAGTTATTTTTAAAACACTGTTAGCCTAAAATTAACCTAAAGCTAATTTTCAAATGCAAAAATAGTGCAAATAATCTTGCATATTCTAGTTTTTAGAATCTAGAAGCAAATCTTTCTCTTTGATCTTAATAATAATAATTTATATAAATTGTACAATAACTGTCAATACTTTTTGGTAGAGTCAAAGAAATTAAAATTTTAGGGTTAGAGAGATTTCTTTAAAAATACTAAATGCAACCTTCCTCTGTGATAAGCAAGGTAAGAGAGTTGCAGACAGTACGGGCAGTGCCTGGATCTCGACTTACTCCATGTTTCAGTCATTTATTTACCTTTTGCTCAATTTCCAAAAGTGTAATTAATCCTTCAGCATGAATAACACGATAAAAATTATATTCTACTGAGAAAAATGCACTATGATTAGAAACTGAACTATATTTATGGAAAACTAGGTCCATAGGCAAGAGAGAGGGGAAAGAGAGACTGAGCTTTATCGAGCTATTTTATTGCTATATTACCAACACGGTTGGTCAGCCAAGCTGTTTGTCATTTGTCTTTCCTTCATAAGCCAAAAAAGCAGTAGGTTCTACATGGACCGAACCACAGGTAGGATGCTGACTTATTTGATATAGGAATGATTTTTTCAAGAAGGTTGAGTAGTCACTACATGTCATGGATTAGTGAATAACATATAAGCAAGTACAAATTTTACAGAGTTACATAAGTCCGGGTATAGGTAATTAAAATGACTTAAAATGAACTGAGCTGCCAGGAAGAAAGTAAGCCTTTCTGGGTCCAGATGAGATTTCTAATTCAGCTGTATAGTTACATATGGTCTTAGTTGGGTTCTGCTGGAACTCTGAGACTAGAATTTGAGGTGCAGGTAGCTTATCTGGGAAGTGATCCTAGGAAGCATGAGTCCAGAAGTGGGTAAGTGAGACAGGGAAAGCAAGACAATCTATGATGTGCTTAATAAGCAGGTTACCGCTGTGGTCAATTGTGACTCAATCCCACTGGAGACTTTCGGGGGATGAGGTTGTCATATCTGGGGATGGGGGAGCTGGAGTTTGTTTGTCATTGGCTGTGAGCTGCTCCCAGAGTTATTAGCTCCTCAGCACTTCTGGACTTTCCTCCTCTTGGCTGTGACTAGAGAAAATCCTAATGGGTGTGGGTGGCACATGCTTGGTTGTACTACACACGTGTGTATGTGGCAGTGTCTGATTAATTAGCACCTTTAGACGAGCGATAATGCAATGGGGATGTCTGTATTTACCAGGTTCTACCCGTAGCAACAAAACAATATGATAGCAAGATAGTCTCAGAATGTGGGAATAAAGTGGCTGTGAGGGTGATATTATGGAAAATTATAGTGGGCAATAATAGGTTCCTCCAATCCATTTGCTATGGTGTAGCTTGAGGTGAAGTCTAACTCTAACATCACGGCTAAGCCTGCTGATGCAGATTAAACTGCATGATCATAACTAAGGAAGCACGGAATCAGTCAAATTGAGGTGGTTAGCGCACAAAAAAATTGAAGCACAGTGTGGAAGGAGAAGTAGTTGGCAGTGCTCCCGTGATACTCTACCTTGACTGAGGCTGGAATTTCTGCCAGTAATGATGCAGGTCAAACTGCGAGCTCCTTTTGCTCTAATCCATGCTCCCCAAATAGCATTCTGAGTTTAATCTGGCTTCCCAGATAGACTGCACTCCAAAGGGAAGAGGTACGAGACAGAGGATATGGATGCCTGACCATTTTGTTTTTCATTACAAAGAAGTGAATCTTTAAGAACTAATCTGATCCTGACCTTTGGGATTGATAGTATGATATTGGTCATGACAAAGTCAAGCTTCTGGGCCTGTATCATGGTGACTCCATCAATATATTGTGAGACTTCCAGGCGTTAGCCTCTGTGGGACTCTCTGGTCAGCATTTCTCTGGCATAACCTCTGTAACTCTCAGCAATGGAGACCTGGTTTCAGGAACCAGACTGCAGAACATTGATGTCTCTACTTGAATTTCTATAAACCCTTTATTCATGTGTAGAAAATCAGATTTCAACAGTGGCCACCGTAGTAAGGTCTAGAATAGAATGTGCAGTTCAGTTTAACGCTAAGTCTAAATCAATTGAGAAGACATCCAATTAATTACTTCTGTGTTCCTCAGAATTCTTATTCCATCAAAGTGCTTTGTGAGTTTCCAGGTCTAAAAGTTTGGAAACATCACACATTCTATTTCTATTTAGAGATTCAGAATGTATATATATTAGCGTTTTAAAATTCTAGAAGAAGGATACCTCTTTGACTTTATTTAACACAGCATTTTCCCGCTCTTCCCTCTCCCCTCCTTACTTTGTTTGACCAAACATTTATTAATATCCTTTAGAACACATATGTGGATTATCGTTACCATCAATCGCTTATCCTATTTTACGTTTTAAAAATAATTCAATATTATTAAAGTTTGTAATTGGGAAAATTAATCCGGTTTTGCACATTTATAAAGGTTGAATACATCACGATTGTTTACTTTACTCTGCAATAATATTCAAATCAGTTTCTGCTTATCTCCCTTTTACATAAGGTTTGTCCTCTTAATAACATTCAGTTTACCAAATATGGCAAAAACACATTCTCATTTCTCACACAGCTAGAAAATCTTTGCAGTATCTGTGCAAATAATTTTCTTCCCGCATCCCCTAGTATACATCTATTTGCATTGCTCTGTCAATATGCTTGAGTTGCAAATGTAAACATTGAAATGATCTGAAATTCCCTCTAACAGAGAGGTTTCCACCACTGATATTCATTTCTCATTGTATGTTTTGCTGTGTGAACAATTCCCTTCTTTGTTCATACATTAAGGTTTTGCCAGAGGCAGACATTTATGGCATTAATATACAGATTGTTGTACGTATCTCTTTCATTATCTGGAAGGGGAGCAGATAAAAAACAACACTGAATTCTAAAGGCATAAGCAAACACAAAAGATTCCAAAGAGTGAGTGGTAGCTGAGGTTTTCTTCAAGTTCAATATACAGCCATCTAACACTGGGAGTGGGGTGTTTGTGTCTGTGTTGGCACGTGTGTCTGTGCATTTGTGTCTATCAGAGAGAGAGAAAGAAAGGTTTCACTCATAGCCTTGTTTCCCTCTAAAGAGGGACTAGAAAGACAATTTTGTAATATACTTACTAATACAAAATATAATTTTGAAATATCACAGCGAGTCCATCATTACAGATACAAGAGTGTTTAAATTAATGTTTATATTCGGGGGAAAATAATAATAAAAAGAGAAAAACATTGGGCTGCATAAAACTATTTTTGTGAAAATCCTAAATGAATTTGGGGGTATCCAGATTAAGCAAAGAAACCAAAAGAAGCACTACTATTATCAGACTCTCCCAGAGGTTGTGTGATCAAGTGGATTAGGCACTTTCATTAATGAGGCTCAGGCTTAATCGCAGCTTTAAAAGGAACTTATGGGGCCTCCCTGGTGGCGCAGTGGTTGCGAGTCCGCCTGCCGATGCAGGGGACACGGGTTCGTGCCCCAGTCCTGGAAGATCCCACATGCCGCGAGGCGGCTGGGCCCGTGAGCCATGGCCGCTGAGCCTGCGCGTCCGGAGCCTGTGCTCCGCAACGGGGAGGCCACAACAGTGAGAGGCCCGCGTACCGCAAAGAAAAAGAACTTGTGGAATTTGTAATAACTCTCCCTAATGTCCATAACACTCTCTTTCTCCATTTAGCTTTTTTTTTTCCATTAGGCATATCTATAATGAACACTTATATGGATCACATAATTTCTATTTAGCCACATCTCTGAGGAACTCAGAACTGTGTGAATATTTCCAGCCTCCATTATTGATCTCATTTATCAATATGAAGGAGGGAGCGGCCAGGAAATATCATTCCCATTTTACAGACAAGAGAATAGAAATTGATTTGTTCAAGTTCATAGAGAAGACCTGGAGTGAACACAGGTGGATAAATATGTAAGTTTTGTGACTTGATTAGCCAAAGCTCACCCTTGCACCTGTGAAACCTAGAAGCTGGAAAATAAACTGGAAAATAAACGCACTGGTGATGTGTTGTTGGAGGTGGGAGGTCAGGGGCTGGATAGAGGAAGAAAAAGGGAACATAAGGAGTTAGTTTCTTCCAATATGGTAGCGCCGCCATGCACCGAGGTAGTCCTACATCTTGAACTGTGAATTCTAGACATGAAGTAAAGCCCAGAAGGATTGACAGTCAATGAGTGGAGTTAATCCAATAAGCAAGTTGGATTAACTTGGCAGTTTATTTGTTTCCCACACACTCCTCCTGAGACAAGGGCAGCCTTTCCCTCCTGGTCATGACAGGATAAGACAATAGAAAATCTGCGGGAGGCACACAGATGCTTTCTGCTTCTCTATACCACATGAAAGCCATGAAAGGAAAAGAAGAATTAGCTATTGCTACATTAAGAAAATAAGGTGCGGGCTTCCCTGGTGGCACAGTGGTTGAGAGTCCGCCTGCCGATGCAGGGGACGAGGGTTCGTGCCCTGGTCCGGGAAGATCCCACATGCCGCAGAGCGGCTGCGCCCGTGAGCCATGGCCGCTGAGCCTGCGCGTCCGGAGCCTGTGCTCCGCAACGGGAAAATAAATAAATAATAAGGTGCCAAGTGAAACCCCAAATCTCATTTTTATAGCTGCCAAGAAGTTACAGTTCAGGACTCATGCTAGGAAGCAAGCTGTAAATCACATAAAATTCATGGCCCGTATCACAGGGCAGCACCATCGACGCTTTTCAGTCCACTGCCGCACTTGGCTCAGCGTGAGACACTTGAAAAGCAGAAGAGTCCACATTTCATTTTTTAAAAGCAGCTTGATTGAAGTATAACTGATATACAATAAATGGGAAATATTTAAAGTGTACCACTGATATCTTTCAACAAATGTATACATTCCTGGAACCGTCGACATGATTAAGAGAGTGACATAATTATCACCCTCAAAAGTGTTCTCATTTCATGAATTTCCGTCCAGAGAATTCTCTCCGATCTCTGTAGTGCACGTCTCGGTGGTGAAATAGCCCTAGCAAAGTAGCCAGAAAGCCACCAGACTCTATGGAAAAGGCTTAGCCCAATTGTACTCAGTCTCTGACTTTCCTGTGAATTGCTGGGAATCACATAGCAGAGAACATCACATGGCCCTCTCTGTCATTCTGCTCTTGTATTAGTTTCCTATTGCTGCTGTAACAAACTACCACAACCTTGGTGGCTTAAACAACGTAAATGTATTATGTCACAGTTCTGGAGGTCAAAGCTTGGAAATGAGTTGCACTGGGCTGAAATCAAGTTGTCAGCTGGGCTGCATCCCTTTCTGGAGGCTTTAAGGGAGGGAGAATCCATTCCTCCTCATTTTCAGCTTCTAGAGGCTGCTGGCAATCATTGGCATTAGAGTCAGCAGTGGCAGGTTGAGTCCTTCTCATATCGCAATATCCCACTCTCCTCTTCTGTCATCACATCTCCTTCTCTGACTCTGACTTGGTTTCTGTCTCTCTCTTCCACTTTTTTTTTTTTTTTTTTTTTTTTTTTTTGCGGTACGCGGGCCTCTCACTGCTGTGGCCTCTCCCGTTGCAGAGCACAGGCTCCGGACGCACAGGCTCAGCGGCCACAGCTTACGGGCCCAGCCGCTCCGCGGCACGTGGGATCTTCCCGGACCAGGGCACGAACCCGTGTCCCCTGCATCGGCAGGCGGACTCTCAACCACTGCACCACCAGGGAAGCCCTCTCTCTTCCACTTTTAAAGACCCATGTGATTCCAGGGGCCTACACAGAACAATCCGGTATAATCTCCTTATGTGAAGGACATAGAGTTGCTGGTAAGCAACTCTAATTCCATCTGCATCTTAATTCCCCCATGCCATGTACCCTAACATGTTCATAAACCCCGGGATTAGGATGGGGACCTCTTTGGGAGATCTTTATTCTGCTTAACATAGTTCTATAGCCACCCGTGTCCTCAGCCGCTGCCATGTTGCCTCTGTATAGCCACGGATGTTCATACTATGTGAAGGTTAATTCATACCTGGGTTTACTTCTGCTTTTTTATGTTTATCAAGTATTTTCACACATACTGCTTTTCTTGATTCTTAAAAGTATGACAAATCCTCATTTTACAGATGGAAAAGAGGCAACGAGAGGCTAAGTGACTCTGCTATATTGTACATGAATTGGTGGCGGAGGTGATATTGAAGTCCAGTTTGACTGTCTCTAGATTTGATGCTACTTTTGCTATGTAATCTACCTTTCATGTAGCTACATATAATAATCATCTATATAAGTACAAACACGTTTATTTTCACATATTTTAAGTGCATGTACACCTCCTTGGTCTCTCTGTTCATTGATCAAGTGGGGACAGTGCTACTCCCTTCTTAGTGCCATTGACAGAATTAAAGAGAGAAGATATTTAATGCCAGCCTCTTAGATTAGACCAAGAAACTATTGTCTTCATGGCTGAAACTTCCATATCCCCCCTCATCCTCCCTAAAATGTTTGGTTTAGCTAAAACAATGTTTAAAAATTAGGATCTCTAGGGCCCATCAATCTCTAGTGTTTTATACCAAGCTAGAATCATGACTTTTTACTACCTGCTTGGGCCGTGTAAGCATATAACTCTGTATCCCTGAAATAAGTCAGCAAGGAAAAATTTAAAAAAACATGAATATTCTGAGACATCAATTCTTTCTTAACACATAAGAACATCCAGCCTCATTGGTAAGGAACAGCACATTAGATTATGCTTCTTTTCTTCAGGCAAATCAGAAGCCAGTTAACAGAAAGGAATAATAAATAGAGAAACCCAAAACACCATGAGTTTGTTTTGTGGGGAGAGAGGCATGTAACTGAAAATTCTTTCTTTAAATGCTGAAATATAAAATCTATTCTTCCACTGAGAGCAGATTCTCAGACACAGTGATCTTTAGCATCAAACCATACATCAAACTATTCTCTACTTCATTGTTTTTCTCCTGCTAACTAAAATTTAAAATACTGCTCTATGACATCTAGCTGATCTTCCAGAACTGTAGGTCTTTGACAGAGGAAATTCCCTTGACCTTATCATCTCTGCTGATGAGGTCGAGGTCAGACATGGATAAAGAACTGACATAACATTAGGACAGAGGATTCTGGTGCTTAGAATGAAAGCAAATTAATTATCCCTTCCTGGACATATCTTTTATAATGTAAATGATTCCAGAACTGATGGAGAAATGTGTAATTTGAAAATGAATAAATGACACTACATGTGGTAATCTGCATATAATTCTTCTGCAAATAATATATCCGTTTTAGTACCAAAATGAAGAGAAGGCTGCCAGAAAAGACTTGAAATTGATGCACAGAACATTTTCACCTAGAGTTCAACATCAGCTGGAGTAGCAGCAATTATTCTGTGATTTAAAAAAATAAGTATAAAACTTATCCACAGGAAATGGGTACTAAAGAGAACAAGCAGAAAATCGGATGCTGACTGACTGTATGAAGAGTTTTTCTTCTGACGTTTGTAACTAATCTGTTCCGCAGATAATGTGTCTTACTTTGGGCTATTTTCCTCTAAAGAGACATTCGTGTGTGTGTGTGTGTGTGTGTGTGTGTGTGTGTGTGTGTGTGTGTGTGTGTGTGTGTGTTTTGATTCAAAACAAGGAATACATTTTAGAAATAGTGATAGTCATTGTTATAGAAGAGTGGATTATATTTTTAAAACAATGCATTCCCTAATTGTTCAGAAAGGATAACTCGTTTGAACAATAAAATGCTTATTTCCAGGCAAGTTAAAATAAAATCTAATGAAAAATCTCAGAAAGCATTAGAAATTAGGAACAATATTTAGGAAAATGAATTGATTATATTAAAAAGTCATTTGAAATTCTGTCTTAAAACAATGTCCCTCTTACAGGTTTTGACACATCTTCTGATTTCCCATTAAAAAGAGATGGAAACTCAATAATACTAAAAACCACAGCTGTCTGACATGCTGTTAATGGAACTTGGGGATAAGATCCACTAGGCATGAGATTAATGGCTAGCCTCTATCTGCCTTGTGTGACCCAGCAGAGTCACCTGCTTGGAAAAAAAGTGGCAGGGGGCTGGCATTTTATTTATTCCTTATTCTCTGACCTATAGCTTATGAATTGAGAATTTTTTTTTTTTTTTTTGCGGTACGCGGGCCTCTCACTGTTGTGGCCTCTCCCGTTGCGGAGCACAGGCTCCGGACGCGCAGGCTCAGTGGCCGTGGCTCACGGGCCCAGCCGCTCCGTGGCATGTGGGATCTTCCCGGACCGGGTCACGAACCCGTGTCCCTTGCATCGGCAAGCGGACTCTCAACCACTGCACCACCGGGGAAGCCCATGAATTGAGAATTTGAACCATGTACAAAACTGAATAACAGTCTCCTCACTCAACTTTAAGTACCATAAGAGTAGGAAATGGACCTGTTTTTGCTGACACTTCATAATCCAGGACCTACTACAGTGATAGGAATATATAGACTGAATAATTTTTGAATGAATGAACAGATGTAGCTAGTAAGAACTGAAATCCAATAATTGGAGGAACACTGAAGGAAAATTAAAATCAAGCAAAGAAAAGTTCTTGGGCTAAAGTAAACTTTACGGATGTGGATGGAAAGCTATATGCTAGTGTGATCCAAAATCAGGAGACTCACATCTACAGATACACCAGGATTTTCTCTTAATTCCAAGAATAAAAAATATTTACATAAGTATTTCAAAAATGCATCCTTTTTACAACTTGCCTATACAGAAGGACACCGCAGAGGACCATCCTAGGATTGGACCTGCTTTGGAAAGGTAGCTAAACTTAACTTGTCAGGCATAGAAGTGGGACATTTACTCTGAGAGCTATCCTATAGTCACATGACGGCAGTTTGGTCACAAAGGGACTCCTGGCCTATGAATCAGTGGACTGTGTACTTGCTCAGCTAAGCACTTACTAAGTATGTCATTTCTTGGACCTCAGTTTTTTTACTTGCACATTGAAGAGTTTAGATTCTTAAGGGTGTCAATTAGTAAGCAGTGAGCTGAATCCAGCCTGCATATGTGTCTTGTTTGGAAAGGAACATAAAACTGTCTTTATTTGTGGAAGAAGATTTGATTATGTACAGAGAAAGTCTGGATGAATCTATAAGCAAACTATGAGAACTAATAAGTGAGTTTAGTAAGGTTGTATGAGACAAGGTCCATTTACAAAAATAAATAGTATTTTATCTTCTCGCATTGGTCGATTTAAGATTAAAAAAACAACAGCATTAAAAAAAACCTCCATCAAACTCTTAGGAATAAATTTAATGAAAAGTTTATAAGACTTGTACATTGCAAATTGCTAAATGTTACTTAGAGAAATTAAAGAAGATCTAAATAAGTGAAGAGATATATTATATTCATAGATTGAAAAAGCTCTGTATTTTTAGATGTTAATTATCCCCACATTTATTCATTCTAAATCCTAGCAGACTGTTTTGCAGAAGACAAGCTCATTCTAAAATTCATATGGAAATTCAAAAGAACTAGAATAGTAAAGGAAATCTTGAAGAAGAGAAATAGTTGGAAGACAACTAAATTTTGAGATAAACAATGAAGCCACAAACATTAAATTAGTGTAGTATTAACATAAAAATATACAAATCAGCAGACAGAATAGAGTTCAGAAATAGATTCACCCACATATGGCAAGCTGAGTTTCAATAAAGGTACCAAAGAAATGAAGCAAGAAAGGAAAATATTTTCAACAAATGTTGCTGGAAAAACTGGATGTTCTATAAAAGACAAAACCCAAACCTCGACACCTTTCCTAACACCATATATAAAAGTTAATTCAAAGTAGCTCATAGACCTAAATGTAAAACCTAAAAGGATATAGCTTCTGGAAGAAAAGATAAGAGGATATCTTCCTCACTATAGAATAGGCAACAATTTCTTAGGGTACAGAAATCATCAACCACAAAAAAATAAATTGATAAACAGGATTTTATCAAAATTAAAAAATCTTCTCATCCAAAAATACTCTTAAGAAAATGTAAAGGCAAGTCACAGATTGGGGAATATATTCACAATACATGTATCTGACAAATGACTTTCATCCAAAATATAAAGTGAACTGCTAAAAATAGAATTTAAAAGGACTAACAATAAACACACACTTCACAAAAGGCATATGATTGGTTAATAAGCACATAAAAACGAGCCCAGCATCATTACTGTTTAGAAAAATGTTATTAAACCTTCAAGAAGATACCCACTTCTATGGGTATAGAATGGCTTAGATTAAAAAGACTGATCATATTAAGTATTGATAACGATTTGGATCAACTACAACTCTAATGCATTGACACTGACAAATGATACAATCAGTTTTGGCAAATGAGATTTTTAAAATACAGTTAAACATATATCTTCACCATGACTCAGAAGTTATACTCCAAAAAAGGAAAAGCACATGTCTACAAAGAACTGTACAAGAATGTTCATAATAACTTTGTCCCTAATAACCAAAAACTGAAAACAGGTCAAATGTTCGTCAACAGAAAATGAATAACCAAAGTGTAGAATAGTCACATAATGGGATTTACTTAGTAATTAAAAGAACTATTGATATACACAACAATATGGATATATCTCTAAAACATTATGTTGAACAAAAGAAACCAGACGGAGTATAAACTTATGATTCCCTGTATTTCAATTCAAGAACAGTAATACCACTCTAGGGCAAGGACTGGCAAACTTTTTCTGTAAAGGGCCAGATAATAAATATTTCAGCTTTTGTGGAGATAAATTTTTAGTATCTATATTCATTTGTTTTGTCCTGAAAGCAAACAATAAGTTTCTGAATAAAGGCAGACTATTATTGCTTACAGCAGTCATTGCATAGGTTCCCTACTCCGTGTTCTCTCCCTTCAGGGCAATGGGATAAAAGCCAGAAGTGCAGGCCTGCAGTACGAAAAGGAAGTTTTGTACCACAGGAGAGGGACCCCAGAATTATGAATCTGGGAGTTTATATGGGAACTGCTATTCAGTTGCCCTTCACTTCTCCTGAGAAAAGGACCTGTATCTTATCTCTCTAAATGTAAATAAATCTTCACTGGGGAAGAAAAAGAAGGCCCCTATTTTACATTCCTTTGAAATGAAAACAAATGGTTCCCAGTTTCATCCCCCTTTGAAATGTAAATTCATGCCCTTCAAATGTGAAGTACAAATGTTTCCAGGAGACAAATGGAAGCATTCTCTATCTTATGACGTGTCAATTTTTACAGCTCAGGTGGCTGGGTCTCTGCAGGAACACTGAAAAATCCAGAATAGACTGGCTTCCCCAGTGTGGGCCATAATATGTCAGTCTCAAGTACTCAACCTTGCCCTTGTGATGGGAAAGCAGCAGCACATTAAAAATGGGTGCGGCTCTGTTCCATTAAAACCTTATGTACACAAACAAGTGGTAGGCCAGATTTAACGGGTCTGAGTTGTGGTTTGCCAACCCTGTTCTAGCATGATAGAAACCTTCACAATGCATTCCGAAGGTGTCCTGCTTTCTGACTGACAAGGAAGTCAAGTGAACTTTCAAGAGTGAGGGAAAATATTCTTCATTTTCATTTGGGCAATGGTTAGATGGGTGTATATATTTGTCAAAACTCATCAAAATGTGCTGCCCAGATCTGTGCATTTAACTTTTGCCAAGTTTACCTGTTTAAAAAGAATCACTACAGATTTCTGCAGCCAATAAAAAGATAATAAGGAAATACCATGAACAATTTTATGCTTGCTTATTAAACAACGCAGAAGAAATGGACCACTTCCTTGAAAACCACAAACTGCCAAAATTCAACTAATAAAAATAATCTGAATAGCCATATAACCATTCAAGAGATTGAATTCGTAATTTAAGAGCTCCTAAAGAAGACATCTTCAGGACAAGACGGTTTCACTGGAGAATTCTATCAGATACTTAAAGAAGAATTAACATGAATTCTACACAACCTCTTTCAGAATACGGAAGAGTAGGGAACACTTCCCAACTTGTTTTACGAGGCCAGTGTTAATTAACCTCATACCAAATCAGCGGAAGACCATACAAAACAAAACAAAGCAAAACTATAGACCAATGTCCCTTAGAGACAAAAATCCTTAACAAAATATTAGCAAATAGAATTCAGAATTATCTAAAAAGTATTACACCCCACGACCAAGTAGGATGCAAGGCTGGCTTAACATTGAACATCTATTAAATATAATCCACTCATATCAACAAAATCCTAGATCTTATAAAACTTTTAGGTTATCTACAAAGCAGTGAAAATCAATCTGCCCTCAGATTTTACCTTCCAACACTAAATGATGAATTCTCTTACATTTAAATGGTAAATAAAAGATATTATGTTCCTAATTTGAATTCTTACAGAAAACACAAACATCCATATTCACGTGTGCACACCCCAACACACATACCTACTTCCACACACAGATTAAAAAAAAGAAAAGAAAGGCTATATTTTTTAAATGGTGGTGTTTTTAGGTAGTAGAATTACATGTGGATTGTGTTTTCATTTTAAAATATATTTTCTACAATGGGCCTGAATATTTAGATCTAGGTATAAAGTAAAAGAAAGTAATATGAAGAGAGAGAGGCATTGTTATTTCCCCTAAGTAATTTTACTCATTTTTTTTTTGAATCTTGAAAATTATTTCAAATGTCAATATAAACAATTCTATAATTCCAAGAAATGCCATTCTCACAGATAATTCCCCTCAATGTCTTTATATGTATGACAATGTGTAAGACATTTGACAATTACAGCTTTAACGACTGAGCACCAAACCAGGCTTAAAGAGATTGCAAAATGGATTAACACTGACATATTGAAAAAAATAATACAATTTCCCAACATGAACTATTATGGTAAAGTCATAAGGAATTACCCTTTTAAAATGCACCTTAAAAACACCAACTTTCCATTATGACAAATTAGCTGCTTTCCATAGATAGATACTATTGTGAAAATACAAATGAAAAGTACATCGGTGGCCATTATTATACTAATAGTCCAACATTAATATAATATACAAGAATCAGATGTAATTACAGTGAAAGCCCCATGGCTTACATCTGCCACGGGTTTCTTAAATAGTCAATCTGAAAAGCTGAAACGGTGAGTCTGGGGACGTCTTTACCAAATGAAAAATTACATTTTCATTAACGATAACACATCAGTTTCTATTTTAAATGGACATTAATGAATAAAATATGTATTTAATGTTACAGCATAGAACCCCAGATATCTCTCTTTCCTGGTTAATATGTTATATATTTGGAAACAATTCCAATTCCCACAATTTAAAAATTATAGATGTGACCTTTATTCCTTGAATGAAGGAAGGTGCAGAGACTAACAGAAAAATAACTCTAAATCTTTCTTTTGTAGATCCAAAGGAAGTACACACACATGCACACACACACACACATCTGGGGTATGAGTGTTAGCATTTATCTCCATTCATCCACAGCAGAGGGGGAGCTGGAAAGGAAGAAGGAACAAAGGGAAACACAAAGAGTCTGAGTTGACACACACCTCCCTTACCTTTTCTTTCTGCTATGAACTCTTATTTATTCTACTCCAGGAAATCTACCCATAGTCTAGTTAATAAAAAATTACATTAACATAGGTTAAAGTTCTTCTACGTTCCCCACTGTACCGCAGGGAGTAACATCTAGAAACTGTTTTACAGATTCCCTTACCAGCAGGATTCTAGTTAGAAACTATCAATGAAAGGCACTTGCATTAGATTTGTAAGGAGATGAAAAGCCATTAATGCTTTAGCTTTAGACAGACCTTAGGTAGATGGTAGAGGTAAAGTTTTACCTTTGGCATTTTGATATCCTCCTGAGTGTCAGCCCCTTCGATGCTGCAGGTATCGAAGATCTTTGGTGTTGACTTACCTACAATTTTGCATATTCAGATTTCTCAAAAGAGGCCTTCCTGGCCTTCACTCCTACCTTGTCACAGTTGTATGAATCTTTATCTCTGTGTTTGATCCACAAAGCAGCAATTTCATATGGCTCAACCTAAAAACAATATAAAATTTGAAACTAATTTTAGTAAAAATGTAAAAACACTGTCAATCACCCAAATGGGTCACATTCCCATTTTAAACAAAAAATGGGCCGGGAAAGTATGTGCCTTTTCCACATGGAGAAGTATGTCTATGAAAGGTATAATTCCAACATTCTACACATATCTCCTGTTAGTGCAGAAGCACTTCTCCTTATTTGGCTTCCCCAGCTCTTGATGAGCTTGGATCATTCATCCCCTACTTTCATGTTCAGTCTCACCTGGATTCTAGAATAGCCCAGGCTTGACAAAAGATGTGTTTCTGTTACTTTCCAGTCACACACAGGTACCCCTCTGCACAGATCCCACTCTGCACTTCACATTCTGAGCCAGGGACTAGTGTCCCACTTTTTTCTTTAGTGCCTCCTCTAATAAATCTGGTTTTAGGACCATTTTATACTCTTAAAAATCCTAGAGGACCTCAAAGAACTTATGGTTATATAGGTTCTATCTATTGATCTTTACCATATTAGAAACAAAAAGTGAGGAAATTTTAAAGTACAGGAGCAAACACATATTTTAGTCATCAAAGATGTCATTACATGTCATGTAGCTTCCAGAAAATTCTGCTAAATATTTGGGAAACAGTGAGACAGGTAAATGATATCTTAATATTATAATGAAATTATTTTGACTGCATGGACCCCTTGAAAGAGTCTTGGGGACTCTCAAGGATCCCTGGATTATACTTTGAGAGCCACTGCCTTAAACTAAGGTCATGTTAGCAGAGATGTTAAGGAGGAATAACTTTAAAGACCTTAAAGGAGTAGAAGTGACAGGATTTAGTGACCTCCTTTAATAAGATATAATTTACAAACAGAGTCTCCCTTCAACATTAGTTGTTATTGTTTTGAAGCTAACCTTTAAAGGAGCACTGTGCTAAGTGCTTTAAAAAGTTAATTTTATTTAATCCTTAACCTAAACTCTGTGATATCGTGTCATTACATTTTTTTTACAGTTAATATGTACAATGAATAATGTATAATTGTGGTAGTGAACAGTGTACAGTTTCCTAGCCACCCAGAACCACAGTTCTCTTAAGGCAAGTGAAATTTTGAAGAAAAGCCTCTGGCCAATGTTCTTCAAAAATTACCCTGTGCCTCCAGGGAAGTTTTATTCACAACAAGCCTGTGAGATTCTGATGTCTGTTGCTTCTTCAGAGAATTGATTTCTGTATTTTTCTTGGTTCTGGTTGTGATACTGTTCCTGTCTGGTTATTCACCACTGCTTACCGCTCAACTTTTGTTCCATCTGTTCTCCTGACTCTATCTTTAACCTGGATTCCATTCTTATTACTCAGCTAAACTTAGCTTCTCAGCACCTGTTCCAACTTTCCTCCTCTTTGTAACCACCCCATTCTGGTATGTAAACTGATTCTCCTATATCCCAATGGCAATCTGGACCTACTACTCTCAGATATTCTGGAGTTTTCTCTGGTCGTTATTTGCAAGGGAACACCACAACCATTCTGTGCTCAGTCTTCCTAGAGTTAAAAGCTTTGGTTTTTGGCATCAGTCCTTCTGGGTCTGACTGTCGAGATGCGATACTACAGGAGAAAATGTGGCAAGGTCAAGAGGCATGTGCTCCATAGAAGAAAAAAATTGTTTATTTATTTTTATTTATTTATTTATTTTGCGGTACGCAGGCCTCTCACTGTTATGGTCTCTCCCGTTGCGGAGCATAGGCTCCGGACGCGCAGGCTCAGCGGCCATGGTTCACGGGCCCAGCCGCTCTGTGGCATGTGGGATCTTCCCGGACTGGGGCACGAACCCGTGTCCCCTGCATTGGCACGCGGGCTCTCAACCACTGCGCCACCAGGGAAGCCCAAAATTGTTTACTTTGATCTGTAGGAATAACCAATAGAGTATTTGAGGTTTCTGTTTGCTTGTTTGCAAAGTACATTAACCATAATTATATGCTATAACTGTGAAGTGTATTATGAAGATCAGATTGTGCTGAGTGCTTAAATTGATGGTGCTAGTTGGAAAAAGGGTTCCAAAAGCTGTGTCCTTACATATAAATTTAAGAAAAGCAGCCATATCATTAGATTGCTACAGAAGGGAGGTTATTTAGAATACTTGCTTTTTTTTTTTTTTTTGTCAATGGAAAATGTGAAGGGCTCTTAAAAAAAAAAGTAACCAAAATATCATTACCACAAATAAAAAGATGAATAATAGATCAATAAATAAATATTCAGCTAGTATTCACATTTCTCTGGTTATCACCTTATAAATGACTACTTTTTTTGCTTTACATATTTTGTTTGTTGGAAGCAAGATACAAATAAGTCCATATATTGCAACTGTTTGACATGTTTCTTAAGTCTCTTTAGGTCTATAGCGTTTACCTCTTTTTTTTCTTACATTCTTTGTTCAAAAAAAACAGGAGGTTTCCTTATAGATTTCCCACTTCCTGGGTTGTGTTGGTTGCATTCCTGTGATGCCCCAGGTATTTTGTGTGTATTGATTGTTAGATCAAAATGCAGTATCAGACTACTTTAGAGGTGGTGGTGTGTATGTCCTCACGAGTTATATACTATCTGACTGCAAGTTGTTTTACAATCTTAGCTTTTTTTTTTTTTTTTTTTGCTGTATGCGGGCCTCTCACCGTTGTGGCCTCTCCCGTTGTGGAGCACAGGCTCCAGACGTGCAGGCTCAGTGGCCATGGCTCACGGGCCTAGCTGCTCCCCGGCATGTGGGATCTTGCTGGACCAGCGCAAAAACCCGTGTCCCCTGCATTGGCAGGCGGACTCTCAACCACTGCGCCACCAGGGAAGCCCATAATCTTAGCTATTGATGATCATTTTCCAGATTGATTAATTAGGAATGTAAAAGAGTAATATTCTAGTTCTAAAAGCTTTATTTATTAGTAAGAACACTTCCATAAAGAGAAGTTTTCCAACATAAAGTAACTGCTTACACTGAGGTACAGTTAAAGAAAGGTAGAATAAATGTATGATCCCCTCCTCTCCACCCCCTTTTACCAGTGGGAGACTATTCAAGTTGTCCCCTGAATCCTTTTACTGGACTTAGCAGTCATTGAGAGCTTCTTTACTTGCTGGTATAACAAGAAGTCCAGGCTACCTTGGCGTTTCCTGCCCTGGACCTGGAGGCATCTATTTCTCCAAGGATCCTTGGCTCCTTTTAGAAAGAATTCATAGTAGTGACCACAATGTGGACAATAGGGATGCTCAGAGCTACTGAATTGGTCATTGTCTCTAGGTTTTTTCAGTGTACAGAATTAGGAAGTATGTTTTTCTTTGTTGGTTTTCAAGATATAACATATCAGGAAACTAGAAAAATAAGAGAAATTTAAACCCAAAGTAAGCAAAAGAAAAGAAGTACTAAGAATTAGAGTGGAAATCAACAAAACTGAAAACTAAATCAATAGAGAAAAATCAAGAAAACCAAAATATAGTTCTTTGAAAAAAATTTAAAAATTGATAAATCTCCAGCCAGACTAAGAAAAAAGGGAGAGGACACAAATTACTAATGTCAGAAATGAAAGTGTGGACATCACTACAGATCCCATGGATGTTAAGAGGATAATAAGGGAATACTCTGAACAACTCTATGTCCACAAATTTAATAACCTAGGTGAAATGGACCAATTCCTTGAAAGACACCATTTGCCAAAACTCTCAAAAGAAGAAATAGACCATCTGAACAAGCCTATATCTATTAACGAAATAGAATCATTAATTAATAATCTTCCAAAAAATAAAGCACTAGGCCCAGATGGGTTTCTGTTAAATTTCACCAAACATTTACGGAAGAAATTATGCCAGTTCTCTACAATCTCTTTCAGAAGATAGAAGCAGAAAGAATACTTCCTAATTCATGAGACCAAAATTACCCTGATACCAAAACCAGACAAAGACATTACAATAAAGCAAAATGACAGGCTATCACCTCCTATGAACAGAGATGCTAAAATCCTCAAAGAAATATTAGCAAACGGAATCCCCCAAAGCATAAGAATAATTATACACCATGACCAAGTGGGATTTACCCCAGATGTGCAAGGCTGGTTCAACATTTGAAAATCAACTAATGTAACCCATCACATCAACAGACGAAAAAGAAAAATCACATAATCATACCAATAGATGAAGAAAAAGCACTTGACAAAATCCAATATCCATTAATGATAATTTAGAAATCAAGGAAAACTTTCTCAACTCAAGACTATCTTCAAAAACCCCGCATCTAACATTATACTTAATAATGAGAGACTAGAAGCTATCCCACTAGATTATGTACAAGGCAAGGATGTCCCCTCTCATTACTCCTTCTCAACAATGTATTGGAAGTTCTAGTTAATGTAATAAGTAAGAAAAGGTATACAGATTGGGAAGGAAGACATATAACTTGTCATTGTTCACTGATGACATAATCATTTATGTAGAAAATCTGAAAGAATCAACGAAAAACTTCTAGAACTAATAAGCAAATAGAGCAAGATTGCAGGATAAAAGGTTAATATAGGGCTTCCCTGGTGGTGCAGTGGTTGAGAGTCCGCCTGCCGATGCAGGGGACACGGGTTCGTGCCCCGGTCTGGGAAGATCCCACATGCCGTGGAGTGGCTAGGCCCGTGAGCCACGGCCGCTGAGCCTGCGCGTCCGGAGCCTGTGCTCCGCAATGGGAGAGACCACAACAGTGAGAGGCCCACATACCGCAAAAAAAAAAGGTTAATATAAAAATATCAACCACTTTCTTATATACCAGCAATGAACAAGTGGAATTGGAAATAAAAAACACAATGCCATTTACATTAGCACCCAAGAAGAGTAAATACTTTGGTATATATCTAACAAAATATGTATAAGATCTATTTGAGGAAAACCACAAAACTGATAAGTGAAATCAAAGAACCAGAAAAATGGAGAAATATTACATGTTCATGGATAGGAAAATTCAATACTGACAAGATGTCAGTTCTTCCCAACTTGATGTATAGATTCAGCACAATTCAAATCAAAATCTCAGTAAGTTAATTTGTAGGTGTCAACATATTGATCCTAAAGTTTGTATGGAGATGTGAAAGACCCAGAATAGCCAACACAATATTGAAAGAGAAGAACAAAGTTGGGGGGATGGATAATACCCACTTTCAAGACTTACTATAAATCTATAGTAATCATGAAAGTGTGGCAAAAGAATAGATAAACAGATCAATGGAATAGAATAGAGAGCCCAGAAATAGACTCACATAAATATGGTCGACTGATCTTGGACAAAGGAGCAAAGGCAATACAATGGAGTATAGATAGTTTTTCAGTAAATGGTTCTGGCACAACTTTAAAGGCACAATCCATGAAATAAATAATTGATAAGCTAGACTTCACAAAACTATTTGCTCTGCAAAAGACAATATCAAGAGAATGAGAAAACAAACCACAGATTGGCAGATAATATTTACAAAAGGTACATCTGAATAAAGGACTATTATTCAAAATATGCAAAGAACTCTTGAGACTCAAAAAAAAAAAAAAAAAAAAGACCTGATTAAAAAATGGACCAGAGACCTTAACAGACACCTAACCGAAGAAATACAGATGGAAACAGCATCTACACACCTATTAAAATGGCCAAAATCTGGAACACTGACAACACCAAATGCTGGCAAGGATGTGGAGCCACAGGAACTCTCATTCACTGCTGGTAGGAATAGAGAATGGTACAGCCACTGTGGAAGACAGTTTGACAGTTTCTTACAAAACTAAATATACCCTTATTATATGATCCAGCAATGGGTACTCCCTGTATTTACCCAAAGAAGCTGAAAACCTATGTCCACATAAAAACCTGCACACAGACATTTATAGCTCTTTATTTATAATTGCCAAAACTTGGAAGCAATCAAGATGCCCTTCAGTAGGTTGATGGTAAATAAACAGTGGTACATCCAAACAACAGAAAATTATTCAGTGCTTAAAAGAAATGAGCTAACAAGACACTAAAAGACATGAAGCAATGTTAAATACATATTACTATGTGAAATAAGCCAATATGAGAAGGCTACATAACATATAATTCCAGCTATTTGACATTCTGGAAATAGCAAAGCTATGGAGACAGTAAAAAGATCAGTGGTTGCCAGGTGTGGGGTTGGGAGGGATGTATAGGTAGAGAACAGAGAATTTTTAGAGCAGTGAAAATACTCTATATGATATTATAATGACAAAAACATGTCATTGCACAATACATGTGTCTCAACTCACAGAATGGATAACACCAAGAGTGAACCCTAGTATAAACTATGGGTTTGGGTGATTACGATTTGTCAATGCGGGTTCATCAATTATAGCCAACATTCACTCTGGTGAGTGATGTTGATAATAGTGGAGGGTGTGCATGTGTGGAGGCAGGGAGTATATGGGAAATCTCTGTATTTTCCTCTCAATTTTGCTATGAACCTAGAGTTGCTCTAAAAAAAATAAAGTCCTTTAAATATATATACATATATACACATACATATATATATACATATATATACACATACACATTATATACATATATACATATATATAACATATATCCTGAGTTCACACCGGAGCTTTTTATTCAAACTGAGAGCTATTAAATATTTACTGAAGCTTACAGCTCTATCATCTTTTCGCTCGTGCTGAAAATCCTGGTGCTTAACGACATAAGTGCAATTATTCATTTGCTTTATTCTGTACTACATACAAAGCTATCTTAGAATAATACCAATAGTATCAACAATACAACAATGTAATTTGTGAAAAGTTTGGCATGTTTGCGATTCTTCTTCTTTCTTGTCCCACTAAGAAACTATTCTTGCATTTTTATGTCATTCTAAATTGTTTCTGTATAGTTATGCTACCTAATAAACATACCTTTAGCTTTATTGATTTCATTTAACGTTTAATATAAAATATTAATATGCTTTCAATGTTAAATTGACAACATAAACTGTGTTTAAGTAATCAAACATCTATCTCTGCTCTTCCCACACTTATTTCTTCATTCTCAGTGGCCCATTCTACCTTTTCTCCCCTTCCATCCCCCTATATGACCATAACATTTTGGTCTAAATTGAGACACCTTTAAGAGTGAAAAGGAATTGTATTAATAACTACACCTTGGATACAAGTATAAATTGGGACTATTTAGGGCAAATTTATAGTACTAAGGATCAACACTTTTTTACTATGATAGTTTACGCCTACCTGTATAGTCAGAATAAAGGTAACTTTAGAACAATAGACAGGCTTTTCCAATTGCAGACTCAAGGTTGCAAGTTTATAGACATATAGGCTCTCAAATCTCTAGAGGAAGATGTAGAAAAATAAAAACTTACTGAAGTAAAGCAATGTGCATCCTACATTATTATGGCAACAAATCGATAATGCTATTACAATAAAATCTGGTGTAATCACATTTTCCTTCTTTGGTATTGCAGCATTAATCTCTGTCTCATGGGGGATGGGATGAATCACAGGATATATAACGGGATGCAGAATATTCTGTCTGTTATAGTCAAGACAGTGGGACTGGTAATTACTGAAAGTTTTCATTACTTAACAATTGTCTGTTGCTTTTCTCAGCCCCTTGAACAGCTTAAGTATTCACACCTCAGAGCCCTCAAACCCACACCCGTGCTGTTGATATCATACATTCCAAAAATTTTCCTTCATCCTTTCCTTGTGCCTTGCTACTGGCTGAAAGGCTTGGCGCATCCAGGCATGGCTTTGACGTTGAAATATCGAACCAACAAAACCTGGTACCACCCAAGGGCCAGACTGAGGGATCAAAAATGGGCTGGAAGCGACTCTCTTGTCACCTCAGTAAAAGTGTGGGAGAAGAGAAGCACATACAGCAGGTTTCCCTAGATTTATTTCTTCTATAATCAAGAAAGAATCCATTAATTTACAGGGGAATAAAAGGCAAATGGCTTTTTTCAAAATATCAAATCTAGCTAAAATTCTATTTTAATACCTCCTAACTGCCTTGGGGTAAGTTCAGTAGCTCTTGTTATGCTGTTAAACTTATTATTCTCTATATAGTCTATAAGATGGATTTCCAATTTTCTCTTTTAAAACTGTTGATTGTAATTTGCAGAAATAATGGCTCTAAATATGCAAAGATCTTTATGAATAAACACTTCACCAGCAAGAAACATCTCTAAAAGGTACATATAATGTTTTGTCACTGCATGCCTATTTATTTTTATTATGAGTATATCATGGCCTTGTGTTCAAAAACACATATTGCGAAAATGAGATTGTATAACCATACAAGTAAACTCTCACATTATAATCAGCACAAACATTCACTAAGGCGAAACACGCAAAGAATTTTTCAAATGAATATTCCAGCTGAGAACTGGAGCTCGAGAACTAGATATACTGCTAAGCATTCAAGCAGTAGTCAGTCTTATCAACCAGTTGTTTTGTGATTCTAGGAAAGAATAAGGAATATCTATAATATCTGGAGAGAACCCAAATCGCCAAATGATACTAAATAACCACATAAACAACACCTGATTTCTAGAAGCAATGGAAAGAAACCCAGGCGAGCAGTTAGTTTAACATCCATTTTAAGCCTTCTGTAAACAATTTCCGTAATCTTTCCCGAACCTGCTTCTGCAGCATTCATTAGTATTCTTTTGCTGTCAGGCATCTGGTGCCTCTGTGATAGATATTAAATACCTTAAGGGAGACAGATCTCACTAGTATGCAGCAAGCAGATGCAGTGGCTCACATAAGCCAAAGCCCTGTTGAGAAACCTGCAGGCAAAGCCTCAAGAATGATGGGTCATAGCTGCTGTCTGAGGATAGACTCTTGGTGAAAGTAAGGCGCAATGTTAGCCTTGTATCCCCACTCAAACACACGGGCCACACAATCCTTAAGATGACGAGGCTGGATTCCCAAGTACTTACCCTAACTCCAAATGGGAGTCTGAAATTGTCAATGCCTTGCACATTTCAGATGCTTAGGCTACACAATATGGAGGTAAGCATATTGGGTGGGTAAGTGCACATGATACTCGTATGAGGAAACAGTATTCATCTATCCACTTAACACACTGATTTGTTATTTATTTATTGAGCATCCTACGTGCCACTGTCTCATTCCCAAATTACCATACATTCAATCCCTCTTCTGAATCTTCTGGTTTCTAAACTTTGCGGAGGGGAACTACAACTTCAGTGGTGTTCAATTCCTTGTCATCAGATGTAAGTCTAGAAAAAAACTGTACTTTATAAACCTAGGAAAGCTTTGTAAATTCTTAGATAAAGAATCTTCATTTCTGACTTGTTGGGAAAAAATGTTAGCAGTTTATCTGAAGATGGAAAAGGTCCTGTCACATTTCTATTAATTTATTGTAGGGTGTTCTTGGTGAGATGCACAGTTTTGTGTGTGTGTTTGCTATCTAGAGTCCCTACTCTGAGCTATTTACACGTAAAAAGTTAATATTCAGGATAGTGATAAAGTATCAAAGCAATTGTCCTGCTTGAGATATAACTTGGCACCCTTGGAATAATCAACTCTTTATAAAGTATGCTAATAAAGCTATATACTTTGTACTTTAATAAAGCATACATTGGATAATAACAATTCATATATTATATTGCACACAATAAATTGTATATTACATAAAGCAACTGAAAAGCTTTAGCTTACATATGAGGATGTTTCCTTAGTGAATGGGTAAGAATAACCGTTGTTTTGAGACAATTGCATCTCAATCAGCTGTAAGGTATCATAAGTAATTAATTACTGATAGTAGACAAAATACCAAAATATGTGGAAGACTTGCCTTTATAGTAAATTACAGTTGATTCAAGGTTATCTCCACATTAACATTCTCAAATTTGTCTGGCATATGCTTTCTTGAGTGTGAGAGAAAGGGGTTAAAGGAACCGGACAGAGAATGTGACACGCATGTGACTTTCATTCTCATTTGTGTCATGAAGTAAAGGCTTGAGAATTGCTTGTTTAAGCAAAATGAGAAATAGTCTAATATAATTAGGGTAGCCATGTAATTTATCAAACAAACTGGGACACTTCTGAGAATAAAAGGGGGAGCTATTTTTAATTATACTTGGTCATAAATGGCTAAGTACTCGAGCTGCAAAGTTAGAGAAAACAAGATTCAATCCCAGTTCTTCCACATATTAGCTATATGATATTGGAAAAGTTATTCTCTCAGCCTGTTTTCTATCAATAAAATGGGCTTACTAATTGCTACCTCATGAAGGCACTTTGTCAGTGAGATTCCAGGGAGGAGACAGAAACCTCATAATTATTTGAATAAGAATTATTAGCCTTAACAGGAGGTTGGAGGTAACAGAGGACTGATTACCTGAGGGCTAGCAAGAAGTAAAGAGAACTCCACAGAATGCAGCAATAGCAGTTCCTAAGGAGCAGTTACTACCTGAAGGCTGAGATACAGCACCCAGGGCAGAACAATGGAATGTGCTGGCCGCAAAGTGGCCTGAGAAGATACCACGGGAAGTAATCTCTAGGGAGATGCTTCTACCATGGCGCTTGGCTGTGAAGACGACTTAGGGGGCCTTGCGGGAAGATTCTGGCCACTGGTTCTGCGAGCTGCTGCATGCGGCAGGAGCCAGGAGAAAGTATGCTCACTGCAGGAGCATGGCAAGGGGAGCACACCAGACGCAGGAAGAGAAACAGCCCTTCTTCCCTCAGTGCCCCCCAGCACCCTTTACGGATGATGCTTAACCTTGTGCCACTTTGCAAAGGAAAAATATTTAAAGGGTTCAGCTCTATTTTTTCAGAACAGGGAATGAAGGGTAGATTTGGAGTCGAGAGGCAATGAATTGATAGAAAACACAATCACACAGAGTCACATGAATTACTGTAATGAACAGGCTTAATATGTTAACATTGAACATGTTTAGCATAGTGCCTGGAACATGGTAAGTGATTAATATATGTTATACAATTATTATATTTTTTATATATCACACATTCTAGTTTTATTATATTTATTTGTATAGAGATGTGAAGCAATGAATAATGTACAGAAAGATGAGAAACTATCTTCCATTCTCTGTAGAACTAAAAAAAAAAAAAAAGGACGATTACTTCTTATTTGCCTCATATAGGGTAGGTTAGGGAGAATCCTGACCTGGGATTATTTTTTGAAATAGAAGTGTAAGCTCCTAAAATAGCAGCAAGACTATTTTTCTGGGACTCCAGTAAGGGAAATTCCAAGTTTATAATTTTCAATGTTCAAACAAAACATATTTCCCCATTAATAAAGGAACTTTTCCACTGAAGCTTCATCACCTTCCTTTTGTATCAGATGGAACTGTGTTGTCATCTCATTAATCCTCAGTGCTCTTAGGAGGCAAAAGTATAGAATTATCCATTCCATTTTATATTGCCTTTACTTCTCATAATTGGTTTAATATCATGTTGTCAAAACCAAGTCCTTACCTTTTATTTTTCTTATTGCTAGCAACAGACTAGCAATTTTTGATCCTGAATCATATTTTGTTAGTTTGCTACATGGCTTTTTATGCTATTTTATTTCTGCTTTTCATACCTGTCATAGTATGTTTCAGCCTCCCAGATCACCGATTTAAAGGTTAAACATTAGGGTTTTATATTTGTTTCATATGTCACATCTATACCCGTATTCCTTACTGTTTTCCAAATCCAATCTTCATTTGCTGTAATAGTTGACTCTCACATACGTTTATTTAATGTTTCTCTTCAGAATGTCTTTTATGCAAAGTTACATCTTGACCTCTCATTAAATTAGATTTACAACCTTCCACATTTTTTCCTTTTAATGATTTAAGTTTTACCTGTTTTCTACTACTTTTGAACATATATAATGACTACTTTAGATAACAATTGTCAATAGCCCATTCTTTTATTCTAGAAAATTTATTTTCTTGGATATAACAGTTATATAATGCAAAGTTTAAGAGCCTCCCTTTGTTATATGTCTTGAACCATGAGGATGATCTTTAGATCTCTTCTCCATCATTAGCTCAATTCTTTTTTATATAAACAGCTATTTTTTTATTTCTGTTTTAGTTATTTCTCTCATGTCAATGAAGAGACTAAAAAATTGAAACTAAAAGTATGGAACTAATATCTTAGGACAGATGAGATATCAACTAAATGTACCTTTTCCTAAATTACACTGTTTCATGGCATTTCTGTCTTGAGTGAAATATCTATTAAATACAATCTTATTGGGAAACAGTTAATTTGAGAAAGAATTTGGTATTTCATATTTCACTTTGTCACGACTCTTTTATTTATTTATTGTTATTCTAAAAATGTTCTGAGGGGAAAGTAACAGTTAACAATAAATATCAAAACCAGTTCTAGGTCTGGACATTGGGACTTAGTAGTGCATAATTCAAAACCTTTCTATATAATTTCCACAGTCATTTTTTTTTTTTAAAGGAAGATTGTTTTAAACAGTCTTCCGAAGTGTAAGGAATCCCTCTCCTTCATCTGGCGTTAGACACAGCAACATTTGAGTATTTACTCTCCCTGAATCAACTATCCTGTTTCCACTTCTTTTGGCTTTTGCTCTTCTCTGAAAAAAACCTTCCACACTCTCTGGCTAATTCCCCAATTCCCAGTTATACTTATGATTTAGTTCAATCCTCCTGTTTCTTTAAAACCTTCTCTCATCTCCTAGTTGACTGTCTTCTAGACTCTCATATAGCTTACTGTTCTTATTGTTGGTTTTAGTTATTTTACAAATGACATTTTCTGCCTTATACTCTCAGGTGTCATTTCAGGATATAGTGGCCCAAATTAAAATTAGTAAGTCCAGAACACTTATTATTATGGTTCGTGGTTGGTGGTCAATAGTTATGTGTTGATTCATTAAAACAAATGTTTGTTGAATTTGTTTTGGTTTGGGGGAAAGAAGACACTAAGCTTAAGCAAGTGTTCCTTGTGGAATTCTCTGCCTAGTAGTGAGAAATATGCAAATATGCATGTGAAATAGCAGAGCCCAGTCTAGACCCAATGTTCTGGAGAAGAGGGCAGTTCTGTGGTGCAAATCAGGGAAGGTCTGGTAGATGACCTAACGTTTGAGTTGAATCCTAACATAATGGCACAGGAAATAAATTCCAGGCAGAGGTAAAGGGTGTGAAGATATCTGTTGCCTCAAAGGCCATACCTCATTTGTAACAAAGAATGAATCGTAGAATTGTAAAAGATTTTAGCTTTCATGAGATTGAAACCTAAAGACCAGTGCATTTAGCATGCTTTCCTAGAATTGGGAAGCCACTGTATTCTCATCTGAAACCAGCTTGATCCTAAATGTGTGTAAACCCTGTGAAAATTCTTACAGGTACATGGTATTGTTATAGTAGAAATAAGCTAATGCAGAATAACCTAAAATATCTTTCTCCAGGCAAACACAATAAAATCTTTTCTAAGATTTTGTAAGGCTTAACACTAGAAAGTAAAGTGTATTTTATTTTATTTTACTTATTTTTAATTTTTTTTCTGGTACGCGGGCCTCTCACTGTTGTGGCCTCTCCCCTTGCGGAGCACAGGCTCCGGACGCGCAGGCTCAGAGCCCATGGCTCACGGGCCCAGCCGCTCCGCGGCATGTGGGATCTTCCTGGACCGGGGCACGAACCCGCGTCCCCTGCATCGGCAGGCGGACTCTCAACCACTGAGCCACCAGGGAAGCCCCATAAAGTGTATTTTAGTGTCAAAATATTTTCAGAGATCTGTTAAGGCTAAATAGATCTTCAAAGCTTTTAATCTCAAGTTAAATTGGAGTCATGTTTTATTTTTCCTTAATAAACATTAGAGCTCTTGGTACTGTGATATAAGCTCTTAATAAATGCCATGACTGCAAGTGGAAATTTGAGGCATAGTATCCCTAAACAACTTGCCACACAGGCACTCCTGATACAGTATTTGTAAACGCAGCTCTTCATGTAAATGCTAGATTAGACTGAATGATGAATTTAAAACAAGTGGGTGCACTCACTGTGGCCCAAATTAAGCCTGTTCTAAAGTTGCTATAGCAACATTATCTGTACCAAATGTCCTGCTCTAAAAAATAATTGGAAACATTTCCTGTTATTTAGGGAGAAAAATAAAATCACTATTAATTTTTTTATATCCCATTATACACAATGCATTATTCTCATGCTTTTTTTTTAAATCAGCAAAATTCATGAATGGATATATGTAATTTTTATATAATTATAACAGCAAAATCAAAAAGAATAAGAATAAAATTAGTTTGTAGGCTTAATATGATATACTTAGGAGTTAAATAAAATATTTGTATAAGATACTTTTATTCTTTCTTTCTTGACTAACACTTAATATCGGAGGGCTATGAATAGTTCCTTTGGGCTTTGTATAAATGAATTGTTTACTTATTGGATCATGAGCAAATTTCTTAATATTTGGAAAAAGTTAAGGAACAGCTGAAGTTTTCAGGTTATTGATAGGATAGACAATAAATTCAAACGAAAACATAAAAAACACGTAACAATTCAAGAAGCAGAGATGTCTGAAATGTTTTATGAGGGTTAACTCAAAGGAACATACATTTAGAATTTGACCACAATAGCTACCTGATACAATGAAACTCTAGGCTCAGGTATATTTCTTTCTGAAAATAATTTTAAATCACATATATTAATAAATTGTCCTCATAAGAAATTATTAAGAAATATTACAACCTTTAGGAAAAGCAAAGACTCACATAAACTGGAGGGAAAATAACCCCTGCAAACAACATACTATTTATTGGCTAATAACCTGTAAGAGTATACTCTATGTAGTTTTGTTTAACATTTCAATACTTTCTTTTTTTTCTTGAGTTTGGAAAGGCACTTTCCCTCAATGTAATTGTAATTCTAAAGTGCCATTTCATGCTTCATTATCTCTGAGTGGGAGTTATAGTTTGCAGTTGGCCCTCAGCTTCCTTTGTGAATCATGGGTTGTATAGCTAAGTATATTTTCCTAAGCATTTGAGTGAGGTGAATAATACTCTTTCCTACATATTAATTAGGCTTTCTTATTTAACAACACTAGACTTCAAAATGAAAGTGGCATATTCTTGGAAACAAGATGAAAATATATAGGGTACAACATTTTGGAGAATGCTTAAATCAATTTATTTGTAAAATGAAAACATTTTGTTTCTTCAATTCTTGCCCCTACTCTTGCACCTAATTCCTACTGCTCTTCCCACCAGGTATCCGCCATGCTGAATATTACGGCACAGCTTAAAGCAAACATGAATAAAGAGTAAGAGTCCGAATTACTGGGGTTTTGGGTCTACGTGTAAGTGCATTCATCAGCCCTCCAAAGAACTTAAATTTGGCATGGAAACTGGGTAAAACTAGGATTGAATTAAACTTTCCCACCAAAGGGTTATGTTGTGTCTGTTCAATATCAATTCCATTATAATTATAAGTAAGCTTTCCTTGTCCTCCACTTCATAAATCTAGCTTCTTTCTAGTTCTGTGTGTACACCTGGTCTGGAATGTTTTCTTTTAAACTTCTGCCTGTATACAAATCATTCACTTCTCCAAGAAGTCTTCCCTGACTGATGCCAAACCTCATCATCTTTAACTATCTACTGTCACTTGCTTTAGTTGAAATGTTAGTAAAGCAGAGTATTTAAGGGCTTGAGTTCTGGAGCCAAGTTCAACTCAAGTTCAAATCCTGGCACAGGTGCTTAGTAAAACAAATTAATTGAACAAATTAATTATGAGGGCCAGCTGTGGGCCAGATGCTATTATAGGTGCTGAGGTACAGTAGTGAGTAAGACAGACAAGAAACCCATTCTTTTCAAGCTCACATTCTAACAGTGGTGGAAGAGAGTGGGACATGGGCAGACAACTAAAAATAGTATAGATTGTGATAAGTTCTGTAAGGAAGTAAGCAAAGTCACATGACACAGAGTTAACTGGGGGCTCCTACTTCAGTTGGGCTAGGGGATGATATTTGAGTTGAGACCTGAAGCTAGAGGAGGCAGCTGTGCAAGATCAGGGGAAAAAGTGTACACCAGTCAGAAGGAAAAGCAAGTACCGGTGTCCTGAGTAGGAAACAACATTCAGTGACTAGAAAGGGCAGTGTGGCCAGAATACGGGATGGGGGAGTGGGGAGCAGAGGCTATACTTGATAACACTGAAGACTATTAAAGCGGTTTGGGTTTTATTCTAATACTGAGATCAAAACAGATGACTTGATTTAGCTGTCACACAGATTTGTAGAAAATTGAATTGAATGTAAATATTCAAAATTTATGAAATGTTGCATAAAATCCCAGTATATTATGCATGTACTTAGATGCGCTATACATGAATTATTAAAAAACAGTTGTGCTCATTCACAATTTTCTTATCCCCTCTAGTTGAACATGAATATCCTGGGTGATGATTAGAGTAAGAAAAGCAAAGTTTCCTTTGATACCATACTAAGCAGAAGCACCAGGAGAGTAAATTTTTGCCTTTTCCATACCAAAAATCTCCTCTACATGATGGTGTTGACCAGATGATAAACATGAAACATACATTTCTGAGCCTGGAGCACCACGGCGATGTCAGGGTTGGTATTCTAGATTTGGGCATCATCATCATATAGATGCTTGCAAATCAAGGGAATGAAATCATTTAAGGAGACAGTATACACGGAATAGGGCCCCAAAGGGAGCCCTGGGTCATTCCGACATTTAAAAGTAAGTTTAGGGCTTCCCTGGTGGTGCAGTGGTTGAGAATCTGCCTGCCAATGCAGGGGACACGGATTCGAGCCCTGGTCTGGGAAGATCCCACATGCCGCGGAGCAACTGGGCCCATGAGCCACAACTACTGAGCCTGCACGTCTGCAGCTTGTGCTCCGCAACAAGAGAGGCCGCGATAGTGAAAGGCCCGTGCAACACGATGCAGAGAGGCCCCCACTTGTCGCAACTAGAGAAAGCCCTTGCCCAGAAAACGAAGACCCAACACAGCCAAAAATAAATAAATAAATTTTTTTTTAAAAAAAGTAAGTGTAGGTAAAGCAACAGATATCATCAAAAGAGACTAATTAGGATCAGCAAGTAGCATAAAAAAATCAGAAGAGAAAAAACTATTTAAAGAAGGAGGACATGATAAACTGTGAGATGGAGTATAATGAAAACGGAAGCACTGTTGCTGGATTTGGCAACATGAAGACAGTTGGAGACCTTGACAAGAACCATTTTGACAGAAAGGTGTAGTTAAGTGAGTTAGAGTGGGCAAAGGAATGTGTGAGAAGTGAGGAGGTGGAGATGAGGGATGTAGTCAACTTGGAGAAATTTTTCTGTCAAGTTAGCTGTGAGGCAGCATAGAAAAATAGGTTGGTGGCTAGAAAAAGATAAGGGATTCAAGGATTGTTTAAAAGTTAATCATTAATGGATTCGTTACACATATCTGTTAAAAGTTTTGTATCTGTTTTCTCATCTGCCAAGGATGCAAAAGTAACAATAAAACTTCCAGTGGTTGCTATGAGAATTAAGAGGTTTTGCAGGTGAAGGAGTAGCACCATACTTAGTGCTTCATATATTCTCAGTAAATGGTCACAGTTATTACCACGTAGACTTCCCTTTACTTAGCACATTTACTCAAATCATTTTTCCTTTTCACTCTTCACTGCCCTGTGTTTAAGTAGTTATTTTTATATGATGTGCTATAGAAGTGAAGTTTAAGGAAGAGATTAAACAATAAATTGCTACTAGAATTAAATAATTCAATGATGTGTACTAAACTCTGTTAGGTGCTATGGTTATGTATGTGTATAAATATGACACCGTCCAGTCCTATCCCTTTATTAGCATATCCAGAGTCCCCAAGACTATCCTTACTTCTCACACTAGGGGGAAGTTCAGGGTCCCCAAGACCACTATCAAGTTGGATAATTTACTAGCAGAATTCACTGAACTCAGGTAGCAGTTAAACTCATGATTACAGTTTATTACTGCAATAAAACCAAACGATATAGATTAAAATCAGCAGAGGGAAGAGGTGCGTAGGGCTGAGCCCAGGAGACACCAAGGCGGTGGGACGTCTAGTTGTCTTCCCCCATAGAGTCATGTACCTATTTCTCCCAGTAACAGCACGTAAAAATACATGTGGAATACTGTCAACCAGGGAAGCTCACGTGAGCCTTGGCGTCTGTAGTTTTTACTGAGGTCTGGTCATCACCCACGTAGCTGAACTTAGTCTCCAGTCCCTCCAGAGGTTGAGCTGAAACCATGTGGCCCTAGGCCCCTCACCATACATCACACTATTAGCATAGATTATCAGGTTTAGCCCAAGGTCCCAGGTAAACGAAAACACTTTAATCAAGCAGGATATTCCAAAGGTTTAGAGGTTACCTCCTAGGAGCCAGGGGCAAAGGCCAAACCTCTATTTGGCAAGGTTAATCTCTACTGCACAATTTATAAACTAATTGAGGAGATAATATTATAAAGGCATAACATTTAAATAACCATATTATGATTTAACTCATAGTTCAAGTCAACAAAGAGTGTCATAATGCTAAGACATTTTTACATAATTAATAGTTTGTTCAAATAGTGCTTACTATAGATATGCAGAGAAAATACCTGAAAAATCTGACTTTGAGCTGAGTGACGAGGCGGTTTTATAGAAAAAGTCCTATTTAAACTGGACCTTGAGGGATGACTTGGATGTGAACTGGCTGAAAGAAAGGGGAAGGCACTTCCAAGAGGGTGAACAGAGGAAGGCAAAATGTGGAGGCTGCTTCCTGAGGAGACAGTAAGGATAAGGGAGTAAAGGGAGGTAAGATTGGAAAGGTAGTATACTATTTTTCTAGGGCTACTGTAACAAGTTACCACAAACTAGGTAGCTTAAAACAACAGAAATTTATTCTTTCACAGTTCTAGAAGCCAGAAGTCCAAAGTCAAGGAGTCAACATGGTTAGTTCCTAATGGTAGAGACTACGAGGCAGGATCTACCTCATGTCTCTTCCTAGCTTCAAAGGAGGCCAGCAATTCTTAGTATCCCTTGTCCTGTAGATGCATCACGATATATCTACTTCCATCATCACACGGCTTTCTCCCTTTGTGTGTGCATCTCATCTCTATGCTTCGATTTTCTCTTCTTATAAGGACATTAGTCATTGGATTGGAGCCCACTCTGATATGGTAAGACCTGTGACCTCATTCTAACTAATTAAATCTGTAAGTACCTTACTTCCAAATAAAGTCTCATTCTGAGGTTCTATGCAGACAGGAATTTGGGGGGAAACCATTCTATCCAGGTAGACTGGGGAAAATATTGATTAAGGCAGATTATAGCTTTCAAAAACTGTTACAAAGGCATGAACAATACCTGGATACCTCTCAGACACAATTCACTAAACAAGGTCTTTCACACCTTTTCAATTGTTTTTTTCGAAACACTAGAATACCTTCTTTCACTGCCAGATACAGTAGCCCTCAAGAGTAGAGTATGCGTAAGTGGAATAAGGGGGTCCTCCATCTGATTTCAAAGAGACTTAAAGAACAATTTGGTTAAAGCAAGGACAGCTAAAATTCACGGGGCAGAGTCCTTGGCTAGGAAGCTTTGGTGCCAAATCTTCAGAAGAAGGAGAACAGGGGTGAGGTGGAGAGGGCATGTGAGAAGACTTCTGCGTCTATTCTATCTGAATGTCTTATTTTATTTTATTTTCCTTCTACTGTCATTGATAAAAAGCGTTTTTCTCAAAGTTTACTCTACTGAACTACTACATCATGAGTATCTGTGGTCTGTGTTGAAAAGGTGAACTCTTGGACCCTCCTTCAGACCTACTGACTCACAGTGTCTGTGGGGGAATCCTGGGAATCTGATTTTGGACAATTTCTCCAAATGATTCTTAAACATAGTAACATTTAAGAACCAATACATTAGAGTTTGGTTTGGACTTAAGGTGCATATATATTTTTAGGAAGATTAAAGGGACATTATGCCACAGATCAGTTTTATTAGAAGAATGAAGATTATGATTTTGGAGTGTGTGACTACCTGAGCCCCAAATTATTGGGGTCCAAGACAAGTCCTGGCAGGATCCCATGTGAGGCAGAATGTGGGCATAGAGTCTCTAGGTGTCTGGACAGAGGAGAACTAGGATGTGGTTGAGGCAATGAGAAAAAAAGAACTAGCAATGTCAAAAGAAATCTCTGCCTAAACAACAACTTTATATAAAGGTAGGTTTGTGCCTAAGAAGGAATCACTTGTCCTCTTCTCCCTCCTTCCAGCTTCTAGCATTTGCACACTGGATATTAATGACTAGGCTTCTGTAGGCTAGTAATCTTGCCTTTTAGAGGAATTCGGAAAATGTATATATGTATGTTTTATGTTGGGTACATACTCCTCAAAATCTGAGATTGAGCTGTGAATAAAGAGCATAGCATTCACGTTGTTTGTACCATCCTATAATACCTTTGCTAAAATCTTGGAACTAATTTTTAGTCATTTTGAGAATGTGCAACTTACACCTAGCTACTCAACATTTTAAAATAATGGAAACATTTTTTGAATCAATATTTGAAATCCATTATTTGAAAAAGATGTTAATGTTGCTTTCAAGTACTTGGTGACAGTGGCTTCTATAGGTTAGAAAGAGAATTATTGTCATTTTCAGAGTATTGATGGCCAATGGAGAGAAGGAATAGAGTATCTGAACTTTAGGAAGTTTTAGAAAAACCCAAAGAATTCTCTTCTTGAGTCTCAGAAAGAATAATGATAACTGACTTGGAAAGATAAAATGGATTGCATTAGATAATATATTCAGTTTCATAATATTGTTAGATAATTGATCAAGTTCTGGAACTGCAGTGAATTTTTTTCCTATTCAGTTGAATTTTTATGCCATTCTACTAAAGGAATTGAATGCAAAACAAATAAGAAAGGCAACTTTACAAAGCCCTATCTTCATCATAAATTTATTACATTTACCTAATAAGAACCTCCTCTAACTCAACTGAGGATTTCAAAAGATTTTTTCTTCTCAGGGAAAAGAAAAGAGAAAAACTTGATATGTATGCAAAACCATGGTGTTTTCTTTATTAGAGGACCTATTTACATTAGCATTTGACTAGTTTCAACTTCTAATTTCTACCATAGACTAAAAAAAGGTAAGCTAAGACTGTATTTAAAAGATGGTATGTTTATTATTGTCATAATCAATACGTCTCCAGTACTGTAAAACTCATCAGTAAAACTGTCAGTGTTCCTTCTTCACATTTGATTCCTTTCCATTCTGCTTTTGAACATTAATATGCCAAGAAAACTGAAGTTTTTACTAATAAAGTCTACTCAAGTAGAGTCAGCACCAGATTAATAGTTTACAACCATGATGAGGGCTTCACTTTCACAGGAAAGTAACACATGCAGAAAAGCCCACAGGTTGTGGAGTCACTAGGATGAGGTGTGTGTTCAAATTCTGGCTCCCCCACTTGCCTGGGGGAGTGACCCTGGGCAAATAACTTCTCCAAGCTTCAGAGTCCTCATCTACATAATGTAGCATTGTTGTTAAAACTTAGCAAGGTAGTTCAACATCTGCAAATCAATCAATGTGATATACCTACCACACTAATGTGATAAAGGACAAAAATCATATGATCATCTCAATAGATGCAGAAAAGGCATTTGACAAAATTCAATATCTATTTATGATAAAAACTCTCAACAAAGTGGGTATGGAGGGAACATACCTCAACATAATAAAGGCCATATATCACAAGCTCACAGCTAACATCATACTCAATGGTTATAAGATCAGGAACAAGACAAGAATGCCCACTCTCACCACTTTTATTCAACATAGTATTGGAAGTCCAGGACACAGTAATCAGGCAAGAAAAATAAATAAAAGGAGTCCAAAACAGAAAGGAAGAAGACTGTCACTATTTGCAGGTGACATGATATTATATATACAAAACCCTAAAGATGCCACCAAAAAACTATTAGAACTAATCAATGAAATCAGTAAAGTTGCAGTATACAAAGCCAATATACAAAAATCTGTTGCATTTCTGTACACTAAAAATGAACTATCAGAAAGAGAAATTAAGAAAATAATCCTATTTACAACTGTATAACAAAGGCATAAAATACCTAGGAATAAATTTAATCAAGGAGGTAAAAGACCTATACACTGAAAACTATAAGACACTGATGAAAGAAACTGAAGAAAACACAAATAAATGGAAAGATATTTCATGCTCGCAGATGAGAAGAATATTGTTAAAATGTCCATACTACCCAAAGCAATCTACAGATTCAGTGCAATCCCTATCAAAATTACAAAGGTACTTTTCACAGAAACAGAACAAACAATCCTAAAATTTGTATGGAACCACAAAATACCTCAGATAGCCAAAGCAATCTTGAGAAAGAAGAACAATGCTGGAAGCATCATGCTCCCTTATTTCAAACTATGGTACAAAGCTATAGTAATTAAAACAGCATGGTATTGGCATAAAAACAGACATAGATGAATGGAAAAGAATAGAAAACCCAGGGAAAAAACCTCACACATATATGGTCAATTTATGACAAAGGAGCCAAGAATATACAATGGGGGAAGGGACAGTCTGTTCAATAAACAGTGTTGGGAAAACTGGATATCCATATGCAAAAGAATGAAACTGAACCACTATCTTACAGCATACACAAAAATTAACTCAAAATGGATTAAAGAGTTAAAATAACACCTGAAACCATAAAACTCCTAAGAGAAAACATAGGTGGTAAACTCATTGATATTGGTATTGGTAATGATTTTTTTGATTTGACACCAAAAGCAAAAATAAACAAGTGGGATTACATGAAACTAAACAGCTTCTGCACAGCAAAGGAAACCTCAACACAGTGAGAAGGTAACCTACAGAAATAGCTGCAAAAAATATTTGCAAATCATATATCTGAGGAAGATATCTGCAAATCATATATCTGATGAGGGGTTAATATCCAAAATATATAAAGAATTCACATAACTCAGTAGCAGAAAGCAAACAATCCCCTAAGAAATGGGCAGAGGATCTGAATAGAATTTTTTCAAAGAAGATATTCAAATGGCCAACAGGTACTGAAAAGGTACTCAACATCACTAATCATCAAGGAAGTGCAAATCAAAACCACAATGAGATATCACCTCATACCTGTCAGAATGGCTATTATCAAAAAGACAAGAGATGACAAGTGTTGGCGAGGATGTGGAGAAAAGGGAACATTTGGGCACCGTTAGTGGGAATGTTAATTGGTGCAGCCACTATGGAAAACAGTATGGAGGGTTCCTCAAAACATTAAAAATTGACTACCATATGATCCAGCAATTCCATCTCTGGGTATTTGTCTGAAAAACATGAAAACACTAACTGGAAAAGATTTATGTGGCCCCATGTTCATTGCAGCATTAATTACAATAGCCAAGATATGGAAACAACCTAAGTGTCCATCAGTGGATAAATGGATAAAAACAATGTGTGTGTGTGTGTGTGTGTGTGTGTGTGTGTGTGTGAGTGTGTGTGTGTGTGTGTGTGAATACTATTTAACCATAAAAAAGAAGAAAATCTTGCCATTTGCTACAGCAGATATGGACCCTAAGGGCATTATGCTAAGTGAAATAAATCATATAGAGAAAGACAAATACTATTGTGGTATCACATGGTATCACTTATATATGGATTCTAAAACAAAAACAAAAACCAAGTTCATAGACACAGAAAAAAATTGGTGGTTGCCAGAGGTGGGGGATGGGGGTGGGTAAAATGGGTGAAGGTGGTCAAATGGTACAAACTTCCAGTTATAAGATAAATGAGTCCTGGGGATGTAAGGTACAGCATGGTGACTATAGTTTATAGTACTGTATTGCATATTTGAAAGTTGCTAAGAGAGTAGCTCTTAAAAGTTCTCATCACAAGAAAAATTTTTTTAACTATTTATGGTGACAGACATTAATGTGTCTTATTGTGGTGATCATTTTGAAAAATATACAAATATCAAATCATTATATTGCCCACCTGAAATTAACATAGTTATATGTCAGTTATACCTCAACAATAATACAAAAACTTAACAAACTATTTTCTGAAATATGCCTGCTATATAATAGGCACTTAATAATTATTTGTTCCTTCCCCTCTTTCCAATCCCTGAGCACCTCTCTCAAACTGACATACCAGCTGCCATGGGCATCACAAACATCTGAAGATTACAAATTGGCCAGAATTGGTTGGCGCCTATGCTAAGGGTAATGAGCAGCCTACAGTGAAACTTCTCAATGAATCAGCAGCCACAACAAAGTGACAGGAAAAGAAATCATCATCTGGTCATTTGTGATTAAACCCACAGATGGAAAAAAAATAGCCTATATTTATTGAGGATAGGTATGGTCTTGGCACTTTTACTTATTCATCTAATTCCTATGTCAGCCTTATGAAGTGATATCAATAATCCTTTACAGAAAGGGAAACTGAGGTTCAGAAAGTGGATGTAACTTTCCTAAGGCCACATATAGTATACTGCAGTGTAGGAGCAACACATTGGCGTTTGATATAACTTTGTCTAACTCAGTGACTCACTCTGGTGAATATCAGTAAGTTGTTCTCCACGTCAAAGAATGGCAAGATCAGACACTGCGACTCATGAATCATCCTTCAATCTATGGCAAGCACAGCTATCTAAAGGGATATAGATATTATAACAAAGTAGTAACAACATTAACTTTACAGTCAGGTAGCTGTGGGTTTGAATCCTGGCTCTGTCACTTATTATTATCTAGGCGTCATTCGGAAAATTATTAAACTTCTTAAGCTTCACTTCCTCATCCAAAAATGAAGATAATAATGGTCCTACTTCATAGAGTTGTTTAAGGATTATCTGAAATAATGGCTGTAAAATACTTAATACGGTTCCTGGCATGTAATTATGAATTTATTTTTAGTTTTAATAAGACACTGCAGTCTCAAAGTGTTCCTCAAAGTTTGAATTAATAACTTCTTGCATCAGAATCCCTCGGGACCTTATTAAAGAAGAAGGTTTCTGGGCCTCATGAATCAGAATATCTGAGCAGTGGGAATTTGCTTTTTAACAAGTGGCCCAGACATAGTTGAAATCAGCTACTGATGCTATCCATCATTCATTCATTTTTCTCCTGGTAACCATAGATGGATTTCCATTTGGGGGATTATACCTGCCCCCCATTCCACTTTTGCTTCTCTGGTGGAGCACCTGACCTGTCCCTGGTGCCTGACTGACATTCCCCTGGCTACAGAGACTGGGACCAATCTGTCCCCATCAGAATTGATGTGAAGTATTTAGGCGTTTCCCGGAATGCGAGGACAAAGATGTCTCCTGTTAGATATGGGCCTGTAAGGATGTAGCTCTGGCAATGCTGGCAGCCATTTTGTGACGGTGATGCAAGGTGGCTATCTGAGAGGGGAGCCAGGGGAAGCAGAACCAAAAGATGCAGACAGAAGTCTCATGCCCATGGTGTCATCTGAGGCTCCGGTCTAGCTACACCTAAAGCCAGACTCACTCCTATACTTTTCAGTTATGGAACCAACAGAACCTCTTTTTGGTTAGACCATTTTGGATTATGTGTGTTTTTGTTACATGCCACTAAAGGCTATAACAAATCAGATAATACATGTGCAATTCTTTTGTCAAATGCACACTAGCTAGGTCTTAATTCCACCCCTTGCATTTGACACGTTGGATTAGACCACATGTGGCCCTTCAGGATTCTTTTTGTCCAAGGTTGAGGCAAGGTAAGCAGCCTCCTAGATTTCTTTCCTCTAAACTGACACCTGGATCTTGGCCTTCTAGGACATGCAAAATATGTCCAAGAATACCCTATCTAACTTTGATGCTTTGACTAAAACTTGATTCTACTAGCCAGAGGCTACAAATTAAAATATCTAAAGGGGCCAGGCAGAAAAAAATGATTAAGTAAAACAGGCTGGGAGTCCAAGGAAAACATCAAGGCTAACCTGATATTAAATGCCCAGCCTCATTGTTAACAAGACAATGGGGAGCAGAGAGACTAGAGAATTCTTGTGCTCTTGCCTCCTTTAAAGGGAGCAGCTGCTACTGAGCTCCAGCCAAAAGTTGCCATGGGGGAAACGCAGAGCCAGGATTACCAGAGCAGTCAGGCATCCTGAATTCTATATGAAGTCTCCTGAACATTAAACATTAGCAACCGATTCAAATTTTTGAAACAGCCTGCGCAGGCTGACACGCTGAGGACCAAAAGATGTGTACACCTTGTCATCTCCATGGTAGACCTCCCAAGAGGTGGCAGAGGGGAGAGTTGTTGGGGAGACTTTCACAAACAGGAGATTGCCCCAGGCCCATCTACAGACACATAGAAGAGAAGAAAGAGAAAAGATCCATAACCAAAAATGACAAGCAGCAGAGAAATATCTTCACTTTATCCATAGACTAGCTGGTGACTGGCATTTGGGCTCCTTATGAGTGCGTTATGATCTTAACTCACATGAGTTCTTCCTCCTCTCGGGACAGGAAGTCTTTATTTTGTTTTGTTTTTGTTTTGGTATTTATTTATTTTTCTCTCTCTTTTCTTGGCGAAACAGAAATATTTATTCTTATTAGTCCCTCAATTCTAAAGCACCATTGCTAGTAAAAAATGATTTAATAAAACTTTTAGAGAATGCATTGATTCTAATATGGTTCCCAGTTAGAGAAAAAATTTATATATGAAAATAAAGTGCTGCTTGGAGTTGAGGAGATGAATTATTGATTTTGTCTTGTTTTGTTGTGTTTTTCTTCCAGTTTTTATTGAGATATAATTGACAGAGAGCAGTATATAAGTTTAAGGTGTATAGCATAATAATTTGACTTACATATATCATGAAATGATTATCACAGTAAGTTTAGTGAACATGCATCATCTCATATAGACAGAAAATAAAAGAGCAAGAAAAAAATATTCTTTCCTTGTGATGAGAACTCTTAGGATTTCCTCTCTTAACAATTTTCATACATAACATACAGCAGTGTTCATTATATTAATCATGGTGTACATTACATCCCTAGTAGTTATTTACCTTATAACTGGAAGTTTACCTTTTGACCAAAGGAAGCCTTTATTTTTTTTTCCAGAAATTAGGTTGTGTTGCAAACAGTCTCCATGCACCCATTTCCTTACATTTCTCTTTTTAAAGCTGGTAGGGTCTTCTGGCTTCTTTCTCTTCAGGAGATGAGATTAGCCAGACATCTGGCCTCAAGCAAGTACTGAATTAACCTTAAAATCCCAAGAAGGGATGACTAAGAGTGACTAAGTCACTAAGGCAATGACTAAGAGTCCATTTGATTCAAGAATTAGGTTTATATATGCTTGCAACATGGGCTCATCTAAACTGTATTCATCTCTTATCCAACACATATTCATTCCTCTTTACATTTTTCAGATATCTGAACAGGGTACAGAGGATCACTGATACATGGCCTTCTTCTCAACATTTGCAGGTAGGAGCTTGCTAAAATGAATCTCCGAGGCAGCCGAGAAAGGAAAAGGAAGACTCTAAGGTGGTTAACATAAGACCTTCGGGTTGTCAATTGGTGGTTCCCTCTTTTGCGTTCATAGTAGTCAGGAAGGCTAGAGATCTAGCTCATGTATGCCTGGCCCCCAGTAATCCATTCCCACCCTATCTCCTATCCCAGTCTTGTGTATATGGTGAAGACTATCTCAGTCTTCACCATATACACAAAGTATTTAGGGTCTGAGCTATTGCCTGGATTTCTAATTTGTGGACTATTGCTCTGGTTCCATTCATCCTAGGGAAATCAGGAGAATTGGGGAACTATTAGAGAGCTATCGTTTAGATGATCAGAGAAGGTACTTATTCCAGGAGTAAATATTCTGCTCTATTTTCTTGACTGGCTGAGGAGGTACTGAGGGGGAAAAAAAAATCTCAATATAAACTGAAGATGTAAGGAAGATGGGACTGGAACCATAACCAGAGTTCACTGGATTGCTGGCCAAATGGGTATGACATCAATAATCCCTGAGAAGGACACCTTCCAAACTAAATAAACAGAAGTTAGAATTCTGTGCTACAAAGTGGATAGTTTTGTCTTACTAAAGATAACTAGTTCATCTGAAAGGGTGTGGTAGACCTTTCTAGTGTTCCAATATCTGATTCTTCTTTCATTCCTATCACAAGAGAGACTGTACCTGCCTTGCAGTTAGGTAGGGTCATGTGACTAGCTCTGAGTAATGGAATGAAGATAGAAAGTCTTTATGTACTTTCTTCTCTTAAAAGAAGAAGATCACATATCCCAAATTATACAGGTCTGGTCAATGGAGCTGCCGTCAGCCAGGGATCCTGAGTAACCACAAGGTGGAGAGCCCATGTTCTCATATGGGCTCAAAAATGAAAATGTAACATAAGCAAAGAATAAGCTTAGCTATGTTAAGGCCATGGGATTTCAGAGTGAGTTTTTATTGCAGCATAGCATTGTCTACCCCAACTAATAAAAAGGATGCTGAGAAGGCAAGGAGATTGCCTTCTTTCTGGAGCTAGGGGAAAGAAATTAGAAGCAGGGAAGCAGCTAATGGTAAGCTCTTCTATCTTCCTTCTGTTTTCCTGCCTTCCTCCAATCCTTATTCTCCACACATACACAATGCACCCATTCTGTCAATTTTCAGTTCTATATTCACACATATGCCCACTTTATAAAACAAAAATAACTGGAAAAACATGTAAAGTACACATCTTAGTGTTGTGCATAATTTAAACATTTAAAAATTTTATATATTCAAATGCATTCATGAAAGGAAACATTAGCATGAAAGGCAGATGAGAAGTTGGTCTTCAGTTCTCCTAGTTTTACCACTTTTTTGCCAAACGTTCTCTTGGTGGCACATACCTATCCTCTTCTCTTCCAAAGATATCCAGAGCCCTAGGAACTTTTCCTACACTCAAAAAATCACTGAATTAAACTCATTCATTCACTTAGTCTTTGACACACATCTTCTTCGTGGCAGATGTTATATCTGTATCTACCCTGACGGGAGCACCCAGCTTAAAGGGAAAGCCAATCTGTAAATAAATCCTTGATGTTAAGTGTGTTGCATGGACATCTGAACAAATGCAGGGAAGTAGAAGCAAGTACGTATGTTGTAGTGGTGGTGGGATGTCAAGGAAAGATTGACTGAGAAGGACATGGTGACTTCTATTCTTTAAAAGATTATTCAGGTGACATTATAGTGGATGGTTGGAAAAGGGTGAGTTTGGAGGCAGAGACCACATTAGCCAAGAGGCAATGGAGTCATAATCTAGGGCAGTTAGCAAGGGGAATGGAGAAAGAGCACTTGTTGCAGAGATATTAGGAGGCAGACACTAAATTAGGTTTGAGGAATGAAGAGAGAGGAGTCTAGGAATATTCTAGACTAGGGGTCAGTGAGTTTTTTCTATAATGGGCTAGCTAGTAAATATATTAGCGTCTGTGAGTCACATACAGTCTCCGTTGTATAGTCTTTGCTTTTTATAATCTTTAAAAAATGTAAAAGCCATTCTTAGTTAGAGGCATGGATTTGGCTCACAGGCCACCGTTTGTGCCAACCCATGTTCTAGATGAAGACACCTCCCTTGGGTTAGATAAGAGGAGAGAAGCTTCAGCCTGCAAAGAAAACTGAAAAGTCCTGGCTGATGCTATCAATCAGTTCACTGTTTTATCACAAACAGAAAAGCTCTATTTCAATAAGATTGAAATTTTGGCACATTGATCAAATTGCCCTTTATTGTAAAATCTGTTCTTATAGCATGCTGTTTTAGAAAATAAACCTTTGATTCATTACCCTGCATTGTTCTTATTCTAAACGCTATATGCCTAGTATGTTTTGTGTTGCACTTGTCAGTTTTTGGTTATAATGTCCTGAACACTTGGTATTAAGATTATAGATTTCTTATTACAAAGCCATAACCCATTATATAGTAGATGGTTTTTGGCTTGATGTATAACAGGCGCTCAGAACATGTTATTTGAGTCAATTAATGATAATGATAAAATATCCATTGAAAAGTAAATTTTTGTTCACTTAGAAGATAATCACCAGGTTCAGAAGGCTTAAAAATGTCAACTTTGGGAGTATAGAAAGCAGTTAGTAGGGATACTTTTCAATACACTTTGGGTTTTTTTTGTTTGTTTGTTTTTGCGGTACGCGGGCCTTTCACCGTTGGGGCCTCTCCCGTTGCGGAGCACAGGCTCCGGACGCACAGGCTCAGCGGCCATGGCTCACGGGCCCAGCCGCTCCGCAGCATGTGGGATCTTCCTGGACCGGGGCACGAACCCGCGTCCCCTGCATCGACAGGCGGACTATCAACCACTGCATCACCAGGGAAGCCCCACTTTGTATTTTTACATGTGGATTAAAAGATGAGGATCAAGAAATGTTTCTGTTATATCCTAAATAGAATTTCTAGGCCTTCAAGTGTGGAAAATTGCTCCTTTTGTTTCTAATTATGATGCATTAAAATGCACACACACACACACACACACACACACACGTGCACATACAATTAATTCCTGATTATCTGAGGGTGGATAAATGGGTTTGTGGATTAGCACGTTTTCAGGTAGAGGTTTTTAAGGTGCAGCAGAGATTTGGGATTAGGTCCCTCTGCTTGCCCGGCATGTAATGAAGCCCTGGGGCATCAGCCCTGATTATCAGCTCTGCAGTGGTGGGGGACAGGATTCCAGGTCTGGAGTCCTGAAGTCTGGCACACTTGATCCACTCTAGTAACAGCCCTACCCAGAGTTTGGCTCCTTAGTTTCTGCATCTGGGAGAGCTGCCCTTCAACTCCAATTTCGTCATTACCTAATTGTTCAGCCTCACTAAGAAATGAAATCTTCCTAGATCCCGACTCTAGTTTATTCAGTGTTTGATCGATCTGCAAACTGGGTTACCTGCTTTGAGGTCATGAAGCATTGACTGTGGTTTTATTTGAACTGTGTGTGGTTTGGGGTTACCTGTAACCTACTTTATTTCCACCCATTCTCCAAAATTATTTCTGATAATCAAGTATTGACTGTAATTGTGTATTATTCCCCAAATTTCTCTAAACATTTAAATTTCATAGCTTTCTAACAAATGCATTTACCTAGTTAGTTGTCACGGGTATCAGTTTGCATGTACCATGTTATATCTGGAACCATGTTACCAAATCTAAACCAGATGGCTCAGTGAATCTAGTTTACCTCTGGGATACCTCTAGCTCCTTGTTCACTGCTAACATTTTGCTTTCCTCCTCAATCCCTTAAAGTTAAATGTTTACACAATATAATGAAATGAAAATGACTGAAACAGGGTAGATAATCAATAACTGTAATTCCTTCTTCCTCTGCTCCTTTATCCCTTTTTCCAGCACTTTTATCTTTCAGGCTTCATCTCGGATGCCCAGAGCTCCAAAGATGTTATTCTGGGGGACCTAGGATACTCGCCACACTGAAGGCCCCTACCTATCTTCCTCTCAACTTCAGAACTTGCATGTCCCTGGAAGTCATTAAAGCTCTTCAGATATTCCAGTTCTCTGCCTCCCAGCCGTGTCTGTCTCCTTGCACTTGAATAAGTTCCCATGACAAATTCTGATCATCAAGTTGGGAGTAGAAGAAACAACATCTCTTCTGGATCAATGAATAGTGCAAGACCCTCTAGAATGTTTTTTACCCTGAGAGATAGTGGCTTCTCTATTAGCCTAATCCCAGAATGAAGACATGTGGAGCAAAGCCCTGACTCACTTGCAAAGGGCATGAAGTGACAGTGAGAGATAAAGCGCTGTTTTCTGAAGCCAGTAAGTTTGGGGGATATATTTTTCCATAGCATAACCTAGTCTATACCCTGACTAATACACCATCTAATACTTCTCCCCCCTCATCAGTATACCTGAAAATACAGACTCATTAAGAGTAGAGACTTAATTCATGTTGTGATGTTCTCTTATGTACCTTCAGGGCCTTCACAGTGCCTAGAGCGTGAGCAATAATCACTCAATAAGTATTTGTTTATTCTAAAAATAAATGAAAGACTATACTTTTTGTTATGGTGACAATAGGTTGTAATCAGGGTAAACAAATGTGGTTACTCATGCAAATGGATCGCAGCTCTACTGGCTAAGTAAGTCATTGATTTTTATTCCCAACATTACTTAATGATGACTGTAGATATATTGTAAGGTTGGCATATGAGAGGATTTTAGTAAGACCTGGGCTTCTTCAGAAAATGTCAACTGGGCAGCTACCTGACCAGCTTCATGAATAGAAAGGCTCCAAACCTGCCTAAGCTTAGATATGAGGTATTGATGAGGCTAATTGGCACAGCTGAGAGGAAGACAAAAAAAGACTGAGTCTTGACAGTTGTGTTAAATAAAGCCTAGCTGATGAATTTATCCTTCTATATATAGTTATCAGTCTTGTAACAACTTAATTGTAACCTAGTTAGTTGAATTTTAGGAGAGAGTCTAGCTGTAGAATTATTAAGGATATTTCAGTTTCTTTAACCAAAAAAGAAATCATTTTGCTTTATGAGTTTTAAGCAGATAGAAAAGGTTCATTTATTTTGTCATCTAGAATTTACTTCTTCAAAACACTTTCTGAAATGCCTACAAATAGGAAGATTTTCTATAACAGACATGCTACTGTGTGATTCCTGTACACTAAAAGCAATTACAATAAACGTATAAACACCTTTTGCCAAGAGCCATGTTGGGCACTCCATGGCAGGCTGGTACCAAAAGAGGGAAGCTAGAAATACGTGATAACATTTCTCAGAGACCTAATCAGGTTGTAAGAGCTAGACTTTGAGAGTCACCCAATTGTAACATTCAAAGGTCATATCAAATGGGCTCTAGCCAGGCCATCTTCAGTGGGTGAGGGTAGCGTTAGTGAAAGGGGGTGATCATTAATGCTCAGGCAAGTGGGTGACAGTGTTGGGGTCCTAAGTGGTGTCTTGATTTGTACACAAACAGCAACTATCTAACAGTATCTAAATAGACTCCTGGTACAGAAAACAGAAATGGAGGCCATGAGGAGGAGTGGGGACCTTGGGCCCTATAACGCATTGGGTTTTGGAACCCATGTTCAAGTGGGACACCGAACAAAAAGCTTTGATAATGACAGTAAGACAATAAAAATAAATAGACATAGATAATCATCCTATGGGAAAGTTACATTAAATGATTTTTAACATAAGCATTAATTTTCTTACCACTGAAAAGATAAAAGTGCTGGGAGGTAGGATGGGGAAATTGGTGGCAGACAGTGGGCAGAAGAGGTTTCTTTCCAGACAGTGATAGTTTTTTGTGACCACTTTACACTATGGAAGTTATCAGGTCTTAAAATTGTCTTAAGTTTTAATTTTTAGTATTATTAGTTTCCTTTCTTCTTAAAATTTGGCTTCTTCATAAATTGGCAAAAACAAAGAGAACCTAGATACTGTAAATATTGAACCATTTGTTACAAACTAATATAAAATATTTAAAATCAAATTATTGTAATTAGTTATACCTTACTTCATAACTAGAAATTGTTAGAAGGGCAACATTTAATTTATAAAGTTGTAATTTATTAACAATCTATTCTTTCAAGCTTTCAAACCAAACATGGTAAATTTGTAAGCAAATAAGTTATTTATCATATATTTAAATGTGAAAAGCAATGCACTTTCAAATTTACTGTAAGTGATAAAATGTTTAGTCCTTGACCCACTGATCTCTTCATCCTCATCTTGGGCGATATCATCGCCACTCATGAATTTTAGTCTATGGTGTTATGACTAGGATAAAATTTTGAGTACAATTGGAGGCTATGGGTTCAGACTGCCTGGAGTTTTAGTCCTGGCTCCTGTGTGATCCAATTAACTTACTAACCGTGACACTTAGGCCTGATGTTCTACATCTGTAAAATTGATCGTAATAATTTATGCCTCATAAGGTCACTTTGGCCATTAAACGGAGTTACAAATGTAAAGTCCTTGACCTCACTGAATGATCTGTAAATAGTAGGTATTATTTACTATCTACATGAGTAAGCATCAGACCTGTATGTAACTGCCTATTGGTAAAGTCCATGGCGATGTTGCAGATGCACATTCAGGCTTTTCAAAAATACAAGTAACCATCTTCACTTCTACGCTGACTTTCTTCCTGAAATCTCTGCCTAGTTGCTTTAATCTTATCTCCTGGATCTAACCAATTACCCAGACCTACTGATTTTACTTCCTGTGTATCTACGATTGCCTTAGGCTGGCCCCTCCCCCTTGGTCAGTCACTGCACTTTTGTATCAGCCCCCTACTTTGTCTCCTTTCCTCTATTCTGCTCCTATGCCCCCTCTCCCACCCCTTGTATCCACCCTCCATAAAGCAGTCAGAGTAATCCATCTAAAACACAAACCTAATTCGGTAACTCCCTTAGAAAGTCCCAATGGCTTCCCATCACTTACAGGAAAAAAGTCAGCTCATAGCATGACTTAGACGCTTTAGGTTTCAGGCGGCGCTCTACTTCTAGTTATTCTCATCTGGGGCATCCAAGTCTCACTATTGTTATTCCCGTTTCTTCCAAGAAGGTGTCTTTGTATCCCAAGTTAGCTTAAATACCACACAGTTTGCGCAAATAAAATTTGTGCTTACCTCTCATTGACCTATAGCATATCAAATCATTCTTGGGACGGTCTTCTCCACTAGACTACAATCTTCTCAATTGCTATAATTATGGCTTTTTTCATCTTTGTGCCATAAGGGCCTGGCTCATAGTGGATTCTTAATGTTCCATGAAACTGTTGAACTCTATTTTAAATTTCCCAATATTTCTCACCTCCCCTCTACCTCAAGGAAAAAGAAAGAAAAACAGATTCTTTTCCTCTTAGTTTCCACATGTCTGGAAATGCTATAGCTCTACTTTCATCATATTCCAGCCTGGCTTTTATGCCAGGAATTGAGATAAAAAGCATACAAATGTCCCACAATGCAAACATTTATGAAAACTAGTCAAGTCTGTAGAACATTCTGAAGATGCAGGACCAAACTTACAAAGAATTGAGCAAGCTCAGGGGATTTGGATTTTTCTGGCCAAAAAAAAAAAAAAAGAAAAAAAAAAGAAACAGGTAGGGAAGAGAGCAAAATGTGGTCCTTTCCAAGACTATACCAATTCAGACCACGTTTAGAGCTGTGCTGCCAGTATGGCAGCCATCACTACATGTGACTATGGACCACTTGAAAGGTGACTGGGACTGAAACGAGATGTGCTTTAACTGTAAAGCACACCGTATTTCAAGGACTTTGTACAAACAAAAGAATGTAAAATATCTCATTAATAATACGTATTTCATGTTGAAATGACAATATTGTGGGTATAAATAAAATATGATTAAAATTAATTTTACCTATTTATTTTCTATTTTCTTAATATAGTACTAGAAAATTTAAAATTTTATATGTGGTTTACATTATATTTCTATTGAATAGTACTAGAGGATGGAATAACACCCCATAATTACTTATTTTTTCCTTCAGTTGGAACCCCTGAGATGCTCCTTTGTGGAATACGATATCCTATCTGGGCAGGGCCATTGCAGAAACAATGTGTATACTCAGGAGTCCCGACGGCTGGTTGTAAACAAAAACAGAGCCCTCCTCATCTCTCAGAAGTCAGATGTAAATCTAAATAGGTGTTCTTAGGCAGAACTACTTCTCACCTCTACACCTAGGGTGACCTGGGACTCCGTTGAACCAGTCACATGTTCTCCACGGTTGAGTCACTTCCAATGGGGCATACACAATGGTTGGGTCCCTACCTACTGAATGTCTGCTAAGCCAGCGTGTGGTTAATTGGCCATATGCCTGGATTGTTACCGCTCCCTTTGGGTCAGTCACAGTCGTGGTTCTTGAGTTAATAACTGCTCACCTATCCGAGGTGAATTAACTCTTTCAGGGCACCAGGGTACCATTTAGCACACTGAAAAAACTAATTTATTTGATGGCTCCCTAAGGATGCGCTGGAGTGCAGAGAAGAAGCACAGAAACTCCAAGCTCACACAAAAAGCCTGCAAAGCCAGTTAGGAGAGCAAGACAAATTAGATGGAAGTGTGCTCTGTCCAAATGAGATATAAAGACAGTTTATATGAACAGGATGTAATTGCTTAAGTGGGAATCTGGCTAAGAACATGAAAAGGATTTTGGAAGAAAAAAGTAAAGCTTGGCTAAGACTTCTGTTCCATACAAAAGCAGACTGTATGCTTGTGCACTGTAAAAATTATAGGACTATCTTGTTTTATTGTGCTTTGCAGACATTGTGGTTTTCTTACACATTGAAGGTTTGTGACAAGCCTGTGTAGACCAAGTCTATTGCTGCCATTTTTCCAACAGAATTTGCTCGCTTCATATCTCCATGTCACACGTTGGTAATTCTCCCAACATTTCAAACTTTTTCATTATTATCATATTTGTTTTGGTGATCTGTGATCAGTGATCTTTGATGTTACTATTGTAAATGTTTTGGGGTACCACAAACAGTGCCCATGCAAGATGGCAAACTTCATTTATAAGTGTTGTTTGTATTCTGTCTGCTTCACCGACCAGCCATTCCCCTGTCTCTCTCCCTTTCCTCAGGGCTTCCTATTCTCTGAGACAAAACAGTAATGAAATTAAGCCAATTAATAACCCCACAATGGGCTTTGAGTGTTCAAGCGAAAGGAAGAGTCCTACGTCTCTCACTTTAAATCAAAAGCAAGAAATGTTTAAGCTTTGAGAAATATCTGAGGAAGGCATATTGAAAACTTAGATAGGCTGAAAGTTAGGCCTCTTCAGCCAAACAGTTAGCCAAGTTGTGAATGCAAAGAAAAGGTTCTGGAAGGAAATTAAAAGTGCTACTCCAGTGAACACATGAATGATAAGAAAGTGAAACAGGCTTATTGCTGATATGGAGAAAGTTCTAGTAGTCTGGATAGAAGATCAAACCAGCTGCAACATTCCCTTAAGCCAAAGCCTAATCCAGAGCAAGGCCCTAACTCTATTCAATTCTATTAAGACTAAGAGAGGTTAGGAAGGTGCAGAAGAAAAGTCTGAAGCTAGCAGAGATTGCTTCATGACATTTAAGAAAAGAAGCTGTCTCTATAACATCAAAGTGCAAGGTGAAGCAGCAAGTGCTGATGTGTAAGCTGCAGCCAGTTATCCAGAAGATCTAGCTAAGATAATCAATGAAGGTGGCTACAATAAGCAACACATTATTTTTTTATTTTTATTTTTATTTTTTTTGCGGTACGCGGGCCTCTCACTGTTGTGGCCTCTCCCCTTGTGGACGTGCAGGCTCAGCGGCCATGGCTCACGGGCCCAGCTGCTCCGCGGCATGTGGGATCTTCCCAGACCGGGGCACAAACCCGTGTCCCCTGCATCGGCAGGCGGACTCTCAACCACTGCGCCACCAGGGAAGCCCAAGCAACATATTTTTGATGTTTATGGAAGAGCCTTCCACTTGAAGAAGATGCCATCTAGGCCTTTCATAGCTAGAGAGGAGAAGTCAATGTCTGGCTGCAAAGGACAGGCTGACTCTCTTTTTAGGGGTAACTTAAAGTTGAAGATAATGTGCCTTTACCACTTGGAATATCCTAGGGCCCTTCAGAATGATGCTAAATCTACTCTGCCTTGCTCTATAAATAGAACAGCAAAGCCTGGATGACAGTACATCTGTTTATAACATGGTTTACTGGATATTTTAAGCCCACTGTTGAGACCCACTGCTCAAAAAGATTTCTTTCAAAATATTATTGCTCACTGGCAATGCACCTGGTCACCCGAGAGCTCTGATGGAGATGTACAAGAAGATTAATGTTATGTTCTTGCCTGCTAACACAACATCCAACCCACAACCCATGAATTAAAGAGTAATTCTGACTTTCAAGTTTTATTCTTTAAGAAATGCATTTTGTAAGGATATAGCTGCCAAAGATAGTGATTCCTCTGATGCACCCGGGCAAACTAAATTGAAAATCTTCTGGAAAGGATTCACCTTTCTAGATGTCATTTAGAACATTTATGATTCATGGGAAGAAGTCAAAATATTAACAGGAGTTTTGAAGAAGGTGATTCCAAACCTTATGGATGACTGAGGGGTTGAAGGCTTCAGTGGAAGGAAGTAACTGCAGATGTGGTGGAAATAGTAAGAGAACTAGAATTAGAAGTGGAGCCTGAAGATGTGACTGAATTGCTGCAATCTCATGATAGAACTTGAACAAACAAGAAGTTTCTAATTATGGATGAGTAAAGAAAGTGTTTTCTTAAGATGGAATCTACTCCTGGTGAAGATGCTGTGAAGATTGTTAAAATGACAACAAAGGATTTAAAATATTGCATAAACTTAGTTGATAAAGCAGTGGCAGTGTTTGAGAAGATTTACTCCAGTTGTGAAGGAAGTTTTACTGTGGGTAAAATGCTATCAAAAAGCATTACTTGCTACAGAAAGATTATTTGTAAAAGGAAGGGTCGATAGATGTGGCAAACTTCATTGCTGTCCCATTTTAAGAAATGGCCACAGCCAGTCCAACCCTCAGGACACACCCCCCTGAGCAGTCAGCAGGCATAAAAATCGAGGCAAGACCCTTCATCAGCAAAAGGATTACAACTCACTGGAGGCTCAGATGATGGTTAGCATTTTGTGGTAATAAAGTATTTTGAATGAAGGTATGTACATTTGGCTTTTTAGACATAATGCTATTATACACTTACAGACTATAGCATAGTGTAAAACATAACTTTTATATGTACTAGAAAACCGAAAATTTGTGTGAGTCCCTTTATTGCAATATTTGCTTTATTGCCATGGTCTAGAACTGAACTCACAATATCTCTGAGGTAGGCCTATATATTTCAAGTTGTTGGAAATTTTCTGTATTTTGTCCATCTTATTCTAACTATTTAATCAAATTTTTGAATACTGAAATGGGAATCAGGAAACTTGACTTCAAGCCACAGGGCTACCACTAACTACCATGTAACCTTGGGCAGGTTACTTGTTCTCAATGGACCTATTTCCTAACATCATTAGGTGATGTTAGGGATTGTGTTGGGATTGGGGTGTTTTTATTTATTTTTATTTTTTTATTTTTTGCGGTACGCGGGCCTCTCACTGTTGTGGCCTCTGCCGTTGCGGAGCACAGGCTCTGGATGCGCAGGCTCAGCGGCCGTGGCTCACGGGCCCAGACGCTCCGCGGCATGTGGGATCTTCCCGGACCGGGGCACGAACCCGTGTCCCCTGCATCGGCAGGCGGACTCTCAACCACTGAGCCACCAGGGAAGCCCTGGGGTGTTTTTAGATGGGATCTGTGAAAGGATTTAGGAGTGTCCGAATCCTACTCCAGACCACAACCAAATGGAAGATATAGCTACAAGCAAGGAATGATAGTCCAAGGAAGCAGATTATCACTTTACTGTTAGCTGGGCTCCTATCCTGAAGTGCAAGCAATGCTCTGGTAAACTGGACTGTAGCACATAGCCCAAGGGCCTTTATTCTCGCTATCCCTAAAGCCCTGAAGCAGGATTTCACCATATTTTGGTTGGCTGCAGAAAGGACAGAAGAATCTCTAGATCCATCCATGTTGCTGCAAATAGCGTCATTTCATTCTTTCTTATGGTTGAGTAATACTCCCCTGTATATGTATACATATGATATATGTATATATCATATGTATATGGACCTAGAGATTATTATATGGACCTAGAGATTATCATACTAAGTGAAGTAAGTCAAAGACAAATATCATATGATATTACTTATATGTGGCATCTAAAAAATATTATACAAAAGAACTTATTTACAAAACAGAAACAGACTCACAGACATAGAAAACAGACTTACAGTTACCAAAGAAGAAAGGAGCAGGGGAGGGATAAATCTGGAATGTGGGATTAACAGATACTGACTACTATATATAAAATAGATAAACAACAAGGACCTGCTGTATAGCACAGGGGACTATATTCAATATCTTGTAATAACCTATAATGGAAAAGAATCTGAAAAAGAATATATATTAAAAATATATAATACCTGAAAGATTGTAAATCAACTATACTTCAAAAAAATAAAATAAAATAAAAATAGGCAGGAAAAAAAAAGCAGGGACTGAAGAAGAGAATGCAAGTGATGGTTTTGCTTCAAGAAAATAGGTTCTGGACCAGCCCCTTCCTTGTGCTACAAGAGGAAGCCAATGAGCAGTGGTCCCATTTCCCCTTCCCCCACTGATAAAGATGGCCTCAGTAAACTCCTCAACTCTGAGCCCTTAGATTTCTTTCTAGAAGAGGAGTGAGGAAGGGGTGGAAGACTTCCTCGGGGAGGAGAGGGATGAACAGTTTTCCTTCTTTGGCAGACTTCTTCTGCTTCTTCTACTACGACCATTGTTTCATTATGCTATCTGAATCGGAGTCAGGCCTTTGGCACTGACCTGATATAATTGTGTCAGCAGGCTGCTACTAAGGGAAAAAAATGTTTTTCTGTTGATTACTTGCTTTGCCTACCTAGAGTTCTTTGGGATCTTTGGAGAAAGCTTATTAAAGACCCTAATCTTGATGATTTAGATTAATAGCTCCTCTGACAATCAAGCAATAATAGTAGTATTAATCACCACCATTCATGCAGTGCTTATTATGTGTCAGGTGCTGTTCTAAGTGGCATGATCTATCAACGCATTTCATTTGTACAACAAGCCTAGAAAGTGTTTTCATTATAGTTGGCACTCCTATTTTATTGATATGAAAACTGAGGGACAGACAGGTGAAGCAACTTGTTCCTGGTGTCATGGCTAATAGGTGGCAGGGCAAGGACTTGAACCCAGGTCAAGACACTTAGAGACACCAGGTTATACTGCGGTGCAATGTCAGTTTTATATCCCTTTTACTGTCCATATAATAATTTCCATTTGTAGAAAAAGCAAACTTAAAAGTTTGAACACCCACTTTTATATTAATTTAATTCATATAAAGTGCTTCTAGTTGTATGTAAACTATACACAAGTGAACAGTGATTATGAAAGTGCTCTAATCAAGAACACATAGAAATATTTATGTTTGTTGTAGCTAATGTTTTAATTGCATAATAAAATTTTGCTAATACACTGTAGTAATTATGAAACATCAGAAATTTTCATTCCATTTTATGCAAAAAATGTAATTGTGGAGTTCTAATAATGTTTGGTGCCTCCACTCTCATCGCCTTTTTATTCAGATAGGTGGAGGTGTAACATGCAAATCAAACTCTTAATCAGAATTAAGCATAATTCTGAAACATAAACATGTACCATTGACCTATACCATCATCTTGTCATTCATTAATTTGTAAAATTTAGCAATTTACAATGAGCATTACTGTTATTGTGGTAGTGAGTTAATACGATTTGTGAAAAAGATCATCCCTTAGATGTCTAGCAGGGGGAGGACACACCTCAGGGACCAGTCTTCGTAAAGGATTTTCATTGATTATACCTCCTAAGGGAGAAATTCTGAGGCTCTTACATCAGTCAGTGGCAGCTTGGCACACAAAAGGGCAGCAGTTGGAGTCCCAAGTGTTCTAAATAATGCAGCAGGTAACTACCTCATCAGGGGTTTAAAATCCCCTAATGCTTATTTGAATTTTTCTCTATGAACACCTACCTAATAAAAACCCTCCATTTTTGTCACAATTAAATGCAAAGAGCTTGTGATTTGGATTCTGAAATCAGAACCTAGCTTTCTTCAACCACAGTTTTACAAACACTGAACATTGTTTCCACCTTCTCTGACTTGAAAGATTATTCTGAATAGGAGTAGAAATGTAAGGCCTCTGCCTTACATAATGGCTTTGGAAAAATATCTGCAACTTCCTTTCCGCCATGTGACTAGATTACATGCTGTTTTGTCATCTAGGTTGAATGCGTGCTTTAGGTGTAGAAATAAGCATCCTGACATAAGCAAAGAGCTCATTTTCAAACACCATCTTTTTCTTATTTTTATATAATGTTTTTGTCACTCCTGGGTCTCCATTTTTATTTTTACTTTTCTTGTCTCACATTTTTTCTCTCTTTAAAATCTTATTTCAGCCTTTTTCCTCTGTTTTCCCTTATTTCTACAATTCGTCACCTCAGAGGCATACGATATGTGATGAGGGGTTGAGAGGACTTCAGGGTGGAATGGGAGATTGTCACAGCTAGATAGAGGGAGGTAGCAATATCCTCTAATTGTCACAGCCTTGAGGAAGCAGTGGGGCTTTATCTTCTCCTCCTGACTGCTGCAATGCTGCACGACCAAAAGAAATCCAGACTGCAAAACTGCAGCTAAAACTGTGACACCTGCACTGTTTCCCATCTGAAGACATTTCATAAATGCAACAATGTAAGTGCAGCTCCCAGCATGTGATAGGTGCAAAATAAACGCTTGATGAATCATCATTTCACTGCAGCTCACCAAGGCAGCAAACAGGGCTTATTTCATAGGCTTGAATTTATATTCTACTGGTAGGGACTAAATTCTCCCCTTTATCCCCATGTCTGTGTTCAAATTTCTCTAATGGAGTATTTAAGGAATCACTGCACATAATTGGTTTTGCAATACTAGGAACTTGGTACATATTTGCTTGTAATTACAGACAATTACTCTCAAGGCACAGGAAGTTACATCAGCCTAGGAATGATTATTATGTACAGTAGAACCAAGAGAAGACTCAGGTTAATGAACATGCTCTGTTTTTCTTCCTTTAGGTTATCACTGCTTGTCCTGGTTAAACCTGCAGACCCCCATCTGTCAATGTATATTACAACTGTAATAGAGAAGAACAAACCTGACTCCACATTGGAAACATTCCTTTAGCCCTAACCTTTGTGCTCTGTTGCCTGTGCTTAGTCTTGCTGGCTCTCTGCCTTTGTCTCAGACAGTAAAAGAATGTTGCCTATAGCCTGAAATATACATAATAGCCCTTTCTCAAGGCTCTGCCTTCCAGGCTTGACCTTTAAAGGCATAACACTTTTCATTCATATAGAGATAAAAAGTTGCAGAACAGAGGATAACCTTTGTTTTGCTGGAGGTTTACAGGAACATCTTGACCAGGCCTAGGTGGACAGCTACAAGAAGGATTATCATATCCCCTCTGGGGTCTGGCCCACACCAGGAACCATCCACACCCTCTCCCTTTCAGTATAAAAGAAGTGTGAATTCTAAGTTGAGTAAGATGGTTCTTTGGGACACTAGTCCACCATCTTCTCAGTCTGCTGGCTTTCCAAATAAAGTCACTATTCCTTGCCCCAGAACCCAGTTTCTTAATTTATTGGCCTGTTGTGAAGGAAGCAGTATATGGGCTTGAATTCAGTAACGCTATGTCTGTCTAATGGGCTCAGCTTCCAAACTCCAGCTCCTTCCGTCAACTGCTAGCTCCATTAGGTTTACAATCTCAGCCTGGGATAGAGTGAAGCAACTTTATGTGGTACCATGGGGTCAGTTCATCCCACTCTGCCTCATTTCAGTCATCCTTGATCACCCATCCCAAATGAAAACCTCTACTTATCTCTCTATATCTTCCTCTGCTCACATGTACATTCTCTGCCCTTTTCCTACTGACCTCCCAAATGTGCCCACAGCAGCCTAAAAAAGCCTTGTTTCATGTGGAACTACCTTTCATTCCTCAACCACTCTATGAATACTGCCTCCATTTCTTTGCTTGGCTCTTTCTGGTGGCATCTGCTTCTCGATTCATTCCAGGTAGAAGCTGGTCATTCTCCTAAACTCGACATGGCACAGATCCTAGAAACTAAATAGCCTTTCCCAGTTCCCAAAAACATGGCTACTTGGGGAGCACATTCTATGCGCCAGGAACTAACTAAGCACCTTATACAGACAATATAATTTATTCCCCTTATTATCCCTTATGATTTACATATAAAAAATTTATCGAGTGCTTATTATTTGCCAGGCATTATTTTATGTGCCTTATTTGCTTTAGTTTGAGCTTCCCCAGAAACCAAACCTGCAAAAAGGATTTGAATAAAAAGTGTTTATTTGGAATATGATTCCAGGAAACATTAGTGGGGAGTGGGAAGGTGACACAGGAAAGGGGACACATGCATTAAAGCATGCGTTATCAAACAAGTTACCACTGTAGGTAAAATCTGGGTAAAATGGAAAAATCTGAGTCAGTGCAGAATATTATCCTCACAGTTATTCCACTCAGGGGTTAAGGGACCTGAGTAAAGACACACAAGTGGATTTTCAGGCAGTGCTGAGATCTGGCTGGAGTTAGAGACCATTCACTTGCAATAACACCGATCTATTCACCACTGTGTGATTTGCCTCATCCCATCCCCACCCAATGCCTCAATCCTCCTAACTTTTAAACTTGTCTGCATCCAAATCTCTTCTTCCCCCTTTGTTCCTTGCAGTGGTAGCTCTGCCTCTTCCTTCCCTGGGTAGCACCATTACCTGCCTACTCAGAGACTGAGCCATCACCATCTTCTCTTTTGGTTCTGTCTTCAACCTCTCATGTTTCCATTTCATTTCATGTTTATTCTCAAAATATAAACTTGTTCAAACCTCTCCCTTCTTAAAAATAGAAACATCCCTTGGTCCTACCTCCTTCTGTAACGGCTACACTTTCCCCCTCTTGCTTGCTTACACTTACTGGTATAATTTTCTCTTCTCCTTTTCCTTCTCCAGCCCATTGCCATCAGGTCTCCCCAACCCCATCCTCTCTTGAAACTTCTTTATTCCAATGAACTTTCTTCAATCTTTATGTTAATTTACTTCACTTCAAACCTTAAATAATTAAATGACTTTGACTTTCTTGAAATTATTTCTTCTTGTCTTCTTTAAAGCATTTTTCCTTTTCCTGGGCTTTTCTGGATGTGTCTTTTTTAAAGTTTGCTCTATAGATTTGCATTCCTTCAATAGTACTTATGTTTTTATTTTCCCCTAATAGTCCTGCCTTGAGCTGTTTTTCTTCTCTGTGTATTTTCGCGAAATATCTTGCACATACATAAGTTTAATGACCTTCTTTATTCCAATGACTTAAAAATCTATATCCCAGCCCAAATCTCTCCAATGAGCTCCAGATTTGCATTAAACACAATATAAGTATTTCTTTCTCCCCAAACTTGTCCCTCCTCTTTCTTATTTTTCGGTTACTGTCAATGTTACCCTCTAGTTATCTCTAACACACATACACAGCCCAAACTGGACTTTGTACTTAAGTCCTACCTCTCACTCATCTGTCACATAGAACGCACCTTGAGTTGAACTTGATTCTACCACTTTAATATCTGTCAAATCTCTCTCTTCTACTGTGAATGACTTAGTTTACATCTTCACTTTTACTACAACCCCTTCTAATGTATCTCCCTGCCTCCATTTTTTTTCTTTTTTTTTTTTTTTACCCATCTCAATTCTTCACTTCTCTTCCAAAAAGACAAATATAATCATGTTGCTGCCTTGCTTGGGAGCCTTCTATAGTTCCTCAGGACCCTCAGAATTAGTCCTGGGTTCTTTGGTAAAGCCTGTAAGTCCTTCATGCTGTGACATCTGCTTACCCACTCCCACCCTGCTCTGTCTCACCTCTCCCCATCTGCTCTCTACTCTCCCACCGCCCTAGGTCCTACCCCATCTGGAGGACATGCTCATATACCCACGCTTTTTTTCTAAGCCATATTTCCTGCCTGGAATACCCTCTAGACACATTGCCCCTTGGCCCTAAACACACACACACTACTATTAACCTGAAAAGCAACTAACTATTTGTTCTTCCAGCTCAACTCAGGCTTTGGGAGATCTCTCTAAACTGCCAGATCTGGTTTGGATGCCCTCTTAGATGATTCTGTAATGCCAAGTTATCTCCAATAATAAAGATGAATTTGTTAAATTAAAGGACCACGTTGTACGCAGTTTCGCATTTCAAGCACCTAGCACTGTGCTTGGCATAGAGCAAGTGCTCAGTACCTGTGTGTGGGACATAAACTTTATAAAATTTATGCCCTCACACACACACCCAGTCCATCTTTTTAAGAAAAACATTTAATGCCATCATTTCTTATATAATATTTTCTTTCCTTTTAGAACTTGTATTTGGCTGGACTTTCTCATTCTACCCTCCATGTCGCTTATATATTTAAAAATATTTTTGATGTAAAGTTAAATAAAATTAGAAGGATGAACTTTTAATTTCTTAAAGTAAACTTACAAGATGGATGATTACAAAGATGTATCTTTAGAGACAACTAAACTTCATCAATTTAATGTAAGTGTGAAATGTCTGCTAGCTTCCATCATGACGAAATATCTCGAATAGCTATTTTCTTAAGTAAGTTTTTAAAAAATGTGTACTTCATTTACGTGTCAGGAAAATGCACCATTTCATTTGATTAGTGTAAATCAAATTGCTACAAACTGCTCTCTGAACCAACACTACGCTGTTTCAGATGTGCATTAAGTAGTAAATCAACTTTATTGGAAAACGCTGGGTCTCATCTTTTCAGCGCAAATGCTGTGTACTTTTTTCAGAGGTGCAATAATTCTTTTACATTTCTGGAGTCTCTTTAGTAAATTGCTCCTATTTAGTAAATTATCACTGCACTAAGTAGCCCAAAGTAATAATAGTATTAAAAAATGTCCAAAAGTTACATCCCTGTGGTATTCCTGAGCTTTTAGCTGAATGCATTTAGCCTTCTCTCTCCTTGTCCTTTCAGGAATTTCTCAATACTTCTGGCAAACTTTTGACAAAGATTTGCAGCATCCATTGGCTGGGCATAATATTTTATGACCTACTTCTAGGTAGCTTTGGGACTAAAAGACATTCAATAATTAGAGCACAGTGAGGTGCTTAACAAAAGAATGCAATGGTGCCTATGAGAGATGAAAGCTATTGTTTGTGGCCAACATCACACTTATGTCCATCTGTTAAATTAATTCATCTTCTATGGCTTTTTGATAGAGAATTTGTCAGCAGCTTAAAAGAGTAAGACTGGTTCAGTTTCACATTTAAATGTGCTGCATTCGAGTGCCGTGAAGTGTGATTTTAAGTATTGCTCAGAAAACAGTATCTATAATATTAAAAAAAAAAGCTTTGCCCAGCAAAAAAAGGTGCATTTTGGATATGAAGAGGTTCCTTGCTGGGCAGTATAAAATATGCGAGAGGGAAGCCTTCCTCTTCTATTAAAGCAATTTAACCTGGCCCTTTCAACATAATATGATTTCTTACTTCACTTTTACTGAAAATGCACATGCATTGAATCTGCTCAGATATGACAGCCAGTGTTTTCTAATCTCTGGTCATACACATATTAAGTTAACACATTTTAACTGCCTTGTAGGATGACATTTTAGCCCACATGGTTTTAGAAACAGTCTTTGCTACATGCTTCATCAGTTGCAACTGTGGATTGAACTGTCCTTTGAAGGCACTGCCATAAATATTTCTGCAAATGAGTGATCTGTTCCCATTACATCTGCTAATGCTATCTTATGGCAGAGCACACAAATAGTTCAGACATCACATCACTGCACACAGGAACACTCAGGGGCACTCTGGCGGGGTGTAGCACATCACTGAGAATTGCATCACTGATTGTCTCTAAAAGCTAACCTGTCTTTTCAGAGACACATTTTTTGACAGCCTGTCACAGGGAGAGCTGTGGATGTTCAGTGAACAAAGAATAATGCTAACACTGTACATGTTTAATAGCTGCAAACTTTAATCTCAATAGTTTCTGACAAAATGTAAAAATCTTTTTAGGGCCAATAAAATTTTGGAGAAAAGTCATAAAAGATGAACACATTGTAAACAAAAAAAAATTTGCAACTAACTGAAAATATTACTTAACAATACATTTAAGAAAAAGAAGTCTTAAAATAATGTTTTGCAAATTTATTTTATTTCTTGAGTTCAAACATGTGTCATCAGTTCTACCCTGATAATTTTACACTTATTCCTGTGAAAAAATGATCAGAAATTGTTTATACCTTTTCTTAGTCCCCAAATTATAATTTTTATTTGTGAAATAAAGGCGAGTTGAATTATTTTCCATTTTGATAGCAACTGAAATGTTCTTCTGCATGAAGAAGTTAAAACTGGCTGACCTTTTAAGACCTGTTTTTGCCTAAAAAGGTTACTTATTGCAATTCTCAAAGAAAAGAAACTTAAACGGGGAAAACATCTAAATATATGTCTTTCAAGGCAGCTCAACAAAGTATGGGTGATCAACCAGATAATATTTTTTATGATCAGTTATATCATGTTACATCATCTTCAGAATGAGGTAATCACAGCAGCAGATACAATATCTGTAAGAATCAAGTCTCTCTCATCTCTATATCACAGCCCGTAATCTGCCAATGACCAGGCCATTTAGTACCCTTTTATTTGTCTAGGACGCAAATGCTTCTGCTTGGCAGTTTGCAATAAAAAGTTTCATTTAAAAAATCCAATAATGAGCTCTACTATTCACACAAGTCAACAAATTCTAGAAGTTTTACAATGTGCTAGTGTTTGCTTGCCGTCTTATCCATGAGCTAAATAACCTGTTTATTTCTCAGCTTTATTTTTCTGCCTTCTGTCTTTGAGGTTTCTGAGATGTGTCATCCCATAAATGAATATAACAAGAAATTAAAGAGATTACTCTGTTAACAGAACTTTCTTGTTCCAAGATGTGCACAGAGAATGGCTTAACTAGTTTACTTTTTAGTGCTTTGTGAAGAAAAAATGTGTTCAAGAAACTGGTTGTGTTGTAACTAAGAAAGTTTTAAAAAGTGTTTTAGGAGGAGAACACTAAGGCATAGAGAAGTTCTGTCATTTCTCCAAATTGCACAGCTCAGTGAGACTAGGACAGAGATCTTTTGATTCCCAAACTCATGCTTTTACCTATTCCTGTATCTCCCTAAGCAGTTATATAGACTGTGGCAAAACTAGCTCCCACTGTGTTGCAATGAACAAATCATCTTGGGTGGCCTCTGCTAAACTTTTGGTCATTTTCCTTTTCTTTTTCTTTTCTCCTCAACATAGTACAAATATACTACAGAATAACTGACAGTCTTAGAGCACAAAGTACAGCTATTATTAAATCATTATTCTGTTTTGAGAATTTACTGTGGTATAAAATAAAAATGGTTGGATAACAAATATTCATAGGAATTTGCTGTATGCAAGAGAGATACTACAACATTGCCCAATGGACTTAAGATAAAAATTTACATGTCATAAACCAAATATAAACAACAAAAACAACTACAATGAAACAGCAATGAGGTGGTGACTTCCCAAGCCTTTAATGTGCATTGAGAGATTCTCACCAGCATCTACACAGTCAGCCCTGTTTCCTAGACTTCTATTCAGACTTTTTACTAGGTCAGAGTTTCATTAGTGAATATTCTTTGGGGAGAAAAAAAATACAGAAAGGCACAAGTCACAAAGTCCTGGTAACCATCTTTTGAAAAGCTAGCACAGTTATTACAGGTACATTTCATAGGCCCTTACTGTATGCAGAACACCCTTGTAGTAGTTAAGGAATAATAGAATTGGGGAAAGACGTATCCTCTTTCTTCCTCAAAGAGCTTTCAATCACCTAATCAGGAGTTTTTGCCACACAGCCTGCGTGGGGTTCCCGCAGAAGAAACTAGTCCAACAGTGGTGATTCGGGGCACTCCTGTGACTAATTTATATCCTCACGCAGTTGAGGGGAAGCCCACCCTGAGGACTCTAAATGATCCACTGAAAAGCAATATCTTTGCCGTCGATTTGCTTCCCCTTAGAGTCAGCGAGAAACAAGGGGCTGAAATCCAATAGAACTCCATCTAAATGTACTGCCCATAGCCCATGTGTTTTGACTTAGTCCCAACGCCACCCAGGGATTCAGAGACTGTTAGTGGTTTACTGTTAAGCAGTAATATCATAACAGCGAATACTTTCCTTAGCTACTGGCCCACATTTTGAAATGTTATATAAAATACCTACAAGCACTATACTGATGACTTGAAACACAGAAGCAAACTATCCTTTCTATAAATAATACAGACACACACACACAACAACAGAGGAGAAAACAACTGTCTGTCTCATATCAACATCTTATATTGTATCACGTCCCGAGGGCCTAATGATTAAAGATAAATAAGTACAAGCTGTGTGAATACCCATAAACAATCTATGATCCAGGGACTATGTACTTTCACAAATAACTCATGGCCAGAATGCCCTTCTATATATACTTAGGAAGGAAGGAAGGGAGGGAGGGAGGGAAGAAAAGAGATTATATTTTCTTACCAAGTTAAACTTCATTCATAAAATCAAAGAACCCAGAGATAACATTTTGGTTAATTTCATAAATCATAATAAACAATGTTCAATTACATTTTGGCATCAAATAAAAAGTGTTGAATGTAACTTTAAGGTTGACTGAGCCCCAGCGTCCCCTTTCCTGTGGCTGGTGAGTCATACTGCAACCCTCCTTGATCAGTTTTCTATTTGTTCAGTAGTTAGCCATGCACAATCACTTAGCTATCTGTATCACACAATTGGTATATTTCACTAACTTTGATGTCCTTTTACACCCTTGTGCTCTGAGTCTTCCTATATGACTCTGAGGCAACTGAGAGAAGAGACCATCTTTTGCTGTCTCCACCATGGGGGTCAGACTGTATCTACTACCTCCATCAAAGTCAGGTATGTAGACAGCTGTTCAGAACAGAACTTACTACAGAAAGACCTTTAAATACAGAACATGGTTTAACAAAAGCATGTTATATCCTAGTTATGACATTACCAATAGAGGGGGTTTTAGGACAATTTTAGGTTCTCTTGGGCTGTTGATTATTTCTGATTTGAAAATTTTCCAAGTAATAATCATCCTGTCTACAAAAACCTTTAAGACCTTTTTCACAAGCTGAAGGTGGGTAGCGCCATTTTCTGAGAAACTTACAGATGCTTTAGAGACATTCTTGTGGCCTCTCTTTCTAGACAGCTAGCCATTATTCTGAAACCATCTCTGAGGTAGACTTGACACAATCCGGGGGCCAGTTAGAGAAGGAACAGAAAGTGGCAGACTGGAATGAAATAGCTTTACCAATGCTATATGGCAGGACAATATGCTTAAAAAAAAAAAGCCCACAGACCCATAACAATAAATAGAGTTCAGTGAGGTATTTGACAAAAATATGAATATTGCATTAGAGGGACGAAAATTGTTTTTGTGATAAAATCAGACTTACATCCACCTATTTAATTCTTTCATCAGCTATAACTATTCCTTTGGCACAAATTGATATTGGTTAGCGATGTAAAAATTAAGATTTAATGTGTCGCAACAAGGCTGCTATATGTTCTTTTCACTATTACTCAGAAACAAAATGATAATGTTAAGAGACTCTGTGTTTGGGGGATGGCTTTGTGTAAGGACTCTTGTATTGAAAACTCTTATTACTTGATTTGGATGAGTTTTAACCCTTCATACTGAAGTTCCTGTATTGTTTCTGGACATAAGTCTATTGTTTTAGCTAGAAATGATTTTTTAAAATAAATGAAAATTATATAGACCATTTATATGTATGAACAAAATGGGAAAAGTAGGCAAAAGCACAGGTATCCTTAGGAAGCCCTGATCCCATAATATTTTATGCTACCATCTCAGCTACTAATGTAACCATTTCAATCGTCTGATGGTCCTAATCCCAGTCCTTCCCCAAACTACCATTACTAACGTTCATGCTATTCAAGACTGCAAGAGAATATTTGGGAGGCCCAGAGTACTCATACCCTGAACATCTTCTGAAAGGTTAAGGAACGGCAAGATTGTGGCTGGTCATAAGACCTGGCAAGGAATTTGACTTTAAATGGGGAAACTACTGAAAGAATCCACAAAGAGAGGTAAGATGGTTAAGAGCAGTGGTTTAGGTAGATGAGCTGAACAGTGGTATGCAAGATGGGCTCCAAACCAGGAGTGAAAGGTAGTTTCCTAGAGGAACAGAGACACAGAAACAGTAAAAATGGAAAGGGATTCACCCCTCCAATGTTGCAAAGAAGGAATAGCAGGACTTAGGGGATATTTAAAGGTGGGAAAGATTCTAAGATAACCCTACGTTTTTTATCATACCTAGGTAAGACAATAATGGAAAACTACTAGTATATGTAATACAAGGGAAACAAAACAGTTCTGGGTGGTAAGCTATTAAATGTGCTTTCAGACTTATGAAATTGTGGGTAACAATGAAACACCCACATTAAATAAAAAATAAGTAAAAACCTTTACATTTGCATAAGGATTTGTATTTTCAAGGTATTTTCTCATGTTATTTTGTTAGATCCTAACAACTTTAGGCACTATTATTAGGCCTATTTTACAAATAATAAACTGAAGTTCAAATAATTTGAATGAAATATCTGTAGACGAGCAGCTTATAAGTTGCAGAACTAAAATTCCAACACAAATCTCCTGATTTCTAAATTCAGAGTAATTATGTTTATATTTGAGACCTGGAGACAGAGGATTAGAATTTGTCCCTGAGATTTTGGAAGTTACGAGGTAAGAGAAAATAATGAAAGCCAAGACTAGGTAGTCCAGGAGAAATCTCAAGACAGCAGATAGATACATGGCTTACCATAATTTATTCATCCATTTTTCTTGGGTTGAACCATTATCTATCTTGATTTCTCTTTTCTGTCTAGCAAAACAACCTTTAAGACAATGTGAAATCTATTCTTTTCCTTGGTCAGTTACCATACCATTGTTTCCTCCCTCTGTCTACCCTTTCCCATGGTAATTTTCTTTCCTTTTGTTTCCTTTTAAAGGCCATGGCAGAGCCTCTATGATTTACCCTGCTTTCCTTGCCTCCACTGCCACATTCTTACTTCTGACTTTTCTCTTGCTGTGGGCATCATGCTCAACTGAAAATCTATAAGTTGCAATCTGGTTTCAAGTCTCATAAGTCTCCTCAACTTTGCTTTAAGAGTAAAACCACAAACTCAAGCAAATAATCCTAAAGTAAAGGTACCTTCAAATGAGGGAAGGAGAGGGATTAGTCAAATGAGCAGCATCCTGTCGAATTAAGTAACCTCCCTGGACGTGCCTATCATCTCTCCATTTTCAACCATATTTCTTATTCGGAAATTCCAAATGAAAACTCGAATTATCTGGAAAGTCTATTTATTTTGAATGCATTATTCCACAAATATGGGAAAAATAATGTATTGTTTTAAGGGGTATTTTTAGGAATGTAAAGTAAATCAAAGAATGGATCCCTTTTTCAAGAAGTATTCCATATTTTGGGGTGTAAATTATCTGTACGTGTATTTGTGTGTGCCATATAAGATGGTCTAGGTGAAATAATGTAAATTAAATAGCTATTGAAATTAAAAATAATAGCATGGTGATATTTGAGAAGATTCTCTGGAGGTTTGAAGGGTGGGTTAGGCACTAAAGGAAGGTCTATATCTGGACAGTGGAAATAAGCTGGGTGCTTTTCAGATTTTCAATAGTTTCCCTGGCTTTGGAATAGACTGATGAGTTGGTGAGAGTTTGGGTTGCAGAGATGCCTCAGAGTTCTTAAAAGGTATCTGAACAGATACCTTTTTTGGTTGTTCTTGGTCCTCAGCAATAACAATGGCTCTTAGGAGATTATTATTTTTCCCTCCTGCTGGTGCTAGATCAGAAAAAAAAAAAAAAAAGGTAAAAAAAAAAAAAATCGCTGTGTAACAGCAACCCTAGTTCCCCTTCTCTGGTCTTAGGATCATTAATATTACTTTTCTGTGGTTAGAAAAGTAACTCCAAGGAATGGTGGACTCAGGCCACCCTTCCGCAGCTCCACTCTCCAACTAGAGGATATTAGAAAGATTTCTTTTTCCTGAATTACTTCCACTTTCCCCTATTGTCTTCCCCTTTCTTGCATTGCTCTATCAAGAACTGATTTCATCCTGTAATTTGATCTAAATTGTATTATGCAATGGGATGAATAAATTTATACTACTAGAATCACACTCCAAGAAGTTGTTGAGGGGGCTTGGAAGAAACGTTTGATGAGCAATTTGGGATAAGGAGGTGAGATGGCAATGGGCAGCCACAAGTAAAAATAGATGACCGTAGATGGCCTTCCAACAGGGGTGGTTTCTATTAGTGGTGGGACCATTACCAGAACCTGTGGGGTATGCAAGTTTGGTGGAGAGTAGAGAAGAATTTCTATTCTTGAGAGAGAGCCAGCATGGCTGAGCCTCTGTCAGCCAGCACTCAGCCCTTACAGAGACTTCCATTTTCCTGGGGATCTCAGAAACACTCAGCTGCATTTCCTATACCATTCTGGGGTCCTTGGATTCTGCCATCTGAGTGGCTCTCAGAAGGTCCATCTGCCTGGTTACCTGCCTCAGTCATTCCTCATCTACTGCCCAGGATTCCCTAGGGAGCCTGCAGTCTCCAGGATGACACCCTGAGAAGCCCAACACTGAGCACATTTGAATGAGCCACAAGAGGGAGAAAATGCATTGAGGCAGTAGTTTCTGGTGACTGTGGATATGCAATATTTTAGAATTTGGTGGCTTTAAAGAATTTCTCTTAGGCTTTCCTCCTTTACCCTTTCAAAAAAGAAAAAAAAACAAAACTGAAAAGTCTCAAAGTTTAACTTGGGCCAGTTTCTCCCACTGAACTCAGGAAAGTAACTAAATCACAGGCGATTACTGTATAACACAAAACCTTTGCGTTGTAGATGAACACAAATACAAAGTGTGAGAAGACAGACATCAAGTGTGAGAAGAAGGGTTGTTGTGTGCTGTGCTTCACTGGTGACTAAATTGTGACTATGCTCACATGTTATGGTAGAAACCTATGATGGTGCTTCTTACGCACCTTGTTATCCTGAGCAACAGCATTTTCGTAAATAACTAAAAATAAAGTTTTATTTTTCATGAGTGTAATGCAAATTAAGGTAACCACCCAAAATGACTAGTTTAAGCTTTATCAAGGTCACTAACAAGAGAAAATAATTATTGCAAACTCACAGTTAAGGAAAGTTCTCTAGGCATAAGGCATAAGGTGAAGAGGGTGCAGCATGTCCTTTCACTGTCACACTGGGGCATCTTTAGTGGGACCAAATGTCCCAGGTTTTCCAGGACTTTCCTGGTTTTAGCTCTAAAAGTCCCATGTCTGGTGAACACCTCAGTTCTTAGAAAACCAGGACAGGTGGTCACCCTGTATACCCCAAGATTCTTTAACTGCCTAGGAGATATACCTGTTTTGTACTGCTTGTGACCTAAGAATAGTTTTACATTTTTAAATGAGAGGAAATAAACAGAAAAGATTATGCAGCAGAGACCATTTGTGGCCCCTGAAGTCTAAGCTGTTTACTATCCTGCCCTTTACAGAAAATGTTTAGCCAACCCCTTCTTTAGATCTATGATCACAAGCCCAATTATAAGAGCCTTCTAGAACAGGTGTCAACAGACTTTTTCTGCAAAAGGTCAAAGAGTAAATATTTTAGGTGTTCTGGGCCATATGGTCTTTATTAAAACTAACTACTCAATTCTACGGTTATGATGTGAAAGCAGCCATAGACGATAAGTAAATGAATAAGTGTGACTGTGTTCCACTAAAATTTTATTTGCAAAAACAGACAGCAGGCCAGATTTGGCCTATGGTCACAATTTGCCCACCCCTGTTCTAGAAGACTGCTCTTACATCTGAACTTGACCTCTGAACTTGATTCCTTATTATATTATTGCTTGGGTCTCTCTGGACTCAGTTTATTTATGGCATTTTTTAACCAATCTGTTGCCTTCTCCAAGTACCATGATTTAGCTCCCTGTATGGACTTTGATTTTTCTAGATTTCCAGACTTCTTGACCTCGTTTACCTGTATTCATATTGCCTGTCAGATCATGCCTTATATTTCTTTACTTATCTGTTTTGGAGCCCAAGCCCCAGAGCAATGATCACCCGCCACACACATACACACACATTTTTTTTTTTTTTAACTTAGACGAAGTTATTGCGAACAATGCTAATCTTAAAAGAATCCCTATTCCCACATAGGAGGCAGTTTGAGAAAGCTGAACTTGAACCTGACCTAGAACAAAGTTTCTTTCAAGCCTTTCTTCCCTCAATCTTAATACATATACTTTAGGCTTTTTCTGAGGATTAAACATGTAAATGTATGTAAAATGTCTGGCATGTTATAGGCATCAGCCAGTATCTCTTTGATGATGATAACCCAAAATAACTGTTGCTGTAAATGTCTCCTAGAATGATTTTGCTTTTAGTCTTCTCCCTTTCATCTGTTATGCACACAAATGTTAATCTTCCTGTGATATCTTTTTCAAAATCTGTCTCCTGAATTAAAATGATTACTAAATGATTTCCAGTTGTGCAGATGGGATATAATATTCTAATGACCTGAATCTATAGATGGCGTTGGGACAAAGTTTTCTCTGTTGGAGTCATCCAGAAATAGGGGTAAAGTTTACCTTGAACCATAATAAATTTAACTCTTTCACATAAACGTTCCACTAATTTCTACACAGCATTCATTCATGCACTTGCACACACACAACCCAGGTAACAAAAATGATGCAAATGTGGCATCTCCAGCAAACTCTGTACCTATATTTATGCTTCTTTTTTATCTAAGTTATATTGAAAATTTACCTGATTGTTTATTATTTAACTCTTGTATGATAGATATTTAAAATGCAATGGTAAAGACACGACCCTACCTCTAAAGTATCTTGAAGACTCATAGGGGAGTGTCAGTAGGGTCCGTTTGGAAGCAGATGCCAAGACAGAGTTAGGAACAGAAAAGGGTTATTGGAAGTAAGGGCTGTAGGTGATAAAAAGAGCAGGAGGAAGAGGACTGAGCGGGGAGAGCTTTCAAGTCATGACCCAGATGTGACAAAATCTTGGTCAGTGCATTGGGGAGCTCCAGAGCAAACGTTGTCTCTGAGAGAAATCCTGCATTGGCAGAAACAGCCAGGCCCCTGTACCCCTGCAGAGCTAGATCACTAGGTGCTGCCCGGGAAAGGCCTGGCCTTCCTTGAAAGCTCAGGCAGATCCTGAAGTTGTAACAGCTGGAGGCTGTCAGCTCACTACACTCCTTACAGCTGAGTAAGTTTTCCTTGCAGTAACAACTGAGCAGCAGACTTCCATAGCGTCCATGGAAGATGGAGACAAAGGCAAAAAAAAAAAGAAAAAAGTACAATTCCTGTGCCATATAAAATAATAGAACTATATATAAGTTAAATTAATGAATCAATGCTAAGAAATATAGCACTGAGCACAAGTCAATTTGCATCTCATTAGAACTTCCAAGAGTGAAAAATCAAGTAGTTCAAGAGGATGGTTCAATCAATGATCCGCATTTTTTTAGAGGCAATTTAAAAAATTTTTAAATTACTGTTCTTAAACCTTAAACTTCTGATTCCATAAATGTAATTTTTTGACTGAGTGGCTGGATGATTGACTTAACATGTTGTTGGGTTATATAAAAAATATAAATTCATTCATAATCTCTCAAAAGGGAATTGCATGGATGGCAGTAACACAGAATATTAACCTATATGTATTAAAATTATTTTCCATTTTCAAACTCATTAGGGGAAAATGGGATAAACAAGATAGACACAGATCTTGACTGCAAAATTTCTCAAGGACTTTGATGTGCAAATATACACTATAATCTCAAATGGTAGAAGGGGCAGGGTAAATATAGTGTATACGGAATTTCTCACACTTAACGGAATGTAGGAGAAAAACTAGTTTGGGAATTGCTGCACTAATGAACTTGAAGTTTATCCCTATGAAGTAATTTAGTTCATCATTCCAATTTTTTTAAATATCCAAAAAATAGACTAATTATTTTATCTGCACATGTGACATTAGATAAAGTCCAATTTTCTGTTTCATTGTTAAAGGAAAATGTTCTTTCTGAAATAAATCACATATTTTGAAACCTTTAGTTAATAACACTAACTAGAGGCTAAAGGCAGCTATAATTATTTATATCATCATCTGGAATTGGCTTTCCTTTTAATAGAGCCCATTTGCACTATAATAAAAAGCACGATAGGAACTGATTAAAGCTGGCTGGAGCAGTTTTCATTTAAGAATTTCTCTTCCTGTGTTAGCCAATGTTTCTCTCTTAATGTTATTTTAATGCAGTCATTTTATGTTTGAAAATGAAGGCAATCATGTCAGTCCACAAGCTGGCAAAAGACAGTTATTGATTTTTACAAATCAGTCGCCTTTAAGAACCCATATGAGATGAATATTTATTATTTTGCAAGTTTAACTCAGTTTCTCTAGAAATAAGAATAGATGCACGATAAAGCAATGCATTTTGAAAGGATGGAAATGTGAGAAATAGCTTGCTTTAATGTGTTCCCTGCATTGTGTCATTGTAATAAACATTCCTCATTGATTATTTCTCTCACAGTGTCAGCAATTTTCATTAGCTTGCAACGTGTCAAATGCAAAAACTGACAAACTCTAAAAATGACATACTCCGGAACCACCTTTTTTGCTCATTGAGTTACTGCAACTCACATTTAACAATACAAATTTGTCTAACTTCACCAACAGACGTGTTCCTGTAACCCTATGCAGAAATGATTTGGGGAAATTGAATCATAATATACTTATATGGGGCAATGGTTTTCCAACTTGTGTTCTACAGAGCCTCTGGGGAAGGATGCACAGAAGAACTGCCTTAGAGGTTGCCCCAGGAGTGGGGAGCAAGGAAAGGAATATTGGATGGGTGCCGAACTCTCCCACACCCCTCTTTCTACCGGGGAAGTTACATATTAGAGTTCTGTGTTATAATTCATTTGTGGCTAACATAAAACAAAACAAAATATAATGCCAAATGAACAAATTTTACTAGGCATACTTTCATTTTTAAATATGTATCATCACAAACCCTTTAAAAATAAATATAAGCAAAAAATTATATAAAAAACATGAGCTTTTTACATAAAACAAATGTTCACCCAGAATTTCTTGAATAAAGTAAACTTGTGTATAGCATAAAGATGATAAAATATCCTTGGATAACCAAAGGCCCTTACTAAGATTTGAAAGCTTTTTGCTTCATTTTCTTTCATATCCTTAATGTCAGAAGGGAGCTAGGAGTCGAAAATGGCTCCGAAAGTCTACGCTAAAGGCTAAAGTTTGACGAAAAGGATTATTTACTTTTTTTACCAAGATCAAGATAGCCAACCTAAGGCAGAAGGGCAAACTACTATTCAATCAGTGGTGTTGACTGCCATGTTAGAAATATGTATAAAGTTTCCTCCACATTCTACCCTTGCACTACATTTCATCCCTAGAGGAAAGCAATTCTTTTACTTCTCACTAGCTCCAGGTCATGTCCTACTAGAACCTCTGCCAGTCTTGGCATTTAGCTCCCCAGAAATAACTTGACAGAACAAATAAAAGTTAAAAGATATTCAAAATGTGACCAGACATCCAAACAGGTAGCATGTACTCTGACAGCAGGTTGTGGACATGTTAAGGCAAATCACATCCAATTTAGTAGGGGCCTGAGTCCCAACTAGAGGAAACAGATTCCTATTATCGGAGCTGAGGAACTTGGAGCAGGTTTCCCTAAGGCTGACAGAAAAAGGTGTGGCCCAGTCACGCATTTCTCAGCCAAAATGTCTTGTTGTTAGGGCTACAACAAGAACAAGAAGTCTGTAACCTTGAACATAAGGAAATGAATTTTCAGAATGTAGATCTCTTCCAGACATGTTAAAAAGGTTCATTCACCCAACATGTTGAATTTTTAGCTTAATGATCTCAACCTCCCATATTTTAGAGGAGGCTTCTCAATCATTCAGAAATAAAACAATATAGCCAAAGTATTGTGTGTGTGTGTGTGTGTGTGTGTGTGTGTGTGTGTCCTTGGCATTGGTGAAAAGCCCTGCTTCCGGTTATGTAGCTCGTCCCCTGAATCACCTCATCATTTCAGCCATCCCCAAGTAAGGAATGCCCCATCATTTTCTAGGAGCAGGGGAGCCTGCTGGCTACTGCACCCGGGAGTAGAGCTCATTATTAAATTCGAGAGTGGAATAAGAATAATTGTGGGGCTTCCCTGGTGGTGCAGTGGTTGAGAGTCCGCCTGCCAATGCAGGGGACATGGGTTCGTGCCCCGGTCCGGGAAGGTCCCACATGCTGCGGAGCGGCTGGGCCCGTGAGCCATGGCCTCTGAGCCTGCGCGTCCGGAGCCTGTGCTCCGCAACGGGAGAGGCCACAACAGTGAGAGGCCCGGGTACCACAAAAAAAAAAAAAAAAAAAAAAAGAATAATTGTGGACCATCCTAGGGTAACTGGAGTTGGACCATGGCCAAAGGAATTCCATGATCAAAGGCAGTGCTGCTTCTACTGGGTGGAAGATGAGAGCAGATGGATTGGGGCAGGTCCTTTTGGATCAGGGAAAACACTATAAAAGTTTGGAATCAACATCGTGGACTCAGTCTGCAAGTCAGTTAAGTTGTCCTAGAGTGATTTTAATAGCCTCGGTTCTCCTTTGAAGAGACAGAAAACCCCAGCTTTGGTTGCTGCCCTGTGCACTTAGATTTTTTTTCAGGTAAACAGAGAGAGACCAAAATCAACTTACCATTATTATTTTTTTAATAGAGTGGAGTTAGTAGGTGGGGAGGTTAGGCTCTTATAGTGCTATAAGTCCTATAACTCTACACAATAAGGATCCTGGCAAATGAGGAAAAAACTCAGAAAAGCCATTATCTGAGGTCATCTCTAAAAATCCTTTAAAATTGGTAATGTTTGTTAAATGTCTGGAAGAGGACTGGGAGATAAGACAGAGTGGTAAGAGGACTTCATTTTAGGGTGTTCTGAATCTTTTTAAAATAAAGATTGATTGATTGATTGAGTGCTGCGTTGGGTCTTCATTGCTGCACGCGGGCTTTCTCTAGTTGCAGCGAGTGGGGGCTACTCCTCGTTGCAGTGCGTGGGCTTCTCATTGCGGTGGCTTCTCTTGTTGCAGAGCACGGGCTCTAGGCTCACGGGCTTCAGTAGTTGTGGCTCGTGGGCTCTAGAGCGCAGGCTTAGCAGTTGTGGTGTGCGGGCTTAGTTGCTCTGCAGCATGTGGGATCGCCCAGGACCAGAGCTCGAACCCATGTCCCTTGCATTGGTAGGTGGATTTTTAACCACTGCGCCACCAGGGAAGCCCCAGGGTATTCTGAATCTTGATGTATGTGAATATACTATCCCAACAAAAAAAATAAAGATTACATTAAAAGTAAACTTCCTAGGGGAGGAATGAGTTTTAGCCATAAAGAAATAGCGAACAGCGTTCTCTTCCTGAATTGCTTTACATTTTCTAGCCAACTTAATCTTCACAGCACCCCTGTGATGTATATACTAATGCCATAACCCCATTTTACAGAACAGGAAACCAAGGCACACAGAAGTTAAGTACCTTGCCCAGGGACACAGATCTAATAAACAGCAGGCTGGAATTTTGATCCAGCTCCAACTGTCTGGCTCCCATATCTGTGTTCTAAACCTTTCAACTTTGGCTTCACCTGGGAGAAATGCAGATTCTCTGGCCCCACCCAGACCCAGAATCAGAATCTTCAGGGTAGCAAAGTCCCCAGATGATTCCTGTGCACATTAAAGGCTGGGAAGACTGAAGCCTGAACCACACAACCACACAACATCACCTCATGACCACAATGAGAACAGCATATCTGTTCTCTGTCAGGAGAGAACTCTTGAATTCACTGCTCCACATTATGGATCAAAACTCAGTTATTGGGAAGAATATTTAGGAAAAAATTTACTGAAAAATTGTAGTTTATTCACTGGGGGGCACTAGGATTTTGTCAAACCTTCCAAGGTCCTTTTTCATGTATCCAGGGTTTCTAAACATGAGTCTAGAAACCAGATATTCTAAATTTTGTTTTTGATTAAAGCTCTGTGAACTATTTTTCTTCCTGAAAATTCATTTCATGAAGACTGACTCGCTTTGGGATTGAAAATGTCCAATCTATACCAATAATCAGAACTCCAAACTTCATTCAAATAAAAGTTTCTGCCTTCACCCCGACCCCCTACCCACCCCTTGGGATGCAAGGTTTAATGTATGGAAGGTCGTTGATCCTTTTTGCCGACAGACTCTTAGATCATTTCCTGCATGGATGGTCCAAAAGCTCACTTTAAAATGTAGAGGTACTCAGTCTTGGCCTTTGGACCTTAGAGGAGACTGACTTAGAAAGAGTTCCATTTTAACATTTTGATATACACCAGACCATCTAAATATTCATCTCCCACGAGACCATGAGAGGCACCGTATCATCTAAATATCTCTCACCAAGACAAGACCATGTCTTTAGTCATCATTGTGTTTCTAGTGCTTGAATATGTTTTGAATGTATAAGACCTGATCCTTTTTTCACCTTCGTTATCCTGTCAAATTTCTATTTATCCTTAAAGTTTTAACTCAAACATCATTTCCTTTGCAAGTCCTCCCTGACCCCATTCAACAGAATCAAATGTGTCCCCTATCTTTGTACCACTTGTCCTCTATTTTATTGCTTATCCCCAGGCATGCTTTTATAGATAATCAGCATGTCACCTGTCTCTTTTAATGCCAGATGCAGAGAAGAGTACTTTGTCCTCGATGCCCTCCTCCGTCCCTGAATCTAGCATAGTGCCTTGTATATACTAGGTGATCAAAACCAATTTCTCCCCACTTATGTTTGTTTCTTTTTAATTTAACTTTGCTAGCTAAGGATCACCAACCAGTATCATGTTGAACGTTAATGAGGGGAGTTTTCTGTGTCATGGGATGGAAAGTGGACTTATCTTCCAAAATGGGACTTACGGGTCTAAAACTCTTCCATTAGGGATAAAAAAGCTCCTGTTCTACCTGAAGAGGCTGACCACTGGATGCTACGTGTTACTGCGTATCTTAGAGGAATTTCTGTCATGCAACCAAGACCATGGGAATCAGAATGATGTGGCTTAGTTAGACTTAACTGGCTGTCAGTTAATTTCTCTGAAACTCAATCTACTCATCTATAAACAGGGAAGTAAAGTGTGTGTCAGGAGGTTTATAAAAAACACATTTGTGTGTATCACCTGGCTCATTACAGGTACTTCTTTAGTAGCTATTACTATTAAAATTTATAATGCCCATTCATTTGGTGCCACCTACGTGCCAGACCTGCTAATGGGGACCTATGTACCTGCCTACTTCATATAATTAGGAGTCACTACCCTTCCTTGAAATATATCAGAAATATAAGTGTGGACTTTAAATAGTGAGCTTCATGGTGTTTGAAGCTTATATTATCTGGGGCAAGGAATATTAAACTTGAGTCAAAGACCATTTTTAAAAAACTGCATGATTAACACTAAGCAAGTGGTAGAACCCCAGACCCTTTGTGACTTTTTTTTATGAAGAACACAAGCAGATGCTTCGAGAAATCTTATGTATGTGAGAAAGATTATTCATTCTGAAAACAAAAATTGCTACCCTTATTGAGACCTCCATTCCTTATTTGCCCGGCTACTTTGTAGACCCAAGAACCTTCCTGGGTATCTTCTCCTAAAGTAATGGAGTCGTGTATTCCAACACCTGGTACCACCTGCTCCTGGTAAGCGAAATGGCTTTGCAGCCTCCTTGACTTTCAATGAGAAGATGAAATGATCATGTGCAGCTAGGAGAGCATCTTATGAGGACGCAGTAGAAGGAAAAGGAATAAATTAAAGCAGTGCTCCTCTATTCCCTTAGGTAAAAACAGATTTAAGAGATTTAAAATGTTGAACTTTGGGTCAGCTGGGCAATCAAATAAGCAGCTGAAAGGATCTAGAGGGAATCTGATGACAGATATTTGAGGCTCAACTGTCAAGAGGGTTTAGATACTTTACCATAAGGCCAGGGTCAGAATGGTTTCTTTGGCTAAAATATTAATTTCACAGTGGACAAGGCAGAGAGGTCAAAGGAAAATATCTAGTATATACTAGAAAAAGTAGACATGAACTTTATGAGTATTCTCAACTTTGGGGCATTCTGTTCAGATAGAAGACACTTTCAAGTACTGATATCTGCAACTTAAGCTTTCACTGTGTCACTACATATTTTTATGCCCTCAAAGAGATAGAGATGCTTGAAAGGTAGCAAGTTGTTGTTAAACATGAAGGACTGGAGTGGCTACCTGAGATCAAATACTGATTCTATCACTTTTTAGCTGTGTGAATTCTCTGCCTCATTTTTCCCATCTGTAAAATAATAATAGTACCTTGTTCATAAGGTTCTTGATAACACTGAAATAGCTAATTCATGTAAAGCACTCAGAACAATGCATGGCACATAGTAGGTGTTCAGCATACATTTGTTGACAACTTTAAAAAGTATACACATCTATTTCTATTTTGATTCTTTTTTTTGGGAAATTTTGTGTTGATGTTACTCCCTTTTGTTGTTTCTTCCTTTAAAATCTTTTCAGTTTTTTTGCCTGGCGCTTAGCATTCATCATAACAACTACATCGATGATGACAATAGCTCTATTTATTGGGCTCTTATATCTCACAGCCTTTGCATCCATCCTCTCATTTATTGTTTGGCTAGAAGAGTCCACAATTCTTAACATATCTTGTAGCACCTTCATGATTTTCCCTTCCTTTTCATCTCTCATTGATGTAAGACATGTCTGACTTGTGTTGTCCAAACAACTCAGGTGATTTCCAACTGCATACAGTGGGCTCTTTTTTTAAATTAATTTTTATTGGATATAGTTGATTTACAATGGTGTGTTAGTTTCTGCTGTACACCAAAGTGAATCAGTTACACATATACATATATCCACTTTTTTAGATTCTATTCCCATACAGGTCATTACAGAATACTGAGTAGAGTTCCCTGTGCTATACAGTAGGTTCTTATTAGTTATCTATTTTATACATAGCAGTGTGTATATGTCAATCCCAATCTCCCAATTTATCCCTCCTCCCGTTTCCCCCTTGGTAACCATAAGTTTGTTTTCCACATCTGTGACTCCATTTCTGTTTTATAAATAGGTTCATTTGTATCTTTTTTTAGATTCCACGTATAAGCAGTATCATATGATATTTATCTTTCTGTTTGACTTACTTCACTCAGTATGACAATCTCTAGGTCCATACATGTTGCTGCAAATGGAATTATTTCATTCTTTGTCATGGCTGAGTAATATTGCATTGTATGTATGTACCACAGTTTTCTTTATGCATTCCTCCGTTGATGGGCATTTAGGTTGCTTCCATGTCTTCGCCATTGTAAATAGTGTTGCAATGAACATTGGGGTACCTGTATCTTTTCAAATTATGGTTTTCTCCAGATATATGCCCAGGAGTGGGATTGCCGGATCATATGGTAGCTGTATATTTTTTTTGCAGTACGCGGGCCTCTTACTGTTGTGGCCTCTCCTGTTGCGGAGCACAGGCTCTGGACGCGCAGGCTCAGCGGCCATGGCTCACGGGCCCAGCCACTCCGCGGCATGTGGGATCCTCCCGGACTGGGGCACGAACCCGTGTCCCCTGCATCGGCAGGCGGACTCTCAACCACTGCGCCACCAGGTAAGCCCAGTAGCTCTATTTTTAAGGAAACTCCATACTGTTCTTCATAGTGGCTGTACCAATTTACATTCCCACCAACAGTGTAGGAGGGTTCCCTTTTCTCCACACCCTTTCCAGCATTTGTTGTTTGTAGATTTTTTGATGATGGTCATTTTGACCGGTGTGAGGTGATACCTCATTGTAGTTTTGATTTGCATTTCTCTGATAATTAGTGATGTTGAGCAGCTTCTCATGTGCCTCTTGGCCATCTGTATGTCTTCTTTGGAGAAATGTCTATTTAGATCATCTGCCCATTTTTTGATTGGGTTGTTTGTTTTTTGATATTGAGCTGCATGAGCTGTTTGTATACTTTGGAGATTAATCCTTCATCAGTTGCTTCATTTGCAAATATTTTCTCCCATTCTGTGGGTTTTTTCATTTGTTTATGGTTTCCTTTGCTGTGCAAAAGCTTTTAAGTTTCATTAGGTCCCATTTGTTTATTTTTGTTTTTATTTTCATTATTCTAGGAGGTGGATCAAAAAAGATCTTGCTGGAATTTTTTGTCAGAGTGTGTTCCACCTATGTTTTCCTCTAGGAGTTTTACAGTATCTGGCCTTACATTTAGGCCTTTAATTTATTTTGAGTTTATTTTTGTGTATGGTGTTAGAGAATGTTCTAATTTCATTCTTCTACATGTAGCTGTCCAGTTTTCCCTGCACCACTTATTGAAGAGGCTGTCTTCTCTCCACTGTATATTCTTGCCTCCTTTGTTATAGATTTGGTGATCATAGGTGAGTGGGTTTATCTCTGGACTTCCTATCCTGTTCCATTGATCTATTAGAATGCAGAAACTGCCACTGTCTATTGACAAACGCATATTTGTACTTTAGGATTCAGGTCAATTATCTGCTATTTCAAAATCCTGTACTCTATGCACTAGCAGGTTGTTTTTCACAGCAGTTATTACAGTGCTGTGCAAAACTCAAGCACCAATGTAATCATCTCAAGAGTTTCACTGTGCTCCCCAACTTGCCTCTTTTATGACTCCCTGGTCTTCTTCTATAAACCTGTCATAATTATGATACAAACTCTTCTACATTTGTTGTGCTATTATTATCATTAAATAAGCCCTCTCGTGAAGCACTGTCTCGTGGTGATGAAGACCCTGGGCTCTAGAGTTAGTATGACTAGATATAGATCCTAGCGCCAGCATGGTGTCACCCTGGGCAACTTGCTTTCTTTTTCTAAGCCTCAGTTTTCTCATCTTTAAAACAGGATAATTATATAAACTCTTCTATAGTATTTTCTGGAGGATTAGATGAGACAATGTTTTTAAAATGCTTACTCTGGTCCCTGCCCTAGTGGGAAGCAGCTGCATAGCACAGGGAGATCAGCTGGGTGCTCTGTGACAACCAAGAGGGGTGGGATAGGGAGGGTGGGAGGGAGATGCAAGAGGGAGGAGATATGGGGATATATGTATACGTATAGCTGATTCACTTTGTTATACAGCAGAAACTAACATACCATTGTAAAGCAATTATACTCCAATAAAGATGTTAAAAAATATATTATCTATGGTTAATCATGAAATAAAACAGGCCAAACTCCTCTCTCTATGCGTGCACACGCACGGAAGTAAAAGACATGTTTGTCAAAGGGATTACCACACACACTATCTAAATGCATATATTACAACACTTAATAAACATTTGTTGAAGGAATAACTCTTATGCACGATATATTTTAAAAACACAAAAGCATGTCTCAAACATGACATGACTGAGTAAAGTGATTATTTCCACAAATCCCCCATTAATGAAACAGAGAAAGATGAGAATACGAAGAAAACCACAATTCCTTGGGAATCCCTAACATATTTTTGCTCTGTTCCTGCACTCATTACAAAATTATTGAACGTCTGTTGCACAACTAGCAACAAATCCTTTACTAGATGAGCTATACCACAGCCTTTGGCTAAAAGCAGTAGAATTCTAACCAATCAATTCAACTGTCTCTGTGTAGTTGAATTTTACCTTTTTTTTTTTCCTTTTGTGATTCTTACCTTTAGTGCAGGTGCATAGTCAGTCTACTGAATTCAGTTATGCAGAAGAAGCAAATGGCTTGGCAGATTATTCATGGCTGCACACAGGCAAGTAGATGCTTGCCTAGCAAGAAATCTATGGTTTACACTGACATCTCTTTTGCCCCCCAAATGCATAAAAAGGAACACACACTAGATTTTTCAGTGTTAAGCAAACTATCAGTTTATTCTATTTAGATGTGTCTTAATAACTAAATTGTTAATATCTTCAGAAAATTATTTTAGTTTTCCTTTCCTTTCATTAACTTGTTTTCACAGTAGACAATTTTTTTTTCTGAAGGATAAATCTGTGTACTATTATAGCCAGAGGGGCATTAAAGATACTGCTTTGCACCTGGGAAACCCATTTAATTACTTGAGCTGTCAAAATGTTTTATTGTAAACAGCTTTTCTGATGGATCCTGTTTCCCTCCTATGAACTATCTTCCCCAGAAGACTGTCCTCTTTTCAGAGGAGCTTAAAGTACAGGCGTCATAATTTAGAGGAATGAAGTTTTTATGTCTGAAAATATCCCATCTTTCTTCTCATGTCCGATTGAGAAATATTGCATGTTCGTTTTTTTCTAGTTTATGTGCATCATAAAACACTATCAAATTAAAAAGATTTTAAAAATTAAATAGAATAAACTGTCTAAACTGCAGGTAAAAGTAAGGTTTTATCTGAGATGAAAAATAAGATATCTGAAGTTGTATATATCTAATAAATCTATTTGGGATGCAATCTAACAACATAAAAAAGAGGCCTAGATGTTATAAGATTTTACAATTCATTTAAATACACTGAATATCACATAAATAAACTCAGGAACCAAAGAAAGTTTCTGTGATACACAGATGTCTTTTCACACAACACAGCTGAGGTTAAGGAGCTTCTGTCTTGTCTGGCTTTGATTGGGAGTAACATTCCATATCTGTTAAATCCCGTCTTCTTTTTTGGAAAACTTACTCTAATTCCAGGGCCTGCCTTGGCTTGGAGTACCGAGAACATTAACAACTAAGGAAAGATTTTCCCCTTTATGCAGAGAGGCAGTATTCCAACTTAAGTACTATTAAGTCTCAATTCTGGAAGTTTCTCATACAAATGCAAGGGTGGTTGGTTAGATGGAGAAATCCAGTGAGGACTCCATTATGAATTTTTAAAGGTGATTAGCAACTAATGGCCATAATTAGAAAAGAATCATTAGCACATTCACTTAAATTAAGCTCCTAGTTACAGTCTTATTGTGATAGGTAATCTTTCTACACCCTTATGCATTGATAACTGTCATGTGAAAATGTGGACTGAACCTAAAGATTCCTATGAAATACGTGTGAAATTCAAACAAGTGACCTCTTATTATTGGATAGGATAATCCATAAACTAAGGAGACCCCAAATGCAGTTAGTATATTAAAATAGTTCCAAATAGAACTCTAAACTCAATCTTCAAGAATGGTGTTAACAGTCCTTCTCTACTAAATATTCAAATATTCACACACACTTTGTCACATGAATGTGGGCATTGAACCGTCTATGCTGTTAGTACAGTTCAAAATATACTATCATGTTGCTCAAAGATACTGCCTTGGAACTCTATCAAACAGCACATGGGCTTGCTCCCTACTCTAGGTTCTACTCAGCCCACACATCACACATACACACACTCTTCCTTGTTGTTTTAAGAATTAGGATTATGGTCTTTATCTCAACCAACAATCCAGGTTCTAACTAAAAAGAGCAAAGGCCAGGGATGACTGGTCATGAAGAAGAGAAAGAAGATCCCTGGAGTTTTACCACTATGCCTGGGGAAGAGAACAAAACGTTCCCCAGACGTCTCTGGGCCAGGGGAACGTCACCCTGGGTTGATCTAGAGAGTTCCATGGGAGAAGGGACTGTTGTCTGATGTTCCCTTACTATTCTCTCTGGTATATCCCTACTTCTTTCTGTCCGGCTGAATTTTTTAAACTTGGCCTGCATCTGAGGTTGGTTTCTTTCCTACAGTACGAAGGGTTAAAGCTGCTACTTCTTTTGCTCCCTTTTCTTACTTTTTCCCAAAATTCCTACTCTAACTGAAAGATCAAAAACTGAATTTTAAGCTGATTTCACTCCTCACTGAGCTTGAGATTTTTCTTTCAAAGCCCCAACAATAGTTGTCAGTTCATACGACCAATTCAGAAGGCTTTTCACCTTTACTAAGCTACTCCCTCTCCTTTTGTGCAAACCTGGTGTTTGGAGTCAAATGTGTTCCAGGCATGGATCTTTTGATTTCCTCCTAAATCTTTGAGTACAGGGTAATTCCACTGAGACCTACTTCCATTTCCACCCAAGTTTATGATTCATACTCAGCATAATAAGGGCCTTATCCCCCTTATTTGTTCAATAGTTAACTCTGCCACACTATAGGTTTCTGAAGTCCACAAATACAATAAAGAATTTAGCTAGTGGTCTCGAGGTCCCTGATCAGGAAGAAAGCGACATAAGAACCTGTCTGGGGTGTGTGTGTGTGTGTGTGTGTGTGTGTGTGTGTGTGTGTGTGTGTGTGTGTGTGTGTGTGTGTGTGTGTGTGTGTGTGTGTTCTTTTAGTTTCACTTCAAGTCTCCTATATGCAACCTTCTGCAGACAATGATTTATATAATGAATAAATTGAGAACACATGGTTGGAGTGATTCAGGTTGGCTGAAAAAAAAATCCCTGAGAGTTCCCTGAGGAGAATCTGGTATGGTTGCCTCTGACCAAAAATGGTAAAAGAGCCCAGAGAAAGGTAAAGAGTGACAGAATCTAGGGCAACCAACCAGGTAGTAACGTCCAGTGTTTGACACAGAATTGCAAAAACAAAACAGAAAATAAACTTACACTATACAGCTGTGCCTGTTTTGCGGCAAGCTTCACCAGGTTAGTGGGGGAATTTTGTATTTCTTAGTTTGCCTGGAATATCAATTTCAGCTGTGCTGGCAACTGGACGCTTACTCTAAAGCAGTGGTTCTGATTCTAATTCTAAGGACCAGCAGCATCACCTGGAAGCTTGTTAGACATACAGATTCTTAAGCCCCTCCCAGACCTACTAAACCAGAAGCTTTACAGGTAGAGCCCAGCAAACTGTGTTTAACAAGCCCTGCCACTGATTTCTGATGTATGAGAACCACCGCCCTAAACACTAATGATCTCTTCTAACATAAGAGTCCTCTGAGCCTAGACTGTGGCATTAGGTCCCAATTCTGACATTCATGCCCATTGTATTTATTCTGATCCCAGAGAGAGAAATACTACAGCAAGGACAATGCAGAACAAAGAGACACAGATAGCCATTACTAGCTGGCGCTTTCACTGCGAACCCGAGGCTATTTCCATTGTCCCTACATTCCTGGAAGGAGTCACGGAGAGTTGGAGGGATGGCCAAGATCTCCTCTGAGACAGCAGTCTGAGCCCTCTTGCCACTCCCATCAGAGGGAAACATTTTAGAAACATTTACCTCCACTAGCTTATAACGCTACAGAGAACTCCATAACCTGCCCAGCAAAATGTCCTGGGGTTTGACTATTACGTGAGCAGCATTTCTAACCTTTGAGTGACTGATAAGAAAACCAAGAGCATGACTCCCCTCGGAGCAGTGATTCCCTGGCTTTGGGCTGTGCAGGGAACCACAGGGTCATGTAAAATACAGATATTCAAGCCTACGGGGTTCTGACGCAGACGGTCTAAGGTATAGAGCCCAAGAGTCAATATTTTAATAAGAATCCCCAGATGATCCTGCCATCGCTTCTGTAAGAAATTTAAAGAACTGCTATTGCCTTATACACAATTGATACAGCACTTTTAGCCTGTATATTATATCCATTTCCCGAACTTCTTACGTGGAGATTTCAGCCTTCTCTCAGTTAAAAATATGAACAGATAGCTTTGTAATGATAATGTTCCCATATGTTCATATGGCACTTGTACACTTTTAAAAGTTCCTTCACATGCACCATCTCAAAATAGCGAGGGCACAAAATGGTATTGCTTGGAGAATGTTGCTTCCTTGATCCAAGCAGTTATTCAGAGAGAAGAGAGGAGTTTATGAATATATATTTGTGGCCATATACAATGTGCAGGGATTAATGCCACAGATGAAATCAGGCACTGTGGAGAACGCGCTTCCAAGGGAAATCCAAAAGAGGATATCTTTTTTCTTAGTGAGAATTAAATTAAGGTGATTTTTAGAGCAGTTGCACTAGAGTCCCAGCTGTTTCCAAGGCTGTGGTCTAAAATATTGGATTATGTACTTTTTTCCATACTTGAAAAATTTGCAGTACAGCTTCCACAGAATACTGCCAAATAAATACTAAGGATGTCGATGTTTATTCTTCTGGAACAGAGACACAAAAATCAAGCAAGAACTCTATTTAGGAGTGGAGGGAGACTCCTGAAGGACAGCATTTCATCTGTACATTTTCATTATGTAAGAGTAAAGGATCAGGACCGCTCTCAGGACTTTCCTATTGGGCTCTACGGCTTACTTTTGTTAAAGAAGAGCGCCAATGCAGCCAAGGTTGCAGGTTTGATACCCACATAAGAGGAAAATCATTCTCTGGTTACAGACCGCACCTTGATCAGCTGCCCTGCAAGTGTATGCCATTGACCAGTAAAGAGTTCAAGAAAAATTGAGGAGCTGTTAATACCACACAAGACGCCAAAGCTCCTTTCAAACTGGTATATGCAGCTGGGGCTTCATCTCTGTTGTATCTATTACTTAATTGGATTTTAAAGCATCTGCTACTTTAAGAACATCATCGTCTTCTTGTACACAACAGTTTTAACCATGCAACACATTAAGGGAATCCAAGACAGAATCTCTCAAATATTAAGTAGATAACAATATGCAGAACAATACTTGTGATTAATCCTGACAATTTCATCTGATTACCTCGATTTTATAGGCACATTACTTACTTGCAGTTTTCTTACAAACTTTTTGTTTTAACAATTGCTACGTTGGTCTATGCTTTGATATCACTATAACTTTATTTGGTTCTGCTTAAGTTTTTTTCTCACATGATTTAAGTTTTAGGTAAGTATGAACTAATTCTAACGTGGAGAGTTCATTCTAATGAAAATGACTCCTGTAAGATTATATATAGTTTCACAGTGTATGGGATGTAGAGTGAGGGTGTGAAACGCATACACAGTAAACACACAGCATCACATCTGTGTCAAATTTCTCCAAAGAGAGAAGGACAAAACCAAACAGCTAAGGAAGGGTCTACCTGACCACTCTTTTCTTAGTTCTCACATATTTTCTGTTCTGACTTTTCTTCTTCCAAACAACAATAAGGAGGGTACAAAAAAGGTAAAAATCTTTGTTCCAAGGAGAACTTTGTTAAAGTAAGCTTTAAGGACTGGAGCCAAAGGTCTTTTCCCATGAGCTTCTGGAGCAAAACACAAATGGAAACACAGGTCCGCAGATAACAAGCAGGGCTGGTCCCTGGGGTCGAGCTTCTCAGCCTGCAGCTGAGTTACGTTCCCCCACTGCTGGGGACTGTTAATGCCTCTGGCCCAGGATCAAGGAATAGTTAGAGGGACAGCATGGCTGTGTTCCAAACATTACCTAGGCTGTAAGCATTACTAACTGAGTTTAGACTACGAACATCACTAAATGAATTTGTACTTGAACAGAAACTCTCAATTAATTTTAGCTATAACTGTTATTCTACAGTTGGACAGGACCTTAGAAATTCTCTGATGAGATCCAAATCCCTCAGTTTCCAGGTAAGGGGACGACCAATTAAGGTAAAAAGACTTATCCCAAGGACACACAGCTGGTTAGACACAGTATCCTTGGCTACTAAAGGAAATGATCACATTTTGACACCAATGACATTTTCACTGCCTTCATACTTAAAAAGATGAAGCAAGTGATGCCTGTCATAGTACGCCCGACTCCCACCTGATCCCCTGTCCTTATTTCCTCTTTGAGTATCACACCTTCCTCTTTCTCCATGAGCTTCCCCTTCTCTGATTTTACCTCCTTTTTCTAAACCATCCCTGACTCTCCTCCTTGCACTGTATCCCTCTACTTCTCCCCATTCCTGAGCCATAAGATAGTACAGAGTCAGGAATAATGAAGGGGTGCTTGCTTCGGCAGCACATATCCTAAAACTGGAAGGATACAGAGAAGATTAGCATAGCCCCTGCACAAGGAATGATGAAGGGAATCAAGAATAGCTATCGCTTATATCACTTTGTAAGCCTTGTCAAAGGTTTTACATCTTGACGGGACATTTCAATATCCCTACTAAAGTGTCTCCATCCAAACGTCCAGCTTTGCAGTAAAGAGGAGCCATGAAGAAATCCAGGAAGACTAGATAAGAGATTTCACATTTTAACTTCTGACTGCCCCATTATCTGTCTGCTTTGTACCTCTCCATTCTCTTGGCCACCACTGTCTCCGGTCCTGGAACCACTGCAGGGCCCAGCTCTGAGTGGGCTCCAGCCAACCTCACACAGGCGCAACCTGCGGACGGCACTGGGCAGGGTACCCGATGTTCTCTCTCTCTACTGGCTTCCCTACTGCTGTGGATGGGGAAGCCCTCAAAGAAACAAGCATGCACAACTCAGAAGTGGGAAATGGAAGTTACTACAAACTTATTTATCTGCCTCCCTCCCCAATCCACAGGGAAGGTCCTGAGATACAGATGATACGGCTCTTTGGGGCTAGGTCTCCTGGATCAGGTGGTCTGGCCAGCCTGTTTAGATATCCTCTTATCCATTCTCTCTTCTCCCTGTTTCACCACCCTTACATCTCTCACTTCTTTCCTCTGGATTTGCACTCTCTAAGGCACTGAAGCCTGCTTTCTAGGTAACCCAGGCTAAGGGAATGTACTTTGGTATACAAACCTAACATTCCAATCAAAACTCAAAATGATGGGCTGGGCTTCCCTGGTGGCGCAGTGGTTGACAGTCCGCCTGCCGATGCAGGGGATACAGGTTTGTGCCCTGGTCCGGGAAGAACCCACATGCCGCGGAGCGGCTGGGCCCGTGAGCCATGGCCGCTGAGCCTGCGCGTCTGGAGCCTGTGCTCCGCAACGGGAGAGGCTACAACAGTGAGAGGCCCGCGTACCGCAAAAAACAAAACAAAACAAAAAAACCCTTAAAATGACATTGGCCAATATCTTACAGTATAAGATTTAGCATTTACCAATTATGTGGCTACATCTAATGTATTCAAAAATTTTAAGTCCAACACAATCAAGTATTGGGGTGTTAATGACTTCCTCAGACTCAGTCTTAAAAGGGATTCTACTTTATATTTAAACTTTACTTGCTTTTGTGTAAGGAGGGTGTATGTGAATTAGAGTAGGGAAAGAAAGAAAAAGTAACATTAAAAATGCATTATAAATGCAGATTCCCTAAGTTTTCCATGTAACTTAAAGAGTTGAGTTCATTTGTGATAAAAGCAAGACACTGATAGATGCTAAATGAAAAAACAAATGGGTGTTTGACTAAATAGCTTTGGGAACTTCTGAGTTAAACAAAGTTAATCAGTTTTTTTCCTTATTGTACAACTTCTCACAGCCTTTCATATGTAAAACTATAAGATTAACTGATTGGTATGTGTTAATTTATCAATTATTACATGCTGGATAAATTACATGGGGATCCGATGGTGGACAAAAATAGAAACAATGTTTGCCCTCATGTAGTTTTCAGCCCACTAAAGGGAGACCAACATCTATAGAAGTGATTATGTAAATAAATGTAAACTTGCAAACAAGAGAAATGCATGAGAGTTTGTAATAAAATTCCAATGAGAATTGTGAATATCTAAGGAGGGCAAAGTATATACTGTTTACAAACATAATTTGATAACTGCTCATTTTTCAGGGAAAGTTTTTTTGGGCAGGGAGGATGAAATGCTGTATTAAGTGTATAGCTGAGGTTGAGAAACATTATTGAGACATCGTTGAGAAACAATGTTCAAAGAATTGTCTTTGAGGAAGATTCTTAACCTCTGTCTTCTCATCCAAAAATGAGAAGTTTTAACTCACTGACATTTCAGTGACTTTTCTAGTTATATATTGTATGATTAAATAACTCTAACTAAAATGTTTAGAAATTTGAGAATATTGTTTATGATTTCTCCAGGACCCACTGCTGTCCCTTCTCTCTTTGCTGCTAACCTAATTGCTAATTACTCCCTTCATTTGAGTGGTAATATGGGAAATGGAAACCATAAAATCTACATTAGGAAATTTTGCTACTTATTGCCAGGAAGTAGATTAAAGCTACTGTACTCTTCAGCCTAAAGATACGGCAAAATCTGACAAAAGGCATCCTCTTTGCTCAAAGAATAAGGTTTAATGTCAATAAAACATTTGGGATGGAGAATTAGTCCACATTTTCTTTGGTGAGTACTGTAGACAATAATTGTGTTGAACTTTATATATAAAAACTTCTATAATCTACTAGGAGTTCAAATAACCTCAAAATATTGAAATGATTTTTTAAAAAATCAATGAAAATTAACACAGATTTCCATTTTAAATGCCATTTTCCAGTTAATCTCTATAAAAAAACAGACGTCTGTTTCCCATTTGTCTCCTCCTTAAAATAGCTTTACTGTGTGCCATGTATGTCTAATCCTTCTCGGGTAATATGGATTTAATAAGACATATGTCCTTATGTGTAGTACTTGGAAAGCCCTTTCCACAATTTGCTGTTTTAGGTCACACACATCTGGTGCTATTTTGACCTGGCAATTACATATAGTTCCTTCCTTAATTTCTTGGGAAAAAATAATAACATGACAAATTGGGAGTATGTTCAAATTAGCTTTTAAGTTTCTCCCAGTTGGGTGGACTGAACAAGAACTTCTATAAGCATTTCCTTCTTAGAGCTACATAAAACTTTCTCACCCATTTTTCGTTGTCAAGAAACGTCTTTTAAAATGTCCAAAAGTCAAGTTTAATGGTAGCATTCTAACATTAGTTCAATAAGCCACTCTACACGTTGAGGCAAATATATTTCTCCCTGAATATTATGTGTCAGAAGGTCTATCATTTAGCCTTGGCTCTACCACATACAAACTTCGGAACTTTTGTCTATTCGTCCCATTGCTATTAGTTTCTTTGTGTATTTTTATGTGGAAATTAAATTATGTGGTCTTCACACATCACAAGGTTACTTTAAGGATCAAATGAAACATATGTGGAAGTGTTCTTTTATGTGGAAATGTTTTGAAATAGAAAAGTAACTTTACAAATAAGAGATACTATTTGTTGATCTCTAAAGGTTCACCTTATTAAACTAAACGTCTAGAAATCAACAGGACCTTATTAGATACTATGGAAGATACTATTAGATACTCTAAAGGTTCACCTTATTAAACTAAACGTCTAGAAATCAACAGGACCTTATTAGATACTATGGAAGATATGAAACGTGTATAATGCAGTGTTTTTCGGTTATAAAAGGTGACCTTAAAACACTTCAACTAATTAAGAATATACTACTACAAATTAAATACTATATACTATAAGCAAGAAGTGGAACAGCTGCTTAAAGAAGAAAATAATCAGTGTAAACTGGAATAATGACATACTAGATAGTAACTGAGTAATCAGAGAGGATTTAAAGAAGTGCAAAGCAAAAGAGCAAGACAGAGAAAACCTTCAGAGGGGCAAGAGTAGGCACAAAAAAGTGAAATGTCAAAATGAATGAACCACTTCTCAGGTGACATGGTCAGATCCTTTAAAAAAAAAAAAAAAAAGATCTCATTCTGGTCTTTTGTGCAAATTTGAATCTCTTCTACCCAAAAGGAATACGTGGAGAAATTCAGGACCAACAAATCATGAAGAACACTTTGTTCTCATACACCTAACACCTCCCGTCTCTCATTATTCTTCTTGGACCAAAACAGTGTGGACCATTTTTGGCAGCCTGTCAACCTGCAACCTGTCACCACACTAATTAACGTGTCTATAGCTAGAAAAGCAATGATAAAAAACGACAATCTAATGTTTCAAATTTAATGTCTGACAGCCACTTTCCCAAATACAACCTGTGGAATTTATAAATCAAGAGGAAAATCTGTTCATGTTTTCAAATCAAGGACAATATGGTGACTCTTTGCTTTACCTGACGCATAGAGCACCGTATCATTGGCTAGGGCAGCTCTGGTATTAGAGTAAGGGAAGCAAGGTCCCAGGGGTAAGAGAAACATAAAGAGTATGTTTCGTCATGGTGATGTTTGGGATTATCATATAACTGGGGGCAATCATAAAATCACATTTTGTCCATAAATTTTGTCACGGTTATCTCAGAAACCTAGAAAGAATATACATGTGGCTTGTTGGAATCCCTTTATAATGTGCTCTTGGGCACGCTTTTCCCCACTGGAGGAAAACTCACACGTGCTGCTCTTCCTCACCTAAGGGAGCTCAATGATTCCTAGGAGGCAGTCTCATCACTGCAGGACAAATCGCAGAGTAGTTTTGTGATGCTACTGAATCACTTTTGTGCTGCCTCTGTTTTCCTACTGGTTTCAAGCTACAACTAAGTTACTTACGAAGCAAAAACTTTATCTTGAACCAATTTCACCTTTATAATCCCTCCAACCCGGCACCCCTTGATATGTTTATTTAACAAAATTTATATAGTACCCTTGATGCTAGAGGTGCTTTCTGGGGACTGATAATCCAAAGACATATCATGCCTGGTCCTGAAAATTATTTATCAAGGTCACTGTGCACTTGCAGTATTATTTTATTTACCACTATGTCAAGGCATCTTGTTTTGTTTGCCACCTCCTTACCTTCTAAAAGCACTAAATTTTGTTTAGAGACTCCCTTTCACTGTTAGTACAGTCAGAAAGAGCTACCAAGTCCCTCACCATGGACCTCATGCCATTTCAAGTTTGGGCATGGAATGGTGGGGATAGGTGTGGAGATGGGAGGATGCAGGACCTAGCAGCTGCTACCTACCATGCTGCCTAACTGAAGAGAAATGAGTGAAGACTGGTGTTATGCCTTCCAGTGACCCAGAACAACTACACATGACTAATGGATTAGCCATCGGCACCAGCTTCCTCATCAGCTGCAAACAGTATTTTACTCAATGAATGAGTAGAATAGTTCCTCACCACAAAGAGATTCTGCCTCTGAATGCAGTGCAGATTTTGCCTTTGAAGCCATGATAGTACACTATTGAATCTTCACTAAATGCAATTTACCTTATAATAAGTAACAGCCCCATGGAAGAGCACTGCTATAAGAAGGAAATTATTACTCCAGCTTTACAAGGTATTTGTCTGAGCTGCAAAAAAATGGTTGAATCTTAGTCAAGCTATGAGCACGATAGCAATTTCACTCTTTCATGCCTTCGCACATGACGTTTTCTTTGCCTTGAAATACCACTTCTCTCTGGTTGGAGAACCCAGCTTAAATGTAACCTTCTGGGTGAAGTTTCTTCTGACCTCTCTAATGTAGAAAATACTCCTCCCTCTTCTGTTCTTTCATTACGTATCTTCACTGAACAGACTTATATTAGAACACTGATTATTTGTTTTAATGGTCATCTCAACTCAGCGCTAAACTCCTTGAAAACAAAGACATGTTTGTATTTGTTTCCTCTGTGCCAGGCTAATAGCAGAGACTCAGTACTTGTTTGTGAAATAAGCATTGTCATGGTCCCATGAAGTAAGTGGCAAACATTAAATGGACAAGGGACAAGAACCCATAACCATTTGTCCATGTCCCTCTTGACTGTCCCAGCTGTGAAAAGGTGGGGGTAACCACCACTATTTATATTATTCATGTTGATAATATCAATTCTGGAGAGAATGGATGTCAAGGGCAGCCTTGAAATGAAAAGGTATCCATTCATTCAGAGAGGCATTCAGTACACATTTACCAATTAATCACTATGTGCCATGAAAGGCAAGATAAATGGCACGGTCCCTACTCTGAAGAAGACAAGAAAATAAATCTTCACAATACAGGGTATTAAGGGTCGAGCACTGCGATAAGAAAGACACCTAATCTACACTAGGTGAGTCAGGGAGAGATCCTCTGGAAGGTTATGACCAATGCCCTTGAGGGTTATGACCAGTGCCCTTGAAAGACCCATGGGACTTAAGTGTGATGAAAGTATAGAAGCATTCTGAGTAAATGGGAAAGCCATGTGAATGTCCAGCGCTGGGAAAGAGGCTAACGTGTTTGGGGACGAGAAGTAGCGTGGCCTGGGAGATAAAGAAAGAAGATGGAAAAGGGGACTTCTACCTGGTTACAAGCTAGTGAGGGGAAGGTATGAACGCATGTCAATGGGTATCAGGTCTTTAAAGGTTCAGTTTCATGATTTCTAACAGCATACTCCAGCCAAGTTCCTATAGCGCAGTGTTGCGCAAATCACTCAGTCTGGGATACCCAGTCAAATTTGTCATACTTGGGGAAATTTTTTTGAAGGTTTAGGACAATTATACTAGTCCTATTTATTATAATTTTAAAAAGTTGATTACCTCAAAAATCCATAGGGCAGATATACCAAACTTTTTTTGACATAGACGTTTAAAAATAATATTTAAGATTTTTCTTTTAAGTCTAGAACAAAGGTAAATAATCAACTGATTCTAACATATCAGCATGGCTAGTTTGGTAAAATGGACTATATACAGCAATTTTTGAACACCTTATATTGACCAGATGTGGATGAGTGACTTAGAACAAAATTAAAATGTCCGTAAGAATCTTCAATAGTAATTTCCTGGGCTGATCTTAGTTCAACTTCAACTTTCTATAAGAAATGTGACATTTCCGCTAACTCTAATTCCAATCTTTGTCTCTGAATCCCCAAATCAGCTTTACCTCCCTCTAGTATACAGCTGTCATTTTACTAAATCGATGGGCAGGAGACCTACTCCCTTCTCGGAGAAAATCAGGGGACACAGAAACAGTCTTATTTCCAAAACAATACCTAAAGAGCAGAATGTAGAACTTCCAAGGGACATTATAATTCTTTAAAGGCAGAAAAGCCTCATATATCAGTTCCAGTGGTAGAACAATCAACTACATTGTACATACACAGTCAGACTCATTCATAATCTGTGCTAGTATTTCCAAAAGTCTCAAAACCATGTTTGAAAATTTTTAATGGACCATAAAATAAAGCAAATTGTGTGCATTCATTTAAATCAAGTGCATCTGAACATTTGAAGCATGATCCTAATGCAAAACTCAATGCTTGGCCTCAAGTAGTATACAGAGATGACCCAAGTACAGGTCCCATTCCCAAGAACTTTCAGTGTATAAGAGCTGATAGAGCTCTCCCTCTCTGAATATCCCTTCATTTTAAATGTAAAATGCTTATTCATTCAATAGGTACTCCAAAACCCCATGTCAAGTTTGTAAATATATATATATATATATATATATATATTTATTATTTTTTTTTTTTCTGCGGTACGCGGGCCTCTCACTGTTGTGGTCTCTCCCGTTGGGGAGCACAGGCTCCAGACGCGCAGGCTCAGTGGCCATGGCTCACAGGCCCAGCCGCTCCGTGGCACGTGGGATCCTCCCGGACCAGGGCACAAACCCGTGTCCCCCGCATCGGCAGGCGGACTCTCAACCACTGCGCCACCAGTGAAGCCCAAGTTTGTAAATATTTTAAGGCTTCTGGAAAGACAACAAGTAACAGTGGTGAACTAGGATTGAGATATGCTGACCAGTTGCTTCTGAAGTTCATTAGAATGTCTTTCAGGAATTTTCTTGGCAGGCAAAAAAAAAAAAGCCAACAGGTCTATGAGGACATTAAGACTATTGGGAGAAAATGCAGGAGAGGGAGAGGAAAGTACAAATAAAAGAATACATTTCTTAATTTAAAGACGTCTGACTGAAAGTCCTAGATTGATAAACAAATAAAAATATCTTGCAGGGAAAAAGGTTGTACATGTCTAGATCTCAAGATATTTCTGAAATATTAATTCCCTCCACACATCTGAGACCAGCAGGCATCATTTCTGCTACTGGTGAAGAAAAGAGCCAAGTTGCCTAGGGCTCTGCAGCTTGTTGCGGTGTGAACCAGAACTAAAATAGGATTCTTGGCTCTCTAGATTTCTGATATCCAATTCAGCAGACTTCAACTTTCCACTAGACACTCTTGCAAGTTAAGCAGTTCTCATGTCAGCTTGTAACCAGCTGCTTAAATATCCTGTCAACTCTTCAAGTGTTATAAGTGTTAAGTGCCTAGGAACCTAGTACGTCCTGAGGACTAGTACCTACCTTACTATATTGTTTGAATGTAGGTAGTAGTAAGAGTTCAAGAAGCCATCATTTCTATAAGTACTGCATATGAAAGTTCTAATGCTAATATCTTATGGAAAGAAGACTTAACTGGATAAAGGCTCAGAAGCCTCAATTATTTCCTTAAATAGGAAATCAAATTTCTAATGCTGATAAAGTGAATTACTATTTACAAATATCAATACAGTTTGTTTTCAAAAAGGTGAAAGAAAAAAATCAAATAATTGGAGGGGAGTAGGCATGCATGCATATGTGTGCTTAGGCTGAAGCAGAATTTTTCTACATAGGTCACATAACCAGTTTATTTTCTATGAAACTGGTTGTTTGACGTTGAAAACATACAATATATAAAAGTGCCTCATATTTAGAATTTTTGGTGTTAAGTAAAAAATTGCTTAAGAACATGTTTCTTATTGGCATAACTGAAAATTCTGGAAGTTAACAGAAGATAGAAAATTGAACACAAGGAAAGGAATGTAAGGAATGTAGAGGGATGGGAGGAAGAAGGTGCCGTAATGAGAAAGATGAGGTTGATATGTGTTATTTTAAAAGCACCATTCACTTAGCAACCACTTATTGAGAAATTACTATTCCTAAGCACTTAACAAAATATCACAGAGCTGAAATTCCAGTGGAGAGACATCAGATGTATAGTGTGTCAGGAGGGGATGAAAGTTAGCTATACTGACATTTTAAATAGAATTAGTTTAAATTTTTAAATAATAGATTAAAAATAGTTTTTTGGACAGCTTAAAATAGAAATTGTTCATGCATAGTCACATATCTATACAGTATATATAGTTCGTAATAGAAAGGATTTCCATTAGGTGTTCTTTTTAGTGTCATGCCTTTACATCCTAAGAAACAACCTAAAACAATGCTTCTTTTACAATGAACTGCTACCAAGATAACCCACTGATTTATACGGAGACCTCTCTCTATATAATCTTTGAAGTAATAACTGTGGCCTTCTCTTCTCACCTCCAAACCCCAATTTTCAAAGCCTCGTGCTTTGCGTCTTCACTGCAGTGTTAAGCAGGGTCTACTTGGATAAGCTCAGACTCCAGAATTAGTTTGATAGCTTTATATTCACTCCATAGAGCCCTGGAGCTTTGTGACAATTGATTAAAGAGTGAACAGGTAAAGGTAATGAAATGACACCACAAAGGGGACCTCACCAGGGGAAGATGACATACAACTCAGTGGACCATTAAATTACCTCCTGATTTGTTCTAACAAGATACATACAGTCTTAGTCTACATGTTTTGCATTACTACCGTGTATCTGAAGCTCATTCATGGTTATTTTATTTATTTCATTTAAAAATCTCCAACTTTGCTTCAAACTCTCTTCAAGCAAAATAATGTGCATAGTGGAGTCTTTTGCATGATCACATCCTTTCGTACTTTAAACCAAAACTTCTTCCAAACTTACATAGATAGCATTTTGAATCCCCAATATTTGAATTGGCAGCACTGTTGCACATTCATTCGCTTATATAATCATTCATTCAGTCATATAACAATATATATTGAGCCTTTATAACAATATTAAGGCACTGTGCTAATATATATAGATACAGAAATAAAAGACCCATTCTCTCTAAATCTTGAAGAAAGATAGATAAGGTTGAAGACATAATTAAGTGCTCCTATAGAAATATGCACAGAGTGAAGAGAGGTTGGCACCCAATTCGCCCTTGGTGTAGGTTACTGGACAAGAGTTCCTAGAGGAGATGACACTTGTCTTGAGTCTTGAGAATTAAGTCATATGGAAACAGTAGGAAGAGCGGGGGGCGGAAAAAACATCTTAAGAAGCCTTCCTGGTTCCCAAAGGAATTAAAGATGTTTGGCAGGAATCTAGACCCTGAACCCCAGGTCAATCTTATGGTTATTCCTGAGTCATAAATTCTGCCTTTCTGTTTCTATGTCTAGAATCATCTGTTAATGGGTATATTTATGTGGGCCCAGAAGTGGCAATTGGGGTACAGTCAGTGTAGGGAGCAAAAATGAGTTTTCCAAAAGAGAGCTGGGTTATGGGCTTCCACTCAGGGAGCCGTCAGTAACTGTCATTAACAATTGCTTTCTGTTAACAAAAAGCCTTTTGATATATACTCATTGTGGGAGGCCTCATGGGTTACAAGGCCTTCTAACTAGCACTTCTCTGTGAGCTAAGATAAGGCAAAAAGCTGGATTTGTCAGAATAGCTCCTGGTTCTTCAAAGCCATCTGAGGCCCCAGAGTACACTATTACCTCCACGTAGTGTGAGAAACCCATGATCTGCCTTTCTAGGGGAACGAAGGACATCCTCCCACATTTATTCCTTCCATGCTGGAAGTCTAGGGTGTTGGCATGAGTGCAAGGTGGGATGGATACCCCTCTGCTGAGCAGCCAAGTGATTTGGGCTGGAGGCTACGTCTCCAAGTTCCAGGATCTGTGGACAAAGTGGATTACCCTGGTATAAGCCCAACTTTCAGGGGGGAATTGGGTGGTCCAGGGCTATATTCTCCAGTGAAAGGTCCAGGGCTATATTCTCCCTGTGCAATCCACTCAACTTCTCAGCACCCTTGCAGGCCACTGCGGGAGCACTTCCGAATTCCTTGTGTGCAACATGCGTCATGTAGAGCCAAAGGTGCTGCCTCAGGCTTGCTGCTCACTCAACTCCTGCTGCCACTGCTGCACCGTTTCCCTGCGCCATATTGTAAGTGGTCACTGGCAGAGTTTCTCTGGTAATACAAGAAAGTGAGCTGCTAGCTAATCCCCCATCCTCCAGGGTGGTGTGGGGAGGGAGAAAGGAGGGTGTGGATTTCTTTTTTAACTTCTCACACAGTATATATAGACAGTTCTATTCAAAGAGAAGGGAAAAGCAATGGTTCTCGCTGCTGCTATCTTTAACTGTGCCGTCTCCCTTCTACTTTCCATCAAAGAAAGAAGGGGAGGCTTTCCACTTCTTCTTATATGGCTGGACCTTTGCTTAGACAAAACTTAATCACCAAGTCCTCCAGGTTCAGCACTTGTTATGTAGAAGGAAGAGCCTTGAAATTGAGAAATGTCTTTCCTAATTCCATAAAGCTTGGCTTTTTTCAAGACTACTGTCTTGCTACACTTGACAGTAAATTCTTCGTTCTGTAGGTACTCGTTGGTGCCCTCCCTGGTGAAATACACATCACGGCCCAGCATGAGAGGTAGAAGGCAACAAGGGAACACGATACACAGGAGAAATAAAAATAGATTCATTTAATATTTGCAAAAGAACAGTCCAGTATCATTGGGAAGGAATGAGGCCCAAAGATTCAAATGTATGATAAATCAACAGGAATATGAGAAGAAACCTAGATATGTGGGTTTATAGGTATAGAGCCGCTACATCACCAGGCTTAATAGGTCAGGTGGTTTTCGATGGGGTCTTGAGCAAGTATATTTCAGGAATGTAGAGAAGAGCCAAGTATCACAAAGCTTTGGGAATTAATTATCTATAGGTAAGGAAGGGGCTCTCTGCAAGGTGTGTGTAATTAATTACCTGTTTTTGCAGGTGTGGAAGCCAGGCATCCTCCTAGCAGGATGTTTATGAGAAGGTGTGTAAGTTCGGTTGGGTGCAGAGAAAGCACTATTATAACCTCAAAAAGAGAAGCAGCTCACTACATCATGTGCTTTCTGACAGAAAAAGGTAGGGCTTCTTGGGTATTAATAAAGGAGTTATCTAAAATAAATGAAGGAAACAACTGTATGTATTAGGCCACACTAAATAATTGGAATAATTCCTACTACTCCATAATTTGGATTTTCTTTCAAATGCTTAATGGTTTATTCCTGTATCTCAAACCATCTGGGAATATGTGAGTTCGATTAGAAATCAAAGAGTCAAATGCACACTGTTTTTAGTCAGATGCATGCTGGAACATTTGGAGGTCATGGAAAAAACGAGTATAATGAAGAAAAGGGGATGTTGCCATTCTAAAAACTAATGATTTGTTGCCATAAGTATAAGAACTTCTGAAATCAAAGGTACTGAATTAATTATAATACCTCATGGCTTGAAGAGCTCAGAACATTCATTGATAGTTCATGATGATCTTACTTCATGTTATAAGATTATAATTAAAGAAAAATAAATATTTTGAACTAAGAAAACTATGATTGGTCTGATTTTTGCTCCTACCCTCAGTATGGAAGAGATGTAGGCAAGGTAAAATGAACACAGAGAATTTCTCACAAATACTACTACTACTGCTACTACTATAAAATTTTTACACATACGCTTTTTTTTTTAGCAAACCTGAAAGGGTCTTGTCTCTACCTTCAAATTTCTTCAAACCGAGAGGAAGTTTACCTTTTGGTCCCCACTCCTCTCTTATACATGAGATTTAAATTATCATTATTATTATTATTTTTGAGGAGAAAGAATCACCTCTTACTCCTTTGCTCCTACTTCTAACCAAGATATTATTGCCTTATCCTTAAATCTTCTTCCTCTGGACTTAGCCTGAGGAACTCCCTGGATGTCTGACTCCTGCTGGCCACAGTCTGCCCTGCAGGTAACTGATTCAAGACCAAACTGCTGTTTCTGTACAGGGAAGGGAAATGGGAAGACAGCAGGGACCACTATGGACTGAAAGTCTACATGTTGAAATCCTAATGCCCAATGTGATGGTATTTGGAGTTGGGGCCTTTGGGAGGTGATTTGGTCATGAGAGTGGAGTCCTTATGAATGGGATTAGTGCCCTTATTAAATAGCTCCTAGAAAACCGTTCCTTCCTCCATGTGAGGATACAGTGAGAACTCAGTAATCTATTAACCAGAAAGCAGGTCCTCACCAGACACCAAATCTGCCAGCGCCTTGATCTGGGACTTCCCAGCCTCTAGAACTGTGAGAGGGATCAAATAAAGGCATCAATAGTCCAACACATTATTCTGCCATGCTATGGTATATGCAGGGTTTATAGGCACAATGGGGGGTGAAAGGCCTTTGAAAAAAGATACCACATAGAGATTGAAGGAGAGGGAGAGAGTAAAATGGTAGCATAGAGAATGAGAACTGCAAGCTGTCAAATGTTCCTCGCTCCTTTCCCTTTTTGCTGTGCCCTGCCCATTGTATCTCTAGTGGTTTGTGTAATTGGGGCTGACATCACTCATCCTTTATAGCATTGCACTCTCCGGCATGCGTGCATTAAACAGAGCATCAGATTAGGTCTACGTACATTGCCAAAAAAATGAGAAAAGAAACAGCTTAGAAAACACAGCGATACATGTTATTTTTTTCTCTCTTTTTCTTTTTAGTCAATAGATTTATTTGGGTCTGCCCATACTTTGGCAAGAAAGCTTATTTTTGTGCCACATGAGTCAGTTAAGATGAGAACAGCAATTTGTTTGAGCAGACATGGGAATGCATTGTTTTGGAAGCAAGGTGCCTATCTATGTACTAGAGTACACCATTACAACAAGATGACGTGAACATTTATAGACAGAAGGTATATATCTGGACTGATGAATTGAGACGGAAACTCTTTCAGGTGTCTGTTCCAAATCCTACGTGAAAGAGATACAGAGATAGAGATGGAGATAGTGATAGAGAGAGGCAGAGGGAGGGAGAGAATAAATATAAAGAAGGACCTAACAGTCCCGTTGTGGAGAGTGTGTGATGAGAATGAAGGATGGGACCAACATTACCATCAGCACCAGTAGTCAGAGCATGAGCCTAAGCTCCGGCATTAGTCAAGGAGCAGCTGAGTTCTCTGCAGCAGCGGGAGTCAACAGTGTAACATGGGATATAAGATCCAGAAAGGCTGTGGGCCAAGCAGAAGGAGACAGAGACCTGAGACCTTCAAAAGACACAGAGAGATACTGACAATCTCAAAACTTACTGAGAAAGGTCATAGATCTGAATAGAAAGATCTCATAAAGAATCCATGTTAAAAAGGAAACCCACCTCATCGTAAAGCTTAAAAAGAGGTGATGGGGTAGAGATTTCTGGCATTTATAAGAGAAAAACAATTCTAAAAGAACAAAACAAACAAAAAACACCTTTACCACTGGAAGGCAGAGAAACAGGTTTTATTTTTGATGTCTTTAATCTTTCTTTCTGTCCCTGTGCATATTTTTCTCTGTCGGCATCTGGCCACACATAAAACAGCTGTTCACATGAGACGTCTGGATTGTAAATCTTTTTTTACTGAGGACCCTGCAGCTTGCTGCTCAGAACTACGTAGCAAGGTTAAGTAATCTGATAGTAGGAAGGATCACCATAAACAAACAAACCAAGTAACACCTTGGTGTGGTGGTCACAGTGTTGCTCTAAGTACCCCCAAGATGCCCTTCTGTGGGCTTTCTGGTTTTCTGACTAGTGCCCAAGTATCTTCCCCCAGTTTGGTTTAATATTAGGAAGTAAATGGGAAGACCACCTTTGGGAGTTGGCCTGTCTTAATCTTCAGAGTCTCATACATTCAGAGTGTCCCTGTTTTATTTTCCAGGGAAGAGTCACAGTTAAAACTTAACACTTCAGCCTGACCATGATGGGTATGGCCAGCCAGCCAGTGCTCTGAAGATGTTAAGGATTTAAAATCCAAGCAGCAGATGTAGCCCTGAAATGCTACTCAAAATCCTCTTTCTGGTCATCTTCACATTTCCTGCTTCTAGCCCATGTTTCCTGACCCCTTCTCTCTTTTCGGAGTTTTACCCTAGATTTTAATTTTCTTCCCCTGTAATCTCAGTTTGAGACATATGATCATACTACCATTTTCTTGGGCCTCCTGCTCAAATCTTGGTACTACACACTCTTGATTTTGAAATTCCAGCAACTCTGGATTAAAGACACAGAATTAGCATCAGCACCAGTAGTCAGAGGAAGAACTGGTCAAGCCAGGCGGAACCTGCAGTTTTGCCAGGGATGACAGATTGAGAAAGATATTAATCAAAGTAGTACCAATTTCGAATCTGCACCCATGTGTGCCTCAGCCATGGAAGCGCGCGCTCAACTTCCAGAGGCACCCCTTTCCCCTTCGTGAGTAGAGCCTGGGTACAGAATGTCACCACCCTTTGCCTGACTTCATCAAACAAGCATTCTGACAGGTCTCCCATCCTCTAGCTTTCTCCTAGCTTCAGTCCATCTTCTCCAGGATGACCCAGCCCTGTGCCTGACAGGGTCTTGGTGCTCTGGTCAGGTGTCAGGCCTGAGCCTGTGAGGCAGGAGAGAGCCGAGTTCAGGACACTGGACCACCAGAGACCTCCTAGCCCCTCGTAATATCAAACAGCAAGAGTTCTCCCAGAATCTCCATCTCAATGCTAAGACACAGCTCCACTCAACGACCAGCAAGCTACAGTGCTGGACACACTATGCCAAACAACTAGCAAGACAGGAACACAACCCCACCCATTAGCAGAGAGGCCACTTAAAATCATAATAAATTCACAGACACCCCAAAACACACCACTGGCCACAGTCCTGCCCACCAGAAGGACAAGATGCAGCCTCATCCATCAGAACACAGGCACCGGTCCCCTCCACCAGGAAGCCTACACAACCCACTGAACGAAACTTAACCACTGGGGGCAGACACCAAAAACAATGGGACCTACAAACCTGTAGCCTGTAAAAAGGAGACCCCAAACACAGTAAATTAAGCAAAATGGGAAGATAGAGAAATACACAGCAGATGAAGGAGCAAGGTAAAAACCCACCAGACCAAACAAATGAGGAAGAAATAGGCAGTCTACCTGAAAAAGAATTCATAGTAATGATAGTCATTATGATCCAAAATCTTGGAAATAGAATGTTGAAAACACAAGAAACGTTTAACAAGGACCTAGAAGAACTAAAGAGCAAAAACAATGATGAACAACACAATAAATGAAATTAAAAATTCTCTAGAAGGAGTCAATAGCAGAATAACTGAGGCAGAAGAACGGATAAGTGACCTGGAAGATAAAATAGTGGAAATAACTATCACAGAGCAGAATAAAGAAAAATGAATAAAAAGAATTGAGGACAGTCTCAGAGACCTCTGGGACAATATTAAAGACACCAACATTCGAATTATACGGGTCCTAGAAGAAGAAGAGAAAAATAAAGGGACTGAGAAAATATTTGAGGAGATTATCTTTGAAAATTTCCCTAATATAGGAAAGGAAATAGTCAATCAAGTCCAGGAAGTGCAGAGAGTCACATCCTTGGATAAAACCAAGGAGAAACATGCCAAGAAACATATTAATCAAACTATCAAAAATTAAATATAAAGAAAAAATATTAAAAGCAGCAAGGGTAAAGCAACAAATAACATACAAGGGAATCCCCATAAGGTTAACAGCGGATCTTTCAGCAGAAACTCTGCAAGCCAGAAGGGAGTGACAGGACATATTTAAAGTGATGAAAGGGAAAAACCTGCAACCAAGATTACTCTACCCAGCAAGGATCTCATTCAGATTCCATGGAGAAATTAAAACTTTTACAGACAAGCAAAAGCTAAGACAATTCAGCACCAACAAACCGGCTTTACAACAAATGCTAAAGGAACTTCTGTAGGTAGGAAACACAAGAGAAGGAAAAGACCTACAATAACAAACACCAAACAATTAAGAAATGGTAATAGGAACATACATATCGATAATTACCTTAAATAGAAATGGATTAAATGCTCCCACCAAAAGACATAGACTGGCTGAATGGATACAACAAGACCCATATATATGTTGCCTACAAGAGACCCACTTCAGACCGAGGGACACATACACACTGAAAGTGAGGGGATGGAAAAAGATATTCCATGTAAATGGAAATCAAAAGAAAGCTGGAGTAGCAATTCTCGTATCAGACAAAATAGACTTTAAAATAAAGACTATTACAAGAGGCAAAGAAGAACACTACATAATGATCAAGGGATCAATCCAAGAAGAAGATATAACAACAGTAAATATTTATGCACCCAACATAGGAGCACCTCAATACATAAGGCAAATGTTAACAGCTATAAAAGGGGAAATCGACAGTAACCCAATAATAATAGGGGACTTTAATGCCACACTTTCACCAAAGGACAAATCAGCCAAAATGAAAATAAATAAGGAAACACAAGCTTTAAACGACATATTAAACAAGATGGACTTAACTGATATTTATAGGAGATTCCATCCAAAAACAACAGAATATACTTTCTTCTCAAGTGCTCATGGAACATTCTCCAGGATACATCATATCTTGGGTCACAAATCAAGCCTTGGTAAATTTAAGAAAACTAAAATCATATCAAGTATCTTTTCCAACCACAATGCTATAAGACTAGATACCAATTACAGGAAAAAATCTGTAAAAAATACAAATACATGGAGGCTAAACAATATACTACTAAATAACCAAGAGATTACTGAAGAAATCAAAGAGGAAATCAAAAAATAGCTAGAAACAAATGACAATGAAAACACGACGACCCAAAACCTATGGGATGCAGCAAAACCAGTTCTAAGAGGGAAGTTTATAGCAATACAATCCTACCTCAAGAAACAAGAAACATCTCAAGTAAACAACTTAACCTTACACCTAAAGCAATTAGAGAAAGAACAACAAAAACCCCCAAAGTTAGCAGAAGGAAAGAAATCATAAAGATCAGATCAGAAATAAATGAAAAAGAAATGAAGGAAACGATAGCAAAGATCAATAAAACTAAAAGCTGGTTCTTTGAGAAGATAAACAAAATTGATAAACCATTAGCCAGACTCATCAAGAAAAAAGGGGAGAAGACTCAAATCAATAGAATTAGAAATGAAAAAGAAGAAGTAACAACTGACACTGCAAAAATACAAAGCACCGTAAGAGACTACTACAAGCAACTATATGCCTTAAAATGGATAACTTGGAAGAAATAGACAAATTCTTAGAAGTACAACCTTCAGAGACTGAACCAGGAAGAAATAGGAAATATAAACAGACCAATCACAAGCACTGAAGTTGAAACTGTGATTAAAAATCTTCCAATAAATGAAAGTCCAGGACCAGATGGCTCCACAGGTGAATTCTATCAAACATTTAGAGAAGAGCTAACACCTACCCTTCTCAAACTCTTCCAAAATATAGCAGAGGGAGGAATACTCCCAAACTCATTCTACGTGGCCACCATCACCCTGACACCAAAAACAGACAAAGATGTCACAAAGAAAGAAAACTACAGGCCAATATCACTGATGAACATAGATGCAAAAATCCTCAACAAACTACTATCAAACAGAATCCAACAGCACATTAAAAGGATCATAAACCATGATCAAGTGGGGTTTATCCAAGGAATGCAAGGATTCTTCACTATATGCAAATCAAACAATGTGATACACCATACTAACAAACTGAAGAATAAAAACCATATCATCATCTTAAGAGATGCAGAAGCTTTCAACAAAATTCAACACCCATTTATGATAAAAACCTTCCAGAAAGTAGGCATAGAGGGAACTTACCTCAACATAATAAAGGCCATTTATGACAAACCCACAGCCAAAATTGTTCTCAACGGTGAAAAACTGAAACCGTTTCCACTAAGATCAGGAACAAGACAAGGTTGCCCACTCTCACCACTGTTATTCAACGTAGTTTTGGAAGTTTTAGCCACAGCCATCAGAGAAGAAAAAGAAATAACAGGAATCCAAATCGGAAAAGAAGAAGTAGAACTGTCACTGCTTGCAGATGACATGATACTATACATAGAGAATCCTAAAGATGCTAACAGAAAACTACTAGAGCTAATCAATGAATTTGGCAGCAGGATAGAAAGTTAATGCACAGAAATCTCTTGCATTCCTATACACTAATGATGAAAAATCTGAAAGAGAAATTAAGGAAACACTCCTATTTACCACTGCAACAAAAAGAATAAAATACCTAGGAATAAACCTACCTAAGGAGACAAAAGACCTGTATGCAGAAAACTATAAGACACTGATGAAAGAAATTAAAGATGATACAAACAGATGGAGAGATATACCATGTTCCTGGATTGGAAGAATCAACTTTGTGAAAATGACTCTACTACCCAAAGCGATCTACAGATTCAATGCAATTCCTATCAAACTACCAATGGCATTTTTCACAGAACTAGAACAAAAAGTTTCACAATTCGTATGGAAACTCAAAAGACCCCGAATAGCCAAAGCAATCTTGAGAACGAAAACAGAGCTGGAGGAATCAGGCTCCCTGACTTCATACTATACTACAAAGCTAGAGTAATCAAGACAGTATGGTACTGGCCCCAAAACAGAAATACAGATCAATGGAACAGGATAGAAAGCCCAGAGATAAACCCACACACAAAAATTCACCTTATCTTTGACAAAGGAGGCAAGAATATACAATGGAGAAAAGACAGCCTCTTCAAAAATAAACTCAAAATGGATTAAAGACCTAAACGTATGGCCAGACACTATCAAACTCTTACAGGAAAACACAGGCAGAACACTCTATGACATAAATCACAGCAAGATCCTTTTTGACCCACCTCCTAGAGAAATGGAAATAAAAACAAAAATAAACAAATGGGACCTAATGAAACTTCAACGCTTTTGCACAGCAAAGGAAACCATAAACAAGACGGAAAAACAACCTTCAGGATGAGAGAAAATATCTGCAAAAGAAGCAATTGACAAAGGATTAATCTTCAAAATATACAAGCAGCTCATGCAGCTCAATATGAAAAAGACAAACAACCCAATCCCAAAATGGGCAGAAGACCTAAATAGACATTTCTCCAAAGATGATATACAGATGGCCAACAAACACATGAAAGCAGGCTCAACATCAGTAATCATTAGAGAAATGCAAATCAAAGCCACAATGAGGTATCACCTCACGCTGGTCAGAATGGCCATCATTGAAAAGTCTACAAATGATAAATGCTGGAGAGGGTTTGGAGAAAGGGAACCCTCTTGCACTGTTGGTGGGAATGTACATTGATACAGCCACTATGGAGAACAGTATGGAGGTTCCTTAAAAAACTAAAAATAGAACTACCAAAAGACCCAGCAATCCCACTACTGGGCATATACCCTGAGGAAACCATAATTCAAAAACAGCCATGTACCACAATGTTCATTGCAGCACTATTTACAATAGCCCGGACATGGAAGCAACCTAAGTGTCCATCAACAGATAAATGGATAAAGAAGATGTGGCACATATATACAATGGAATATTACTCAGCCATAAAAAGAAACAAAATTGAGTTATTTGTAGTGAGGTGGATGGACCTAGAGTCTGTCATACAGAGTTTAGTAAGTCAGAAAGAGAAAAACAAATATTGTATGGTAACACATATATATGGAATCTAAAAAGAAAAATAAATGGTTCTGAAGAACCTAGCGGCAGGACAGGAATAAAGATGCAGATGTAGAGAAGGGACTTTAGGACACGGGAAGGGGGAAGGGTAAGCTGGGACGAAGTGAGAGAGTGGCATGAACATATATACACTACTAAATGTAAAACAGATAGCTAGTGGGAACCATCCGCATAGCACAGGGAGATCAGCTCGGTGCTTTGTGACCACCTAGAGGGGTGGGATAGGGAAGGTGGGAGGGAGATGCAAGAGGGAGGGGATATGGGGATATATGTATACGTATAGCTGATTCACTTTGTGATACAGCAGAAACTAACACACCATTGTAAAGCAATTATACTCCAATAAAGATGTTAAAAAAAGCAACAGAAAAAGAAAGTAGTACCAATTTCGATAGATGCATCTATTCTTAATAAGAGCCCTAGGAGGCTAAAAAAAAATAAAAATTAAACAAAATACATTTAATCCAAAAACAAAGAGAGAATTTTACTTTCATGATTATTAAAATAATTTTCATAACGCCCTGCTAGTAATTAAATATGTATTCTTTTCTCCTCTGCAGCAGAAGAGACACTTTAGAATAAATGCAAGCAACTGTCATTTCCTTCCCTAGAGCAGTGGGTCTAGAGATCCTGAAACTTCCTGGGGACTTTTCCTCAGAAAGCAAATCACTTTAGATCCATTGAAAATACTCTCACAGAGTTGATGGGAGTGCTGCCAGAGTTACTGAAGGTCACTTACTTTAGGAGGAATTAAAGGGAGTATCACTAGAGCCTTAGTGTTTTGAGGGTTTAACAGGAAATTTGTCTTAGATAGGTCCCATGGGAAGATAGACCGATGACAGTTTCAAGTCCCTGAGATGGAGGATACTAGAATTCTCTGCTTAGTGCTCCTGAAGCAAACTGGTGTCCATGAGAGTGACTGTGTATGAGAACCAAAAGAAATGCAAGCTGAAGTTTGCAAATTTAGAAATCAGAGCACTGTCACAAGGTGAGTTGGCTCCTGATGAAAGAGGCCTATGCAGGTACCTGCACCATCAAGACATGACTGCACCAGTCCACCAGCAGGACCAGATTTTGTGTCAAGGTCAGGTGGCACCGAGCAGCAATGGTACACAGATCAGACTCCCCTTTTATAGCTTCACTTAGGTGTGGAAGCTAGATTGACCTCCTGCCCTGTGGACTATAAAAGCCTCCACTCTAATAAGTATGAAAAGTTTCTTTCTTAGTTTTTTAACTTAAATATTTCAAACATATAGAGAAGAAAAAATAGAATAAATGCCTGTTTACCCACCACCCAGATTTATCAAACTGTAACATTCACAGCGTTTTGATGCAATATTCCTTAAGTAATTACCCACATATTTCAAGCCTCCTTTGAAACCATCCCTAATTCCATTCCTTCCTCTTTTCCCCATGTTTGTCATTCCCCTATATTTTTACATTTTGTACTATGCACTTGTCTTCATAAATAATATATAATATTGTTTTTAATGCTTAAAACTGTGTTTTTTAAGCATTAAAAATATTTTGCTGGAAATACCACATTTATCTGTGTATATATCACTCCTCAATTAACTTTTTGTTACCCTTGTTTTGAGATTTATTCATGTTAATTTATGTAGAGTTCTAATAATTTGTTAACATTTGTAATAAAGAGCCTCACTTCATTTAACATGTTTTACCAAGAGTTTTCCAGCCCCACCACTCTCCCTTCCCCTTCTGTCCCACATCTGGGCAACCTTATGAGAAAGGCCAGCGCTCACTCCTTTGGCATTGCGGGGAAGTTCAGGGTATGCAAGCCCCAGCCTTAGTGTGTGCCTGAAAACACTAACTCCCCAAGGTGGGTTAAGGGTTAGGAGTTAACTGCCATTGAAACCCCAAGCCAGTCTCCTTTCCCTATCCTCTCAAGCCATTTTTTTGACCAGCTTGGGACTCTCTCCTGTTCCCTGCAGAGAGCCACATTATAGTGATTAATAAACCTTTAGAGACCCTCCTGATGTGTCTGACACCATAGGTCTAGATACCTGAACCAGATTTTGAGTGAAGTCTATCTAAACCTCAACAAAACATCTAGACATGTGCAGTAATAAGCCTAGTCATCTTTGAGTCATATAAAAACCCAAAAACTTTACAAAGAATCTCCAATTTTGTCTTAATGAAAGTATATTTGTCAATATATGAGAACAGAATATATTCTATTTAATAGTTTGTGTAATAAGTGTTTAGACATATGGTACATGGGTCTGTTTTTGTACTTTTGTCCTGAGTCCTGCAAGATTAGGTGCAGGTCTAAGCTTGTAGAGGTCAAGTTCTTTGTAAAAGGTCATTGTGGAGTTGTTCCTTCAGAGTATTTATCATGTTTTCAATTATTCATCTGTTGGTGTAATTATGGCTGAATCCTCTATTGGACTCTAAGCTCCATGGTAGCAGGGACTGTGTCTATGGTTGTATCAATTCTCCAGAAGGTACATGGTTGAGAGTAGGCACTTACTAGATATTTGTTGAGTGAATAACCGATGGGTGCTGGTCTACTCTTGTGGTGAGGTGATTGCTAGACTAGGTCCCTGATGGCACCACAGTGACACCCCATGCCTATGCTCCAAGATCATGGCTCTCTTTTACCTTATGTTCATATACTTGAGTATCCTTCCCACAGAAAGATTATAAAGCTAAGGTGACTGAATTGGGAGGGAGTTCCAACCTCAGTCATTTGTCTTGTTAGAACCATTTCTTTCCCCAGACCCATCATGTTAGTACTGAACCCACCACCAACCTCGAATCCCCCTCTTGACATCAGAACTTAAGCGCTACTTCATCTCCCCTGGCAGCTTTCCTAATTTTGACTCTCACAGTGGGGTTTGTACAAAGCATTGTTAACGTTTACCAAGGTCCAATGCTCTCTTTGTGGGTACTTGGAGAATTAAGCCTCCCTACCTCCTAGACATCAGATACGGTCATGTGACTAGTCGCAGCTAATGAAATGCGGGCAAAAGTGACCTACATCACTTCAGGGTCAAAGCATTTAATTGCTGGTGCTCGACAGCCCTTTCTTCTCTTGCTAAGAGGATTGTAGAAGGTTGTGGTGACATGGTCGCATCTTCAGATGATAGAGCATCACCAAACAAAATTTAAATCTTAAAGGATAATGCATATGCTTAGCTTTCAAACTAGTGAAATACTTCTTATACTTCAGAGTAAGAGATAAATTGCACCAAGGATGTTTAAAATAAACATTAGATGGAAGTGGGCTTATTGATAAATTTGGAATAGTCGTTAGGTAAGCTCAAATATATGGATTGGAGAAAAAGATTAAGTCGCTCTTAAAACGTAGGTAGAAGTCTAGAAGATGTTTCACATATTTAGCCCACATATGCATTTATATACATAAAATTTTGCAGTCTTAATCCTTAGGATGACATATGCACAATGCTTTGAAAACTAGTACATATTTATATTAGTTTGCTAGGGCTGCCATAACAAAATACCACAGACTGGGTGGCTTAAACAACAGAAATTGTCTCACAGTTCTGCAGTTTAGAAGTCCAAAATCAAGGTGTCAGCTGGGTTGGCTGCTTCTGAGGGCTCAAAGGTAAGGATCTGTTCCAGGCTTCTCTCCTTGGCTTGCAGATGGCCATCTTCTCCCGGTGTCTCTTCACATCATATTCCACCTATGCATGTCTCTCTGTGTCCACATTCTCCCTTTTTATGAGGATACTAGTTATATTGGATTAGGAGATATATGTGTATATATATATGGAGAACCCTGACCCCTAACTAATACAGGTGAATTTTATATAATCAGAAAGTTCAGGGGATGGTTTCCTTGAGAAAGTGGCTTGCATTGAGACAATATCCATGAGCATCTAAGTATTTTTCAGATTAAAGGAGAAGCATGTATAAATGCTTTGTGATGATCTGGAACACAGTGAGCACAGAAGCCTAACTAGAAGCCAGTGTAGGTGGGAGAGAATGAGATCGATGATGGTGTGAGATAATGCTGGAGATGGGAAGGGAGGGGCGGGCAGACCACATAAAACCTTGCATGTTTTTCATCCTAATAAGGGATCTTAAACATGGTCATTTGTTATTTCAAAATGATTTCTCTGACTTCAGTAGGAACAGGTATAAGGGAGGACACAAGAAGACCTGAAGTAAGAGTTTGGTATTCCAGTTCTGACACGAGTTTTAACGTGTGTGTGTGTGTGTGTGTGTGTTTCCACACCACCAGGCAATTAACTCCATCCTGATGCTACCTACCTAGAGAGAGCATCAGATCCCACAGGGTAAGGGCTCAGTTCTACTAGACTGAATCCCCCCTACCCCCCACCCTCACCCCGTGCCCTGTGCTTCAGATGCCAATTCAAAGTCCAGATTGTCACCTGTGCTACTGACTGACTGGCCAGAGGTTGGAGGTTGCCGTGATTTCCTCCCCCAGTTTAATTTGCCAGAGCAGCTCACAGAACTCAGAGAAACATCTTACTTACTAGATTACTGGCTTATTATAAAAGGATAGAACTCAGGAACACTCAAATGAAAGAGATGCATAGGGCAAGGTATATGGGAAGGGGCACAGAGCTTCCATGCCCTCTCTGAGAGAACAACTCTCCCCACATCTCCACATGTTCACCAACCTGGAAGCGCTCTGAACCCTGGCCTTTTTAGGTTTTTATGAGGCTTCATTACACAGCACGGCTGATTAAATCACTGGCCACTGGCGAGTGATTCAACCTCCAGCCCCCCTCCTCTTCCCAGACGTCAGAAGGGTGGGACTGAAAGTTTGGCTGGTTTCCCTGGCATCCAGCCCCCATCCTTAGGTGCTTTACAGAAGTCGCCTCATTAACATAAACTCAGGTGTAGCTGACAGGGGTTTATTATGAATACCAAGACACCTGTATTGCTTTTATCACCTAGAAAATCCTAAGCGTTGTAGGTCTGTGCCAGAATATATACATTTCTTATTATAAATCACAATATTACAGATATTGATCCAGATGAGAGCCATTAAGCCAGGACTAGACTGATGGCAGTAGAGATGGGCAAAGAGAGACATTTAAGATATAGAAATGACAGGACTTGATACTGGATCAGAAAAGAAGATGCCAAGATTGTACAAATAGATAAATGGTGGTGCCATTCTCTGAGCTAGGAAACGCTGATTTGAGAGGAAGTATCAATTCAATTTGAGATTTGTTGAGTATGAGGTAATTTTGACAGTCCAAGAGGAGATGTCAATTAGACAGCTGGATATATGGTTCCAGATTTCAGAGGAGAGAGTATCATAACAGTGAGGAGATAGCCCAGGATTGAAAATTGAAGAATTTCACCTTTAATGATCCGTTCAAATAGAATGAACTAGAGGAGAAATGCCCAGCAGTGTAGAAGAAAAACCAGCAGATTGCTTTTTCAAGGAAACAAAGGGAAGAAAGTGCTTCAGGTAGGAGTGAGTGGTCAAGAACATTATTGCTGCTGAGTCATGTCTAAGAACATAAGTTTCACTGGGCAGGGATCTTTGTTTTCTTCTCTAATATGGCCCAACTGTTCAGAACGTCCCTAGAACATAGTAGGTGCTCAATAAATAATTATCAAATGTTGAATAAAGTAAGATTAAGACCAAAAAGTCTCTTTTGGATTCAACTATGAGGTTATGAGTGAATTTTGCCATTACTCTTTTGATGGAGTGATAGATGAGGGAGTGGAATTGGAGTGGTTGAGAAGGGTGTGGGATAGGAGGAAATAAAGAGATATGAGCGTAGACAACTCTTCTGGGAAAGCTGGCTGTGATGGGGGAAAAGGGAATGTGGGGTCCAGGGAAGGTTTTAATTTTGCTTAGTTTAGTTTTTTAATAGGAGAATGTCCAAAAATTGGAAAGGATTGGGTTGAGAGTGAGAGTTGAACGTTCCACAGAGAGAAGGGAAAACCAACAGTGTGGATTCTTGAAAAAGCAGAGTGGCAGAGGTCTAAGCACAGATGGAGTCATTGGCCTTAGGTAGCTGGAGGGAAATGTCCTTAACTGTAATAGGAGGAAGGGAAATAAAATAGGTGCTGATGTAGTTAGATTATATGTTTGAAAATGAAGGAATGAATACCCATCAAGTATCCCAATATGTTCTTTGTAAAAGAGGTGGTGAGATTATTTGCTAAGATAATAGAGAAAGGTGAGACAGGGGTTGGATGTTTGAGGAAAGGGCAATCAGTTCAAATAGCTGATACAAAAAGGGAAACAGTTGACTAGGATATAAGAGTAATTGAACAGTACTGAAGGCCCATTTGAGATTGGTCATTATTAATTTATAGAAAAATACATCTACTTTGTTTTGTAAGGATGATGAGGGTACCATCCTAAAAATTTTTGCTTCACAGCTACAGAAACAAGATGAATTAGAAAAACACCAGCTCTGCCATTTATGCTGGGCACAAATGAAATAGACTTGTTTACCTACGTGTCCCTAGAGACTTACATTTCCCCAGGCAAAAATGGTAACTCATTCAATTTGAAAATGAATTTTAAATGTCCAAAATCCTCTTAATGAATTCATTTACAGTACATTGACATAAATATGTTTATTTTTGTAATATTTGGTAAATTGATTTATTTGACCATGTGTTTATGTGAGTTTAAATTCACTGATGCTAACAACAAACATGGATTTGAAGCAACAAAATGCTTTTGTTTTTGTCAATATGACCACTCTTTAAATGTATGTAAATTGTATGTACTCCAACATGTCGGAGTTAATTTGACTTGGAAACTGACTTGTTAAAGATAAGATTACTAAATCCATCAAATCCATATCTAGACCTTTAACAAAATTTATAGCTCTAGTGGACATAAAATCACAAACTAAGAGAAACTAAACACAGTATTATGCAAATAAGTTAGGGTGTTTCAACAACTGACATTCATTATTCATTTTTGATAGGTGATAATCAGCTAAATTGGCATGCCACTTTTAACTTAATCATGGTAAAATTACTTTTAATTTGATAATATTTTGATAATACTTTTAGTTTGATAATATTAAGCTCCATTTACAAAGTAAAGGTAGAATAATGTTAACATTTGGTCAATTCAGATTTTCATTATGTTAATTGTACACTGTATTCTTTACAGAAAACACATGCTTGAGAACATGCAATATTTTGATTATGCATCAGAATGAAAGAATAAAAAATATAAACATATTATAATCATTTTTCTTTTTTATAGTTGATCTTCACATTTTAAAATTAGGCAATTTGAATGCTTCACAGATACAGTGTTAAGAAATTGATTATGTTTGTGTTTGTAGAAAAGAAACTGCATATAAACTATGTTTACTATTCTTGAAGGAAATGTCTCTTCTAGGGGATTTATTTTCCAATGACAATTGAATTGAAGATAACTAACAAAGAACTGTTAACTAAATCAATTTTAGGGCTTTACATTTCATCAATAATTTAGGTCATTATTAGGGTTTTATGAGGATCTTCCAATTCCTATTTCTCTGTATTATAATTTTGGGGAATTATAAATAGCATAGACTATAGAATGCAAACTTTAGGAAATATCCTAGATAATTTAATCCAAAAAAAAATTGGAAAAAGCCATAATTTACCTATGTTTGTGGATGCCTCCAGTGGTTGTTTATCTATTGATAAGTGCTTATGATTAGATCTCACAAAGAATTGTTTGGAACTCAACCATGATGAAATTTAACTTTAGTAAACATTGTGTCAACAGAGAATGGTAATTTAATAGACTCAGTTGGATAGTAACCAGTGACACAATCTGCTTCTCTGAGGTCCACTTATCAGATAGGATGAATCATTTTGAAACAAAATGAAAAGATGTTTCTATAATTGCCATTATTCTTATTTTTCTAATGCAGCTTGTGTTTATATAGACACATTTAAAGTAAACACCCTAGTAATTGCTATGATTGAAAGAATTACCTACTCTGCCAATCTACTCTGTAGATTCCAGGTATATAGTAAGTGGCATAGTATTTGAGACTTAATTTTTTTTTGCGGTACGCGGGCCTCTCACTGCTGTGGCCTCTCCCGTTGCGGAGCACAGGCTCCGGACGCGCAGGCTCAGCGGCCATGGCTCACGGGCCCAGCTGCTCCGCGGCATGTGGGATCTTCCCGGACCGGGTCACAAACCCGTGTCCCCTGCATCGGCAGGCGGACTCTCAACCACTGCGCCACCAGGGAAGCCCTGAGACTTAATTTTGAAAACAGGGCTGGAACTAAAGGTTTAAGGAGAGGAGAAATGGGTCAGCACTTGAAGAAATATAATATGAGAAATAACAACTTAATGAACCTGAAGTCATGTCAGAACTTAGTACTCATCAATTTAAGGCCTTTATGGTCCTGCCCAGCACAGAAATAAGTTAGCACCCAGATCCTACCTCTTTAACATGAGTGGTGTACAATGAAGAATGCCCATACTCCTACGTCCAGATTATAGAAATTTGCTTTGTTTCCTCATAGAGGGTATTTTAAAATCCATGCATGTTTTTCTTAATTTCCCTCCAAAACATTCCCAAACACACGGTATTTTATAAGTTATTCTCTCTGCTTGAAACGTCTTTCCTTACTCCATTGCCTTGCCCCAAACTCCTTCCAACTTCTTGTCTGCTCAGTTTCTTCTGCCTTTCCCTTTGGGAGATCACTGATGTTTTCCTTTCTGGGCAACATCATCCCTCACCTTTTGCTTTCTTCTCCACACCACATCTCACTGACCCCTATTCAGATTTGGCCCTCCCATTTCTATGTAACCATAAAAACCTGTTCACAATGTCACTGTAATAATTCGTTTTATCTTTTAACTGTTCGCTTATTCAAACATTCCACTATTGGATTATGGGTCTCTGGATGGCAGTAACTCTGCCCTATTTTTCTTTGTATTTCCAGTGCATAACACATTTCTTCTCTGTATATTGATACCTTGTCTACATAAGTCGTGTATGAAATAGAGAACTGAGAGTTTCCTTATTTATTCACTGGAACTCTTTGTATATACTGCAAATATTTTCTCTTGATGTTTCATTTGTCTTTTGTTTTGGGTGTTTCTTGCTGTACAGCAAATGTTAATATTCATGATGACAAATCTGCCAATATTTTCCATGATGGCTTGTGCTTCATTTAGGAAGATTGTTCCTATATGAAAATTGTGAACATGTTTTTCTGTATTTTCTTTCAATACTTTTATTATTTTTGTTTTTCAGTCTTCTTAAGAACAGTACATTGTTTAATGGCCATTTTGATTACAGTAACATTGGAGAATTTTATAATCATCACTGTTTAGGGAAAAGAAGCTGAAACCTCTGACCTTTATAGGGACAATTTCAGTTTTCCATGACTCAGAACTTCTGGAAGGATGAAGGTTTAGTGAATTAATGGCAATATTTGATGTAGGACTGCTACTAGAACTATGAAATACCCCCCAAAAAGCAGGATTCAAGGAAGTAATTTTTGGCTAATGGGATACAGCTCATACATAGGAAATAATGGTTTAATAATTTTTCCTAGGTTTTAATGATTTGGGGGGTTATTGAAACGTCATTGTTTGAAAATGTACACTTTTTATTCATTGCTGGCATACAGAATGTATTACTTTGCTAGGGATGCCATAGCAAAGTCGTAAAGACTGGCTGGCTTAAACAACAAAAAAGTATTTTCTCACAATTCTGGAAGCTAGAAGTATGATACTGAGGTGTCACAGGGTTGGTTTCTTCTGAGGCGTCTCTCCTTGACTTGTAGTTGGCTGGCTTCTCACTGTGTGTTCACATGGCCTTCCCTGTGTGTGCCTCTGTGTCCTAATCTCCTCTTCTTATAAGGATACCAGTCATATTGGATTAGGACTGACCTTAATGACCATATTTCAACTCAATTACCTCTTTAAAGACTCCATCTCCAAATAGTCACATTCTGAGGTACTGGGGGGTTAGCACTACAACACATGAATTTGGTGGGGGACACAATTCATCCCATAATCTAAGAATTCATTGATAAACCTTGTACCCCGCAAGTTGCTAATTTTATTATTTCTAACTCCATTCTGCTTTTCAGTGGTTTTCTGCTCTGAGAAGCTTAAAAATAGGATAAATGTCTAGGGAGAAAAGCGCTGAGAACTGGAGTTATTGCTCTGTGTCTTTCCATCTCACATGGATCTTGGTCCCTTTAATTACAGGGTCCTGACCCCTGACATTTGTCTCTCTAGTCTTGTGAGATTGTGCTCTGCTGGCATCTCTACCTCTTCACCATGACCTTCTGCCTGGATTCAGTCTCTGAATCAAAGCCAAGATACACAGATGCTTATGGGGAAGAAGTAACTCACAGAATATTGGTTCACCTTTCCGTGGTTCTCCTCCTTCTGGGATCTCAGTTTTTTAAGACCTGGTTGCCTCAGCAGCCCTGTGATGCCTCAAATATATAAATTTATAGACAGATAAATCTAGCTATTCTGGTGATTTTGGTAGACATATTGTCTTCCCCAGCTAGTCTACTCCAGCTTGAAGCAGAAGTCTTCCATGAGAGAATCCATTTGTCTCTGGAAATCTGCCATCATTTAAAATACCAACTCTCAGTTAACCTAAAAACATCAACTTCCTAACGTAAATCGGACTTGAAGCTAAGATAATTTCCTTAATTGCCAAGTTAAATGTCAGTTCAAGTATATTATTCTTAAGAGATTTAGTTGATAGCACCATATGTAGAACATATGAACATTTTATTCTATTTAAAAGGAAATCATAAGTTCCTGTGCTTTCTTCAAGCAATTAAGTTAGTTTTTAGTATATATACTAAGAAAAAAAGGAAGTAAAAAATATTTTTTTCTACAAATAAGAAAAATGTCTGAAATGCAATTAAACAATTTCTCTTGAATAATGTTTTTAGAGCAGGATATTTACTATATCCAGCACATATTTAGTAATAAATATTAGCCCTTTTATCATTATATATTAGGGCTAACCGGATGAAAAACTCTGCATATAATGACTAAAATAGGTTTTTCAATTTAATGTTTAACATAATCTTTGTTCAGTAATAGAAAATACCAGTTTTGTTTACTTATTAATAGAAGTCACAATTTTATTCCACTTTCCATTGCTGACACTGATTAATGACCACTATTAACACAACTGAATTTATATGTGAAACTAATTTTCCATGGATCATTTAAGGACCTTGACCAGTCATCTTGTATAACTCTGAGATTAACCAGTTATATTTATATTAGTAAATTACCACACATGAATAGTATTGTTTTTCTATTGAGAACGGCATATTCTACATTAAGAAAGAAGTTTTGAAAAATGTTTTTCTTTTAAAAAACGATTTTCCTTCGACTCCTTGTTCATTCTATCTACTCAATTGCTTCAGTTTGCTGTTGCTTTAAAGATGTGTTAGAAGTCAGAAAAAAGAATATTATCTTAAAGGTTTAACAATGATAATTCAAAAGGTATCAAAACTGACTGCTCATATTACAGTTGATTAAGCATTCAAGTTCTAGAATTAGAATGCCTGTGTTTCAGTCCTGGTTCTACAACTTATTAGATGTCTGACTTGTGCAAGTTTCTTAACCTTTCTATCTTAGTACCCTGGTCTATGATTTAGAGATATGAATACTACCCAATATTTCTCAAGGGGTTATTTGAGTTAACACATTCTTGGTACTTAGAACAGTGTCTGGTACACAGTAAGCACTAAATAAGTGTTAGCTACTATCATTTTTATACAGGTGAAATTAAATTAAAATAGATTGAGACAGTCTAGAAAGGTAAATCCAGAGGGTAAATTAGAATTTGGGAGTTGGAGATAGAAGCGAGTCCCACATATTTTGATTTGGTGATAATTTGACCAAATATTTGCATTCCATAGCCAGCTTACTGAGCTACTATATTTTCAGCAACCTTTTCTGTGTTTTCTAATTCTCTCCTTCCCTCTTTCATACCGCCCCATTAAACATTCCAGCTTTCTGTCATCTTCTATCCCTACTCTGGCACTTACCTTTTCTTATTTCTGGAGCATCCGTTTTGCTCAGTGGCATGTAAATAAAAGAGTGAGAGTGCTCTATTTAAAAAGGGCATATATTAAGAGTAGAATGTACTAATTATGTAAAAAATTTAAGATAAATAATAAGAGTTTAAAAAATTGAATTTAAGATGTTGGCTTAAGTTTTCCCTCCAGACCTCCAGAGGTATATAATATCTGGATAAAATCTGGTCCTCCCACACTCAGTAGATGCTATGGTTGAAAGGTGGATGCAGGGGATGACACCCTGATCTTTCAACTGTAGAATTCAGTATTAAACCTTATTCTAATGTTTCATGCAATGATGATTTTAGTCTGAATCATTTTCTTGAGGAATTATCAAATGGTGATTCAGTTATTTGCTTTGCATTTTTTAGTCATAACTGTTCTGTTAAATAATAATACTCTACCTTGATTTTTGTCATTTAACGATGCCTAGGAGATCTTCCTTATTCCTTTTCTGTGGCTGCATTATATTTTATTGTGATAGTGTACCATAGTTTATTGAATGAATTTTCTATGGAAGAACAATGGAATCATATCCATTTTTTTGCTATTATAAATAAAATCAGAGTAAATAACCTTGAGTATGAGTCATTTTAAAATTTTGCAACATATTTTTTGAGATAGATTCCTAGAATTGACAATGCAAGGTCAAAGGATAAATGCATATTTTACAAGATAAAAATTTGGTTTTCTTACACTTTACGTCCTCTTGCCCAATTATCCCAATGTTTATAATATTATGACAATATCAATAATATGACAGCTTAGCAAAATAACATGATTACATTTCCTTTGTTGTATTTCGTTTTATTTTTTCTGAAATTAAAACTGTCTTTTCATTATTTTCAATTATATTGTTTTCCACAAGGCCAAATTAGTTAGATAATCAATCAGTCCTGTTTTAATCCTGGATCCCTCTGTCCTCATTCTTGAATCTATGCACAGCTCTTGCTCGAAGGTTTTCCCTTGTCATTTCCTGGAAAATCCCTTTGGTTTTTGTTGTGTAGGAACCTCTGTTACTTAGATCCTGAAACTTGTTCTTTCTTGGAGTATATCGTCCAGCTTCCTGAGAAAGGGTTCATGTAAGGCAAAATTTTTGAGGACTTACACGTCTGAAAATGTCTTTTTCTTCCACTCTCACACTTTATTGCCTGTCACACTGGATATAAAACTTAGGTCAGAGGCAATCTCCCTCAGAACTTTGAAGATTTTATTTCAATTCCTTTTTCTTTCCAACATTGTTTTTTGAGATGTATGATGCTATTTGAGTTCCTGTGTCTTCATTTGTTTGGAAGACCATGACCAGATCAGATGCTGGCTTAATGAGGAACAAGAAATAGAACACATAAGTATGGGACTGTGGCACAGCAAGGCTTCCATCATGTGTTATTAGTTATTAATTATAAAGCTTTGAGTGCTAATGTAACCCTATTCTACCCAGCGTTGCAAAATCAATGAGCCTGTACTTTTTGACCTCCTCTCACCTGCTTACTCCTTACTCCTCATGAACTGCCTTGACCATGTAACTTCCAGTACACCCCTGTGAAGAGCCAAGAAGCCATATTTGTTTACTTGTATCCATGTATTTTGGGGGGGGCCTATATTAATATTTTTCTTTTTTACTGAAGTATAGTTGATGTACAAAATTATATAACTTACAGGTGTACAACATAGTGATTCATAATTTTTAGATTATTATAGTTACTATAAAATATTGGCTATATTCCCTGTATTGTACAATACTTTCTTGAAGTTATTTTTCATATAATAGTTTATACACCTTAATCCCCTACCCCTATCTTACCTCCTGCCTCTCTTCCCTTTCCCTACTGGTAACCACTAGTTTGTTTTCTATATCCATGAGTCTGTTTCTTTCTTCGTTATATTCATTAGTTAATTTTTTAGATTCCAGTGGTATCATACAGTATTTGTCTTTCTCTATATGACTTATTTTATTTAGTATAATATCTTCCAAGTCCATCTATGTTGTGGCAAATGGCAAAATTTCATTCCTTTTATGGCTGAGTAGTATTCCATTATACACGTGTATGTATGTATGTGTGTGTGTGTGTGTGTGTGTGTGTATATATATATATATATATATGCCACAGCTTCTTGATTCATTCATCTGTTGATGGACACTTAAGTTAGTTCTATATCTTGGCAATTGTAAATAATACTGCTATGAACATTAGGGTTACTATTTCTTTTCAAATTAGTGTTTTCATTTTTCTCAGATACATACCCAGGGGTGGAATTGCTGGATCATATGGTAGTTCTATTGTCAGGTTTTTGAGAACACTTCATATTGTTTTCCACAGTGACTGCACTAATTTACATTCCCACTAACAGTGTACATGGGTTCCCTTTTCTCCATAACCGTGCCCACATTTGTTGTTTGTGCTCTTTTTGATAATAGCCAAACTGACAGGTGTGAGATGATATCTCACTGTGGTTTTGATTTGCATTTTTCTGATGATTAATGATGTTGAGCATCTTTTCATGTGCCTGTTGGCCATCTGCATTTCCTCTTTGGAAAAATGTCTAGTATTCAGTTCTGCCAATTTTTAAAATCAGGTTGTTCGTTCTTTTTTTTTGATGTTGAGTTGTATGAGCTGTTTATATATTTTGGATATTAACCCCTTATTGGTCATATCATTTGCAAATATTTTCTCCCATTTAGTAGGTTTTCTGTTTGTTTTGTAGATGGTTTCCTTTGCTGTGCAAAAGCTTTTAAGTTTAATTAGGCCCCATTTGTTTATTTTTGCTTGTATTTTCTTTGCTTTAGGAGACAGATACAAAAAAATATTGCTACAACGTATGTCAAAGAGTGTTCTGCCTACATTTTTCTATAGGAGTTTTATGGTTTCTGGTCTTACATATAGGTCTTTAATCCTCTGTGAGTTTATTTTTGTATATGGTGTTAGAGAATGTTCTAATTTCATTCTTTTACACAATCTGGCTGTCCAATTTTCTCAGCACCACTTACCATAGAGATTGTCTTTTCTCCATCGTATATTCTTGCCTACTTTGTTGTAGACTAATTGACCATAAGTTCATGGGTTTATTTCTGGGCTCTCTATTCTGTTTCACTGGTCTATGTGTTTGTTTTTGTGCCAGTACCATACTGTTTTGATTACTGTAGGTTTGTAGTATAGTATGAAGTCAGGGAGTGTGATTCCGCCAGCTCTGTTCTCCTTTCTCACGATTGTTTCAGCTACTCAGGGTCTTTTGTGTTTCCATACAAATTTTTAAAATTATTTGTTCCAGTTCTGTGAAAAATGTCATTGATATTTTGATAGAGATTGCATTGAATGTGTAGATTGCCTTGGGTAGTAGGACCATTTTAATAATATTGATTCTTCCAATCCAAGAAAATGGATTGTCCATCTGCTTGTATCATCTTCAATTTCTTTCATCAGTGTATTATAGTTTCCTGAGTACAGGTCTTTTACTGCCTTAGGTGGGTTTATTCCTAGGTGTTTCATTCTTTTTGACTGTTTCCTTAATTTCTCTGTCTGCTGTTTCATTGTTAGTGTAAAGAAATGCAACAGATTTCTGTATGTTACTTTTGTATCCTGCAACTTTACCAAATTCATTGATGAGCTCTAGCAGTTTCCAGGTGTTATCATTAGGATTTTCTATGTATAGTATCATGTCATCTGCAAACAGTGACAGTTTTACTTCTTTCTTTCCAATTTGGATTCCTTTTATTCCTTTTTCTTCTCTGATTGCCACGGCTAGGACTTCCAAAACTATGTTGAATGGAAGTGGTGAGAGTGGGCATCCTGTCCTGTTCCTGATCTTAGAGGAAATGCTTTCAGCTTTTGACCATTGAAAATGATGTTAGCTGTGGGTTTGTCATTTATGTCCTTTACTATGTTAAGATATGTTCCCTCTATGCCCATTTTCTGGAGTTTTTTTTTTTTTATCATAAATGGATGTTGAATTTTATGACAAGTTTTTCTTCATCTATTGGGATGATATGATCTTTTATTCTTTAATTTGTTAATGTGGTATATCACATTGATTGATTTGCGAATACTGAAAAATCCTTGCATCCCTAGGATAAACCTCACTTGATCATGGTGTATCATCCCTTTATTGTATAGCTGGATTTAGTGTGTTACTATTTTGTTGATGATTTTTGCATGTATGTTCATCAGTAATATTGGCCTGTAATTTTCTTTGTTTGTGATGTCTTTGCCTGCTTTTGGTTTCAAAGTGATGCTGGCCTCACAGAATGAGTTCAGAAGTGTTCCTTCCTCTGCAATTTTTTGGAATAGTTTCAGAAGAATAGGTGTTAACTCTTCTCTCAATGTTTGGTAGAATTCACGTGTAAAGCCATCTGGTCCTGGACTTTTCTTTCTCGGGAGATTTTAAATTACTGATTCAATTTAATTATTGGTAATAGGTCTGTTCACATTTTTAAAATTTCTTTCTGGTCTGGTACTGGGAAGTTGTACATTTCTAAAAATTTTTTCATTTCTTCTAGGCTGTCCATTTTATTGGCATATTGCTGTTTGTAGTAGTCTCTTATGATCTTTTGTATTTCTGTGGTGTCTCTGTTTTCCATAATCTGATTTTATTTATTTGGACCCTCTCTTTTTTGTCCTGATGAGTCTGGCTAAATGTTTATCAATTTTGTTTATCTTTTTAAAGAACCAGGTTTTAGTTTCATTGATCTTTTCTGTTTCTATTTAGTCTCCATTTGATTTATTTCTACACTGATCTTTACGATTTCTTTTCTTCTACTAACTTTGGGTTTTGTTTGTTCCTTCTCTAGTTCCTTTAGGTCTAAGTTTAGGTTGTTTGAGATTTTTCTTGTTTCCTGAGGTAAGCTTGTATTGCTGTAAACTTCCCTCTTATAACTGCTTTTGCTGTGTCCCATAGGTTTTGGATCATCATTTTTTCATTTGTCTCTAAGTATTCTTTGATTTGCTCTTTGATGTCTTCAGTGACCCACTGGTTGTTTTGTAGCATACTGTTTAGTCTCCATGTGTTTGTGTTTTTTACAGTTGTTTTCTTGGAGTTGATGTCTAGCCTCATAGTGTTGTGGTTGGAAAAGATGTTTGATATGATGTCAATTTTCTTAAATTTACTGAGGCTTGTTTTGTGACCTAGCATGTGAATGTTCCATGCACACTTTATTTATTTATTTTTTTTGTGGTACGCGGGCCTCTCCCGTTGCGGAGCACAGGCTTCGGACGCACAGGCTCAGTGGCCATGGCTCACAGGCCCAGCCGCTCCGCGGCATGTGGGATCTTCCCAGACCGGGGCACGATCCCGTGTCCCCTGCATCGGCAGGTGGACTCTCAACCACTGCGCCACCAGGGAAGCCCATGCACACTTTAAAAGAATGTATTCTGAAGCTTCCACATGGGTTGCTCTACATATTTCAATTAAATCATTTAAGGCCAGTGTTTCTTTATTGATTTTCTGTTCGGATGATCTGTCCAGTGATGTAAGTGGGGTGTTAAAGTCTCCTACTACTATTGTGTTACTGTCAATTTCTCCCTTCAGGTCTCTTAATATTTGCTTCATGTTTTTAGATGCTCATATGTTGGGTGCACATATATTTACAACTGGTATGTCTTCTTCTTGGATTGATCCCTTGATCATTATGAAGTGTCCTTCTTTGTCTCTTGTAGTAGTTTTCACTTTAAAGTCAATTTTGTTTTATGTACATATCTCACCCAGCTTTCTTTTGATTTCCATTTGCATGGAATACCTTTTTCCACCTTCTCACTTTCAGTCTGTGTGTGTCTATATATCTGAAGTGAGTCTCTTGTAGGCAGCATACCTACATGTATTGTTTTTGCATCCATTCAGTCACTCTTTGACTTTTGATTGGAGCATTTATTCCATTTACTCTTGAGGTAATTATTGAGATGTACATCCTTTTTTTTTTTTTCCTCCTAAACCTTCTTTTATTTATTTATTTTTTTTAACATCTTTATTGGGGTATAATTGCTTTACAATGGTGTGTTAGTTTCTGCTTTATAACAAAGTGAATCAGTCATACATAAACATATGTTCCCATACGTCTTCCCTCTTGCGTCTCCCTCCCTCCCACCCTCCCTATCCCACCCCTCCAGGCGGTCACAAAGCACCCAGCCGATATCCCTGTGCCATGCGGCTGCCTCCCACTAGCTATCTACCTTACTACGTTTTTTAGTGTGTATATGTCCATGACTCTCTCTCGCCCTGTCAGAGATGTACATTCTTATTGCTGTTTTGTTAATTGTTTTGGGATTGCTTTTGTAGGTCTTTTTTTGTTCCTCTTTTTCTTTTGTTCTCTTTTCTTGTGTGTGTGATTTGATGACTATCTTTAGTGTTATTTTTGGATTCCTTTTTCTTGTTTTGTGTGTATATCTATTATAGATTTTTGGTTTATGGTTACCATGAGGTTTTTATATAGCTATATATATACACACACATACATAGATACATGTATACTCTATTGTCTTAAGTTGTTGATCTCTTAATTTCACATGCATTTTTACAACCCTGCATTTGTAGTCTCCTCCCCTCACAATTATTGTTTTTAATACCACATTTTACATCTAATTGTTTTATTTATCCCTTAACTGCTTGTTGTGGATATAGATGATTTTACTACTTTTGTCCTTTAAACTTCCTACTAGTTTTCTGTGTGGATGATTTCCTATATTTACTGCATGTTATACTTTACTGATGAGATTTTTCATGCTGTAATTTTCTTGTTTCTAGTTGTGGCCTTTTCTATTTCACCTGCAGAAGTTCCTTTAACATTTGTTGTAAAGCTGGTTTGGTGGTGCTGAATATTTTAGCTTTTGCTTGTCTGTAAAGCTTTTGATTTCTCTGTAAAATCTGAACAAGAGCCTTGCTGGATATTCTTGGTTGTAGGTTTTTCCCTTCCATCACTTTACGTGTATGGTGCCACTCCCTGCTGGCCTGCAGAGGTTTTGCTGAAAAATCAGCTCATAGCCTCATGAGAGTTCCTTTGCATGTTATTTGTTGCTTTTCCCTTGCTGTTTCTAATATTCTCTCTTTATCTTTATTTTTTGTCTTTTTAACTACAGTGTGTGTTGGTGTGTACCTTTTGAGTTCATACTGTATGGGACTCTCTGTGCTTCCTGGACTTGCACAACTGTTTCCTTTCCCAGGTTAGGGATGTTTTCAGCTATTAGGGCTTCAAATATATTCTCAGCCCCTTTCTCTCTCTCTCTTCTCCTTCTGGGACCGCTATAGTGCAAATATTAGTGTGCTTGATGTTGTCCCAGAGGTCTCTTAACCTGTCTTCATTTTTTTCCTTCATCTTCTTTCTTCTGTTCACCATCAGTGATTTCCACTACTCTGTCTTCCAGCTCACTGATCCATTCCTCTATATTATTTAGTCTACTGTTGATTCCTTCTAGTGTATTTTTAATTTCAGTCATTGTATTCTTCATCTCTGTTTGGTTGTTCTTTATATTTTCTAAATCTATGTTTAAAACCTCTAACTTCTTGCTCTGTGCATCCATTCTTCTCCTGAGTTCTTGGATCATCTTTACAATCACTATCCTGAACTCTTTCTTAGGTAGACTGCCTATCTCCACTTGACTTAGTTCTTCTTCTGGAGTTTTATCTTGTTCCTTCATCTGGAACATGTTCCTCTGTTGTATCACTTTGCCCAAGTTGCTGTTCGTATTTTTATTTCACTAGTAGGTTGGTTATGTTTCTCCACCTTGGAGAAGTGGCCTTCTGTAGGAGATGTCCTATGTATCCGAGCAGTGCACTTTCCTCTCATTACCCAGGCTATATGCTCCGCCTATGAGGGCTGCATACATACTTCCATTGTGGTGGGCTGACTATGTGGGCAGTCTGGTAGACTTGGTTGGCTCCTGATCCATTTGTTCGCCAGGCCTGTCTTGTGCAGAGGCTGCCAGCTGCTGCTTGGCAGGGTCAGAGAAGCCCAGGTGGCCCTGGGGCTAGTGCTGGCTCACTAGTGGGCAAAGTCAGGTTCCAGAAGACTTGGGGCTGTTGCCTGCTCTCTGGTGGTTGAATCCGGGCCCTGGGGTTACTGTCAAACTACTGGCAGAGAGAACTGGGTCCTGGAGTCTGGTTGCAGGGTTCAGGGATACCAGAGCTGGTGTCAGATCACTGGATATGGGGGTCAGCTCCTGACATAGTTGGTCCAGGGTATCCTGAAACTTGTGTTGACCTGCTAGTGGGCAGGGCCAGGGCATAGCTGGTTTCAGGAAAGGGTCTGGATTGCTGTGGGTAGGATGGGTCCACAGGCTGTGGGATTCTGGTTTTCCTACATCTGGTATCTGCCTCTTGGTTGGGGAGGCTGGTTCAGAGGCTAGAGCAGGCTTCCTGGAGGGCCAGAGACCAGGGGATTCTCGGGCTGGTGCCTGCCCACTGGTGGGTGGCACTGGGTCCTAGGCCCTCTGGTGGGCAGGCCTTGTCTAGAGGTGGCTGTGGGCTCAGGATGTCTTTAGGTAACCTGTTTGCTGTGTCCCCACCCAGTTAGTTGCTCGGCACTAGCACCTACAGGCTGCTGGGTGGATCCAGGTCTTGGCACTAATGATCTAGAGGGAGAATTCAACAATGGCACCCACCAACACCAGTGTGTCCATGTGGTAGAAGGAGCATATAAGAATGGGCGTCACCAGTGTGTATGACCCCAAGGTGAGCTGCAGTTCCTTCCTGTCTCTCCAGGAACCTCTCCAAGACCAGCAGGTAGGTCTTGCCCAGGCTCTTACCAAATTACTGCTTTTTCCCTGGGTCCTGGATCATGTGAGGTTTTGTGTGAAGCCTTTAAGAGTGAAGTCTCTATTTCCCCCAGTCTCGTGGGACTCTCAAAATTAAGCCTCTCTGACTTCAAAGCCAAATGTTCTGGGAGCTTGTTTTCCGAGTGCAGGAGCCCTGGGCTGGAAAGTGCGATGTGGGGCTCAGAACTCTCACTCCTGTGGGAGAACCTCTGCAATGTAATTATTTTCCAGTCTGTGGGCTGCCCACCCTGGGGTATAGGACTTTATGTGTTGCCCTCTGCAGAGTATAAGACTTGACTATATCATGAGTCCACCCTCCCTACCCATCTTGCTGTGGTTCCTTATTTCTTTAGTTGTAGAAAATCTTTTCTGGTAGGTTCCAGTCTTTTTCATCAATGGTTGTTCTGTAAATAGTTTTGATTCTGTTGTACTCCTGACAGGAGGTGAGCGCAGGGTCTTTCTATGCCACCATCTACCTGGCCTATCTATCCTCATCTTTTATATGTTTGCACTGCTTGTTTATTGGTTAGTTCAAGAAATAAAGTGAGGGTAACCTTAAATCATCAGTCATCATTCTTGGCAAGCTGGACCAATCCTTTGTGATCTGGCTTTTATGAACTTTTCTTATTCCTAGTATTCTGAAATTACAAAGAACTTTATTTTAAAACCTACCCCCCACTCCTAGACCCCCTCCCCCACCCCCCAGCACTTGGTGTACCACTTCACCTTGGCAGCTCACGTTCTTTTGTTTCAAAAGACAGTTTTGCAGTATTGTATTATTTCTTTGATAATTTCTGCCCTTCCAATTTCTCTGTTCTCTCTTTCTGGATCTCCTCTTGGACAGATGTTGGTCTTTCTTGGATTACTTCTCTAATTTAATCTTTTCTCATGTATTGTCCATAGGCTTGTCTTCTTACTCTAGAGTTGGGGAGATTTCTTTGACTTTATTTTCCAAAAGTTTTATTGAATTTTTTAGTTTGGATATCATGCTTTTCATCACCTGATGCACTGATGTTCCTTGAATTCTTTTCTCATTTCCTATATGCAACATCATATTCTCCCTGGTGGTGGGATGAATTGGGAGATTGGGATTGACATATACACACTAATAGGTATAAAATAGATAACTAATAAGAACCTGCTGCATAAAAATAAATAAAATAAAATTCAAATTAAAAAAACCCATCATGGGCTTCCCTGGTGGCGCAGTGGTTGAGAGTCTGCCTGCCGATGCAGGGGACACGGGTTCGTGCCCTGGTCCGGGAAGGTCCCACATGCCGCAGAGCGGCTGGGCCCGTGAGCCATGGCCGCTGAGCCTGCGCGTCCAGAGCCTGTGCTCCGCAACGGGAGAGGCCACAACAGTGAGAGGCCCGCGTACCGAAAAAAAAAAAAAAAAAAAAACCATCATATTCTCCCTTTGAATTAACTAGAGAATTTTCTAAAACATTTTCTTATGTTGCCTGCTTTGTTCGTTTCCTGTGAATGCCTTTGCTTGTTCTTTGTCTTTCATTTTATAGACATTCCTTGATTATTTGCTTATTCTTGTTTATCCATCAAATTTAAGAGTAAGGCATCAAAAAGCTGATTAGAATCTACGTATTCATGAATGTGAATTCTTGGCTCTCGAGCTTTCAGCAGCATGACTGTGTAGAGACAAAGCTCTTTTATTCAGGAATCCACACAGGTCCATCTATGCAGGCTTTTTGCGTGGAGCTCATCAGTTTCTCTAGAATAGAACACTCCCATCTTTTGCGTGGTGGGTATTCTATTCTATCCACTTCTGTTATATTCACTCTGGGAGCTGAATATAACAAAGAGGCATAGGGTTCTCAAAATTCCATATGTAGATTCTTACTTACTCCTTCCATTATCAGTGCAGTGCCTCATCTCTGATCTTTCCTGTTTGGTATCTGAGTCTAGAAACTTTCTGATTTGATTTATCCAGATAATATCCCTGTGGTTTAATCTGAAGGTAGAGAGAGGCTTCACCATCTGGTAGTTCAATGTGCATGGGGTAGAGAAGTGGTATCTGGGTTGTCCAACATCTTTTTTATACAGACTTTTGATAATCCCACTATTTTCAGACCCTCACCTGCCCCCATGATACTTGGTACCTCCAATTTTCAGACTTCCTGGATTTCTGCAGGTGCAAATTAGCATACTTTCTTTGGTATTCCTCTCATAGATCTTAGGTGATAGAAATCCCTCAAACTGATTCTACTCATTCAGTTTACTTTTGACCCCCAAATGCTTGGTTTAACTCTCTAGACTACTGTTGATTTATGTCCTATTCTCCTATTCCTATTATTGTTCCTGTGTGTTTATACATTTTGAATGAGAATTCTGAGAGCTGGAGAACAGATACATGCATGTGCTTTTCACTATTTTAAACTATGAACCCATCTTCATGTTATTTAACTTGATTTTTCACCATTGAATTGTACACGAGTAGGTAAAAAAGATCACAAAGGAAAAATACTGGTGGTGATAGACAGTGTTCTTAATGGAGTGGTATTTGAGCTGAGATCTGATAAATAAGTAGAAGTAAATCAATTGAAAGTAAGGCAGTGGACATGGCAGAAAGCACTCCATCCAGGCCAGGGAGAAGCATATGCAGAGAGTCTATGAAGCTAGAGGGAGAATGGCACATTTGAGAACTTGAATGAAAGCTTCACCCAAGGCAGTGAGGAAAGTCCACTCCGAGACCAGGTTGCAGAACTAGGCAGAGGTCGTATTATGAAAGACTTTGGACACTTATTTAGAAATGTGGACTTAATTCTGATGGCCTTTGGAAGGTTTACACAAGGAAGTTACATGATAAGATTCAGTTTAGAGAAATCACTCCCATTGAAGTATGGGGAATAAATTGGAAAGAGACAAAAATTGACGCACAAAAAATAATGTATTGCAGTGGTCCATATGAAAGAAATGGTAATGAGGGTTGGTGATCAGGCAACATGAGGAGAAATGGATAAATATATATCAGAGATTTTTAATAGTAAAGTTGGATTATTGGAATTGTTGGTAAATTTATTATGGCATGTAATGAGAGGTAGGTATTCAAGATGATTCCTAGGTTTCAGATTTGCAAGGCTAGATGGGTATTAGTGCCATCTATTGAGATAGGAAATACAGGAGGAAGGCAAGGTTTTGGGGGAAAGATTACAAATTCTGTTTCAGATAGTTTTCATTTGGTGCATGAGATATCAAGTAGGCAGCTGAAATATGGGCTGGACCTCTGAAGAGAGTTCTAGGTTGGAGAAACAAATTTACAAGCTATGTGGATGATAATAAAAGTCATGGGTATGGTTTGAGTCACCTCAGAAGAGAGGAGAGAGTGAAGAGAGAAAATGCCTATACTCTTCAAGAAGAAAGGCTCACCAGTGCAAAACTTGTAATTCAATAAAGGTTAACTCTATATAAGGATAAGAGTATAAACTTCTCGTCTCTACTATAGAGCCTGGCACATAATTCAGCATATGTGAATGAACTGAACAACAAAAACAACAAAGACAACAATTACTAATCGTAAAGCTCTTTAAAATTCATCATTCTAGGTCAGATAGCTAGTGGGAAGCAGCCGCATAGCACAGAGAGATCAGCTCGGTGCTTTGTGACCACCTAGAGGGGTGGGATAGGGAGGGTGGGAGGGAGACACAGGAGGGAGGAGACATGGGGATATATGTATATGTATAGCTGATTCACTTGGTTATACAGCAGAAACTAATGCACCATTTTAAAGCAATTATACTCCAGTAAAGATGTTAAAAACAAAAAATTCATCATTCTCACTTGGTTTGCAGAGAATTACCACCAACAACCTCTTTTCCTATCCGAGTCTTAGCTACTGTTCATGATTATTACATAGCATAATTGTTATGAAATCTCATGATATATCACTTCCAAGAAATGGTTACTTAGTCCTTAAAATCACAGTACCTTGTTGGTATCTGTTGTGATACTTCTATTTTCTTTTTAATTTAGTAATTTATGTACAAGTCTTACCTTTCCTTCTGTTTCATAACTTCCTTGAGGCCAAGAGCTAAGTCTTTTTTATATTTTATATTCTACACATCTGTCTAGCACAAAGGCTGACACATAGCAGATAAGTAGATAAGTGCTTATTTAATAAATACATGAATGTGTCATTAAGCTCAGACATCAGTTGTTGTAACAAATCAGTTGTGAAATCCCAGGTCCTGGGATAATAGCCTTGTCATATCCTAGGAGCAGTGATGCACAAATTTTGAGAATCTCACATTCTTTTAGATTTCTATGATTACATTATATATAGCTTATCACATTTCTTACCTAGAAGAAGATAGGTTAATGTACTTATATTTCACATTGGATTTATATCTAAATAAATATACCATAAGTCAAAATTAGGTTTTTATTTTCTTTAAATTATCAAGCAACACTAGAGGGAAAGAGACATTTAGAGCTGTTATTCATGCCTGGGGGCTCCAGATGTTTCATGCCAATGTTTTATTTACATATATATTATTTTTAAAGATATCTAGAGATAAAAATTTCATAGCTTTCTGCAGGAAATTATGTACTATTAACCACCTTTATGATTAGTAAGCTCCTTGTGTTAAACTAATGTTTTTATGTAATTTTGCTCAAATCCATGGTAAATATTCAAAACTACATGTCAGCACTTTCCTTATTTCCATTTTTCGATTATTTGGAGACAGTTATTAATTTGTCCCTAGTTAACTTACGTGGAGATTACACAGCTTCAAATTTTCTCATTATGTGTACCTTATTTTCCACCTTATTATTTAATAAGTCCACTGTTGACTATTTCCAGTTTTTACTTACCCTTCTTAATCTATTTCAAGAATATTTTATTATAGTTCATTAAATAATTATTCAGCACTAGTATTAGCTCATATTTTCCTTTCAAATTTTCTAGGAATATTTAATAATTAACATAATTATGTTATAAATTTTAAAGGCAAAGTTTTATTAAAATAATTTTTGATTTTTGATTTGTCTATTCCTAAACCAAAATTAGATAGAAGAGAGCTATAGTATTCACCTTATAAAAATATTTTTAATAAAAAAACATTCAAACAGTGATTCATAATAGAGGTTAATTAAAACATTATTTTTCCCTTAGCTATCAACAACTAGTTTTGGCATAGATTATTGGATTTATAATTAGATGTAATTTGACTTAATTAGTTGGCTATAGCTCTTAATTATGGTATACCTTTTCCCATTATGGACACTGTAATAGTAGCTTAGGATAAACACTGATGATCCCTCTTGCCAGTGGGACTAGCTCTATCCCCTGGGTTATTTGTGTGATAATGAGAATGAGATTTCAGGAGCATGACAGACGGTCTAGGCATGAAATACTGTACTGGCACAGCTCCCTTCGTTGCCTTTCAAAAATGGCAGCTTATTCCACCAAAAAAAGAAGTTTCATGTGGATTATTATTGTTTTGGTGTGGTTTTCTACTGGGGAGAGTCAAAAGGAGACTTAGGCAAACATTACAAAACTTGAGAAAGCTAAGTTTTCATTAGAAATTTCCTGAAATCTAAAATATTAGTATGAATTACCTAAATTTGCTTTGATGAATAAGTTACACATGTCCTTTGAATTCCTTTGTTTGGAAATTCCATGTTTTTCCAGCCTCACCCACAAAATCTATTCTTAAAAGGGTGACTATGAAAGAATGTAGTATATCTTGGAGCTAAAAGAAATCACTTTTGTATGTTTACTATGAATAAAGGTAAAGTGATACCAGTTTCAAAGAAAACATTTTCAAAGGAGTTAGACAAGAATGGTCCTTAGCTGGTGAGTACTCACACGTTATATATGGGGCACAGATCCTATATGCCACAAAAATAGTTTTGTGTTGAAAATAAAAAAAAAATTCACACAGATTATATGGTAATTTTGTACTACTTCTCTTATTTGCAGACCAAATCATTCTGAGTCCCTTTCATAATAGCCAATTACAGGTTACTCAAGGGACATGGATCATGTAAATCAGCTCATGTTTCACTCACTGACTGTTTCTCGTGTGTTTTGAGCTATTATCTTCATTACAGTGTGGCACATGAATCCAACTCATCTGTACTGTAATTGCTATAAATCAAGCATTCATTTGCCATTATTTATTGCCTACTATAAAGAGTTTTAATAATATTTAGAGGGCACTGCAATAAAAGCAATCATTTATTGTGTCTGTTACAGGGTCACTCAAGGTTTTCAACAAAAGCCAATGTCATTTCCTAATCTTTTAATATTCATAAGGTAACATCACTTGCAAATGGTACATTACGATTTATAAACATTTCCTGGCCAGGAACATAAAAGCATCATTATAATTCCTTCCCAGGAAAAGCAGTCAGATTCCGTGGGGCAAATAGCATCATGGGATACCAGAGCCCTGCGTTCTTAACCGGATCCTGTTTCTCACTGTCTATGTGCTCTTCTTGATCATACCACTTAAATTTGTTCTCAAGTATAAATTACAGAGGGCTTGGCAGCATTCTTCTGCAAGGGAGGGTCTGCATTAGTATTTTCAAAGGAGGTTGTGTTTTTCCCCTCTCATCTCAGTAATAACAGAAGTGGCATGGTGCGGTAGACAGCTCTGGAGAAAGAGGCACAAAGACCTGGGTTCAAGGTCTATTTACATCAGTTAGTACATGTGTGACCTTTGGCAAATGAGTAAACCTCTATAAGCATCTGTCTTCTTTCATGTAAAGCAGTAATAATAATACTTGGTCTGCCTATTCAAAGGATCTCTGCAAGGATTATGTAAAAACAACTTGTAAGGTATAAAGCAATCCAACTCTTAGTTGAAAGCACAACCTCCTTGTGAGAAAGGTAGAGTTAATTTTCCTACAGAAAACTCTGTAAAATTATAAGGGACTGAAGAAATATATTTCTTTGCACTTATCTAGAAAACTCATAGAATCTCAGTTCTCAGGCACTTATATCAACCATACATATTATTGTTAAATTTTGTCTCCTACACTCCCAGACTTTGCTTGGGTGCCTCCAATGATGGGCAGCTCACTGCTCCTGACACTAACCACTAACATACTAAATCTGATGGTTCTCTCTAATTCAGTGCTAAAATCTTTTTTTTTTTTTTTCAGGACAGACACATCAAGCCCAGTGTCTCTTTTCTTTATCAGTCTCTATGATATTTGAAGACAAGTCCTCCCCAAGTCTTGCCTTTTCCATATAAAGTGTTCCCAATTCTTTCAACAATTCTTTACGAGACCTGATTTCAAGTTACTGGTATATCTGGGTCGCTATACCAAACAATAATTCAGTTTGAGTAAACTGAATTCAATTCTATTAAGAAGTATTACGTATCTGCTAGTGTCAGAGATGTGCTAGTACCGGAGATACAATGAGTGCCTCAAGGAGCTCCTATACTAGTCAAGCCAGCCTTTATTTTTATGACTATAGTACAACACTGTCAACTGAAATGTTGAACATATATTGAACACACTCTATGGCACACTCCTTGCCATGGGCTGGGAATTCAGCAGTGAGCCAGGCAGGAAGAGTTTTTGCCTTCACTGAGATTTCACTTTTGTGGGGAATAAAGACAGGTTAAAGAGCCATTTGTATTCAAGCACATTCGTGAGAAAGGAGAGAAAGAAGGGAGAGTGTTATGCTCCTGGAGGCAGAGACCATTTTTATCTTGCTCCCCTGTGAGTCCCCAGTACCTAGCGAAGTGCTTAGCATATAGTATGTATTCTGCAAATACTCTGAATAATGAGAGGAACAGCAAGCAGGTAAGAATTCCTAGAGCGTGTGGCATAGAAAAAGTGAGGCTACGGCATAAAAAGGGACCTGTGGCAGATACTGTGAGAACCACCTACATCCCTTTAGGATAACCCCTTTAGATCTTTCTTTGGCAAACAGTACTGAAGCCACTTTGCCTGTTCCTGAAGCACATCAGAAGTGCTGGGAAATCAACCCTCCCTTCTCCCACAAGAGAAGCCCTCAAGCAAAGACCAATGAGAGTTGGTATATAAGTACCTCAGCTCCCTTGCCCCTCTAGTAGGATAGTTCTGTAGCACATGTTCTAAAATGGCCCCCAGGTTTTTCCTCAGTGGATTAAGCTTTAGTTGCCTTCAGTGGTAACTGCCTTGATGAGATAGCCCTTACTGACTTCTCTTCTATGTCTTATTTCCCCACTTCTCTTCCAGTGCTGTCTTCACTCACCAAATGAACTGCTCAGATCCTTATTTCAGGGTCTACTTCTGGGGAACCCACTCTAAGATAGGGCCACGCAATAAAAATCCTAAGAAGCCATACTAAAGAGTCTAAAGTCTATCAAAATACAATTTAAAGTGCTGTGTCAGCAGTATAATTGAAGTATTGGGAGGACATTTTTCCATAGCATTTTCAGGGCTCACATTTAACAGAGGCCAGGCTATGGATAGAACCTCACTCCCTGCTCACCTCCTAGAAACATGAAAGGGGAGATGAATCCATTTCTAGTATCCTCCCTTGGACAACAGTTGCATTCCCAACTAGAGAAATCAGTTTCTGCATACACCGGAGAGGAGGTGTGGGAGTAAAAGAAAGATGTGGGTGACACCCTTACTTCCTGGAGAGTTCTCCTAACTCGACAGCCAAGATATACTGAGTACTCTAGAGACAGTTAGAGCTTGTCCTGGGACTCCTGAACAGTCCCAGGCACATGAACAGAGACTGACATACTGGCCACAGGACATGCAAGCTACTATGGACACTGATGGCTCAGAGGAGAACCGGTCTGGACACTAATGCAGGAACTACTCTAGACACATGGGCAGACACAACCTGACTGCTTTGGAGTTTCCTAACATGCTGGTCACAATCACAACTCTCAACATACCAGATTTCCTAGAGAGATAAACCATTCTAGAGCTTCCGATGGCCAACAGACCACTGTAAACTGTGCATCACCCAGTCTGACTGACCAGTCCCAGTACTCCAGGCATCCTAGGGAGGTCAGAATGAAGTCAAATGCAGAGCCCAGAGCACTACCTTCTATCTAGATATATAATATGCTTCCATCTTATAAAACACTGGCTCTCTAAGGATTAATAGAATATTATTTGCAAGTTATAACTTGCCATCATCTAATGATTATGTAGCCATCACCTACTCTTAATTTATAGTTAATGGCAATAACCCAAGACCTTTGGATTGTGACTAATGAGAATGTATGTGTTTCTTAGTATTTCTTTCTTTATTCTTTCTAAAACTGATCTCAGCATGAAAACAAGGTGTAACATTTTAAAAATTCCTCTATTTTTAACAATATCACACGAGTATTAAAAGAATTCTAATTGAATTCTTCTAAAACTGTCACAAAGACAGACTTTTTAATAAAATCAGTTTTTACTTTCTGATATCCGTAGTTGTGGTCAGCTATAAGTTGTTCTCTCAAGAGTGTGATCACTGGACTTCTTTTTAAAATTTTCTTAAATTGGAGTATAATTGATGTACAATTTATGTAAGTTACAGATGTACAGTATAGTGATCCACAATTTTTTTTTTTTTTTTTTTTTTTTTGCGGTACGTGGGCCTCTCACTGTTGTGGCCTCTCCCGTTGTGGAGCACAGGCTCTGGACGCACAGGCTCAGCGGCCATGGCTCACGGGCCTAGCCACTCCGCGGCATGTGGGATCTTCCTGGACCAGGGCATGAACCCGTGTCCCCTGCATCAGCAGGCGGACTCTCAACCACTGCGCCACCAGGGAAGCCCCGTGATCCACAATTTTTAAAGGTTATACTCCATTTATTGTCATTATAAAATATTGGCTGCATTCATTCACTGGACTTCTTACATGTTATATATAAGAAGAATATTTTCATTGCCCTAAAGTGAAATATTTAAATATATGTAATAATTTAAATATTTAATAGTTTTAAATATGATAACTACCCAAATATGCTAAGTGCTGGAAAAAGTTATGCAACATTAGGTATAGCCGTAAAATATAATTTTCACCAAAAATTGACAAATATTTACAATTTGATAACATAGAGTCCTACCCAAGGTTTGAGTGAAACACAATTTTTACAGCAATATACTGATCCACCAATCCCGCATTTGTAAACTTATACCGAAAATTATAAAGAGATATGCAATGCTTTGGTGACAAAGACATTTATAACATTCTTGCTCATAATTTCAAAAATTGGGAAAAGCCTAAATATTCAGATATATTATTTATAAAATTAATATTGGGGGTTTCTGTCAACATTCTCTTTAGCCATTAAGAACAATATGATAGATGACTTTATTGATATTGGAAAACAATGTATTGCTCATTTCTTAAAAACAGGTTATAAGAAAGAACACAAAGTGAGTTTAAATTTTTATAACATGTAGTTATAAGATGTAGATATGTATGATGTAGTATAAGATACATAAGAGGTAGTTGTAAGATAGACATTAAAAGAGTAACATGTCATCTTTTGGTGGTGGATATTATAAGTGGTTTTAAAAATTTTTTTTAATTTTTTTTCTTTACTTATTTTTTTACTTTTTTATGATAATGAAGGTTACACTAGAAAAATAGCTAAAGTTCAGATTGAAAAGAGTCTTTAACGCCATATGAAAGAGTTAAATTTTTATCCTGGGGGTAACAGGAAAATATCCCAGGTTTTTAAAGCAGGGAAGCAAAACGGTCAGATGAATAGCTGGCAACATACCTTAACAGTTGGTATCAAAGTTTCTTTTATGTAAGAAATGTGCTGAAAAAGGATAAGTAAGCAAAGTAGAAGCAAAACCACTCTGCATAAGAAGTTATCAAGAATGTAAATGTGGGGGAGATCACAAAAGAGAGGAGGAATATTAAGAATAGAGGAGAAAGAGAGAGAAAAGAGGGGCTTCCCTGGTGGCGCAGTGGTTGAGAGTCCGCCTGCCGATGCAGGGGACACGGGTTCGTGCCCCGTCCGGGAAGATCCCACATGCCGCGGAGCGGCTGGGCCTGTGAGCCATGGCCGCTAAGCCTGCGCATCCGGAGCCTGTGCTCCGCAACGGGAGAGGCCACAACAGTGAGAGGCCCGCGTACCGCAAAAAAAAAAAAAAAAAAAGAGAGAGAAAAGAAAGAGATATAAAGACAGAAATATTAGAGTATATGGCAGAAAGCCAGGATTGTAGAAAATCATGCCCAGTGGGAAGTTTCCAGGGGTGGGGAGGCCAAAGCAATTTTAAGCACAGAAATACCAAATACTGCATTCTTAGTTGGTTGCAATGCTATGATACACACCTGCTCCATCACCTCATACCTTCAGCAGAGTCCAATAGTCCATACAGCATAGTATGGAGGTGTTTAAAAAATAAAGTTTTGGAGCCATAAAGGGCATGGGTCTGATTCATTGCTCCACTTTTTCCATTCCTCTGGCACCTTGGGCAAATTTCTTAACGAGCTGCAGTTTTTTGAGTTAACATTTAATAATTACTTTTTAAAAAACTGCTAGCAATTATTATTTATTAACTGCTAACCAAGTGCCAGGCAGTATTCTATGGGGTTTTACAGGTATTTATTTATTTAATCCTCAGGATAACTCTATGAAGGTATAAACTATTCTATTTACAACCTTAATGTGCCTCAGGTGAAAAAACTAAGCCACACTGAAGTTAAATAGGTTCTTTGAGGTCACACAGCTTGAAAGTGAAGGAGTTTAAAGTTGGAATTTAAAGCAAGTATGCTAGTTCCAGAGCATGCACTTTCATCCACCCATGTTATACTGCTCCCCAGAGGTTGGTTACAAGGTTGGAAGAACTAAACAAGATAAAGTACATTAACACCAAGCACGGTGACTGACACAGAGAGATGCTCAGCAAATTTTAGTTATTTTTTTTCTTGAATTCACTCTGTATTTATAAAACTTGTCCACAAAGTGGTCAAAAGAGATTCTATTAAATGAGTCTAAGCTTAGATACAATATTATCTTTTATATTTTCCTGACCAAGAAATAAAATAATTCTCTGAAACAAGGAAAAGAGATGAGATACCTCTTATGCTGAGCAAACTGTACTGTCTATTTCATTCTAGGATTTTATTCAAGATGGAGACCAAGCTCATTTGTCTGTAGCCTGTTGAGTTTTTAATCCATATGTTTATCAAAGTAGAGTAACATACCTTATTTGACTTGCTTCCCATTGCAAGATTAATTCATTTCTGTGAATGAGGAAACTGAGACTCAGAGAAGTACATGCCTTGTTCAAGACTATGTGTGTAATAAGACAAGGAGTTATATGAAAAGCTGGGATACCTGTTTCTAGTTCAAGGCTTATCTGTCAGGGTCAACATGGTGTTTTACAATCTTCATGGTGAGCTATATATGTAGAGAGAGAGATGGCAAGAAAACACAATGTGCAACCAATTATTTTTGCTATAGATATGCAGTATATGTGTACCAAAAAAATCAGGAAAATTTTCTAAAAATACCACATAATATATGTCAAAATCAAATATTTCTGGTTTATTTTTATCCAGTTACATCACTGTCACTACTTCCATTCATTAGAAATAATAAGAAAGATAGCATTTAGAATTTCCCACAAGTAATAATTTCCACAGATAAAAGAACTGAATCCTAAAGCAGAAAGAAAATCAGAACTATGGAAATAAAAAAAGAATTCAAAGGCTAAGACAATCCATTAAATTTAATGATAGCAATTTTTTTCTTCTAACCTCTAATAATTCTTCTGAGCTGAAACCAGAATATATTTAAAATTCTTACTTAAATATAGTTAAAGACAGGTCCATAGTGAATAGACTTTCCATGTCTGCAGAGTCAAGAGCTGACAAATAGTTTCTATTAGGCCCTATTTTAATTGGTACTTGAACTTTTTGCTTTAAGCTGACTTGGCTTCTATAATCTTTCCTGTCTTACCAACTGAAATGGCCAACTCCTTTAAAGCTTACTATATCTGCACATGCTTCTCATGTTTATATTTCAGTTTTTTTTGACATCTTCCTCCTGTTCTTGACTGAGGTATTGACTGTTACTTGTCACAAATGAATTAGCTTTGAAATTTCCATGTACTAAGATGTTTAGTTTCTTCAATCTTAAAGTCCACTTAATTTCATAAAACCCAGCCCAAGAAGACATACAGATGGCCAACAGGCACATGAAAAGATGCTCAACATCGTTAATCATCAGAGACATGTAAATTAAAACCACAATTAGTCATCGCCTCACACCTATCAGAATGGCTATCATCAAAAAGAACACAAATAAGAAATGTTGGCGAGGATGTGGAGAAAAGGAAACACTGGTACACTGTTGGTGGGAATGTAAATTGGTGCAGCCGCTGTGGCAAACAATACAGAGGTTTCTCAAAAAACTAAAAATAGAATTACCATATGACCCAGCAATCCCACTCCTGGGTACATATCCGAAAAAAAGAGGAAAACACTAATTCGAAAAGATACATGCACCCTAATGTTCATAGTAGCGTTACTTACAATTGCCAAGATATAGGAGCTACCTAAGTGTCCATCAACAGATGAAAGGATAAAGAAGATGTGGTAAATACACATACAATGGAATACTACTCAGCCATAAAAAGAACGAAATTTTGCCATTTGCAACAACATGGATGGACTTGGAGGATATTATGTTAAGCAAAATGAGTGAGACAGAGAAAGACAAATACTGTATGATATCACTTATATGTGGAATCTAATGACTGCAACAAACCAGTGAATATAACAGAACAGAAACAGACTCACAGATATAGAGAACAATCTAGTGGTTACCAGTGGGAAGAGAGAAGACAGGAAGGGCAAGATAGGGGTAGGAGATTAAGAGGTACAAACTACTATGTACAAAATAAATAAACCACAGGGATATATTGTACAACACTGGGAATATAGCCAATATTTTATAACAACTATAAATGGAATATAACCTTTGAAAATTGTGAATCACTATGTGTATACCTGAAACTTATATACTACTCTATATCAACTATACCTCAAAAAAAAACCAAGAACAAAAACTCAACCCACATATTCCACAACCTGACAGCCAACCAACAAACCAACCAAACTATAGAGTAGGATACTTACATATAAAATCATTTTATTATAGCAGATGCTGGTAGTTAGAGAATAGTCTTCTACTGGCTCTCAAAATTAAACATTCATTTTACCCAGGTTGCAATAAAAGTATGGTGAGTTTATTCCTTTCCCTTCTCAAGCATCTCCAGCTGGTGAATTGCTTAGATTTATGTCCTAGGAGCTATAGAGCAGCCGATCATTAACTACCTCCAGGGCTGTTAACCCCGGCCTCCTTGCTTCAGCTAGTCCACCTCTCTCTTCCCTGCTCAGTGCTGTCAGCCTGCTGCTTTCCATTCCTTTCTTGCAGCAGGCTGAATGACAGTCTCTGCTTTTCTTGCTGGGGAGGGATCTATCAATGCATCCATTTTCTCTTCCGACATATTTACACACTGTGTGTGCTCAGCTGGTTGAGACTTTGCCAATAGTTCACAAGGCACTAGGCCCCCAACCTACAGTTGGGTACTGTGGTAAAATACCAAGCTCAGTAAGTGCAAAGCACAAGGTAGAACTGTTAAAAAGACTGGATACAACTGGTACACATGACATCAAGCCAGATGCCAGGGAAACTTTAGACTCCTTGGTTGTAACTTCATGAACCACCTGCTTCCCCAGAATTGGTCAGTTCAGCCAATTCACCTCAGCCTGGAAGAAAACCTATGGGCTATTGACTTTTTTCTTTTATGGGAGGAAAACGTTTAGCTGATTGGATGAATTAGTTAAAAATATACTCAATTTAGTTAAATAGCATGTTTTAAGTCATTTAAAAAGAATCATCACTGGAAAATACAGTTACATATGTGTACATATATACACACATACATATATGTATATATACATATGTATTTATATACTGATACTTATATATACTTTGTGAGAATCTTTGTTTTAAAAAAAGTTTAATTTTTCTGGTTTGGGAATTCTAATGTTCAAAAAATTACAATAAGGTTATAAAAACCTAGGCATTCTCTCTCTAAATGCAGGCTCAACAAAAATTAAACTTTGATATACTTTATCAAATGGACATTTTTTAAATGTTCAAAACAATAACACCACATCTCATTTAGTACTAAAGTAGAATCAGGTAACTTTTCCAAAATATGCCTTTTAATGCTTTATTTTATGTATTTGTATATATTTTCAATCAATAAATTTAAAATAATAAAAATAACTAAAAAGAGTTACCAAGTAATTCTAGCCTATCAGGTAGAAGCACATTTGAGTGAGTTAAATAATCCAGTGAAACCTGTAGTGAGTCTCCTCTGTGAAGGGTATTTATTTTTCTTGAGTCCATTTTATATTCTGTACTCAATAACATTTGTAATACATGACTTCCCTGTGCAACAATAATTTAATGATACCTTATTCTCTGCTTGAAAAGCAAAAGAAATATTATCGGGCAGTACTACAATAAGCTAAACCAATTACCTCCTAAAATGATTTTAATGCAGGCAAAATACAAGAGTCATCATTTTAGCAGAGTGAGATTTATTAAGACCACAATTCAAAGCAGTAAACTAGACTTCTTTTATGCTACTTCACTTCCTATTGAGTTTCAATTAATGTTTGGAAAGTTTGTATTTAATACTGTAAAATTTTTAACTGTCATATCTTAGCAGATACAGGATAAAGAAATGAATAATATCTTACAGGCCATTTGGTTGTAGCTGTCATATATACACATTCAAATTCAAGGCATACACTGCCAATGCTACTGCTAAAAGTGACAGACCCACCAAATAGTTTAAAAAATTGCTCCCATGTCCGTAATTCAAAAGAGGTAAGAAAAAAGTTAAACAAAAACTAATATGAATCCCAGACCTTTTGATAAATCCTCACTCAATTTATTAATGTTACATGAAGTCTTGAGAATGTTATGCTAGACATTCTTCTAAAGAGATAAGTAGGTATTGTAAATCAAATACTCCTCCCCCTCTGCCCCCCAAGGATAAGAACAGGTCCTGTCCTTAAATTCTGTACACAGAGATCCACTGCAATAACATGATTATTTTCTCTTGTCATTGCCTGGCTTGTATAGTAGCATTAGGTGAATTATTTTATCTGAGGAATAAAAGGGAGTTAAAAGCATATATTTCTTCTTCAACCACTTTTATCTCTTCTCCTTCAGTGGAGTTAGCATCTTTTTGTTTCTTATTGTAATTATGAGATGAAGTACTTCTTTTTCAGAAAAATCCCAGAGAACTAAAAAAAGATCTTTTTTAAAATAAACTAAAACAACATCTTTTTTAAATGACCTTTCTTTTCTACCCCTATGTTTATTTAACTGTGCACTCCAAGTGCTACAGACAACATACAACATGATAGGTTGGTTGAAAAAGAAAAATGCATAAATATGCTACCACACAGAGTAAAGTATAATAAAACACTAAGAAATGCCTACAATTTAACATTCGCGGGAGACTCAATTTTTGGTTTTAAAGTTATAAGGCCTTTAATTTTCTTTTTGGCCTGCTGCATATTCTCTCTACAGTGCATGATTGCTATTTTCTGTATTTTCACAACTGTTATTGGGTAGCTTCAGACTGGCTAGAAATCATTGCTCTCGGGAAAAATAATGTTGTCGCACCAAACACAAAAGGGCAGATGCCAAGATATCACTCCCAGATGGAAGGTAACATGGTGATCTAGAAGGAGATAATGTGAATTACACACCTTAGGAATTCCCTCCCCATCAACACAAGAGTTTATTTTCACTATGTACATTGTCTCATTTAATCACCACAAGAATTTCATAAAATACATACTGCTATTAATCCACATTATGTGAGGAACCTGATAAATTGACTTATGTCTTGTACAAAGTCATATATCTGTAATTAGAAAGGCAGTCCTCTAAACTTTATTTTCCTCCTTTCTCCTCTTTACTGTATATGGTAAGCAAATTGGGACATGTACTATAGTACTTGGAAGGGGCAATATATAGTATCTGGAAGGGGGTAACTAAGACCGTAAGCTATGGAGCTAGGCTTCCTGGGTTCATGTCCTGGCTCTGCTACTTAAGTGGCCAGCAAGTCCTTACCCTCACCTTCTCTTAGGCAAAAGAACAGTCTCTATCTCGGGTTGTGGCAAAGATTAGATGAAGTAGCATATGTAAAGTGCTTAGACCACTGCCTGGCGTATAGGACGTCCTCAGCAAACTAGGTGATTGCACACACATTCATTCCCCAATCATTTGTCAACCCTTAGCTATGCGTAAGGTACCTGCAGGTTGGCGAAATGAGCAACACTCTGTTCTCAAAGGTATTACACTCTAACAAGGAGACTTGCACATCACTAACTAGAAGTCAATAATGGTCATAAATGTATTGCTAAGGGAATTTAAAGAACTGAAAACATGTGCGTGTAGACAAGAGGAAGCTTAATGGATGAGGTGTGTTTAGACATAATTTGGATGGATGGATGGATTTTGGAGAGGCAGAGCAAAGGTGGTGGGAAGTAATTTGTTGCCTTGGATAGATAAAACAGTGGGACAGTCTTAAAATCACTTCTGAGAAATGTAGGGTCTTTCTCTATTCTAGAGTCAGTACACTGACCATTCTCTGGACAAACACCCAGAGCGTCTTTCTAGTCACTAATGAAAATTCTCTCTTAAAGAAGAAAATTAAGGCCAAGCATATCAATGTCCAAATCTTCCACAAATATCAAATTGTACATTTAATTTTTCATGAAGCAATAAAACTATGATTTCATTTTTTAATAAGGAATGCCTATTGGTGTTCTGAGAACAATCCCAAAGTGTGTGTGTGTGTGTGTGTGTGTGAGTGTGTGGGTATGGGGGTGTGGGGGCTTCTCCACACACTATCAAGCAATTCTCAGACACCAGCAGGGTGTCCAAGAACTCAACTCCATAACCAGGGGTAGTAACAATCAGATTCTACCAGTTAAGGGTTCAGTCCGATGAGAATGTTTCCCCAACCTTCAGATGCCAGTCAAGAGTGCTTCTGACTGACTGCCTATCAATTGGGGGTTCCAACGACCGCCTCCTTGGACTTTAGGTGCAAGGCACAAGTCCAGGTTCTTACCTGTACTTCTGGCTGACTTATATATCAGAGGTTTATACAGTCCCTTCCTAGGGTTTGATTAATTTGCTAGAGAGGCTCACAGAACTCAGAGAAACAACTTACTTACTAGATTACTGGTTTATAATAAAAGGATATAACTTAGGAACAGCGAGAAAGAAGAGGTGCATAGGGCAAGGCATGGGGAAAGGGCATGGCACTGCTATGCTCTCTGAGTACATCACTCTCCCTAAATCTCCACCTGTTTACCAACCTAGAAATTCTCCGAACCCTGTCCTTTTGGGGTTTTATGGAAGCCTCATCACATAGGCATGGCTGATTAAATCACTGACCATTGGTGCCTGAATTCCATCTCCAGCTCTTCTTTCCTCCCCAAGGTCAGGGTGGGAATGAAAACTCCAACCCCTCAAGCAGGGTTGGCTCCAGGCAACACCCCCTATCCTCAGCTGCTTTCCCAAAGTCATTAACATAACAAAAGGCACCTTTATCACTCTCAACATTTAGGAAATTCCAAGGTTTTGGGGGGGGTCTCTGTGCCAGAAACAGCGACAAAGACCAAATATATATTTCTTATTATAAGTCACAATATCACAAGGAAGAAGAAAACCAATAGCTACAATCTGAACTTGGCCCGTATAGAATTTTGTTAGAACCGGCTTAGTCTTATGTAGAGAGAAAGAGCTTGAGTGTCATGGATCTTTACCTTTTACCTCTAGAACGTCCTGTCGCCATCCCGCCTCCTGGCTCCATTTTTCACGTCAGCTTGGGTTTTAGTTCGGCCATCTAGAGAGGATAATGGATAGAATGCCTAATTTAATTTGTCCAAAACACATCATCCTCCCCACAAACCAGCTGCTCACTCACCCTCCTATTCTCACACCGGTCAGATTAAAAATTTAAGTGTCATCAACATTTTCCACTTGCTTGTCTCAAAGATCTGGGCCTTGAGATTAAAATTCCACAATGTCACTAAGATTGGTGGCTTCAACCCCTATTACTTTACCACTGGACTGTTGCAATTACTTTGCAATTGGTCTCCCTATTTCCTGTCCACTTCCCTTACAATTCGTCCTAAATGTTTTGCCAGGAAAAAAGAAGTCTAAAGAATAATGGTTTCTCTGCTGAAAAAATTTCTAAGTCTTCTGATTTTCCACAGAATAAGGTTTATACTCAGGCTGCCACTAAAAGCTTTCTTGCCCTGGACCCCAGTTTGCCTTGTCTCCCATTCTTACTCTCTTCTTGCTCTCTTTTGAAGACTTTGACTTAAGAACAGAATAACGTGACCATTCTTTTGAACAGGTTCCCTCTCTCAAATGCTGACTCCCTCTAAGATCTTCCTGTTGAAATTCTACACATTTGAGAACCAACCTCAATAACTAACTACATCTCTGAATCTCACCCATAGTTCCTCCTTTCTCTAAATTCCCATATCATTTTGTATATACCTTTTGGTATATTCAGCACATTGTAAATCATGTTATAATCACATATGTAACATTTTCAATGAGGAGCCACTTACATTAAAAAGAAATCCACTCCAGAGCACCTAGCTTAGTGTCCTTAAAAAGCTCAATAAATATATATCAGATAAATGAACAAATGAATGAACGAACCATGGAGAATACAAGGATGAGGATAAGAAAGACAGAAACTTTTCAATTTGCAAAAACTAGATTTCCAAATAGTTTCACTTACTGAATACAGACTTGAACTCGGTCTTCTGATAATTACATATAAAGCCTTCTGCTCTGTGTAACAGGAGTGGAGCGTGTAGGCAGGATTTTATTAAAGCAGGGAAATCCAAGAATCAGCATTTTCAGAGAAGAGAATAGGTCTTTGGGTATTGTTGATATATAATGCAACATCATTAAACTTATCTACCAAGATCAAAATAATATTTCCATGTGGAAATGTTTCCCAGTTTATAATGTAACATAACTTGGTAGTAGATTGTGAAGGATACAAAGTTTCAACAAAACAGACATAAGGATCTTTTAAAATTTATATACAGCTTATAAAGACTCCTTCTTGCCTGTCTCTGGAGAGGTCCCTGTAATTGTGTCTAGCAGTTAGTTAAGACTTACTATTAGAGTTAAAAGATTGTGTGGACTCCAGTGCTTCCAGATTCTTCAGCTTATAAAATTTCAAAGTCACCCTTCAACTTGAACATGCTGTGTAAATTCGAAAGAAAAACCATACACGAATCATGCCGTTCTTGTACCAACACTCACGCTTTGTATGACCCAATGCCACACACTGGATTCTAAGGTTACTGAAGGGAAGGGATTATGATTTGGAATTAGATAACTTCATTCCATTTTAACTGTTGCGTGAGCTAAAAGCATCACTTGGAATTTAAATCAAAGCCAGTTTTAAATGAACTAAACCAACCTTGGATGAAAATTCTTCATTTTACTTCAACTCTCAAAGCTGATTATGCATGTATGCTGTCTGCAATGGTGAAATTCAATTGGCTCACACACTGAAAGCTGTGTTGTAAGTCAGTATTACAGCCACTTGTATTTCAGATGACAAGAGGCATTAGTTTGCTCTGATAAAGTAAATAAGCCGCTCTGAAAAGATCACTAACACAAGCAATTTTTTGCTAACAAGATTTGGGGGTGACTTAGTTACTCGTTATACACTCATTGAATTAGGACTCAGACTTTGAAAGATAAAGGGAGCTGTGCTTTAAAGTAACAGGGCAAAGAAATCCCTGCCTTTTCCCAGATGACTCACCTACAATCATTGCCTACAAGGTCCTACATGACCTGGGCCCTGCCTTCCCATTAAACTTCGTCTTGACCACTCTACTTCTTCGTCACCCTGCTCCAGGCGGAGTACCAAGCCCTTCTCCACTCAGAGCGTTCACACTGGGCTCTTCTCAAGGGCACATGCTTATCCTGGAGAAGTGCTCTGTGCAGTACGGTAGCCACTAGCTCATGTGCTACCAAACACTTAAAATGTGGCTAGTGTGAATTAAGCAGTGCTATGTTAAATACACATAGGATTTTGAAAATTTAGTATATAAAAAAAAGAATGACTTGGTTAATAATTTTTATTGGCCATGTGCTGAAGTGATAATATTTTAGGTATGTGGGTTAAATAAAATATATTATTAAAATTCATTTTACTTGTTTCTTTTCATAATGTGGCTACCAGAAAATTTGAAATTGTACCTGTGGTTTGCATCCGTGGCTTGAGTTATATTTCAGGTGGACCATACTGTTCTCTATATTAATTCACCTGTTATCACAGAGAGTTAAATTTGGCAGGAGGAATTTGTTTGTTTTCTCTGTTTTATACATTGCTGTATCCAAACCACCTAGACACATGTGAAGCATGAAATAAATATCTGTGGAGTGAATGAATGCATTATACATGCAGTAATGAAGAGCTTGGGCTTTGGAATCAAGCTGCCTGGATTTCCACCCTAGTTCGGCTATTCATTAACTGTATGAACTGGGCCAAGGACTTATTCCTCACAGGGTGGTTGTTAAGACAAAATGAATTCTTACATCAGAAGTGTTTAAATCAGTGCCTGATATGTAGCAAGTATCAGCTTACTGATACTCTGGACAAATATTAGCTACGAATAAGTATTACTATTGCATTCTGTAGACAAGAACATGAGACACGATGATGATGCTAATCCTTTGTTTACTGAGATGGTAAATGGCAGAGCCATGATTTAACTCTTGAACTACAAGGCCCCAGGACACATTTTCTGTCTATTACACGTATGTAAGTCCATAGTTGATGTAAATAAGAACCTGAAGTGATTTTAAGTTGCTGCAATAATGTTAAAGGTAGATATATAATTCATATCTGGCCATTCTGAGTGACAGTAGACTTTGGACTCTATACTGAATGTTGTCTGTAAAATGTGATGTGATACCAATTACACTAGCTAACATTTATTTAGTTTTATTAGCAGCAGGCACTCTTCTTACATATTACAGGTATTAAAATATTCAACCCTTACACCAACTCTGAATGTGAACACTGTTCATCGTCATCATTATTTTAAGGATGAGGAAATTGAGGTCCAGAGAGGTCAAGTACCTTGCCCAAGTCACAGAGCTAAGAAGTGAAGGAGGTGACCTCAGAGCCTGTGCTCTCCCCCTTTCTCTGTACCACACTCTCCTCTCACATGTACGCCTGTGGAACAGAAAAAGATGGGTGAGCATTCAGCCTTATAGCTGCTGTGACTAACAAAGATAGGCACTGGCTTCTGATATTTATCAGTAACAGTACATTTTCTAAGAAAAATTGTGTTTCCAATATAAACAGTGGAATAGACCATCGAAAAGTAAATTTCCCTTCCAAAAGTCATCTTTGTAATCCATATAAACACAGGCCATCAAAATCTCTGCTGTCCTGGGGATTCTTTCGCCTTAATTGGACTTAAAGCAAGAATAAATTATCCTGCATGTCACAGAACATCAAGTCTAATCAAGCTTAGTAAGTGACTATTTGCTTCTCTCTTCAGAAGCCCAGCATAATAGATCCTATGCTGATGACACTTAACAATATTTAAATAAAACCAGACTAAGTTTATGACTGAAGAAGCCATCGCCTTCCATTAGAATGAGAAAATAAATTTTCAGTAGTAGGATACTAACACATTTGAATGGCGCAATTCACTTTCTAGCAGGTCATGGCCAGTACCCACTACAGAGCAGCCCTGTTGAAAACAATTCTCTTAAAGAATCTACTTTGTGTTGATGACAAAGAGGTGTGTTCTTCCCTGGACAAGAAATGAAAAAAAAAAAAAAAACTCTAAGCCCTCTAAATGTTTTTACATTTCAGTGATTCGGTTCTGTGACATTCCGTCCTCTGTGAGGGGAAAAAAGGGAGAAAGGAAGAAGGAAAAGAAAAGATGATTATCAGTGAGCACTCTTGGGCAGAAGCAACCAAAACCTGGAAAACCCAGTAGCCCGGGGCAGCAAATGAGAGTCTGAAAGGCCAGGCTGGGTTTCAACCCTGTCACTCACTACCTCTGTGTATGTGAGCATCTCACAGGGCTTTTCCAAGCAATAATTTATAAAATGAGAGGGTTCAGTTAAGATCACAAGATCATTTTTCAGTCTGTACAAGATCTTTTTCAACCCGCACATATGTCAGAGAATGCCAGTGTCTAGAGTCTTATTAGAATGTGTGAGTCACAGGAAGGTGCTCCCTTCCACAAAACTTGGAGGGGAGGGACATCACGCTCCCTGGTAGATAAAGAAGTAAAATTCACACACTATGGCTGAGACCAGGCATTAGGGGGAATTAACTGGGAAAATGCATGTGACTCTGTGATCAAAGGGCTTGGAAACACTCGCAACTCAGGAGCCCAGAAACGCAACGTGGAGATGTCTAAGTATGATGAGATCTAAACACGTGTGTTTACTAGTTTTGGAGAAGGATAATGTAAATGGAGGATGCACAGTCACCCTGGAAAACAGAAAAGGAAAGCCCCAGTAGATGTATTTTTATGTATGATTTCCTTACCTATCCAGTTCTGAGTCTGAGAGTGTGCGTGAGAGGCATTCCCTCTGTGGGGATGGGAAAACCAGAGCTCCAGAGCTTGATGCTCCTGAGTGTTCCAATGAGCTAATACTCACTTGCCTTGATCTGATTCTGCACTTCAGAGGCGGCCTTTGGCTCACAGGGAGGGAATGCACTGGGAAGACTGACATCGATATCCAATTTGCCTGTGGTGATATGTTTCTTGCTGGAAATAAATAAATCTGCATTCTGATGGGATTTCTATGAGAAATGGCCCTCAGGGGATATATATATCAACTGGACCATTCAAATGTTCTAGTTTACCTAATAATTGTACTTCCCATTCTAAATTAATTGATTAATTGACAGTGTAGTGGAAATATATCAATCTCACTGAGATTTATTAATGGGAATCTGTCCCTGGGAGATGAATCTTTTCTAAAGATTCTGACAAGATGAGGTTTAAAACCACATATCCCCAAGTATTCTGGACTTTGGATTCTCTTTTTCTTTTTTTAGATTGAACCATATGAAATTGCCAACTTTTATAGATTGTTTATTCCTATTGAAGTATAGTTGGTTTACAGTGTTCGATTAGTTTCAGGTATATAACATAGTGATTCGATATTTTTATAGATTATACTCCATTTAAAACACCGGCTATATTTCTTTCTCTGTACAATATATCCTTATAGTTTCTTTGTTTTACACCTAGTAGTTTGTTACTCTTAATCCTCCTTCCCCTATCTTGCCCCTACCCCCCACCCCTCTCCCGACTGATAACCACTAGTTTTTTCTCTGTATCTTTGAGTCTATTTCTGTTTTGTTATATTTATTCATTTGTTTTGAGATTCACTCTTTTCAAAATGTAAGTAACAAAAGTTTCAGGCTCTCTCCTGCTTGATTAGTACGGAATCCTGTCTTTTCACCTCTCTGAGTATTTCTCAGTTTCTTAGGAATATCTACAAGTCCTAAAACCCATCCTGGTTGTCATTTAACATCTCTGTCAACTGTCTTCCTCCCCACCAGCAGATTTCTTTGCCAGTTGCTTTTTGCACGTCCTAACCAGTGTTACCATACTTCGGTAGTTTTCCTATATAGTGTCACCACAGACCTGGCATAGGCTTGGAAACAAACCTAGTTTACTTCACTAAAGATGTGAGCTTATAAAAAAGAGTAACTACCAAAAAAAAAAAATTCTTAAAATTGGACAAAGGCATTGCTATTAGATGAAAGTATTGTTATAAATTGTTGAAGGTCTAGTCCCCAGTAAAGCAGGATGTGACCTGATTTGGAAATAGGGTTGTTGCAGATGTAGTTAGTTAAGTTAAAATGAAGTTACATATGAGTAGAGTGGGCCCCTAATCCAATATGATTGGTGTCCTTATACAAAGGGGAACTTTGGACAGAAAGGCACACACACAGGGAGAATGCCACCTGAAGACTGGGGTTTCTCAAGCCAGGGAACTATAAGAAGCTAGGGTAGAGGCCTGGAACAGATCTTCCCCTAGCACTTTCAGAGGGTGCATGGCCCTGTTGGCACCTTGACCTTGGACTTCTAGCTTACAGAACTGTGAGACAGTAAACTTCTCTTGTTTAAACCACTTAGTTTATGGTACTTTGTTACAGCAGCTCCTTAAAACTTCAGACTAGGCCCCTGCATGGGTCCTGCTTCATCTTAGGCCCCCGCCTGCTGCCACACTGCAGACCCAGATCACCTACAGATAAACATGTAACTCTCTGTGGAAGGGATGTTGGGCTCTCCTTACCTACCGCCTACCCGACAACCAACCTTCTTGTGTCCCCTCTGAAAGATTAAAAGAAAGTAAATATTCTTTCTCTACAGTTTGCATAAGGTCTGTTTCACAGTCAAGATCAAAATGAATACTGCTGAGATGTAATTCTAATCACAATGAGAGAAGTTGTCTCAAACCTCACCATTATAGGATGTCTGGCTTTACCTTTGTATAACCAAAGAGGCCTATGAAGCATTTACCCAACATTTTTTAAACAAAGTTTTCTTTCTAAGGTTGAATTCTGCTTATCACTTCAGAAAAGAAGTGTGAAATAGTAGCTTGTCTTCTTTCCAGTCACTTGGGCATCAGGGTATAAGGCACTCTGTACCCTCGTTTAGTTACTGTGAGACTGATAAACTTTCTGGGGACACAGCATGAATTCTTAGGTAAATGTCATCTCTAGATGTCCCCTGGCTAGTGCTGTGCAGTGAATGGTGTCCACACCCCACCCACATTCCCGTAACCCCTCCACACTCGCTGTTCTCACACACGCTATGGTTTTTCTCAGCAAGCTCTGCTTGAGGGTTTTGTCTGGCCTCAGCGCTCTTGGCCCACTCTCAAGCCAGGCTGAATTTCCAGACAGTTAACAGCCCTTGGAGCAGCCCTCAACTGATACGAAACAGGAGACGGTGCATAAACGCCTGTTATGGTCAGCGTTATGGGTTGAATTGTGTCCCCTGCAAAAGATACGCTTAAGTCCTAACCCCCAGTACCTGTGAATGTGCCCTTATTTTGGAAATGAGGTCTTTGCAGCTGTAATCAGGTTAAAATTAAGTCACACTGGATTAGGGTGGGCTCTCATGCAACGTGACTAGTATCCTCATAAGAAGAAATTTTGGATACCAACAGACAAAGGCGGAAGATGGCCATGCAAAGACAGAGGCAGAGAATGGAGTAATGTTATCATGAGCCAAAGAATAGCTGAGGCTGCCAGAAACTGGAAAAGGCAAGGAAGAATCCTCCCCTAGAATCTTTGGACGGAATATGGCCCTGCCAACACCTTGATTGCAGCCTTATAGCTTCCAGAACTGTGAAATTTCAGTTGTTTTAAGCCATCCAGTTTGTGATGCTTTGTTACAACAGCCCTAGGAAACTAGTACAGTCAGTTTGGTTGGACTATAGTACCAGTTATTAGTCATACACTAATCTAGGTGTTGCTGTGAAGGTATTTTGTAGATGTGGTTAACTTTAAGCAAAGGAGATTTCGTTTAATAACAGGGGTGAATTCACCTAATTAGCTGAATGCCTTAAGAGCAAAAACTGAAGTTTCCGAGAGAGGAAGAGTTTCTGCCTCAAAACTATACCATCTTATACTTCGAAACAAACAAATATACAAACAAACTCATAGAAAAAGAGATCACCAGCCAGAGGCCATGGGGAGGGGGAGGGGAAATGGGATAAAGGCAGTCAAAAGGTACTACAAAATTCTAGTTATCAGGTAAATAAGTACTAGGGATGTAATGTACTACGTGATAAATATAATTAACACTGCTGTACGTTATATATAAAGGCTGTTAAGGGGGTAAATCCTAAAACTTCTCATCACAAACTTTTTTCTCTTTCTTTAATTTTGTAGATATAAAATATGAGGTGATGAATGTTCACTAAACTTATTGTGATAATCATTCCATAATGTATATAAGTCAAGTCATTTTGCTGTACACCTTAAACTTACACAGTGCTGTATGTTAATTATATCTCAATAAAACTGGAAGCAAAAAATAAAAAACTACACCATCAACTCCTGCCTGAGTTGCCAGCCTGTCAGCCTACCCTGTTTCCAACCCCACCCGCTGCATGAGCCAATTCCTTAAAATAAATCATATATGTGTGTGTGTATATACACACATACATATATATATAATATTTATATATATATATACACACATACAGTATATGTAGATGGTATTCTCACCCTTTTGTGATCCTGCCCCCTTGAGTGTAAGCAGGATCTGACACTTGTAACTAATAGAGGTGATGGGATATATGTCATTGCATACATATTATATGTATATACTATATATACATATAATTATATTACATAAGATTACAGTCTTATTGAGAGAGTCTCTCTCTTGCTGGCTTTGAGGAAGCAAATGGCTGTGATGGGAAAGCCCACCTAGCAAGGAACTGAGAGCAACCTCTGACGGACGGCCAATAAGAAACTGAGGCCCTCAGTTTGCCAATCTACAAGGAACTGAGTGTTGCCAACAACCATGTTAGCTTTGAAGTGGAGACTTCCCCGTTGACCCTCACATGAATAAGACTGCAGCCCCACGTGACACTTTGTAGCCTTTGAGACCCAGAAGCATATTACTTAGAAATTTCAAAAAATTATTGTGACATACTAAATGAAAACAAAAAAAGAAACTAGAACTTGGTCCATCAGACTCCTAGTTCAAGGCCTTTTTTGTTCTATCCCTCTGATGCTCACAAGAACACAAATGCTCTGGTGCCAAGGAAAGGCTCTAATATCCTTCATACAAGAGTGAGCACGTAGGTGTGAGTGTAGGGGTGTGTGTGTGTGTGTGTGTCTTTTGTTATGTGTAAGAATTTGATTTATATATCAGCACCTCCATTCATGCACACAAACCCCTATTTCCAGTTCAGAGCAACTTGACAGTAACGAGCATTAAAGGTAGTCAATTCATATGAGGAAACAGACGGTGATTCAACTATTAGCACTCGGGAAAATTTGCCCTCTTGGCCTCCCGCTTCCTGACTGACATTGATTCAATTGGAAAACTGCAGAGATATGGCTGTTTCACCGCTATTTAAGGTAATTAGAATTAGTGAGAGAATGTCTTATTGTGATACCTATTGCTAGTTTTCACAATTATCATGAACTTCTGGGAAGGGATGAAGGGGAAACCCATATTGACCTCCAGCAGGCCAGAATAGATGGATGTGCTCACATTGTTTGTGCCTTGTACCAGGTATGAAATTATCTTCTTTTTGCTTGCTTTTATTCTATGAATTTTCTAAAATTAATATGTGTTACTTGATTAGTTTTAAAGTTATTTAAAGGCAGCTTTAAAACAATGTGGATAGACTGTACAACAACTATACTTCAACTAAAACACAAACAAACAAACCAATGTGGATAGAAGGACCCCAAGTTTGATTTGGTATCTATATGTACCATGTATAAATCAGTTTAGTTGTCTTCGGTTGGTGAGATGATTTTTTGCTTACATGTATTTTAAAATTTATTATCAGAATAATGCCAATACTTAAAATTTTAAGAGTGTCCTCATACTTGGAAATATTAGGAATCACAGTGTAGGTTCCGGTCACTCAAAGTATACATCACAGACCAGCGGTGTCGACATCACCTGGGCAGTGCAGAAACTCGGGCTCCACCCCAGGTCACTCATTCAGTATCTGCCTTTCCGTAAGATCTCAGGGGATTTGTATGAACATTAAAGTTTCACAGGTACTTGTGTGGTTGACAATTCACTACCCAGAGATTTTTTTTCATCCATATTATCAAGACTTTTTAGTACCTCTCTTAAGTATTCTGAATGGCAATAATTTATGCTATAACTAGAAGTGACTGAAGTCCAATGACAGACATTTGGTTACTCCAGGGAATTTTGAATAGGATTTATTCTGTGTGACGTTTTGATTAAAAATACATATACATTAGAAGAACATAAATAACTTATTTGGAGGATAGAGTAGACAGAGGGAAGTCTGAGACAGGTGTGAGGAAGAAGAAACTTGGGCTACAATTAACCCTCAGTGGTAGTGGAAAAAGGAAGTACTCAGAGATAGAAAAGTTATGATGGGGGTTAAGGATAGATATGTTTTTCTTAGTCAATTTTGTTCATCACTAATTATCTGATTATGAAATGATTTATTCATAACTTACACCTATATGTAGCTTTTGATTTTATAAAGAATTTTACAAATATCTAATTTTATCTTTACCACCACCCAGTATGATAAGGATTTTAATTAAAAGCACTATGATTCAGAGAAGTTAACGTCTGGCTAAATCTTGGAGAGCTAATCAGTGACGAGACTATGGGTCAAAGCTTACTTCTGCACTAATAGCCAAGATGAAGCCAGGAAGAACCATTCTTATGACTTCCCTCCTCGCAGGGTCTCCATCTCTGGTTCCAATCCCATTCACCTACCCATGTGTCCATCTCACCTCCCTAAGCCTGGGACTGTGCGGGGCTCCAGGCAGAAAACAGAAACATAACACGCGTCCTCACCGACAAGGAGCTCACAATCTAGACAGACTCTTCATTCCAAATTTTGTATTTATTTAGTTCAATATGTCATGTTATCACTCTTATGAACACGACATACCCCACACAGGGTGAGGGCTCATTTCTGGGAATCACTTTTCCTTAACCTCTGCTCAATAACTTATTCTGTGATGGGCCCAGGGACTTGCTCTGTATATAAGCCAGCATGTTTATATTAAAATAAGTGAGTCTGTTTTCATCAGAACACTTTTTCCCTTTTCATTGTGATATCAACACTTATCCACAGAAAGCAGGAATAATATTTCCCAGACTAACAACCCCAGGCCATTTCAGTTTCAAATGGAAATCCCTCCTGATTATGTGCCTTGTCTCTGTTCAGAAGGGCTGCACCCCAGAGAGCAAGAGAATGGCATTAGCCTGCCAGCGCTGCTGTTACCAATGAGAAATGACTGCTCAGTATTGCCACCAAAGGAGCAGGTTTTACTGCTATGCCTACTTGCTACTTGGTTGCTGGACTCATTAAGATCACTGAAAGGTTTTAGTTAAAAAACAACAACAAAAACAGTGCCTTTAATAATGAATGCTTTAATGAAAATAACAGTTTTGGTTTTCATAAATGCTAATTAGAAAATATTATTAAAATCTTGCCTTAGAACTAAGCACTCTACACACACACAAGTTTTTCCAACATCATCTGCATACATTTACTCATCCTGGTTGGTGGCTCCAGATAAGAGCCTTATATGTAGCAAAGCAGTGTGGTTAGAATGTGGAGTCTGGAACTGTATTTCCTGACTCTGAATTGAGATTCTGCCAAGTGTTAGCTGTGTGCTCTCAGGCAAGTTACTTCACCTCACTGCGATTCAGCTCACTCATCTGTAAAATGGGAATAATGATAGGATCTCAAAGTGTTGCCATGAAGACTAAATGAGATCATAGATCACCGGGGCTCAGGACAGTGCCTAGCATATATTACACTTAGTGCCATATATGCATTAGCTATTGTTAAGTTGTGCCTTTTCTGGAACTGGAGTCCAAGCATCTTCTCTCAGTAGGAGGAAAAGATTTTCATACTATCATGTGAGAGTACACATCTTTACTCCTACAGAAAAGGATGACACAGTAGAAATAGTACTGAACAAGGAATTAGGAGATATGTGTTGGCAGTACTGATACCCTTCATTAGCCTGAGGATCTTGGGTAATTTTCTTAACCTTTCTGAGACACAGTTCCTCGTATGGAAAAATAAAAGAGGTTAGAGTAGGTAATCTCACAGTTCCCTTTCAGCTCTCAGTTTCAATGATTTTGATTTGTTGTTTAGGGTTCTATTCAGTATGAGAGAGGGAGGGTTAGTATGACTGCTAATAGCTAATAACTGCATGTATAATATAATAATTCATATCTGAAGCTGAAAGAAAAACCACTTTAAACTGACTTAGCTAACAGCGAAGAGCTATTCTTTACCAAAGTCTATTCTGATTATTTGGCACTTAGATCACCGGGCAGAGTCTGCTTGATTCGAGCTAACTGGATCTCTTATAAAACTCACTCCAGGGAATGGATATCTATGTTGTGAACCACACTTCTAGGAAAATGTCTAAAATAACTCTAGGAATCTGACCCTGGAATGCCAGGCCAGAACTGTAACAATTTCACGGCTCTGGGGTCCAGTTGCAGGCCAGAGCAGTCCATCTATGGGATACTGAATCATGGCCAACATCACATTCTCCTGCTGGAGAAAGGGGACTGGAACTGGGACAACTGGCTGCTCGGGAGTCTTTGAAGACACACTGAGCCCCGACATGGTGTATTCAGCACACGTTTTAGTTTGTGGGACAATGGGTTGTGCACGTAAATTTAATAAAGTCACTCCTGACTTTTATCAGGGCAGAAAGTCTTAAAAATCTGCCACCCATGAGTTACAATAGTAATGGAAGGTAAAGTCATAACCAAGCTAAATATGAAATATAAGAGGTCATATTTGTGATGTTGATATGGTTCCTGGCCCTCCTGGTGCATTCACCCAGGGATACCAGTTCATCTGAAACTCCTTGTGATATTTGCATGGGAGATAGCCTATTAACATTTGAGGAAAGACTATCATGGTTTATAATTCACAGACCACCCTCCCTCCAACCCACATAATCCCATATAAAACAGTGGGAAAATAACAAATCCTTACTGAGATGTGATGCTAAGTGACCAGCACTGCAAAATTACACATTGAACATTCGGGTGTTCTTGAACCAGGCCTAACTATGAATGCTAAATTCTGTCATTTAATTACTTTAACAGGGTAGATTTTGCTAATGGCAAGAAAAAAAAATTATGATAAGAGTTGGGAAAAGTTCTCAGATCAGCACTGCCCAGTAGAATTTTCTGCAAAGATGGCAAGATTCTAGATCTGTGTGCTGTCCAATACTGTAGCCACTATGGCTATTAAACACTTGAGATATGACCAGGATGACTGAGAAACTAAATTTTAAATTTTATTTAATTTTAATTAATTTAAATAATGGGACTAGTGGTTACCATTTTGGACAGTGCAGCTACAGATCCTACAAGTTAGGAACCTTGAATTGTTATCATTTAGTAAATACCTCTAACCCAAGCCCTCTGCCATTATTTCCACTGACTTTTCTCAAAACCACTTGAGAAAGAAACTTACATTCTAATATCAAATTTGGTATTGAGCGGTCTGGTGTAAACCTAGCTCCAAGGAAAGTTATAAGGTAGATGATGTCTACTGTAGTTCTGTGGCTTTTCTTACCATCAATCTTCTCCTTTGATACCATTTACCTTTTTCTAACCATTAAGCACTATCTCCAGTCACATCCCCTCTATATTTTGCTCTACTCATTATAAACTGTTCATTTATAATGTCCCTTAGAGGAATTCTCATTGCAATGTATGACTACTGAAGACCAACTATGTCTTTGAATCCCAAAGTCAATGCTTTTCATAGTATGATCTGAGAACCTCCAGCACGAGAGCCATCTGGGAACTGGGGGAATTGCACGTTGAAAGTTAGGATTCACGGGCCCCACCCCAGACTCTCTGATTCCAAAATCTCAGGGAAAGGGAAAAAAGAATCTTCTAGGGACCAGCAGAATGGGTAAAAGCACAGACCCTGGAACCAGGCTCCCTTCATCTGAATTCTAGTTCCAGGCTTTCTACTAAGTGTTGAACTTTGAACGACTGACAAGACCTCTTTGTAGTTCCATATTCTTTCCTGTGAAATGGCATAACCATAATATTTAATTTAGAGTTGTTCTGAGGGAAAAATCAGTTGATATATGTGAGGTGCTTAAAAGGATGCCTGGTGCATATTAAGTACTACATTAACTATCATTCCTATTATTTTTAGCAAGCAACCTGAAGGAGTCTTACATACACTGAAGTTTGAGAATTCCAGTCCAAGGAAAAGAGTGAAAACAGTAGAAATATAGGGAGCCCAGATTGCGTAGTAGTTGTTCCTATCTTGTGTCTCTGAGTTTTCAGCTGTAAAATAAGATGGTGATATTTGCTCAGAGTTAAATGGATACAGAAAACAAATGTGAAAGCCTTTTACAGTTGATGTAAAGCTGCACTATGGTTTACACATGAGAATACCAGACTGGGGTTTTAAATGAAATGAGATGCTTAGGGACTATCAAATAGAGTATCATATTGGGGAACTGCAAGAAGGAAGAATCAAAACCCCCCATACAGGAGGGAGGTGTGGTATCCCCACGTGAATGCAATTGACAAATAGTTGTGCTTGTAACATCCAAAGACTTTCAGTGGAACCATCACGCAGGCCCAGTTATACAGACTTCCATTTCACAAGTCACATACACCTCGCAACTGGGACGGGCCTTTCCCCTTGTCAGCAAGCTGGAAGGAAAGCTTTGCTGATCAACATCCTACCAGCTAAAAAAACAGATCTTGCCATCAATTTATTCTGGAAGTGAGAAGCTCCTTGCCGCTAGGAGAGATTGTAAAATGGAGTCATTTTACTCCCGACATCTTCAGAGTCAGTTACTCATTTGGGTGCAACTCGAGATCCACGTTCTGTGTCTTTGGCAAGAAAACATTTTCTACAAGCTACCAGCTAACACCTCACAGAGGAGTTTTAGTTAAGGTCCATGTGAGACCAGAAACCCCAGTAAATTGACACTTTCTAGAGAACACAGAACATCTCAAGGCTGAAACCGGCAGACTTTTAAAAAGTTTCAGTATTATAAATCACTATTGTTTTAAGTGAATGACTGAATTATGAAAGTAGCATATGGCGCATGTTGACATTTTCTAACCTCTCATTTTCTGAAATAGATACAGAAACTAGATCGTCTCTCATTTTACTTAGCACTGTACTCTAACTCTGATAGGACATACATTTTTAAAAGTCTTACATGTCTATCAAAGTATTTTTCTATGAAATATGTTTATGCTTTAGAGCTTACTTCAGAAGAGCAAAGGTTGATCTAATTCCCCAATTTATTTATCTGTTTCCAGAGGCCAATTCAGTTCAGGCTTCCCTTGAGCATGGATGATCTGGCTGCTGTAAAAAGGGCTTTGGGGGCTTCCCTGGTGGCGCAGTGGTTGAGAGTCCGCCTGCCGATGCAGGGGACACGGGTTCGTGCCCCGGTCCGGGAAGATCCCACATGCCGCGGAGCGGCTGGGCCCGTGAGCCATGGCCGCTGAGCCTGCGCGTCCGGAGCCTGTGCTCCACAACGGGAGAGGCCACAACAGTGAGAGGCCCGCGTACGGCAAAAAAAAAAAAGGGGCTTTGGGAACCAGGGGTACCCCTGGTACAAAGGAGCCCTGAGAGGCCGGGTCAGGTCTGAAGGTGAGCCAAGTTGAGGCTCTGACACCTTGGAGAGGTTGTTATCTAAGCTTCATCACAGAGGATTCTATTTGCCAGAAAGAAGTGTCAGAAGTTTTTTCAACAGCCCTCATCCTCCTGAGAGCCTACGAATGGAAAATCCACCAGCTTCTGACTAGAGTGAATAGGGTCACTGGGGCACTCAGCTCCTGGGGCTGGTACACGACTGCACAGGCTTTAGGGCATGGAGAACCTGCCACCGAACATATGGCTATTTAACTCCTCTTCTTCATACCTGGTTGATATTGTCTTAAATTTTTGTTTTCAATTTGCAGTTAACTTCCATTGTTTGAGCACTGAAATAAAAGAACGCAATTATACAAGCTATTGAGATAAAATCCTTTATTTAACCCTCCTTCCTCTACCCCTATCATATTTTCAAACTAACTTGTTCTCCACTGCTCCCGGAAAAGAAATACCCGCACCAAAACTGAAGAGAAATAAAAAATGTTAATTCTTGGCTTCTGAGCTTCTATCGGCTCAGTCTAAACGTGAGGGTCATTTAAGAAAATTTCAGAGGTAAATCACTATACACCACTGTTTTGCATTACCGGCTACCTTTAGGACCTAAGCCCTCATGTAAGTTTTGACTCTTAAAGTGGTTCTTCACCTTGTGGGAACTCATAGACACCTTTGAGACTCTAATGAAAGCAATGGACTCAGTCCAAGGTAAACATATCTTGTATGTACAAACACCAAATTTTGGACACATTTTCAGAAGGTTCTTGAACACCATGAAGTCCATCCACCCAGAACAAACATAATTTAAACCAAAACACTAAATTACAATATAGCCTAAAAGGAAAAGACTTTGGAATCTGACACCCTAAATTTGCACCTTAGTTCTGTTACTACCTATGTGAAGTAGTTTATCTAGACTTCAATTCTCTCATCAGTAAAATGAAGATAATAAAAGCACCTATTTCTTAGAATGTTTGTGAGGATGAGATGATGCAATGCGTGGAAAAACACTTAGCACAGGCCTGGCACATAGAGAGCATTCAATTAAATTTGGTACTATTTCGATATCCATCATTTGAAAACAAATATGGATGGGATTCAACAAAACTGAGCATTAGCCTAGATGTTGGCATTCTCCTCTCCTTTTATCACAGAAGTTGTCCTAGAGGAAAAACAAAGTGAATATGAAGGAAAAAAACAGACAAAGATGGAGAGAAGTGCTTGAAAATTGGGCAGATGTGTCCGAGGAACAAGGTAGCACAGGGGGGGAATAAGATGGGGAGGGCTTTTAAGCTGTATTTTTAAAATTTATTTATTTAATTCTTTTTTTTAATTAAATGATTCTTTAAATTTTACAGCGCTTTACAATTTTCAAAAATTTCACATATATTATTTTATATAATCCCATAATAACCCCCCTTTTTTCCCCTTACCCTTATATTGCTTCTCCTCCCTTCCCTTGACCCACTGGTAACCATTAGTTTGTGTTCTCTATATCTATGCATCTGTAAAGCTTTTTTTTTTTTTTTTTTTTAATTATACTGGCCACATGATAACTCATGGGACAGAAAAACAGCACTGCCTACCCAGGCTGCACAGGAGACTCACAAAGGCTAAGATGGATAACAAAAGGGCTGGTGATTATAGCAAACCCCACAGCATCACCAAACCCATCCCCAGCATTAACCTACTACAACCAAGCATTAAAGATCATCTGGTGAGGAGAGAGCAAAGGATGGCCAAGTCCAGTGTGTAGAATAGTGGGCTCTCTGCCCCAGATCATCACCCCGCCACCCACCTTCAGCCCTCAGGAGCAGCACAAGCTAGAACCCGAGCCTTCCTGTTTACAAAACCAGCCAGAGAGAAACAAGCTCAAAGGCAAAAATAACTAGACATCCGATGAGCGTTAATAACCGCTACAAAACAAAGACAACAAACCCAAATGCAAATACTGGGTTTACCAGTTCTTATCATTTATTTACTTACTATCTATTTTTTTTTTTTTTTTCTGTACGCGGGCCTCTCACTGTTGTGGCCTCTCCCGTTGCAGAGCACAGGCTCCGGACGCGCAGGCTCAGCGGCCATGGCTCACGGGCCCAGCCGCTCTGCGGCATGTGGGATCTTCCCAGACCGGAGCACGAACCCGTGTCCCCTGCATCGGCAGGCGGACTCTCAACCACTGCGCCACCAGGGAAGCCCTACTTACTATCTTATTTGTTACTCAAAATAAAACTAATAAAACTAATTTTCAACAAATTAAGAGACAATAAGTTGGAATATGAAGCAGAACAAGCACTTCTAAACAAGAACCAGGCAGGCATACTTGGTGTGAAAAATATGTGAGTTTAAATAAATTATGAATGCAATGGATAAATAACTAAAAGGATCCAGGAGAAGAATGAAATAGGGCACTGGAAACTAGCCTACAATATTTTCCCAAAAAGCAATTGGAAAGAAGAAAGGGAAAGGGTAAACAGGTCAAGATATATGGAATCAGCAATAGAAATATCAATATATATAAAAAAGAAGTGCCATTTGGACAGAAAATATGTATATAGGCAGAGATGAGGAGCTAGTTCAAGAAATGATGTCCAAGAATTTCCCTAACTGAAAGAGGATGGAAAACTTCAGAGTGATAAAGCATGGAGAATAAGAAAGCCAAGCCTAGAAACATTACGGTAAAATGCATGGATATTAAAGACAAAGAGAAAAAATTTGAAAGTTTCTAGAGAGAAGAGTGGACCACCGGAAAAAGTCAGACTTGATAAAAGTACACCTGAGTGTAGAAAAGAGTAGAATAACATTTTCAAAAGGTTTAAGGAAATAGCTTCCTGATTTTAAATAACAATCAAAATGTAGCAATATGCTGCCATATATGGTCATTAAGAGACATATTTACAAGTAGATCTTTGAAGAGGAACTTGGAAAACTCATATTAAAATTTATATGGAAGAATAAAGGTCCATAAATAGCTAAGTCAGATTTGAAAGAGAAAATAAAGGGTGCATAAAAGGGTGGGAGGGGAGGGACTTTCTCTAACAGATATGAAGACAGGACCAAAACTATAGTGATAAAAAATTTGATACTGTATTAACTCTGGAACAGAAAAGCAAACAAATGGACTGGAATAGAAAATGGAAGGAAAATATAGCACTACAAAGCAATGGGGAAAAGGATTGTTTATAAATGGTATTCGGAAAACAGGTTCACTATATGAAGAAAAGTAAAGCTAAACTTTCATGTTACCATAGCACAGATAGCAGACAGATTAAAAATGTACGTGTTAAAATTAAAAAGATTTTTACAAATGTAGAAAAACTTTTTTGTGACCTAGGCATAGAAAAAAAAAACTTCTTAAATAAAACCCCAAACATACAAACTATTAGGCAATAAATAAATAAATAAAAATTAAAAGTGGATTCTACTACATTAAAATTAAACATTTCTTAAATAAGTAAAAAATAAAAAAAACATTTCTATCTAATGAAAAACAACATAGACAAAGTCAACAGACAGGTGGCATACTAAGAAAAATATTTATAAATTGACAAGAAAAAGACAGGAATCTCAATAGAAAAAAATGAGCAAAATAGATGAATAAGCAATTTACAGAAAGAGAAGATGCAATGGCTAACAAGAACATACATGAACGAATGTTCAATGCTACTATTAATCAGATAAAGGCAAAATTAGACAATAATGAGATATCACTTTACATCAGTCAGAAAGGCAAAAATAAGAAAAGCATTTAATAATGAATGTTGACAAAGATAAGAAAAAAGAGAAACTCTCATATACTGCTGTTAAGAATACTATAAATTGTATAGATATTTCTGAAAGAAAATTGTTATTATATATACTGGGATAAATTATCCATTTGCCTTATAACCCATGGGCTCCAATCCTAGATATATATAACCAGAGAAGTTCTCACACAGCTTCCTAAGGAAACATGTATAACAATGTTCACTGCAGCACTGTTAGTGACGGCAGGAAGCTAGAAACAACCTGGGTTGTTGCTAACCAAGGATGTGTAAAATGTAAACCATGCAGATAATGGAAAAACCATCTACAATGAAAAAAAAAAGAAAAAAGAAAGTGAATGTACATACCACAGAGTGGTGAGATTTCAAATGTGTTAAAGTATGAAAAGTAGAACACAGAGAAGCTTAACAGCAAAATATCCTATATATAATTTTAAAAATATCCTCCCACAAAACAATACTACAGGGATATGTGCATATTTAAGACCTGTATCACAGATAGGATGATGCCCATGAGCATGAGGGGAATGGGAAAGGGTACTGGGAAGAAGGAAAAAAAATACAGTAGACAAGTTTGAAGCCTTGAATTGACTGGAATGAATGATGACAATGTGCAAAGATCTGAGTAGTAAGAAACTCAACTCTGCACCGGAGATCTACTTAAAAATACAAACAAACTCATATATCTTTAAGGCTTAAAGCAAATTAGCAAATAAGAACAGGAGAACTAAATAGAAAATATTAAAGAAACCAAAACAAAACTTGTAACTGGGCTAGATTTAAATATCTTAATGTGGAAGAAAATGTTAAGAAATATTTTCTTCAAATCTCCCATACTACAATATAGTGTTCTATTTTAGAGATATTTTTCTTGAATATAGTTCGCTTATTCTTCCTTATTTTCAAAGGATCACAAATTTGATGTGAAATTAAAATCACAAGTTAAAAGATAATAGAACCAGTCATACCTAAAAAGATAAAACTTCACAAAGTATTGCGAAGTCACCTAATATTTAGTGATGATATAAATAATAACATCATCAATATCTTGAATTAATATACCCTCTTATTTCCTAGGTGCTCAAAGAACTGTGACTAGCTCACAAAATATTTGACACAAATATTATACTGTCATCATTTTTCATACGTTACTACATCAATTCCATGAACTGAGACCTGGTAGTGCCTGATCTTCTCCGCCAGCATCAGAAGGATTTGTGGTCACATTCTTATCATGAAGAGTAAGACTGGGCTGGTAGAACTAGCCTAAGGTGGTTATGCTGATAACGAAAAGGAGCCATACAAGAGACACGGAGACTGAAAAGAAATGACTAAAACAATCAGGGTGGAAAGAGTTTCAGAAATTGGATAAAGCACGATTGGAATCTCTATATTCACGTGATAGGTATTTCTGTTGCCTCCATACGCCACCTATACACTGATCACCTACTTTATTTTTAAATTTATTTATTTTTGGCTGTGTTGAGTCTTCATTGCTGCGTGCAGGCTTTCTCTAGTTGCAGTGAGCGGGGGCTACTCTTCGTTGCGGTGCATGGGCTTCTCATTGCAGTGGCTTCTCTTTGTTGCAGAGCATGCACTCTAGGCACGTGGACTTCAGTAGTTGTGGCACGCAGGCTCAGTAGTTGTGGCTCACAGGCTCTAGAGCACAAGCTCAGTAGTTGTGGCACACGGGCTTAGCTGCTCCGCGGCATGTGGGATCTTCCCGGACCAGGGCTCTTACCTGTGTCCCCTGCACTGGCAGGCGGATTCTTAACCACTGCACCACCAGGGAAGTCCCCTGATCACCTACTTTAAATGTTCTTGTATCTGTTATTACCACGATATCTAATTTCTATGATACGAAATCCCTATCCTTTTCTAGAGCCAAGCCTAATCATTTGGTAAACTCAATTCTACTCTCTCCTTGTACATGACTAGTGTGAACTAACATGAAATACTGATATTTGACTGATCCCCTCCAGAGACCCTCTTTATTCCATTAATCCTCCATACTAAGAAACACATCATTCTGAAATAAATTCTTCCTACTGCTTGAAATTAGTTCTATATTGTGATTTCAGTGCCTTGAGCGTGTCCATCATTGTTACAATTCCATATAGACAACTGAAAACTGAACATTGTTACATAACTTGCTGAATCATGTTGGCCATGTTATAAGCAACCATCAAAATTTTATGGATGCAAAGATTCAAAAGACTATTTTTCTTCTAAAAGGAAATGCCTCCTGGTCAAACTCAAAATAAATAGGTTGGGCATTGACCAAGCATTTCATCATAATAACAAAATATTCTATGAAAGAAGCAAAATTTCAATGCAATAATTACCCAGAACTCTGTGATTCTGTGTCTACTCATGTCAGCTGAGAATTAAGAGAGGAAATCTCAGTAGTTTAATGACAGGGCTACAAATTACATATGGTTCAGATGCTAAGGTCCAGCAGGAAAAAGCCTCAGAGTTTATAGAATAGTTTATACTGTTGAGTGTTACTTCTCCATTAGATAAAAACATACAAGATCTTTGAAACCGTGAACGAAGAAAGGGAATCCTTCATACTCAGTAGAATACTGAAAAATCCTTTCCCGAGGGAAAATAATAAAGTAACCTTATGATGCTATTATTAACAAATGTAACCTTTATACTCTCAGGCAATTTATCTAGTTCTGGCAAATATATACCATCATCAGTGTATTCTCTGCTGCCTCATGATTTCTGCTTAATAATAAAGTATATGGTGCTCTCATAAACCACAGATGTTTATGTAGAAGTTTATTACTTTCCTTCATGTAAAGCTTAAGAGTATTTGCTAAATTTCTTCTCCTTCCCCCCTTTCATTTTCCTAATTAACAATTTTCAGCATCCTCAGGCTGGGTTGCATCTGCTTTGTAGCTGAAAGATCAAATACTTAATTTGAACTGTATAAATCAGTAAGGAAATAGAGTACCAAAGAAAGTACTCAGTGCCCTCCTGCAACTTCTTGACAGAGATGTTTACTTTACAACAGAAATATCCTTCAGGAGTCTGTAATTGGTGGGGGGAGAGGGAGGAAAAAGAAGGAGGAGGGAAGAGAGGGACTAGGAGATACTGATATAATTGGGTCTTTACTCATCTCAGATATTTAATCTGACAATTTATTAACCACCATTTTGTTGATATACCTAGTCCTTAAAAATCACTGTCCCTTTTATTTTATAACTTGGCTTAATTAGAGCCACCCCTTTATTTGGAAGCTTCTGGGCTCAGTTGCAGAAGTGTCACACACCAGGAAAATCAAATCCAGGGTGTGGCTCACTTCAAGAGCTGATGCGTAAAATACCCAAATTTATAAAGAGGATGACTTTTTTCTTGAGATATAATTCACCTGTATAATATTCACCCCTTTCAAATGTAAAGTTCAGCAATTTTTAGTCTATTCACAAAGCGTGCGACTCTCACCCTTAATTCCAGAACGCTTTCACCCCTCCTGAAGAAACTCTATATACCCTTTAGCACTTACTCCCCATTCCCCCCTCCTTCCGGGCCCTGGGAACCACCAACCTACTTTCTGTCTCTATACTTTTGCCTATTCTGGATATATCATATAAATGGAACCATATAATATCTGTCCTTTCGTGTATGGCTTCTTTCACTTAGTATGATGTTTTCAAAATTTATCCTTGTCGTAGCATGAATCAATACTTCAATCTTTTTATGCTTGAATGATATTCTATTGTGTACATATAGCATACATGATTTGCTTACACATCCATCAGTTGATGGACATTTGGGTTGCTTCCACGTTTGGGCCATTATGAACATGTTTTGACTTCTATGAACAATCACATACATGTTCTTATGTGGACATATGTTTTCAGCTCTCCTGGACATATACCTAGGAGTGGAAATACTGGGTCATAGGGTAACTATGTTTAACTTTTTAAAAGAAACTGCGAAACCATTTTCCAAAGTAGCTGTACCATTCTGTATTCCCAAGAGTTCCAATTTCTCCATATCCTCACCAAAACTTGTTTGTTGTCTGTCTTACAGCCCTCCTAATGTGAGTGACATGGTAAAGTCGATGAGTTTTAAAGAAATTCACATTAAATAAATCTTTCACCATAGGATTTCTTTAAATGATGAATTCTCTTGTTCATTTAAATTATGTCAATCTGTTAACAATCTATTACAATCAATTTTGGCAAAACTGTAAAGGTTTCTTAACTATAAGAAAGTGATCCCCAGCCGAACACCACGCACATTCAAGGCCAGGTGACGCCCACCTAGTTCTCTGAGCACAGACACCCAGGCCCACTGGCTGCCTTCCCTGCTGGAGAAGGCAAAAACAAACAAACACTGGACTCTTGCAGAAGCTTCACTTGTGGGACCAAACAACAAACAATCATGAAAACATAATATATCCCTTGGATACAGTTTAAAAGAATGATACGGGGAACTCCCTGGCGGTCCAGTGGTTCAGACTCAGCACTTTCACTGCCGAGGGCCCGGGTTCAATCCCTGGTTGGGGAGCTAAGATCCCACAAGCCGAGCTACGTGGCAAAAAAAGAGAATGATATGGAGTTTTGGAGAGGGAGATCAAGATTGGCAGGATAGGAGAACGCTGAGCTCATCTCCCTCACAAACACATAAAAAATACATCTACCGGGCTTCTCTGGTGGCGCAGTGGTTGAGAGTCCGCCTGCCGATGCAGGGGACGTGGGTTCGTGCCCCGGTCCGGGAAGATCCCACATGCCGCAGAGCGGCTAGGCCCGTGAGCCACGCCGCTGAGCCTGCGCGTCCGGAGCCTGTGCTCCGCAATGGGAGAAGCCACAACAGTGAGAGGCCCGCGTACCGCAAAAAAACAAAAAAAAACAAAAAAAACAAATCATCTACCTGTGGAGCAACTCTGGCTGAAAACTGACAGTAAGGCTCTTCTACAACCAAGCCTAGAAAGATCCATGTGGGATTGGACAGACAGGGAGGGGAAGCAATTGGGTCAGGACCCACAACTGCAGCAGGGGACACAGAGTGGAGGGGGATATCAAGGGCTTGGGGATCCTCCCTGGGAAGTAAGGGGTTTGAGCCAGATATTGGGCAACTCAGCCTTGGGGTCTGAATCAGGAAGATGAGTCCCCTTAGCTGGTTTGAAAACCAGTGGAACTTACCAGAGAGCTAAAGAAACTGAAACTCCACTCCTGAAGAGCACATGCATACCCTTGCTTACTCCTGGAAACAAGGGGGATGAAAAAGATTGAAAACAGCCTGGGGCTTTGGCCAGTTTCCTGTGACCATCCCAGCATGTACCTCAGCCCACACTAGGCACTTGCACCAGCCCCTCTTACTCCGGTGAGCTCTTCACTAGGGTGAAGGCTGCATCTGCTGAGGGGAGTGTGCACACTTGAACTGACCGGCTCAAACCTGGCACTGCATCTGAACAGCCATTGCCATTGCAGGTACAGAGGTAGCAGATTAAAAGCTGCCTGGGGCAGTAACTGACTTGTCAGGACCATCCCAGTGTGCCCTAGCCCATGCCAGGGACCTGCTCCAGCCCTCTTTGCTCTGGTGCTGTTCTCAAGCAGTGTGGAGGAGCCACTGCTGGAGGGAGAGAGCACATTTCGAGAGAAGGAAACCAGCTCAGACCTGACTCTTTGCACTTCTGCTTTAGCACCTTGGGCCCCAACCCCACAGCCAATAAGGCAGTGATGGCCACTGAGCACAGAAGAAGCCCAGGCTCACACCTGGCTCTGGCTCTAGCCCTTCCATTTCCAGCCCTAACTCCCGCCAAGGTAATAGCTGCCAGCACACCCCAGGGAAGATGTGCCCTGTGCTCACTTCTGTATCTCTGTCTCTATCTCTATCTACAATGGAATATTACTAGGCCATAAAAAAGAATGAACTTTTGCCATTTATAGCAACATGGATGGACCTGGAGCATATTACACTTAGTGAAATAAGTCAGACAAATAAAGACAACTACTCTATGTTATCACATATGTGTGGAATCTAAAAAATAAAGCAAATGAAAGAATATAACAAAACAGAAATAGACCCACAGATATAGAGAACAAACTAATTGTTACCACTAGGGATAGAGGAGTAAGAGGTACAAACTGATATGTTTAAATAAATAAATTACGTGGATAAATTGTACAGCACAGGGAATATAGCCAATATTTTACAATAACTTTAAATGAAGTATAATCTATAAAAATATTGACTCACTATGTCATATGCCTGAAACTAATATTTGTAATCAACTATACTTGAAGAAAAAAAAATTGTTTTTAAAAGGTGATGCCCTGAATGCTCCTCTTAACTGAAGTGATCTTATAACTAAGAAAAGTTTCAAGTATGTGAGGAAGACTGTTAGAAGACTGATATTGTTATAATAGCAACTTGCTTATTTGGCATCATTGGGGAATGAGATGGTCTCTTTAGCAGAATTGCTGGACATATCACCTTTTAAATTTCTAATACTAAGTCTTTTTTGATGAAACCCTTATTAAATTAAGTGCCTTCTTAGAAACTCTAAAGATGATTTAGCTATTCTTTATAACTCAGAGAATGTGCTGTGAACATCTTTCGTAACACTCTGTTTAGATCCAATTATACAATTATGGATTTTTCACATGAGATATATAGAGCCATTTGCCACTGCAGTAAATTCCCATGTATTTTGAGATCTTGTGATTAGTTTATAACTTTTTTCTTTTTTTAAAACTCTTCCTTTGTTAATAGGCTACATTTCTGGATACTGCCAGTGAGAATTTTTCTGAACACTTTTTATTAATTCTCATCTTGGTGATTCTTAAGCTAGAATGAAACAATGTTTTTCAGAGCATCTCGGAATTGCCCAAATGTATACACAAAACTTTATACTTATATACATATATGCATTTCCTGGAGAGATATTTTTTAATTTTATATCAGAAATCAAGAAAGGAATCCATGTTGCCAAGAGGTAATAAATCTCTGTCCTAGATAAAATACCACTGCTTGTTGAAACTGATTACCTAAATTCTGGATACATACGATCCTAATATAACTATTTATTCCTTGTAAATATTATTGAATCATCCATCTTTATTTTGAAGACTACCTGCAGCATACATAGATATTTGGTAGATCCTTTCTCTCCAAATCACCCTGATTTTGACATGATTCAATTTGAGCGTAACAGCAAGCTCTGCTGTTCTAGACACTAATCCAAAAGATCTTTACGTCTTACATTGGTTATGTCTCAGAAATGGATCCATCCAGCCCCCTCTTATCACTTTACCTCTTTTTTAAGCTAACTCTTCCAAAATTTATTTTCAGACCAGTTAGTTTAAATGCAATAAAACTACGTAACTCTGTGCATTTACTTAGGCATAAAATAGGCTAAATTTATTTTACCTACAGAGCCTTAGTTGGGAACTAATTATCTAGGTGTGGTTCATTCTTAGACCATACCTTCCTTTCCTAACTGTGCTAGAAAATGTATTCTCTCATAGTTGCCAGGAGACTTCTATCAATAAGTCAAACTGAGATCCTATTCTTTGACTTCAGGAAAATCATTATGTCCAACACTAGCATATTAGTTACATAAGTTATGATCCATTCATGTGATGGAATATCATGCTGCCAATAAAAATATGAATCACAAAGCATTTTAATGGCATAAGGGAATTCAAACAAGATTAGAAGGAAACATAATTGTTAAAAGGATTAGAAGGAAACAATTATTAAACATGTTTCCCTCTGGATTTTGAGATTATGTATGATTTACGGTAAGAAATTTGGATTTTATTCTGAGAATAAAAAATTAAGATTTTTAAGCAGGAACGCTGTTTGATTATGATTAAAACAACACTTTGGTTGCCAAATAGGTAATTAGTAAGGGGTAAGGAAATCATTAGGAATCTACTGCTATAATGCAGATGTAAGCTTTAAGGGATTCAAATCAGGGTGATGGCATGGGGTGATAAGAAGTGATAGGATTTATGATATATTTTAAAGCTAAATATGACAGGACCTAGGTTTTTAAACTAAACAACTGGGTAGATACTAGTGCTATTTACAGGTAGGTGAAATATTTGAGGATGAATAAATTTGGGGTAGAACAGGGAGTGATGAATATTAATTACTTTATTTTCACTATACTAAATTTGAGATGGTTATTTGATAGCTAAGTCAAAGTTTAAGGTAAATTGAATCTAAGAATCTGCAGCTCAGTGGGGAGACCAGGGCTACAATTACACATTTGGGAGTTATCAGGATATTGCATAAGCTTGCCAAGGAAGAACATGCTGATAGAGAAAAGAAAATGACAAGGGTTAAGCTTAAAACATTCTAAGAGGAAGAACTGGTGACTGAGACGTGGCAAGAATTGTGAAACGTCTGAGATTTTGCCCTTCTTTCAAGCTAACAAATTAGCTTGCTAAAGTTTCATGAATCTCAGAGGCAAAGAATTTTATTACTCATAGCATAACAGGTAAAATGAGCATCAGCATGTTACATCATGCTTATATCCCAGTTTCCATGGTGGGTGACACAGAGGAGTCTGGTAGATGCTGTACATGCAGTGGGTTTGTACCCTAAAGAACTGTGAACCTAGGAAACTTCAATCTTTCTAATGGACAGTTAGCCTTTTCCACTTTTGCCCCGAGGGACACATTATTTTATTATACTGGGCAGTAAACAAACCTACTCTTTGTACTGGGGAGGGACACTATCTATATCCTCCAAGGCTACCTGCTACACAAAAAGCCTTGAAAAGATGGTATGGACCAAAGACAGACAGTGCCTCTGATTGCAAGATGTGCAGAAAATAGCAAGAGACCCATGGAAAATGTTTCCCAACTGGAAATAAATAATAAAAGTATATTAGAAGAAGTGAGTAAATTTGTAGTAAGTACTACTGAGTGTAGTAGAAGAAAATCCTATAAAATTAAGAGTCTGAAGATAAAAGGAGAAGCCAACCATGGCAACTGCAGCTGTGATGACCTTTACTAGATTTATTTCAGCGGTGGGTTTGAAAACTTGATTAAAGACAGTTGAAGAAAGAACTGAAAATGAGGAAGTAGATTCAGTGAGTACAGACAGTGAATATATACAGTGAATACAGGGCATAGTTGGAGGTAGACCTTCCTGGTGTCTAGAGAAAGTTTTAAGTCATCCTTGTGTACTGATGGGGGTGATCTAGGTGAGAGTGAGAAATTGATACAGGAGATAATGGGGGAAATTCCAGGAATAAAAAGGGAGAAAAAATAAAAATGGTTAAACTTTATAAAGCACTTGCTATGCCAAGCTCTGATCTGGTTAGTCTGCACTTACTAATTACGCCTCATTCACACTGAATGAGGTACTCTTATTATTCCCCAGGTTATAGATGAAAAAAGTTAGGCACACAAGTAACTTATCTTCACTGTTAATGACTGCATGGTACTACCCTACAGAACCGAATGGAGGTTATCCAGAACACTAATGGAGGGTTAACTTTAGAAAGGAAGAGAGATATTTTTTTCTATTTCAATGGCAATGTGGATGTAGATGTAGGGTGGTTGGTGAATTTGTTTGTGGGAAAGGGGAGTAGTTCTAATCTGATAGCATCAATTTTCTCTCTAAATATGAGACAGTAATTGGCCAAGATGGGTATAGGGACATGTGTTAGAAACTCAAAGAAGAAAGGAACAGGTCTGAAGTATCCATTTCACAGACTAGGGAAGTCAGTTTATTCGAGAGGTATAATATTATTACCTGGCAGTATATGAGTGGCCATTAAGATTCATGGATATAGGTAAAGAATAGGAGAATTGGGGGATTTATAGAGAGGCAAAGGTGTTGAGGGGAAGGTTGTGTTGATTTTGATAGACCCAGAAGCTTAAGTGGGGACATGGAGGTGACTGAGGGTGAAAAACAGTGGAGTGAATGGACTGGAGGTCCTAAGGTGGTATAGAGTCACAGAACTGAAAAGACTGGAGGTCAGAGAGGGAGATGGCTGACAATGAAATTCTTCAAGGCAGCGCAGATAAGGAGAAAAACATCTTTTGCAGGGTAAGTGCCAATGAACTGGGATGCCAGGAGTGGGGGTCACTGTTGTAGACAATAAATCACTAGAATGAAGAAGAGCACAGTGACCCATGTATTAAAGTAACCAGTAAGTATACGATCCACGTGGCGAGGACAGCTTCCTGGCATCGGTAGATGATAGTAAAAAGGAAAAAGAAAAACTGATAATAATAAAAAAGAAAAACTGATAAAATGCACTTCAAAGAAGCAGGCAGTGCTGAAGGAGAAATGGTTTGAAAGCAAAAATGAGGAAAAAGGAGGATACCTACTCTACGTAACTAAAACTAATTCTGCCTCCTATAAATAGGAGTTTCAGTTTACTGAAATCCATGCATTTATGTCAATGAAATAAAGTATGGACTTAGAGAAATTAAACTCATAGTATATCACATTAGACAGCTTTGAGAGCACTAAAAGGCAAATGCTTACCTAAATATAACATGGCAATCAAGCAAAACAACATCTGAAATATTTCATTTTAAGTCCTAGGAATAACTATTCCTGTAAGGAACAAATGATGAACACGTGGGAGAATTAATTCGATTAACCAATGTGCTTCTACATAGAAACAAATCTAATGTGAAATCGGCAAAATAACACGGAATGAAATGAGTGCATTCATTTTCAGGTAACCAATACTTATTCTAAGTTTTGTTGTTTTAACGTTTGTATTTACACTGGAAATAAATATAATGAACAATTGCATAGGTTGGATAGAATTTAAATATAAATCATCTAATTAGCTAGTCACTTGAAAGCAAAAACGGAAATTTGAATCTGTTGTTTAATTGCCACATTTTAAGAACACATTTTAGCCAGTTGCATCATAAAAGAGATAATAACGTGAGTGCATGACAGTGTCTCATAGTAATGAGCAGGCTCTGGTTTCCATTTATTGCATATACAATGGACACTGACAAGAGTTTTGGGAAAATGAGTAAGGCTCGTAGAAAAGCTAGCATAGAGATGTGAAGACAGGTCAATTCTAACACTATCTCCTGGGAAGAAGACAGACTTTCTTAAAGATATATGTGCCTCAGAATTATATGGTTTTAAATAGTCATCCTTGGACCAAATTCCATTTCTAGCCACATGCATTCACAGGAGGGTAAACACATTGGCTTATTAAGGACTCATCTGTTATATCAACCACTATTGAGTCGATATCCTAGCCACCCCTGAAACAAGGTCTTCCTTACACATGATGGGAGAAGGTTCCAATGCCTGAAATTCTTTCTTTGCAGTTTCCTTTTGTATTAAACATTGCTTTTTCCACATCCAAAATAAAGAAGTGTCAGAAAAAAAAAAAAATCAAGTCTCTAATACTTTAAGGTATACAAATATTAGAACAGGTTTTTTTCCCTCTAGGCACCTATATGTGGTAATGGGGATGAGAAAGAAAAAAATGGAAATAAATTGTGAGAAAAATGAGAGATTCAAAAACTAAAATCTAACTGACTTGTATCTTTCCCTATTTTCTTTTTCATAGAAGGTTGTTTATGCTCCATTGGTCAGGCTAACATCACTGCGGGAATTACTTTCTATTGTGCCATATACCTGATGTAGAAGAGGATGAAATGATATGGAAAATGTTTCTGATATGATGGTAAGTGGGGAAAAAATAAGCAACAAGAATACAAGATAATTATACAACCCAAAAGCTAAAGGCCTTGCAGTGGCTTACAAAGCCCTCCCCTGCCCCTCCCCCACCAGCTCTCTCTCTTCATCCCCTCTACCATTCTCCACATTGGTCCCTGCACTCCAGCCACACTGGCCTCCATTCCTGCTCCCCCTAGGGCCTCAGCCTGGCTCTGGCCCCTGTCTGGACATCCACAAGGCTAACCACTTCACCTCCTTTAAGTCTTTGTTCCAGTGTCGCCTTTTCAAGGAGACCTACTCAGTTTATACTAGTATTTATCATGGCAATGCACCTCCCCCTGCCCTGGAACTCCTGACACCCCCCATATCTTCACTATTTTTTAACCGAAGTATTTATCACTTTCTAACAGTAATATAACGTACTTTTTTTTTATCATCTGTCTTCAATCCCCTGGAATTTAACCTTCAAGAAAGCAGAGATTTTTTTTGGTCTGCTATATCTTAAGCTTCTAAAATAACGTTGGCACTTAATAAATATTTGTTGAATGAATGAGTAAACAGTTTTGTCGCTATGTTTACTACTATGTCAAAAAGGGGTGGGATAGGGAGGGTGGGAGGGAGGGAGACGCAAGAGGGAAGAGATATGGGAACATATGTATATGTATAACTGATTCACTTTGTTATAAAGCAGAAACTAACACACCATTGTAAAGCAATTATACTCCAATAAAGATGTAAAAAAAACAAAAAAAAAAACAAAAAAAAACATGTGTGCCGAAACCTAACCACCAGAGACGTTGTGAAGTTGAATACACGGTTATAGTATTAAAATTATATTGATTTTGTCCCCTAACACACATTTCAAAAAAAAAAATTTTATAGACAGATTGTCAAGGCTTCAAAAGGATAATAGAAAACTTAAAATTTGATTGTTGAGGTGACAAGGTTGTGAACAAATGCTGTCCTTTTATTTGGTGTTTAATTATAATTTCTAAAATATTTGTATAATAAGAAATAAAAATAAGTGAAAGTTTGGGGAGAGAGTTTTTCTTCCCGTTCATGCAAAGCAGGAATATTATAAACAGGACAGCAAAATCAGTTACGTACCCTGAAATAGTGAGATGGCCCAGTTCACACTAGTGAATATTAAATGTATTTACCTCCCTTTGAGCAGATTTCAGCCTGCATCAACCAAAGCATATGGCATAGAGGGCTTCATGCATGAGAACACATATATTCTCTTAGAAATACATTTTAACTCTAAATTCGTACGATGATTTGTTACCCCAAATATGTGTCTAGAAAGAAATTCTATACAAAGTATTGCTTTATTTCCAAAAATGCTCCTTTATCTATTTCAATGAGCAGTATTATCTGAGATGTCTTTTTTTCAATTAATACTAGATGGTGAATAAATCACAGGCAACTCATTAAAATGATGCTAAGTATTACAGCCTTAACACTTAAAGGATAAGCTAACATTTCTCACTTCTCTCTAATTCATGGTAATGAGTTTTATAGCATATTGATTGTGGGTTATTGTATGAGATAAGTGATTTATCAATGTACTTCATGAAAAAAAAAAGAAATTCAAAGTCCCAGCATCATTTCTAACACTCCTTCACTCCTCCTTCTCATTCCATACAACAGCATGCTAACTGTCAAAAGCATTGTATAGAAAAAGTTTTATTTACCCTAATTTAAAAATGATGGTTAGACTAACAATTGTCCTTACCAAGTAACAGAACAAGAACAAAAACATCATTTACTTCACTGTGAATTTCTGAAATAGTTTTTGAAACAAACAGAATTGTTTTATGTTCATGATTTCACCTACTTGCTTACAGATTTATCATGAAAAGGGAATTCAGAATTTTTAAAAAAGTAGAAAAAGCTTTCTTAAATATTACTTTAACTGGGCCATTAAGGTAGTATTTTATGTCAATGAAAATATTTACTGGAAAAAATCAGTATGTCACACACAACTCACATTATACTTAAAAGAAAATGAAAAGAAAAAGGTATATCTAGATAGTAGCCCTCAAACAGTGTCACTTACATAGCAAACATTCAAAAAATATTTGAGGAAATAAATAAATTTGTTCTTATTTTGCTTGAATGTAGGGTGACAATTTTTTTTGAGGTTAGATTCATTGAGATATAATTTACATACAATATTCACCTTTTTTAGTGTATAGATCTATGAGTTTTGACAAATGTATAAACTCATGTAACTGCCACAACCATCAAGATATGTAAAATTTCATCCCTACTAAAAGTTATTTCAGGCCCCTTTGTAGTCAGTTTCTACCCCAAGCCCCAGCCCAGCCCCTGGCAACCACTAATTGGTTTTTCATCAACATAGCTTTGCCTTTTGATTAAATTTGAAATGTTGAATTAGGCTTGCATTCTTGGGGCAAATCTCACTTGATCCTGTCACCTAAAAAAAAATATGTGTGTGTATATATATATATATATATATATATATATATATATATATATATATTCATGAAGGCTATTCTATAGTTTTCTTTTCTTGTACTCTAACTGGTTTTGATATCAGGGTAATACTGGCCTCATAAAACAAGAGTGTTCTCTTAACTTCTATTTCTTTGAAAAGTTTTGTAGAATTGTAATTTTTTCCTTAAATGTATGATAGAATTTATAAGTGAGAACATCTAGGTGTGGAATCTTATTATTTAGAAACTTCTTAAGTACAAATTTAATTTCTTTAATAGATGTCAGACTAATCAGATTATCTGTTTCTTCTTCAGTGTGCTTTGGTAGTTTGTGTCTTCTAAGGGATTTGTTCATTTCTTTTAATCTGTCAAATTTAAGGACATAAAACTGATAGCCTGTTATTACCCTTATAATATCTATAGGTTCTACAGTGATGTTCCTTACTCATTCCAGGTGTTGGTTACTTGTGTCTTCTCTCTTCTGTTCCTGATCAGGCTGATCAGGCTGGCTTGAGTTTTATCATTTTTATTGATCTGTCAAAAAAACACCCAGTTTTTAATTTCATTCTACTGTTTTTATGCTTCAGATTAAACGTAATTTTCTCCCCTTTTTCCTTAGGTTTAATTTGCTCTTCTTTTCATAATTTCTTAAGGTAGAAACCTAGATAATAGATTTAAGACTTTCCCTCTTTCCTAATGTTAGCATTTGATGTCTAGATTTTTCTCTAAGCACTACTTAAGCAACATCCCACAACATTTGATGCGATGTTTTGATTTTTATTCAATTCAAAGTATTTTGTGATTTCCCTTGTGACTTCTTTGCCTCATGAATTGTTTAAAACAGTGTATTATCTAATTTCTAGATGTTAGGAGATTTTGCAAATGTCTTTACTGATTTCTAGTTGACTTCTGTTATGGATAACATGTTATATGATTTCAATTCTTTTAAAATTGTTAATATTTGATTTATGTATCAGAATATGGTGAATGTTCCATGAGTATTTGAAACAAATGTGTACTCTGCTAATGTTATTGCTAAGCATTCTATAAATGTTAATTAGATGAAGGTAGGTGATAATGTTTTTCAAATCTTCTGTATCTTTACGGGTTTTTTGTCTCCTTTTCTATTGACTTTTGACAGAGAAGCATTGAAGTCTCCAAAACTAATTGTGGATTTGTCTATTTCTCCTTTTAATTCTATCAGTTTTTGCTTCATGTAATTTGAGGTTGTGTTGTTAAATGCATACACACTTAGGAATGCTAGGCCTTATGATTTAATTGCACCCTTTATCATGATGTAATGTCCTTCTTTTGTTCCTGGCAGTATTCCTTGATCTGAAGTCTATTTTGTCTGATATTAACATAGTCACTCCAGCTTTCTTTTGATTAGTGTTGGCACAGCATACACTTTTGCATTCTTTTGCTTTTAATCTACATATCTCTTTATATTTAAATGGCTTCATCTAGACAGAATAAAGTTGGGTCTTGCTTTTTATCTACTATAAATTGTATGTGCCACCTCCCACCCTCTAATTCTTACATTGAAATACTAACCCTCAATGTGACAGTATTAGGAGGCAGGGCCTTAGGTGATTAGGTCATGAGGGCAGAGCCCTCTTGAATAAGATTAGTGCCCTCATAAAAGAGACCCCAGAGAGCTCACTCACCCCTTCTGCCATGTGAGGACACAGTGAGAAGACAACTGTCTAGGAACCAGGAAGCGGGCTCTCACTAGCCACTAAATCTGCCAGTGCCTTGATCTTGAACTCTCAGTCTCCAGAATGGTGAGAAATAAATTTCTGTTTTATAGAAGCCACCTGGTCTATGGTACTTTGTTATAGCCGCCTGGACAGACTAAGACATTATCCAATCTGACAGTCTCTGTCTTTTAATTGGTGTATTTAAGCCATTTTTTAAAAGACTAAATACTGATACAGTTTAATTAAAATCTACCATCTTGCTATTTGTTTTCCATTTGTTCCATCTGTTCTTTGTTCTTCCTTGTCTCTTTTTCATGGCTTACTTTGATTAATTTACACAATTCTATTTTATCTCCATGATTAGCTTATTATATATACCTCTTTTAAAAAATGTAGTGGTTGCCCCTGGGCTTTCAATGTACATCATTAATTAATAACAGTGTACTCCAAATGTTATGCTGCCTTATTTAGAGTGCAATTCTTAAAACAGCATACTGCCAATGATGTAAATGATGTCATCCATGATACATTTATATATGCCATAAACCCTAATGCATAACTACTAGTGTTTCTTTAGACATTCAATTATTTTCTGGAGCAAATACAAGTGAGGAAAAATGTTTTTTATATTTACCTGCACTTTAACTGCTCCTAGAATTCCTCATTTACACATATTTGTATAGATCCATGTTTCTGTCCAGTATCATATTCCTTTTGCCTAAAGACCTGTGGATTGTTTTTTTTTTTTTTAAATTCCTGTGGTGTAGGTCTGCTGATATTAAATTCTCTTATTTTCATTCATTCATTCACTCATTCTTTAGTCTCAAAAATTCTATTTCATTTTTGGAAGGTATTTCTAGAATTTCTATTTGACTATTTCTTATAGCTTACATCTTTTTTGTTAAATTCCATATCTGTTCAGGCCTGTTGACTATGTTTTCCACTATAATAGTAATTTATTATTTATAAATGATAGTATTTAAAATTCCCTGTTTGATATTTCCAATGATTGGGTCATTTCTGAGTCTGGTTCTGTTACTTGCTTTGTTTCTTGACAGTGGGTTCTTTTTTCTTGCTTGTGTCTCATAGTTTTTTTTTTTTTTTGAATGCCAGTCATTGTGTGTAGCATAAGTAGGAACTGAGTCACATAATATTTATGCCTGGGAATGGGAATGGGTATGCCTCTTCTGTTAGACCAGTAGTGTGGGAGGTTGTATCACTTTATGCAGTCTCTGAGCTGGTTTGATTTTTGCTGCTGCTACTGTCCCCTTCAGAGTTATCTCATGTTAATCTTGGGAGCTGTGCAGCCAGAGGTTTTTCCTCAATGTTCTTGTCCCACCTTCAGCTCTCAGCCTTCCCTTTGTGCTTGTATCTCAATTTTCTTAGCTCTTTCTCAGGGACAGATACGTGTTGCTTGTTACTTGGTACTTTCTAACCTTATGACAACAGTGGTAGGGGGATTCTCTGTTGTCCTGCTCCAGCTTCATTCTTAAGCAGGGCTGTCCCTGGCCTTAGAATTGGAGGGTTGTCAATGATACTGCCCCTTACCATGTTTTATTTTCTTATTTCATAAATAAACTTCTATTTGGGGGGCCTTAAAAAATAATTCATCATAATAATTCCCTGTTTTGCCAGACAACTGAGTCCTTTCACAGGTCTGATAGTTTTCTTATGATTTGAAAGAGAGCTCTATCTTTGTACTATTTGTGATATTTTCTCCCCACACCCTAAGAATCCTATTTTCTAAGATCTCCTCATATCACAAGACTTGTGGTCTATAAACCACATACCCCCCAGCCTCATGTACCTATAGGGAGTTGAAGGCTGGAGTCTAGAACAGGCCCACAGATTTTGTTTTTGCTTACAGCCTTTTTTAATACATAAGGTTGGCCTATAACTGATTTTGTGCTACAGCAGCAGAGGTGAGTATTTGTAACAGAAGCCATATGGCCTACAAAGCCTAAATATTTGCTATCTGGTCCTTTATAGAAAGTTTGCTGACCCTGGTCTTGAAATTGTAAAGTATAGAAATTGCAGGAATTGTAGGCCCCAGGGTCTAGAAAGGTAGAGACTGGGTCTGAAGTGGCAATTAGGAGGTACCTAACCCAGAGGGCAACATGGAATAACTCTGCTCCACGTTCTTCTTGGACTTATTTTTTTGAAATGATACTTTTCCCACTCATTCACTCATTTGTTTTACGGCATAGTTCCCACCACCTCAACACCTGGGAGTTCATTCATATCGTTCTTAAAATGTGGTTTTGAACTTAATAGATCTAGTTATATACTTCATTCAAATATATGTAATAGTTTAAAATTCCTGCCAATACTTTTCTTGTATAGTTACTTTTTTAAAATTCAGAAGCCTGGGTATAATCTGATCAAAATTTCCAGTTTAGAAATAATGTCGCAAATTTTTCCCTATACATGTTGGAAAGGAAGCAGGCAAGCAGAGTTCTCATTCATGCCTAAACCCCTCCTGCCAATTTATTTCAATCTGCTTTTCAGACAACTGGCAGGAATGTCTTGCCTATGAATATTCTTCTAATGAATCAATGTCCAACAAAAACATCAACAGATTTAGGTTACAAATAATGACCTCCTTTAACAGGCAGGCATTAACACTACTTTTAAAAAACTGGATTGGAAATATCTACTGTAATCCCATTTTTCTTTCATCATTTAAAAAGAATTCAGAGTTTTAGCCAAAGCAGGTTTTCAAGCGTAACTTATATTTACATTCCTCTTAGTTCTACACTTTGCGCAATAGCATGTAAAAATTGCTTCAAGTAACAGCTTCTCTGAGGTGAAAGCTTATTTATTCCTTGATAACTTACAGATATGTTGTATGCATATCTACATACACATATGTGTAAATATATATGTATATGTCTACATTTTATATGCATATAAACTTTGTCTATCACTTTATAGCTTTAAAAATCATGACTTCATGCTTCAAATATAGACCAAACAAAAAAAATGTAAGAATCATCTTGTAATTTATACTTAGTTTATATTTTATATATGAGTTTGTATTACTCTCCCCATATTCTAAAGTTTGGCTCTCCTGAATGTCTTCATTTTTCTGTAAGTATATCAACCCCCATCTCCCTTCTTTCACACACCCATCCAAGGGTGGAACAGTGGAGATAATAAGCATTTTAATTTTATCTCTACCTGTAGATTTTACATAGGAGTGTAATATTATATAATGTACTCCCATAGAGCGGTCCTATACTCACTCCAACTCAGAAGGAGAAACTAAAATCAGTGTCAGGTTTCAAAAGCCAAAGATAGGAATGTAGAAGTCGGTTTGCAAAATTAAGAATAGCAACATTTAAGGCCAGAGTCAAAAGAAATATATGAGGAAAACACATAATCATGAAACCTTAGAACAAGAGTTAAAATACTAATTTTTACAGTAATTTCAGAATAGGTTTGATGTCTACATTGTTTTATTACCGTGTGATAGGCAGAAAATTCCCCTTCCCTCCAATTAGAACAGATTCCTGGAAACTGTGAATATGTTAACTTACATGGCAAAAGGGACTTCGTAGATGTAATTTAGTTAAGGAACTTGAGACGGCAAGATTTTCCTGGTTATCCTTGTGGGCCCAATCTAATCACAAGTGTCCTTAAAAAGAGGGAGGCATAAGAAGAGAGTCAGAGGGAGATGTGACTATAGAAGAATGGTCCAAACAATGCAACGTTGCTGGCTTTAAAGATGGAGGAAGGAGACCATCAGATAAAGAATGTTGACAGCCTCTAAAAGCTGGAAAAGGCAAGGTAACAAACTTCCCCTAGAGTCTTCTGAAAGGAATGCAGCACTACTGGCACCTTGATATTAGCCCAAAGAGACACGTGTCAGACTTTTAACCTGCAGAATTGTAAAAAAAATAAATTTGTGTTGTTTAAGCTACTAAGTTTGTGGTGATCTGTTACTGCAGTAGAAAAATCAATGCATTACAGTTATCACAACATTTATGTTTCACTGGTTTTGTTGTACATTAATAATTTTCTTAATTTTACTAGCTCCCTGTTCCTGTGTTTTCTATTTTGATTAAAATCTTAGCCTAAAGAACTGATTGAGAGTTTTTTTTTTTTCTTTTTCTTTTTAGGAAGGGCCCTTTTGTGTGATTTTCTAGATCCTTCCATATATGAGAATAACTTCCAGTTACCCCTGTTCATAAACAGCAACTTGACAGTTCAAGTCACAATCGTTTATTTCTTTCACCCTCTAGATTGTTACTAATGATCTTTCCCCTCTCTCTTTCTCTCTGCTAGACTATCCTTTTTTGTTTGTTTGTTTGTTTTTGGTAGGAAATCTTTGTTTCCTGTCTATAGCTTTTCTAATTCTTTTGCCTTGAAGACACAAATCTTTTTTAAGGAAAACTTTCTTCTTATTATTTATTGTTGTTTTCTCTATCTGCTCAGCTCTTTACTCCTTAGATTCCTATTTTGTATGTTACATCCCTCAGATCTGTTCTTTGGGTCTCTTGTCTTTTCTCTCATTATTTTACTTCTTTCCCTAAATTTTGGGAGAATTCTTACACTTATTTTCTATAGTATTTGTTTAATTTTATCTAACCTAATGTGTCCTGCCTCCATTGTGTTTTCATTTAGCAATCTTTTTTCATTTACAATCTCCCAAGACTGAACCAGCAAAAAATGGAAAATATGAATAGATCAATTACCAGTACTGAAATTGAATAAGTAATTTAAAAACTCCCAACAAGCAAAAGTCCAGGACCAGATGGCTTCACAGGTGAATTGTACCAAAAATTTAGAGAAGAGTTAACACCTACCATAAAACTATTCTAAAAAAATTGCAGAGGAAGGAACACTTGCAAACTCATTTGATGAGGCCACCGTCACCCTGATACCAAAGCCAGAGGAAGATACCACAGAAAAAGAAAATTACAGGCATATATCACTGATGAACACAGACACAAAAATCCTCAACAAAATACTAGCAAACTGACTCCAACAGTACATTAAAAAAAATCATACACCATGATCAAGTGGGATTTATCCCAGGCATGCAAGAATTTTTCAATATCCACAAATCAATCAATGTGATACACCATATTAACAAACTGAAGAAGACCATATGATCATCCCAATAGATGCAGGAAAAGGTTTTCATAAAATTCAACATCCATTTATGATAAAAACTCTTCAGAAAGTGGGTGTAGAGGGAACATACTTCAACATAATAAAGGCCATATATATGAACCCACAACTAACATCATACTCAATGGTGAAAAGCTGAAAGCATTTCCTCCAAGATCAGGAACGAGACAAGGATGCCCACTCTCACCACTTTTATTCGACATAGTTTTGGAAGTCCTAGCCATAGCAATCAGAGAAGAAAAAGAAATAAAGGGAATCCAAGTTGGAAAAGAAGTAAAACGGTCACTGTTTGCAGATGACATATTACTACTATACATAGAAAATCCTAAAGACTACAAGAAAACTACTAGAGCCCATCAATGAATTTGGTAAAGTTGCAGGATAAAAAATTAATGTACAGAAATCTGTTGCATTTCTATACACAAACAATGAAATATCAGAAAGAGAAATTAAGGAAACAATCCCATTTACCACTGCATCAAAAAAGAATGAAATACCTAGGAGTAAACTTACCTAAGGAGGCAAAAGACCTGTACTCCAAAAACTATAAGATGCTGATGAAAGAAACTGAAGATGACGCAAACAGATGGAGAGATATACCATGTTCTTGGATTGGAAGAATCAATATTGTTAAAATGACTATACTACCCAAGGCAATTTACAGATTCAATGCAATCCCTATCAAATTACCAACGGCATTTTTCACAGAACTAGAACAAAAATTTTTTAATTCATATGGAAGCAATCTTTTTATTTCTTTTAAACTACATTCAGGCCTTTCAGATCAGTCTCATTTCATGTTTGCTTCCTCTAACTTTATAAACGTAGTATCCTTTAAAGAACATGAGTTAGAGATTTTTCAAACTTCTGTATTCTTTATTCTCTTGTTTGCTCTGATTTGTCAGAGTAGATACCTACCGTCTCTTAAATTCATCAATGTTTCTCTGTTTTCTCACCCTAAATTCAAATCCTAACTCAGTTTCTCTCTAGATAAACAAGCTTGGGCAAGTTAGTAAGCCTCTCTAAGCTCAGAGTCCTCATTTATAAAATATTCCTAATAATGGCACATACTATAAAAAGTATGATTATGATAATTAAAAATAAATATGATTATTTATTAAATTCAGTTATAATTAACTGATTTAATACCAGAAAGAGCTTAGCACAGTGTCATGCACATGGTAATTGATTAATGAATGGTAGTTGCCATTATAATCATTGTTCTCATCACCATCATAATCAACATCATTACAATTACTACAGAGGAAGTTCCATTATTGTCTAGGCAGGAGCCGAGACTGGTTTTGTAAGAGTGCTTGGATTCCTACTCTAACCTGACAGGTCTAGATAAAAGAAGAAAAAGAAAATTCAGAATTGCTATAGTGTTACTTTGCTATTTCAGAATCTCCCTTCTCTGGGACCAGTCTGGAAGGCACCTGAGGCTGAGGCAGCAGCAGCAGCAAACTTTACTTTTGGTTGAAGGTGTCTTTCTCTTCTTAGATATGGCAGCCAGAAATGTGCTGGAGTATTCTGCTCCAACACTCATTTCTCCTGTATGCTAAACCTTGTCCACTTCCTCTTAATGCAAGGTGACCACAGCCAAATGCTAGCTCTCTGCCTGACTTCGTAGTCCACATCAAGTGTGTTTGTATGGGGGGTGGACGAGTGAGCATCACCAAGGCTTCCCCAGCTAATGTGGACACAGCCATATGCGGGTTTGCCTCCAGCCTTTGCCCCTATGAATTAGGGATGACCGTGTGGCACTGGGGTGGGGAGGGGTAGGAGGATGTTGGAATCTCTTGTACTTACATCACGACTTCATAGGTGGGGATTTACAAATTGTCCTTCCCTTTCTTAGCTACATTATGTCTGTACTTACCTTGCAGAAACTGCTCAAAGTTTCTGGGCATGAATATCTCTTTCTCCTAATTTCCACTTGATAAGGCTTTCCCCGTCCTAATATTCTATTTTCCATTTCACTAGTCAACTGGAAGGGAGGGTGCTAGATATGGATGCTCATATTAATGTTACAAAAATCAGCTATTACTCTTGAACTAAGTTTTCTTTGTCAAGCTCAGCTTATACTCAATAAAGGGTTTACTGTTTAAAAATCATAATAAGCCAAACTTTTTTCTAATGCTTGCTTTCACATTATGACAAAGCTGTAATTGTGAATCTTTTCCCATTTTTTTTAAAGTTCTCAAATCTTATTTCTACTGCTTTAGAATCTATTTAAGGTCCAGTAGTTTCTAAAAATACTTTGCTCTATTAACCTAAAATGATCTAGCATTACTCTATTACAATAGCAATGAAAGCTAAGCCAGGTTTTTATATCTATTGAATTTTTTGTATTTTCAGCTATAGCCCAATCCCCCTGTAAAGCTGTTCATCACATTCAATAGGTAGTTATATATAGTAGAAATGGAGTCCCTCGATGATATAAAGCAATCTAAAAGGCATAAAAAATACTTTCAAGGAGCTCTCTTTCCAATTGAGGTTAAACAGATGTTGAATATGTTTTCTGGTTTAATCACTGTCAATACAGTGTGTTCAACTTTTTCCCATCTAGCTAAGAATGAAATTATCAGACTTAAATTTTCCCTTTTAAATCATCGGAGGTAATTGTTTTGTGATATGGAATTTTTATTTTAGATTATACATTGGTTTGCAAGATTTAATCAATTTTTTACATCTCTTAGTTCACTTTTTATGAATTTCCACTTAAACCGAAAGGATTAAAATGAGCTTTATTGCCAATTCCTTGTTAAAATCAATTATATTTAGACTATCTAGAACAACACTATAAAACCATTTACAATTGCAAATACAAAGGCAATAACAGCTTATGGAAGGGTTGGGGTGGGTCCTATTTGAGGCTCTAACAATAGTTGGGGGAAATCTCTAAGATTTACTTTAAAAAATTACAAAAAGTTATTTTCTGAGTTCTCCTGGAAAGAGAGCATTTATGAGTGGTGGAAAGAGAGTAGGCATTCACCCAAGGATTAGGATTTAAGGCTTCCTGAGAGGAATTACCTCATTCGTACTGTAAAAATATCTCTTCTCCTGACCTGCAGAGGAATATCTAAATTCTAGCATTAGTTATTTTCTTATTTGACCTGTGGGCAGATCTTTATGTCCCTTGCTCCCTCCCTTCCCATCTGTTTCCTTGTAGATAGATTTAATCTGGAAGAGCAGATAGTGTTTAGCAAAGGCATTAGATATACTGAATAAAAACCTATTGAATTGGATTATTTTGTTTTGTGTTCCTCTCTTAAAATACTCTTGGGAGAGTTGAGATGTTAAGTCTCTGTCACGGTGGTTACCAAAATTTACTGGACATAAAAATCATCTTGGATGCCTGTTAAAATGCAGATATCCAGCCCTGCCCCTTTGGGATTTTGATGCAGGTAATCCTTGGTCCACATTGACTGAAACCTCTTTGCAACATCTTAGTATGAACGTGGTTTATTACTTTCCTCTGGGAAAAGTTGAGAGTTCCTGAATGGAACCAAGAAAGAACAGGGTAGGTGAGAACGTGAGTTTAACCATTGCCTTTTCCTCCCAGGCTCATTATTCAGAGACATGGCTAAGGGAGTAAATTTTAGAGTAGACGTGAAAGCGTCTTTCTTTTACTTCTGTGATTAAGCACATGGTGACCAACCACATAGCTTAGTAAGGTGGCCTTCTTCACTCCTTATACTCACTCCTTATACCCAAATAGTCAGCGAGTTGTCTGGTTTCCCTTACTCAGTGATGCTATAGTCTTTTCCTTATCTTCATGCCACCACCACTGTTTTTGTTTCTAGTCTTGGCATTGCTGCTAGACTATTGCAACGGAGTAGCCTGCTTGTGTGGTCTTGCCCTACTCTTCATCCCCAGTCCTCTCTGATGCATCAAACTGCTGATGAATCAGATTTCAAGAAAACAGATCTGATTATCTCATTCTTCTGTTGTGAGTCCTTATAAAGATCTTCTCTAATTTCAGGATAAAATTTAAATGTCTGAGCCATCTGTGATGGAATACCTGCCTACTGATCCACTTCTCCACTGACCTCCAGCCACCCTGAACATCCCTGGACAAAACTCATTTCTCCACATCCACAGACCTTGGCTTTCTGCCCTTCTCTTTGCTTGGAGCACCAAACACGCACCAAAGAACACTGACTAATATCTACTCATTCTCTAGAATCATAACCTGGCCATGATGGGGATCAGAGCAGGCCACCCCCAATATGCCACTTGGTGTACTGATTAGTTTAAATTAAAGTTACTTAAGAAACAGCCAATGCAAGAAGGATACTCTGACCCTCCTTTGCCCCCCTGAAAGGAGAAAATAAATCTCCCATGTGAAAGGTAACTTCCCTGTACCAGGAGGTACAGAGACATCCTTATCACCAGAGATGGGGAATTCAAATCTGAGAAGGCTGTATAAACAAGCCTTGTTTCTTGCAATCCCAAACTTATTTTTCTTGTCAATTCCTCACAAATTTATTGTTTCTTGGTATAAAAGGTACCTGCTTTAGTCACTACTTTGAGTCATATACCTATAAGGCCTTTATACATAAGAAATTAATTTTTTCTCCTGTTAATATGCCTTGTGTCAATTTAATTATTAGACTAGCCAAAAGAACCAAGAAGCATAGGGGGAAATTTTCCCTTCCCCAATAGCCTCTAGATTAATACATCAAGGAAATTTCTACGTGAATTAAAAACTATGAACTTAATTCTCAAACCTTCATATGATTCTGTAATCAGAACAGCAAAGAAATATTGCTGCCTTTGGAAAATTTTTAGTGACTATACAAAATATTAACTCTAAGTCCTGGGATTACAAATTATTATTTCTCCTTTATGATATTCTATATGTTCTAAGTTCTATGGTCTAGATATTTACTAATTTTATGAAAAAGTAATTCTTATAATTTTTTGGTGAATGACTAACAGCACAAGAATCTGTCATTTCTATGTCACTTCCTTCATGGGGTTGCAAGTTCATCAAACATATTCACTCATTTGTAATTTGACACGTTTCTCAGCTAGGTTGGGAACTGACTTATTCTCACTTCATAGGCATAAAGAGTAACTTGATAATAATATATCAGGGAACCCATGGCAGAGTGGTCCTAGGAATGTTTGCCCATCATCCTCTCAGCAAACCACTGGCAAAGTTTCTAGAAATTCAATCAGTTATCAAGTTACTACCATTTATTAAGCAAGCCAAGTGGTACCGGTCTCTGGATCAGGATATCCAGGGGTAAAGAGGCCTTTTCAAACTGCAGACATAGTCCCTGCCCATCCATCCTTATCCTCCCACATCACTTAGCAGAGACACCACAGTTAAAACTACATAACCCATTTAAAGTGTTCTAGGCAGTCACAGTTCCTGATTACAAACAACAGAAACAATACTGGCTAAATTGAGCAGAAAAGGAACACATTGGAAAGCTCTTGCATAGCTCACAGAACTCATCAAAAGTGTGAAGAACCAAACTCTGAAAAGAGAACACAGCAGATTCAGACTACAGCCATGATCTGCTTGGGCCACCAACTGTAAATCCTACAATAGCTGCTTCACTGCCCTCTACCTGCTCTCCATCACAGAGGGAGAACCAAACTCTCTCAGTGTCTGAGTGCCTTCAGGAGTCTAAATGCCCTGAAGTTGTGGACAGTGGGTGAGCTGAGTTCATATGCTCACCACCTCTATGAACAGGGAGCTGGGGATTCTCCTGAAACAGGAAATGAGTTCCAGCGCTAGGCAGAATTAAAAGACAACAATGCTTGCCACACAAAGTACCATGCTGAACCAACAAATGCAGGCGTACAAACTGACAAACTGTAGCCCAGAGCCCAGGGAAAATGATGGCCTGTGATAGGATCTTCCCTCTGGGGTTGATCATCTGCTTAGAGAAGAGATGGTGAAGATGCTTGTGAAACTGTCTCAAGGAAGAATAAGGAATGACAGAAAAGAAAAAAAAAAGTAGGAAGGAATGAAGGAAATTTGAATGCCAAGAAATACAGAGAAGGAAATGTGACCAAGGATAGAATGTAAAGAGACCTGAGATGTAGGAAGAAAGATGTTGGAGGAAGGCATGTGAGGGCAAATGACCAAACAGAATGAACTACACACACACACACACACAAGTTGTAGATCCTTGCTCTCTGTAGTCATAATATTATTAGGTTAATTAATGAAGATTCTAAGATCAGAGAATTAGTACTCCTCAGGACGTATTACGTAGGCACTCAGTCATGCTTATTAATATGGGGCAGGCTCATTGAATGTGGCAGCAGCTTTCCAGATTGCCATTTTCTCCTGCAGCAGACCTGGGTCTATGCCCCAGCAACCATGCCTAAGGGACCTGCAGTTGGCATTAATCTTGGCACCACCTATTCTTGTGTGGGTGTCTTCCAGCATGGGAAGGTGGAAATAATTGCCAATGATCAGGGGAACCGAACTACCCCAAGCTATGTCGCCTTTACTGATACCGAACGATTGATCGGTGATGCTGCAAAGAACCAAGTGGCAATGAATCTCACCAACACGGTTTTTGATGTCAAACCCTCACTGGACGAAGACCTGACGATGCTGTTGTCTAGTCTGATATGAAGCATTGGCCCTTCATGGTGGTGAATGATGCAAGCAGGCCTAAGGTTCGAGTAGAATACAAGGGAGAGACAAAAAGTTTCTATCCAGAGGAGGTGTCATCCATGGTTTTGACAAAGATGAAGGAAATAGCAGAAGCCTATCTTGGGAAGACCGTTACCAATGCTGTTGTCACAGTACCCGCTTACTTTAATGATTCTCAACGTCAGGCTACCAAAGGTGCTGGAACTATTGCTGGGCTCAATGTACTTAGAATCATCAATGAGCCAACTGCTGCTGCTACTGCCTATGGCTTAGACAAAAAGGTCGGAGCAGAAAGAAACGTGCTGATCTTTGGTTTATGTGGTGACACTTTTGATGTGTCAATTCTCACTATTGAGGATGGAATCTTTGAGGTCCAATCTACAGATACCCACTTAGGTGGGGAAGACTTTGACAACGAAATGGTCAACCATTTCATTGCAGAGTTCAAGCACAAGCACAAGCAGGACATCAGTGAGAACAAGAGGGCTGTCCGTCGCCTTCATACTGCTTGTGAGCATGCTAGGTGCACTCTCTCTTCCAGCACCCAGGTCAGTACTGAGATTGATTACCTCTATGAAGGAATTGACTTCTATACCTCAATTACCCATGCCCGATTTGAAGAACTGAATGCTGAACTGTTCCGTGACACACTGGACCCTGTCGAGAAAGCCCTTCAGGATGCCAAGCTAGACAAGTCTCAGATCCATGATATTGTCCTGGTGGGTGGTTCAACCCACATCCCCAAGATTCTGAAACTTCTACAGGACTTCTTCAATGGGAAAGAACTGAATGAGAGCATCAACCCTGATGAGGCTGTTGCTTATGGTGCAGCTGTCCAGGCAGCCATTCTATCTGGAGACAAATCTGAAAATGTTCAAGACTTGCTGCTGTTGGATGTCACTCCTCTTTCCCTTGGAATTGAAACTGCTGGTGGAGTCATGACTGTCCTCATCAAGCACAACACCACCATTCCCACCAAGCAGACGCAGATGCAGACCTTCACAACCTACTCTGACAACCAGCTCAGTGTACTCATTCAGGTTTATGAAGGTGAGCGCGCCATGACCAAGGATAACAACTTGCTTGGCAAGTTTGAACTCACAGGCAAACCTCTTTCCCCCCATGGTGTTCCTCAGATTGAAGTCACTTTTGATAATGATGCCAATGGCATCCTCAATGTCTCTCCTGTGGGTAAGAGCACAGGAAAAGAGAACAAGATTACCATCACTAATGACAAGGGCCATTTGAGCCCTTGAGGGAGACATTGAACGCATGGTTCAGGAAACAGAGAAGTACAAAACTGAAGATGAGAAGCAGCGGGGTAAGGTGTCTTCGAAGAATTCTCTTGAATCCTATGCTTTCAACGTGAAAGCTACTGTTGAGGATGAGAAACTTCAAGGATAAGAACCGGACTGCAGAGAAGGAAGAATCTGAACATCAGCAGAAGGAGCTGGAAAAAGTCTGCAACCCCATCATTACCAAGTTGTACCAGAGTGCAGGAGGCATGCTAGGAGGAATGCCTGGGGGCTTCCCTGGTGGTGGAGCTCCTCCATCTGGTGGCGCCTCCTCTGGGTCCACCATTGAAGAGGTTGATTAAGTCAGCCTAGCATAGGTTTAGCATTGTTCCACAAAACACTGAAGGACCCAAATTTGTAGCAAATTCCATGGCAGTTTTAAAGTTGAGCTGCTAGAGCAAACTGGGCATTCTTGATACTTGAACATGGAATGAGCGCACAGGGAAGGGAAATAACATTGCACTTTACAAGCACTGTATTATAAGTGGAAAATACAATGTCTTAAATAAAACTGTATTTAAAATTGGCACCATAAAAAAGGGGGCAATTCATAAATATTAGTTATGTAAACATGCTACCTGTTAAATAATAACAAACTCTATTAGTTATTTGTTTTTTTATTTTTTTTATTTTTATTTTTTGGCTGCATTGGGCCTTTGTCGCTGCATGTGAGCTCTCTCTAGTTGTGGAGAGCAGGGGCCACTCCTCGCTGCGGTGCGCGGGCCTCTCACTGCAGCGGCCTCCCTCCTTGCGGAGCATGGGCTCCAGGTGCCCAGGCTTCAGTAGTTGTGGCACGCGGGCCCAGCAGCTGTGGCTTGCGGGCTCCAGAGCGCAGGCTCAGCGGTTGTGGAGCACGGGCCCAGCTACTCCACGGCACGTGGGATCCTCCCGGATCAGGGCTCGAACCCGTGTCCCCTGCACTGGCAGGCGGATTCCCAACCACTGCACCACCAAAGAAGCCCTAGTTATTTGTTATTAAAGGATCAGGATAACCTCCTTTACCTAAAGTCAACTATTTAAAGATATGAATCACCTCTACAGAAATACCTTCAGGGAACAACTAGATTAGTGTCTGATTGAAAAACTAGCCAAGTGGACACATAAAACTCACCATCACCGACATGCGGTGAATAAAAAAATAAAAAAGCCTTAACAGAGCTGAAATAACAAGTCAGCAAGTTTGAACACTGAGGCCTCTGCAGAGTGGCAAGGGTGACTCTAGGAGCAAAGGAGTGTTTTCTAGATACACAATGTAATTTTAAGAAAGGCAGATCTACCTTGGGATTGGTTTTAAAAAGAGAGTTGCATTTGAGAATTTCATATACTATATCTCTGGTGAGGTATTAACAAGAACAACAGAAGCAGACAGCACTGACTAGCTTCTCATTACGCTGTGCCCTGTGCTAAGCATAACCTCATTTAGTCTCACAACCCCTGTGGGTTAAGATCACTAGTGCTTCCTTTTACCACTGAGGAAACCAAAGCATAGAGGGGCCAACTCTTGTCTAGTAAACTAACATGTGTTGAATACCTGTGACGTGGTAGACACATCGCTGGGGCTTTGCATTACTCTGTGTTTAGTAACCAGAAAGGAATGGATTCAAATACAGGTTTTTCCACTCAAAGCCCATACTTGTTCCACCGCTTGGTAGAATATCAACAATCACTTTTCACTCAGCAGGCTCCTAACAGACAAGAGGAAGAATTAATACCAAGTGATGATGGGAGGGCAAGGGTATTGCTTATTTGTAACTGGCCAGACAAGAGAGAGGGCAGGTCACTGTGTCAGCTTTCAGGTTACCAAAAATAAACAGAGAATTAAGAAGTGAGCAGTGTGGCTGGCCCCTGAGTAGGGATTTGTATAATGAGCATAATGTGTGTCTGTGTGTGCGCCAGCATGCGAGCGTGCATATACACACAGTATCGCTTAAGTGAACAATAGGCATCCTCTCACACTACTGCTTTACTAGATAGAATTTAAGTACAGTACAGTATAGTGGTCCCACTTACCTGCAGGGGATACATTCCAAGACCCCCAGTGGATGCCTGAAACAGCAGATAGCACCCAACCATATTTTACTGTGTATTTTCCTATACATACCTATGATCAAGTTTATTTATAAATTAGGCACAGTAAGAGATTAACAACAATAACTAATAATAAAATAGAAAAATACATAATATACTGTAATAAAAGTTGCGTGAATGTGGTCTCTCTCTCAAAATATTTGAGTGTACAAATTTAAGGCTATTTCCATCTTAACTAAGTACTCATCATGCACTGTGGCTATAACTTTTGCATTTTGAGGTGTGACAGCAAAACTGGCATGAATTTCTCTTCCCTTCTTCACAATTTCATGGATAGAAGATTCTTTTTTATTTTAATTTTATTTATTTATTTTTGGCCGTGTCAGGTCTTAGTTGTGGCATGTGGGACCTTTGTTGAGGCATGCGGGATCCTTCTTTGAGACGCTCAGGCTTCTCTCTAGTTCTGGCATGCAGGTTTTCTCTTCTCTAGTTGTGGCATGCAGGATCCAGGGCGCGTGAGCTCTGTAGTTTATGGCACACGGGCTCTAGTTGAGGCACACGAGCTCAGTAGTTGTGGCACGCAGGCTTAGTTGCTCCACGGCATGTGGGATCTTAGTCCCCTGACCAGGGATCGAATCTGCGTCCCCTGCATATTAAAGCAGATTCTTTACCACTGGACCACCAGGGAAGTCCCAAGAAAATTCATTCTTACAGCAGATCTTAGCAACCTCCGCAAACAATTTATTCTTCTTTCCTTATTAAGGTTAGAACTTGCACCTTTTCACTTAGAGGAAGCACTTTACTATGGCTTCTCCTCGGCTTATTTGAATTGCCAGCATCACTACTCTTGAGGCCATTATTTTGTAAAATAATGATGACTTGAACACAAGTACTTGGATACCAAAAATAAGTGGAGAACTAAGGAGTATGCAGTGTATCCCCTGAGGAGGATTTGTGTGACAGTCCATCCGATAACCAAGATGGCTACTAAGTGACCAACAGGCAGGATATACTGGATAAAGGGGTGATTCTTGTCTGGGTGGGATGGATAAGGACAGTGCGAGATATCATCACACTACTAAGAACAGCACACAATTTAAAACTTACGAATCATTTATTTCTGGTACTTTCCATTCAATATTTTCAGACCTTGGTTGACCAAACCTGGTAACTGAAACTGCAGAAAGAGAAACCACAAATAAGAGGGGACTACAATAGCTAATACATGACAGAGGAGTGATAATAACAATAATAATAGAGGAATAATTTTTAACTGTAATGTCAAAACACATAGGTTTTCCATATTCTTTCATGGAATGTACCACATGTATTGTTACTAATAATAAAGTGCTAAAACTTAATTGAATAATTTAGTTTTCTTCTTAAATCAGAGGAGATACAAAGTTATACCTATAATATGGCTCTCTCTGGGTTTGGTCAGAGTTTAGTCAGAAAAACAGAGCCCCTGCAATTATTCTAGGAATAAAGGATTCAATATAGAAATTAAGGTTTATACAAATGTGGCACGAACTGGACAGTTGTAGGCACTGGAACAAAGAAACAATCACTAGTGATTTCAAAGCCCTGGAATGGCTGGGAAAGTTGGGCTTGTGGTCAGTCCAAGAATATGTCGCGTCTGGCCACCTGGCCTGCAAAGCGGGAGCTGGTGGGAAAGTCTCTGATGCTGCTTCATCTGGTGGCTTCCCAGGATAATGGTTTTCTCTTTCCTTTCTCCCTTTGCCTCCCAAACCTTCCACAAGTACATTTCTTCAGCAAGCTAGCCTGAAACCAGACAGGAAAGGGGATCTGGGAAACAAGTCCTCAGTGTCGGAAGGGAGTAGTGGTGATGCTGAGTCAACACCCCACTGGGGTTATGATATCTACTTTCTTAAGAGGAAGAGAAAGTGTGAGGTTAAAGCTAAGACACCAAGAATTGCATACAAGGGGGTATCACCTGTATGAATGTGTCCTTAACAATAAAGGAAAAATAAAAAGTTTGAGACATCTGTGATGAGATGTGTGCCTGAGTGGCCTCTGACTACTGAAGGCTGCTGTAGAGCCAATTGAAATATAGCTGGATCATCTCTTTCTATAGAGTGAGGTCACTTTTTTAGTTTTAATTTTTTCATGCTGGACACCACAGAGGGAGAAAAGGAAGGTGATCAAATCAATCTATACGTCTTCTGACGTCATCAACCTCAGGAGAAAAATAAGAATGAGCCATCATATCATCACCTGTAGAAGACTCTATCCCAAGAGCCTCACCTGCATAAATTCCCCTTGTGACACTGATGCTGAATAGGCAACGTTGCTTTTCTACCACTGCTCTGATGGGACACTGAAAACCTGGGCAATTTAGCTCACTTATAAAACTAGCACCATAAAGAAAATCGTTTAAAAGTAGCACTAAAAATTCAGGGTATAGTCCCTTACACAGATGAAAACTTACGACCTTTTATTTATTTTTATCTTTTTTACATCTTTATTGGAGTATAATTGCTTTACAATGGTGTGTTAGTTTCTGCTTTATAACAAAGTGAATCAGTTATACATATACATATGTTCCCATATCTCTTCCCTCTTGCGTCTCCCTCCCTCCCACCCTCCCTATCCCACCCCTCTAGGTGGTCATAAAGCACTGAGCTGATCTCCCTGTGCTATGTGGCTGCTTCCCACTAGCTACCTATTTTACGTTTGGTAGTGTATATATGTCCATGCCACTCTCTCACTTTGTCACAGCTTACCCTTACCCTTCCCCATATCCTCAAGTCCATTCTCTAGTAGGTGTGTGTCTTTATTCCTGTCTTACCCCTAGGTTCTTCATGACATTTTTTTTTCTTAAATCCCATATATATGTGTTAGCATATGGTATTTGTCTTTCTCTTTCTGACTTACTTCACTCTGTGTGACAGACTCTAGGTCCATCCACCTCATTACAAATAGCTCAATTTCATTTCTTTTTATGGCTGAGTAATATTCCATTGTATATATGTGCCACATCTTCTTTGTCCATTCATCCGATGATGGACACTTAGGTTGTTTCCATGTCCTGGCTATTGTAAATAGAGCTGCAATGAACATTTTGGTACATGACTCTTTTTGAATTATGGTTTTCTCAGGGTATATGCCCAGTAGTGGGATTGCTGGGTCGTATGGTAGTTCTATTTGTAGTTTTTTAAGGAACCTTCATACTGTTCTCCATAGTGGCTGTACCAATTCACATTCCCACCAGCAGTGCAAGAGTGTTCCCTTTTCTCCACACCCTCTCCAGCATTTATTGTTTAGAGATTTTTTGATGATGGCCATTCTGACTGGTGTGAGATGATATCTCATTGTAGTTTTGATTTGCATTTCTCTAATGATTAATGATGTTGAGCATTCTTTCATGTGTTTGTTGGCAGACTGTATATCTTCTTTGGAGAAATGTCTATTTAGGTCTTCTGCCCATTTTTGGATTGGGTTGTTTGTTATTTTGTTATTGAGCTGCATGAGCTGCTTATAAATTTTGGAGATTAATTCTTTGTCAGTTGCTTCATTTGCAAATATTTTCTCCCATTCTGAGGGTTGTCTTTTGGTCTTGTTTATGGTTTCCTTTGCTGTGCAAAAGCTTTGAAGTTTCATTAGATCCCATTTGTTTATTTTTGTTTTTATTTCCATTCCTCTATGAGGTGGGTCAAAAAGGATCTTGCTGTGATTTATGTCATAGAGTGTTCTGCCTATGTTTTCCTCTAAGAGTTTGAGAGTGTCTGGCCTTACATTTAGGTCTTTAATCCATTTTGAGCTTATTTTTGTGTATGTTGTTAGGGAGTGATCTAATCTCACACTTTTACATGTACCTGTCCAGTTTTCCCAGCACCACTTATTGAAAAGGCTGGCCTTTCTCCACTGTACATTCCTGCCTCCTTTATCAAAGATAAGGTGACCATATATGCATGGGTTTATCTCTGGGCTTTCTATCTTGTTCCATTTATCTATCTTTCTGTTTTTGTGCCAGTACCATACTGTCTTGATAACTGAAGCTTTGTAGTATAGTCTAAAGTCAGGGAGCCTGATTCCTCCAGCTCCGTTTTTCGTTCTCAAGATTGCTTTGGCTATTCGGGGTCTTTTGTGTTTCCATACAAATTGTAAAATTTTTTGTTCTAGTTCTGTGAAAAATGCCAGTGGTAGTTTGATAGGGATTGCATTGAATCTGTAGATTGCTTTGGGTAGTAGAGTCATTTTCAGAATGTTGATTCTTCCAATCCAAGAACATGGTATATCTCTCCATCTATTTGTATCATCCAATTTTTTTCATCAGTGTCTTATAATTTTCTGCATACAGGTCTTTTGTCTCCTTAGGTAGACACCATATTAACAAATTGAAGGAGAAAAACCATATGATCATCTCAATAGATGCAGAGAAAGCTTTCGACAAAATTCAACACCCATTTATGATAAAAACCCTGCAGAAAGGAGGCATAGAGGGAACTTTCCTCAACATAATAAAGGCTATATATGACAAACCCACAGCCAATATTGTGCTCAAATGGTGAAAAACTGAAAGCATTTCCGCTAAGATCAGGAACAAGACAAGGTTGCCCACTCTCACCACTCTTGTTCAACATAGTTTTGGAAGTTTTAGCCACAGCAATCAGAGAAGAAAAGGAAATAAAAGGAATCCAAATCGGAAGAGAAGAAGTAAAGCTGTCACTGTTTGCAGATGACATGACACTATACATAGAGAATCCTAAAGATGCTACCAGAAAACTACGAGAGCTAATCAATGAATTTGGTAAAGTAGCAGGATACAAAATTAATGGACAGAAATCTTGGCATTCCTATACACTAATGATGAAAAATCTGAAAGTGAAATCAAGAAAACACTCCCATTTACCATTGCAACCACCTTTTAAAATAAGGCAGTATTTACTTTTTAAGTGAGGCGGCATATGCATTATTATTATTTAATATTTAATGAAGGCCACCAGCGTGCTAGGTGTTATACATCACTCTGCACAAAAAGTTGGGTGTGTATATATAGGAGCCTGGCATCCTATAATTAAAGTCATGCAGCATACAGGAGAATGGACCATACTCCAGAAAGGTCAGATGAACAACTCTAATCATAACTGGTTTATATACTTCATTTCCACTAACTGAGGTTTCATCCTTCTTGATACCTAAACATTTATATTATACTTCACTGCTTATGTGGGACTTATTGAAAATTCTGACTGCCTGGGAAAGAGTTAAGCTTTCTCTGTCCAGTTGTACATTGCCCTTAAACCAAACTTTCTTTAATATGTGAAATAATCTATCTCTATTTTATGAGTTGTTGATGTAGCACAATCTGTTTTAAAGAGGGACAGTAGCTGCATTAGACACAATACTTGTCAAGGAGAGAAAATATTTTAAGTTGAAAAAAATCTAAAACTAAAAGAAACTAATGAACTATGTGTCAAAAACTGTGTCAGACACTTTCTCAGATGATTTGCCTAACAACGATAGTTTTTCCATCTTAGAAACACTATATCAAAGATTATGATCAGTTTTAAGTACTGAAAATCAGGATTGCAAACAGAAATAGTATTGGGGGATATGGGTTTTAAAATAATGCACAAATACACCCAAAAAGCTCTTTGTAAATGAAAAAGAGTTCCTTCAAACAGCCATTTCTGTGCCATTCCATGGGAAATTTTGTTTTGTAGGAGAAAACAGTAACAAAATCTCAGTTCATTAGTTCTGAGCCCTAGCTTCTACAAGTTCTTAGAAAATAAGCTAATCTTCAATAAGGATGGTTGAATTTGTATAATTTAAGGTACAGATGAGAAAAACATTCTCAAGTTCAGGTGCTTGTACATTTTTTATAGTACAACAGTTTCCCGTGTACTAATTGATTCAGAAGACATTTCTATTACTTCCACAGCTGGGGCTGGATATAATCAAGAAGAAATACTGTGTTACCCAGAAATAAACAAAAGTTAATGGAACTTTCGCTGAGCCACAAAGAGAGTATTTTCAGCGTTTGGCTATGAGTTCAATTTCACACTTGAGAACTTTCTAGTCTGTCCTCTTTTCCCCTGGTGAGTACCACTAACACTTCAAAGAGGGATGGAAAAAACTGAGCCAATCTGACAGGAGCAATGTCTCTCAGGAAAGAAATACAGCTGCCAAAGAAGGCAAATGAGAACTTTATACAAGCATAAAGCCAGCAGGGCATCTGGAGACATCACATTTCATTGCTCTTTTCTGTTTACTATAAGATATAAAAACAATCATTTGCCACTGGGGAGATGTTTCATGAATTGAGTGTTATAATTCTATAAGTGGATACTATGTTTTTAGGGGAATAAATAAACTTTTCAGGAAGATTTTTTTTTTCATACTCTGATCATAGAGCAGGTTCTAGTAATCCTTCAATAGGCAAATGTTTATTGTTTAAGTACCTCCTATTGGTCTTTTCTGACCTGAACAAAGAACTTTACAAGCTATCTTCCCTCTGCCAGACAAATTCCATTTAAAAATTAAAGATAGTAAACTATTTTAAAAGTAACAATTCACTTGGTTTATGTTTTCTTCTCTATCTCTCCCTCTCTCTCATTCTTGCTCACTCACTCTCTCTTTATCTCTCTTGCAAAACAGGTATTTTTTTTCCCTATCCTTTCATAACTTCCCCATATGAGTTCTTTATTTTGATTTGTCTTTCAACTGTCTGGAATACAAGACACAGCCATTTTTAAGAAGCATGCTTGAGTTGCACATTTCATAAAATTTTGTATATTTAAGTATCATTTTATTGCTTTGACTCATGAACTTTATGTTCATGAATTTGTCTGGGTAGAGAAATTATTGAATCACACTTTTTTCTCCTTCCAAATAATGTACAAAATCCTCCATTTATACTAACATCTACTATTCAAAGTCGATTGTAACATTTTCCCCTTTATAGGTGACACATTTCTTTTTCTTACAGATGCTTATAAGCTCCTTTCTTCAGTAAAATATTTAACTAAAAATGGTTACCAGATTATATCTTAAACTAACTGTTTCCTTTATAAAGAAAAATGGAACGGAAAACACTATGACTTTTAAGACAGATAAAATGGACCTAATATTGATATGCAACACAAACTACGCTAAATGGCTTTATTTTCAGCTCATTCCAACTCACAGTTTGAATAGGCTGTGAGAGAAGACCTCAAACTGAATTAACAGTAATGGTGGGGCTTCCCTGGTGGTGCAGTGGTTGAGAATCTGCCTGCCAATGCAGGGGACACAGGTTCGAGTCCTGGTCTGGGAAGATCCCACATGCCGCGGAGCAACTAGGTCCGTGAGCCACAACTACTGAGCCTGCGCGTCTGGAGCCTGTGCTCTGCAACAAGAGAGGCTGCAATAGTGAGAGGCCTGCACACCGCAATGAAGAGTGGCCCCCGCTTGCTGCAACTAGAGAAAGCCCTCGCATAGAAACAAAGACCCAACACAGCCAAAAATAAATAAATTAAAAAAAAAAAAAACAGTAATGGTGCACAGCTCTTGTTTTTTGAAGACAAGACAGTGATAGAAAACACTGTACCTGTGGTGTCTGTCTCTACTGCCAAACAGGAATGACAGCCAGGACTGAAGTAGAAACAGCATCACCAGTGGCATTTTCATTGGCTTGGCATCCTAACACTTAAGCACATGCTGAAAATAAAGCTTATAAGAGGCAAAGAAAAGATATGAAACAACATCCTGCAGCCAACTTTGAATTACAGAAGATTACTATCAACTGAAATAAAAAATGTACTGACTTACCAAAGAAAAGACCTGGGAGCTTAAAATTTTCACCTGGCTTCTTGCTAATCTGCCTTGCTGGAGCCAAATCATAACATCAAGCCCAAAGAACACAGGGACAAAGTTCCCAGACTAAGAGTACTCATGGTCCCAGCTTTCACCCTACTCTCCTTGGGCATCCAAAATCCTACCAGAGAAGAAAGAAATTCAACATTCAAATTTTCAACTTCAGCTTTAAGGGAAAAACTTTTAAAAGAGCAGATAAAGATGCAGCAGAGTCAAAGTTCCCACTCAGATTCTTTTGGCAGAAGTAGGAAACTCATGTAGGACTGAATATGTTAAAAATAACTAAGAGAAAAAAAAATCAGTATGCTATCTATAAAAAAATTCTGCAAACACAAGGTAAAGAGAGAATATGGCACTCAACAGACAGTCAAAACATACACTTGGAGAAAAAATTTCTCCAAGGCATTGAAGAACATTTTAAATTCAATGCTTTAGAAAGTGCAAAGAGTGGAATCAACATTGTGAAAAACCAAACATGGAGGGAAAATATGATAAAAATTATACTAATGGTAAAAAATGGACAAAAATAAGAGCAAGTAGTGAGAAGATGCCATTTATGAGGATACTACTACTCAACTCTGAAGTATAACTGGAAAGAAAACAGAAAAAGGGAAAATATTAAAAAAATGTAATGAAACAAATTTTATGAAATTAAGGAAGGCAAGAATCTTTAGATATAAAAGGTATTATGGTTATGGACTGAATGTTTGTGTCCCCCCAGCATTTATGTTGCAATCCTCTGTTGGAATCTTAACCCCCAATACAACGGTGTTAGGAGGAGGTAATTAGGTTATGAGGGATTAGAGCTCTTATAAAAGAGACCTTGGGGGCTCTCTAGCCCTCTTTCCAGCATATGAAAAGAAAGTTAGAGGACCTGGTTCCTATGAACCAGGAAATGCGCCTTCATTAGACACCGAATCTGCCAACTTTGATCTTGGACTTTCCAACCTCCAGAACTGTGAGAAATGTTTGTTGTTTAAGCCTCCCAGTCTATTGTATTGTTGTTATAGCAGCCTGAACTAGGACAAAGGGCAAACTCCATCCAAAGATAATTTATCGAAGTCCCCATGCAGAGACCACAGGGAATATGTACTGATCTCACAAAGCTGGGTCTATTAAATAGGTGAGCAAGGGCAGGTACCACCTCGACAAAGTCGCAGTAGAAAATCATATGCAGAAGATTAGAAAAAGGTACTTATAATGTTTTGGGGCCAGGGTTAGTCATAAGATTATTTTAGGGTAGAAGATAGTAAGCATAGTCTGGGCAGGAAATGGTTAAAATTTGTAAACTAGGTAAGTTCACTAAACTTCCTTCACAATGCTATCTTGTGTCAGAAAGTATTCTTTGGGGTCTGTGATTTGAAGTTGGAGCTCTCCATCTGTTTCAATGGAAATTAAGTTTCATTCTTATTTTGTTAATTTGGTACATTTCAGAAAGTAAAATTGTGCAGACCTTTTCCAAAGGTCTTGTTGACTACTTTAACTATAGAAGCATATGCTTGACAGTCCTCTTATTCACCACCTAACACCAGGAAAACCTGCCTTAAATCATCAAATCTCAAAATTGCTTCCTCTCATTCCCTGTGCAGAGACATAGAAACAACCAGAGGGGAAGAGGACATCATGTCTTAGTGAGTATCACAGGAGTTATAGCAGGGCTTTCAGTAGACCATGAAGCCCTTGAAAAATATGTGATCACATATGCACGCTCCACAATCTTAAGAAAATTTGTTACTTTTTATACCAAGAAGCAGATGTAGATGTACTTCTTTTAGTTTATTATATATAATTATATATACATGTGTATACGTTTGTATATAGACACTTATTGTTTTTAAAACATGTATCTTCTGGGTCTGTGCCATATTTTTCCCTCTTAGGAGTCTAAGAAGTTCTTAAACAATGGTCTGAGTAGCAAAGTCCCTAACAGAGCTCACTAGTAAGGTCCAGGTATAAGTCTTTGAGACTCTTTCAAATAGTAGGTTCTTTATACTTTGTTCAATACAAAGGGGTTTATTTCCTATTTCGGGATACTTCCCATAGCTACATGATCTAATTAGCCTACTAATGTGATTGCACATTGCTGCCACATGGTGCTGCTGTTGGAGCTGATTCTTGCACAGCAAGGTGGACTCTATTCATTCTGCATCAGTCTTCTTGCTAACTGACTCAAGTTCTTGCAAGGGTCATAATGGTGTGCTTGGACTCCAAGGGTTATCAGTTGTCTCATGTGACATTCACTTGCTCAGTACTTTTTTTCCCTGAATACCACACCATGCCAAAGTGGCTGTCTTGAAGACTGTACTGTAATAAGTCCTCCTCATTAATCTCAAGATCATTTTGTTTCAGTGGCTGCATTGCCTTTCCTGTCACTGGGCCTTTGTTGGGGCCACTTTAGTTTATCTGGACAGGTACTCCTACAGGTTCCTTTCCCTCTAGAAACTATATTCGTAGGGTATTTATGGAAATTGATCTATCTTCTGTCAACAAGATATAAATGTCGCATATGGGTCTCAGGAAGTGGCAATCTTGATAAAGCCATAAAACTTTCCACCAAATTCTCCCCTATATGTGTATAATCAAAGGACACTGCTCATATGATGCCTGGTTATTAGTATGTTCAGGAAAGAGCAAGGAGGTCAATGTGGCTGGGCAGGAGTGATTGGCACTGGCTGAGCATGGAGTGGGCGTCCACGATGACCAATAAGGTCTCGGAGATTTAGGTGAAAGGCTTCTGCTGGCCCATATGGCAACTCTATGAGACTTAGAAAAAGGTACACATCAGTCAACGCCAGAACACATGGTTTGATGAGTGGATTTCAGCTTCTATTAGGTGCGTCAGTCTGGGGCGCTCATATGCGGTGTAGAGCCTATCAACCACATGGAGCACCCCAGGACTTGAAAATCATTATAAGGACATTGGTTTTTACTCTGAGTTAGATGGGAAGCCATTGGAAGCTGTTGAGTAAATCAGTGGCATGACCTGACTTATTTTTTTCAAGAATCCTTTGGGCTGATTTGTGGAGAATAAGGGATAATGGCAGAAGCCAGAAAGCCAGTTAGCGAGCTAGTGCACAATTTGGATGAAAAATGATGGTGACTTAGATTAGGGTGTTAGCAGAACTCAAACTACATGTTTGAGTTCTGGCAATATTTTCATGGTAGGTCTTGTAAGATTATGATAAAAAGAAGAGGCTCAATGATGGCTACAAGAATGTAGAGTAAAAAGCTTACAGACTTTACAAAATCAGTCATTTTCTCAAATAGGTAAATTTGAGAAAATAGTTTAATTCCATTATATTTTAGACTCTTTATTTGTTAGATAAGGAGAATAACATTTCCCTAATTACTACACTGGAAGAGTGTGAGATCACATGAAATATTGCATGTCAAAACAGAGACGGGAAACTACACGATAATATTCATTATTATTTGAAAGCTAACTACAAGGGATGTTTAAGGGCACCTTGAAGTGGCAATCTTGCCACACTCCCACACTGCCATCATCTTCCCTGTTGTTTGTCAGAGGCCTATAAGCACACAATTACCGATTTATTTATTTGGGTCTTGATTTTGTTTTTGAGCATTCAACAGTCCCTGCTACACACAAATACTGCATTGGAGAACAACTCCTTGAGTGATTGTTAGCCAACACCTCAGTGGGGATTAACTGCTAACAGTATATGAATTTGGCATGGTGGGCACCAGGTTTCAGTGAAAGACACCAGCATGGGCTGATTAGAAAAGAGAAGACTCTCAAGTCTAAATTTCGTCTGCTTCACAATTTTTCCCATAAGCTACCATATTTCTATGTCCTATGTTCCATAGGCAGAATTTTTGAATTTCATTTATTTTTTTGTACACCAGGTTTTTATTAGTTATCTATTTTATATGTATTAGTGTATACATGTCAATCCCAGTCTCCCAATTCAACCCACCACCCCACACATCCCTGCCACATAGGCAGAATTTTTGATAGGAAGAAAGTTATAATTTTACATTCTATAGTTTTTGGACAAAGGTCACAAACAAAGAATGTCAATAATATCCAGGGAAGGCTCAGTCCCGTTGACTAGATTTAGGAGCAATTTATTTTATATGAGTTAAAGAAAAACAAGAAGAGAAATCTATTACTTCTACTGGGAAATGTCCCCCAAAAGTATCTAAATTCAACAACCTGTAGGGTCCTTGGCCTAAAATTAACATATATGAGGAAAAACAATTCATATTCATTGAATTTCAGATTTCTTTTTTCCTCAATAAATACCTTTCCCAAACTTTTTCTTACATTTAGAATGTTGATGTGATGATTTCAATAATCTCTATTTGAGAATCAGAATCATATATGGAAAGTGACCTCGTTTATAAAGATTAGACATGGGTCCAATATGTGGTATTCATGTCTACTTACTAATAATACCCAGTATTTATTTAGTGCTAGTCATGTACCTAGAAATATATGATGGTGTTTGACTATGCAACTGAAACTAATTACACTAAGCAGCTCTGGGGCATTGCCATTCCCGTTTTACAGATGAGGAGACTGAGAGGACTACCAGTTGATCTCTCAGTGGAGACAAGTTAACAGGTGCAGAAAAACTTGCCTTGTAAGAGGGTTGGTAGCAGAGCAAGGCTGAGGATCAGGTAAAACATGAAAAGTCAGTAAATGGTAGAACTGAGATTGGAACCTAAATCATTTTTACCCTACTTACTACCAACCACTTTGTAATACTGTCTTCAGTGTAACTTCTTTTGATGAGAAATTCTTATAATGTGCTCACCATAATTTAATAACTTTTAAAGATGACTTTACGTATGATCTTGAAAAATATTCAGAAGAAAGTCAATTTTAACTCCTTTTCCTATAATATACTCTGCATTTTTAGTATCAGCATTAAAAGGAAACCCACTGAACATAAAATTTCTCATTATTTGTAATACCAATAGCAGTTTTAGTTAATAAAATTTTAAAAAGACAATGTACTGTAGCTACTTATTTGTTCAGCAAATATTTATTAAGCACCTACTGTATGACAGACACTGTTCTAGATGTTGGGGATACTCATAACCAAACAGCCAAAATCCTGCCTTATGAAGCATCCCTGCTAACTGTGAGAAGCTAAACCATACAAAGACAACATTAAATTCTTGGTAGTATTAGGGAAGGTAAATAGATCTGAAAGCCAAAACAATGTGTAATTGCAGTTAATTAGACTCTAGAGCCTCAATTATGAGCCATCTTTGGCTTCAAAAATTGCTTTAAAAGAAGTGACTGCTCAACTTCTCCTAGTGGCAAGTTGAGGGCCAAGCATGAGAACTGGGAGAAAATGATGTCAAATGGCTTCAAACAAATATCCAGTTTAAGTTGACTGAAAGACCTGAGGAGTTTCCTGGGAAATGTAAAGAATGTCTCAGAAGTTTCTGGAGTGACATCATGGCTGTGCTATGATGCCCATGTGAAGCCATGTGCTGTGTTGATCTGCACAAATATTCATGGGTCTTCTGGATTCCTTTCTCCCTTGAGTCTGTGCCTCAATAACAGCCCCATTCACTACCCTCAATTGTCTCTGATTTCTCTAAGAGAAAAAAAAATACCAAGAAAATAAAAATTGTCCTTCATAGAGGGGAATCCAGGTCACCAAATATAATTAGTGATACTACAAAGTGAACATCGTCCAAATATTTACTATATAACCATAGAATAAATTTCCACATCTCCAAAATGTGGAAGATTTAAAATGCTTAACTAGCTTTTAGGGTTATTGTGAAAATTCATTATTGGAGAGCCTTGAGGAAAAGTGTTTATAAAGCACTTGAAAAGGATAATTGCAATGAAAAGCACATTTAGCAGTCATGCAGAATGTGGTTTAGTCTCCTTTGGTTATAAAGCTCATCACTGTACATAAAAACCCAGATTTTGCATGAATGGATAAGCCAGCTAGAGGAACTCTTGATAGTCAGTTCTGCAAGATATTATATTCAGTAATTAATTTTATAATAACTGGTTCACACATATAAAGTACTCTATTTGCATAAAAAATTACTGCTTAAATGACAAATCAATTATTGCACACAAAGTCAATTATTATACACTTGTTTAAAACTGAATATCATAATTACAATTTGAGTAATTTGCTGTTTTTCCTACTGCAACACAGTAGAGTAATTAGTATTCTAGCTCTGTGAGATTAAGTATCTCCGTAAAGTCATTAAAATAAAAATCCCTAAATCCAGTGCATAGTAAATGCATGATAATTATAATATTTCAAAGAAGATTTTTTTTAAATAGAAATGATCATTGAGCCTCCTCTCCTTTCTAAACTTTATGATAGAGTCCACATGGCTACTGGTTATTACTCTTTTTTTCTTAAACAGAGGTGGGGGTAACAACTGAGAATGCAAAGCTGGAGAGTAAGCACCTTTTTGATCAAATCTACCTACCTAAAGTCTGTAATGCTTTGAAGAAGCAACAAAAAGGGGTTTACTGGTGAGCTTTCTAATTGGAACATGTAACTCCCAGTGAAATAAACATAAACACTTAGCTTATTTTAATCCCACAGAAATATATGCAAGTGAAAAACATTCAGATGGGAGCAGAATCATCATGGGTGGAGAAAGAGCCTACGAGGAGCTATTAATAAGCTTCATTCTGAAGAGGCCCACAGACCCACATGGCCATATGGATCAGGCAAGTTGCTGGCACTCACAAATATGTTTCTCTCTAATGCTTTTCCGTGAGCAAAGTACACACTGAATGTCACTTCTAGCTTCCAATTTCATCTAGAATCTGACCTTTTTCCACCTCCTCCACCTTGGTCCAAGCCACCATCATCTCTCACGTGAGTTAATGTAATAGCTTCTAATTCCCACCCTACTCCTTCTAGTAGTTCGGTAAAATAGCCAACATGGGCTTTTCAAACCATAACTCAGATGAAGTTATAAGCGGGTAAGTTGAGCAGATAACTTCACTCAAACCCCTCTAATGTCTTTGCCATGGGCAACAAGACCCACCTGACCCAGCCTGGTAGTGATAAGAGGTATGAAGAAAAATGAAGCAAGGTAAGATGTTGCATCCTGTCCAAGGTGCTATTTGAAAGGAGGCAGTGAGGGAAGCCCTTTCTGAGGAAGGGCATTTGAGTGGAGCCCTGAGTGCAATGTGAGAGCGAGCCAAGAGGTATCTGGGGAAGAGTCGCCAGATGAAAAATACAGGGCAGGCCAAGTGGAGAGTGAGGTTGGCATACTGGAGAAAAGGAGACCAGAGGCTCAGGAAGGGTAAGGGGTGAGTGCTACCCAATGATGTTGGAGAAATAGCCAGGGGCTGGTTTTGTAAGGTGGTTGGATACTTTCTCAGTGTGCTGGAAAGCCATTGGAGAGTTTTTGGTAGAAAGAAGAGTGGCTAGATCTCACTCTTATTTTACAAAAAAGGATCACCTGGCTGTTGTGTGGAAAACAGACTGAAAAGGGGTAAATGTAGAAGCTAGGAGAGCAGAGTCTTACAAGGGAGATTTATTCCCAGTGGTTGTGGGATATTACCTAGAGCTCCTTGGTAATATTTGGGAGCTGAGATAGAAGGCCCACACTCACCAATCATCCAGGTAAATATGGGAGCAGAACAACACAGGGCAACACCTCTCAGCCCCACCATCACAGTCATTCTGAAAGCTCGAAACAGATGCCCAGGGCTCAACACACCCAGGATTAGCCTTCCTAATCATGAAAAAGAAAGATAAAAATAAAAATAGTGCAGCAAGAAATACAGTATTTTTCAATCTTTCAACTGTAAAGAGAGTAAAAATAGGATCAGAAGAAATGACACACACAGGCCCATCCCTTTCTCTGGGAAATATGTGGCCAGATAGGCCCCATTTATGTTCACATAAACAAGACATTCATAGAGGAAGTCACCCTTAACCCCAAAGGAACAGTGAGATGAGTAACAGCATTGGTCACTGCAGAAATCTATTTTTTGTTTCACTGTCCTAATGTACATTTTTCTTCTTTTTCCCTACTATTCTATCTGTTAAATATAAGTAACCCAAGGTTTTTGTTTTACGATAAAAAATATGCCATGATACTCTGCATCAACCATAATAATTTCTTCCATTATAGTTAAACATCTGCTCATCTGAATCTATATCCTCTACCAATCTGTGGCGTAATCCCATTGACTGTGACCTAGAGAGGAAATGATGAGTTAATAAAATTCATAAGTCCCGTGGACTCACCACACTAAAGCTATCAAAAAGGGTGGTATTTATGCTTTTGCCCAAAACATAATTTGAAGTCTCTACCTATCTGAAATTCCATGAAGTACCCCCGCTCCAAGTGTTCCTGATTGTTTCTAGAAGGGCCTGTTGTTCTCATATGACTGGAATACTTAATTTGGTAATAGGCTCACTCGCTTCCAGAAGCACATTCCCTATGGATTGGAATAAGAGTATAGCACAGCAATTACCAGCTCAGGCTCTGAATTCAGACTGTGTGAATCGAAATTCTAACACTGCCATTTACTAGCTACATGACAGTGGGCAAGTTACTTTATTTCTGTACGCCTGTTTCCTGATTTGTAAAACAGGGATAATATTACCTTCCTACCTCCTAGTAATTACCACTCATAGTAATGTTATGGCCAGTAGGACAATGTCTGACATCTGATAAATGATTAATTAAACGTTAGCCATTATTATCACGTTTTGGGGAGAGGAGATGTTTTCAGCCCCACCACTGCCCACGCTGAGGGTGCCCGTCTGGTGAATGCCAATGTCTAGGCCAAGCACCCTGTATCCAGGTGTCCACAGCTGCCCTTCTGTAGCGCTGAGATCTGGACAGAGGCAGGAAGATTAACTTTCTCTTTTAAGCTCTTGGTTGGGCCTTATCTTCTTGGCTCCAATCAGAACTAACTGGGTCCACCATCTTGTCAAGTTTCTGGCCTGCGGTTTCTGTTAGTTTCTGGTCCTCTCTCCTCCACATATGAGGGTTCAAATCCAGACCTTGTGCCTAAACAGGAAGCAGACCTCACACGGTTGATCCCCTTCATTCTCCTACTGGTTCTTGCCAGTAAGAAGGCAAACTCCTCTCCCTTCCCTTAATTACTAAACAAATGCTCCCGTACTTAACGTTCGCACATGTGGAAGGAAAGTGGGAGAGGAGTATTTTCTACACCATCAATGCCTGGGTCTAGTTCAGCCAGCCAAACATGCTCTATTACGTATGTTGGAGCTTTACCTACTCAGTGGGGTCAGATTCAGATAGCCCAGGGTTACCTGTTTTAAAAGATATATTGTATCATATACCTTTTAAAACAGGTTAAAGTGGATTTTGAAATATAGAGGCCAAATGTGTACGGCTCAAATGCAATAAAAACCTTATTTCTTACTCATATAACAGTCCAAGGTGGATGTAACTATTGGGCGGTTCTCCTCCACTTAGCAATTCAGGGAGTGACCCAGATTCCTTTCTTTTTGAGGCTCTGGACATTGTTATCATCTGTATCTACTTCTCTAAAGATAAATGGAGCATAAAGGAGGCATGCTTGCTTCTAAAAGCCTTAGTGCAGAAGAGCCCACATCTCTTCCATTTGCGGTCCATTGTGAGTTAATCACATGGTCACACCTAGCTGCAAGGTCTGTCACAGGCATACCTTGGCCAACAAGTCACTTCCCAGCCCCACCTGTACACTACGGAATGGGAAAAAACAGCTTTTGGTGGGCAGTTAGCCATCTCTACAAATAAAGAAAACAATTTCACATGATCACGGTCATTTGATACTAATCAAAATACATAAACTTTTGAATACTTCTTACTCCAGAACAAAATTAAAGTATATCAGTGAATTATTATCAGGTGAAACAAAGTTTTTTAAAAAGGTATAATTTTAATCAGTATATGTATTCTTCCTATCACATTCTCTGCAAGGAATTATGGTTCAATTAAGAGAAAATATTTACTGACAAGGATTATTAAATTAACTTCATTCTAGAAATTGCTTCTAGTATGGTTGAAGAATAAAGAAGTAAAAAGTGGAAACTAAACACCTTCCCCCCCCTCCTCTTTTTTTCTTTTCTACCTTTTCTACTACCCGATACCCAACATAGGATTCACATTAAGAAGTCTCTGGCAAGGATGGAAAAGATACTATGTACCTCATGGTACTCATTAGCAATATTCTAAAGACTATTTTTAACCTTAATAAGCTAACTCAATTCATGCTCAGGGAGTTTCTAAAATTACAGGATTTCAAAGTGCTAAACAAATACCCCTGACTCAGGAGGCATCTTTTTCTACATCACTAATGCATTACACATAAGCTTCCTAATACGGGTGCCACTGCGCAAACAGTACTGTCACTTAGAACCACGTTCACCTTTTGTAAACAAATGATTCAATTAATAAACCTCACCAGGGAATAGTACTTTTGACTTAAAGGTTGCCTTTCTAAGATTGCTTTATAAAACAGCCTTCACTTTCCTGGAGCTTGTGACCTACGTGCATTCAAGGATTTGCTAATGAACTGCTAAGCTGCTGAGTTGAGTAAATAGAAAAGGCCATTTCTCTTGGCTCTTTTCACACCTTTTAATTGGAAGAAGTATGTTTTGGTCTGATTCATACTTTTACTTGTATGTGTCAGAAACTCGTGTAAATAAGAATTTGGTTAAAATTCTGCAGGCACTAGAGGTCATATTTTTTTTTTTTTTAACATGGGTGGTAGGGTTGCTTTAATTCTACAGGACGAGGATTAATAGATCATGACTGACATGATGGACGGGTTTGAGCATTACATTCCAAGCTGTGTGAGTTTTAACTCTCGCAATGTGTCTGTCTATGTTTCTAAAGCAATTATTTTCCAAGTAGAATGCACAGGGTGGCCCAAGGAGGTTAGGAGAGATTGTATTATTCAAGACTCTTTCCAGTTGCAGGTGATAGAAATACTTCTCAAAATGTATTAAGCGCAAAATGGAATGTTTCTACTCATGGATGTGAAATGTCGAGGGTTGGGCTAATTTCAGGCAAGGTTGGTGTATCAGCAGGTGTCTCAAGAGAAAACAGCTGGCACACTTGTATTAGAATAACAAGAATGGTTTATTTATACAAGGACTATCATGAAATTGTGGGAATCGTGAATGAAAATGATCTAATACAGTAACCCAGGTTTTGTAGGGGTACAGCTGTTACCACCTCTAGGCCCAATGATATGAGACAAGGGAGAAGTTACTTGACAAACCAGCCTGAGACAGTTCTGCAGAGAGACCCAAAGTATCTCACCTTACTCCACTAGTGCTCTCCAGTACTCCACCCCACCTGAAAGCCAGAAGGCACTCTACACTGTCTCCACAGGTCAGACACTGGGGTAGGGAGCTAGTGGAGAAAGGTGGAGAGTAGTTCTGGAAAGGCAAACGGAAGCCGGGCAGAAAAGGCAAGCAGAAGCACAACTAGATATGATTCCGTCAGGGCTAGGCCTCCGTCTACTAGACCTTCTTTATTCTCCATCACCATTAGACATGCTTTTCTCCCTGGCGGCAAAAAGACCACCAGTGGCTCTATGCCTAAGTCCTATCAGCCTGGCTAGCCCCGAGAGGGTTTCTTTTCCCTGAGAGTTGAACATAAGTCCCCAGATGGGCTCACAGACCCTTCCCTGAACCGATCACTGTAGGCAGGAGAGAGAATACACTGACAAGCCAGGTTTGCATTAGGTGCCAGACTCTGGAACTGAAGTGGATTCAGCCGTACTTGAACCAAATGAACTGAGTTACAGAAGACTGCATCCTCAAAGGGAAAGGCAGGGGTTGTGATCAGAAGATAAAGGGGAAATTGATGCTGAACAGGTAGCTATCCACTGAACAGATATCTACTTCAGACACCAAAGCTGGAAGCCGGGTGTGAGCAAATACCCTCACTGCATGTGTCAAGCACATCCCCGGTTATCTTTTTTTTTTTTTTTTTTTTTACCAAGATCCATCCTGAAAAAGGTGACTCTTTTCCTGGGATAGACCCACTAGATAATCTGAAGACCTAGTATTTCTTCATCTCTTCTGAGATTCTCTCAGTTCAGTTCTTTAGTAATTATTCTTTCCTTGAAGGGAAAATGATAGTATTTTCCTTCGAGAGGCCTATAAATGAGGAGGTGTGATACATTCTTCTGGAATTCTTAACATGGGGTCTTTGGAATTCTAGGGAGTCTAGTTATAGACTCTATGGTTCTCGTGAACACCTGTAATTATACATAAAACACATTATTTTCCTTTTCTAAGTGGAAGAGTCCATAGCTTTTCTTAGAAGAGTGGTGACCCCCAGATAGTTAATAGCCCCTGATGTTTCACCCCCTTTCGTGAATAAATATCCTTTCTGATGGCTCACAGCTCCCACAGAGAGCAGCTCTAAGAGTGCTGCATCACGATCTGAGTTCCAGATAATCCAGGCTGCTGTTTTATCTGATTTGTACGTTGTAAGCAGACAGGCCTACTCTATAAAGAGATAACCATGTGTATAAAAAGAGAAAAAATATTTAATTTTAAAATACCAAAATAAATAAGTCAGATACTTAATAATTATGTCCCTAAAAGTGATGGTGGCTCTAGTAGTTAGCTATGTAATGAAAAGAGGTTCCTAAAATTGTCCAGGGTTAATTCTATTTTACAAATTTTTTTTTCTTCCATATTAATTGTCTGTGTTTATAAATATATATTAGCATATTGGAAGTGCTGAGCAGTCCTAAAACCAAAAGCCATTTTTAATCTTGCTTGAACCAGATTTTTTTCAAATTGATTTGATCATGTAAACATTTTTTTCACTGACTCCTCTTTACCATCTTGTAGAGCTAGTTCTATGTGCCACGCATTTGGGGAAACAATAAGGCAAACATTTATCAGAACCTATTCTAGATTCAAATTTTTGTTGCCTTTCAGGAGAAGAGGAGCAGGGAGATTGAGAGGGGAAATGACAATTAAATAATTCAGTTTCTACTTTAATATTTTTAGTCATGCGTTCTGAGCCCGGTTCTGTCTCTGGGAGGTAAACCATATTAGGAAGACTCATAGCTTAGGCGAGGCCCTATCTTCTACATGGGAGAATTTACTAAAGATATTGTATTATTCATGGCTGAATATCTATGGGTAAAAGGGACAGAGTACCTGCCACCAGGATGCTAAGCAAATACACAAATGACTTTAATGGAGCATGGAACAGGTCTCATTAGGAAAGTACAACATGCAAATCAAGTTGCAAGTGCAAAGCAAGGACAGCATACATAGAGGCCTCAACTTTACATGTATTTAATCCTTGGCATAACCTTCTGAAGGCAGTGGTATTATCCCAGTTTCACATGTGACGTTCTAATTCTCTGCAGCAGTTAGCAATAGAGCTGGGATAGGAATCCAGATCTCTGTGTCCCTATAGCCTACATCCTCACCATCACACACCGTTCTGAAAAGATCCTAAAAGAGAGGGATGTCCGGGACGAGTGAAAATTCCTTCAGGAAGGACAAGGAAAAGCGTGGGTTGGTCAGAAAGTCCTGTTCTTGTGCACAACACGTTCCATAATTTTTAGCGGGAATTTGTTGTCATTGTTATTGGTGCTGTTATTTTTAATAAACCTGAAAAATAGAAACTACAAAAATAACCTTCTCAGATCTAAGATCATCTTGAACAATAGAGTCAAAAACTATCACTGAACTCTGCAGTCTGTACCAGATTTATACAGCTGTGCTAATTAGCAAGAAAAAAAAATGAGTTAAAAAACTCATATCCCATGGGACAGACCCCAATGTGGATCTCTGCAGTGGTTGGGCCTGATCTTCAAGATGCCTGCTATGCCTCTGACATGCCCTTGATGCCACGGCACATTCTCTGAAACTCGTTAATGTCACCAGCCAACCAAAATTAGCATAAAATAGACGATCTGGGGTCTCCAAGAAGCTTCTGAAGCCATCAGTCTAAAACAGCAGCCAATGTGGTTATATACCTCTGCTCCATGAGGGCTACAGAATAAACATACAACAGCAGGAGTCCCAACGGGAGCTGAAGAGCAGGTGGAACAGAGAAGCTTCCTCAAGACACTGCAGCCCGATTTTAAGTTGCGTGATAGAGCCGGGAGTGGATTGGAAGCATCCCTGGCAGACAGAACAATATGGCACGGAGTATCACAGATGGGGTAACTTTTTGACTAAAGGTGTCAAACAGACTGCGAGGAAATGAAACAGATTCTTAGATGGTAGCTGCAGATGAAAATGAAAGGGCAATCTTTGCGTGTCTGCAGCGGGGAGAACACTGCTTTGCATTTTTCAGCGTCAGCAATACCCATACATCCAGATTGTGAGCACTGACAGGGCAGACTTTTTAAGTGTTTGAAAGATTTGACTCACCAGAAAAATCCTTAAAGAATATCGAGCATTCTAGCATTGTGATTTCCTATGGCGTTTTGTGCTCAGTGCAATCTAACCTCCAATTCATAGTTACTCTAAAGCATGCTATTATATTAAAAGTTTTTATCTTTAAACCACATGGGCTTTTTCTCCCAACCAGAAGAAGATAAATGGGGTAAGATGGGGGGAAGGGGGAGAAGTATCTCAAAATGTCATTACATAAAATTTTTAAAGAAGAAACTAGCGGGGTTTAGCTGGAAGAGAAAATAAAGACATTTGTTGAAGTACATTGAACCCAAATGGGGACACAAGGGTCTTCACATATTGAAAAGGTTATCCTGCAAAAGAAGATTAGATTGTTCCTGATTCTAAAGATCAGAACAAAAATCAATGGAAAGAAACCACAAAGATTGCAGTTCAGTACAATGAAGAACTTCCCAATTATTTTTCAAACTTAATGGAAGAATAGGCTGCAGCACTTAGCTGCCAGCAGTCAGTGACTGGAGAGCCATTTGTATGGGATGATATAGAAATATCTCATTACTGAGTCAGTCAGTCAAAAAAGAATAAATATTCTTTTTTTTTTTTTTTGTCTCTTATTCCTCCTACTGTGTTGTATACTCCTTGAAGACAAGAATTGGGTATTCTAAATATTTCTTCTTTTTTTTTTTTTTTTGCGGTATGCGGGCCTCTCACTGTTGTGGCCTCTCCCGTTGCGGAGCACAAGCTCTGGACGCGCAGGCTCAGCGGCCATGGCTCACGGGCCCAGCCGCTCCACGGCATGTGGGATCTTCCTGGACTGGGGCACGAACCCGTGCCCCCTGCATCGGCAGATGGACTCTCAACCACTGCACCACCAGGGAAGCCCTCTAAATATTTCTTATTTCCACACCTAACAAAGAATCCTGAACATAATAGGCTCTTAAAATTTATGATTAAATTAATTTTATGATTTACTTCACCTTGAGACTGCTATGACATAAAGAATTCAAAAGTATCCATTTAATTCAATCCAGCTAATTCAGTCCAAAAGTAATCAATCCAACAGCTTTACTTAGACAACTACATTTTCTAAGGCAATGTGACTCTTGGTCAAGAAAGTGCTTAAAATCAGTTCACATTATGTGTATTAGAACCAATGTCAGGTGACTGATGGTATCTCTCACCTTTCAACCTATACTATCAATAGGCTATAACTATTTGCATGAGAGAGTAAAATGTATACATTTAGGGGATTCACAACAGTCAAGTAAAAGTAAGATCAGACCACTATCAATACTTTCTAAACTTCAGCCACTCCTGCATATCCTATTTTTTTTTTAATTCAAATGTATCAAATTATGAGGAGATTCCAGTTATATTCTTTTAACGCTTAATATATGTTTGAATGACCCACTTCAAAATGTTATGTTGACCTTTGGAATTTTGCACTTGAGTCCATCTTTAAAAGTACGGCACTGACATTTGTGTCTTAATTGATGTTTCATTAAGGTCACTGCTATATTTGATGTAATAAATAGAGGAGAATTAAGAGCTCATCAGCATTGTCATAGTACAACACTGAATAGACTGAATTATGTGCTTAAGGAGATGAATTGATGATTACTGGCAAACTCCGCTAAGGAAACTGCTGCCTTGAAAAATATCTCAAAGAAAAAGTATTTCCATGAATAGCTTTCCTCCTGCAGCATATTTTTATTTTGATAAAATATACTCACAAATTAGGGTTATCTTTTAGGGATTCATACTTGGATTCTGTGATTTAACTACCCTCTAATGAGCTCTCAGGGATCCCTGTCATAGCAGCGATGTCAAAGCATACTCTGTGAAAACCTGTTGTGAGTGCTCACTGAAAATATGAGCTGTTCTCCTGACCCAAGGGAGTAATCACATTGCTGTCTGTTTTTTTAAAAAAGGAGAAAACTCAAGAAATATTAAAATAATGAGGAAATATGCTATGTGTGTAGTATGGAGGTATACTCAGAGCTATTTAAAATATCCTTTGTGTAAAATGAAACATCAATCTAATTCCAAGTGTGGAAAGCAAGCATGGCAAATCCAATGTAGCTGCAAGGCAGTTTACACTGTATCTTACCAATGTTCAATTTAAGAAAAGATTGAAGAACATCAGGCTGCTATAAAAACAATTTGTGACAGAATAAATCTGGTACTTGCCAACCGTTTTTCAGAGACAGCAGCTTTCCAGCGGAGCCAGGATGTCATGTGACGTGGGTTATTGGCACTCAAGCAGAATGATTACTAGGCATAAAATTAGTTCGAGAAATAGATCTACAAAAGTGTTAAATGTTTGAAATGAGAGCAATACCCGCCATCTAAATGGATTTAAATTTTGTTAACTAAGAATAGGTAGTGAGAGAAGTTTGTTTCTTACTGAAGCTTAAAGGGTTTTCTTCTGTCAGATTTTTGCTACAGCAGCCTACAAAATAATGGATTAAGAAAAGACAGTCAACATCTATGAATTAAGCCTGTCTGTGCTCTTTGTAGGGTGTTACATGCTATTCAGAGGCAGGTGGGGTATCAGGAAGGAGTGGGAACCTGGGGTGGCAGCGGGAATACCAAAAAAGTATATGGAATTATCCCTAATGCTAGGAGGTATTATGCAAATTAAGGGGCATGGAAATTCAGAGAAATTGGTTACAGGGAACTGAAAACATGGCTTTGAGGAGGATGTAGGATTTAAGGTATATCTTTGAAAAAGTATAGCATTCAATAAAAGTAATAAAGTGCACTTCATTGAAAGCGAGGGCCGTGGGATCAGAATGGCTGGTTTCAATCTGCCACTTAAATTTGTGTATTTAGGCAAATCACTTAACCTCTTTGCATCTCCCTTTTCTCATCTATTAAAATGGGACTAATGAGAGTATCTGCCTTTTTTGGTTGTTTGAAAGATTAAATGAGAAAATACATGTATGTAAAGTTTTTAGAATGGTGCTTGGCATGTAATAGATACTCAGTAAAGTTAGCTATTGCTATTACTAATATCATCATCACCTTCTTCATCGGCATCATCTGGCTTGAAGTTCCTATTATTAATTCTCTTTACCTTCGTTTTTATCTCTAGAAATGTGACATATTATATATTTCTTTTCACAAAGAGTAAACCAAAGGATCTAGATTTGTTGGGAAATCAACATGGACTTAAAAAAAATGCAGTTGCGTTTAAAAAAAAAAAACTTTATGTCAAATTCCTCTTTTCTTTCTCTGGACATACGAACAGAATCCAAAGTTTTCCTGTTCCTTTTAATTAGTAAAAAGTCCAACCCAGTTTAAAAATCAAATCTCACATACAATTCAAAGCTCTCCTCTTCTCCTGACCATGGTTTAGACCTTTGATTGAAGAGTACTGGAGTGGAGAGTCAAGTGTGGTTGCTCTTAATACATCTCTCCTCCTCTACCTTCTAGCTTCTCTAGTGTTGGGAGGTAGTTGGGGAGGATAGAGAGGAGGACAAACATAGCTTTCCCAACTGAATGAGGCCACAGCATTCTGCGTATAAGTTGTTGCTGCTTCTCTGGCTAACACTCACTGATCATCAGTGCTTTCTGTGTGGATGGTATCAAAATGTTGATTCTCTTATGAGGTACATGATGTTTGGGCTCTTTGAAGGGCCCTGCTATTGTGTGGTCCACTGTCATGGAAAATTCTGCTTTGGCTGAAGCTCTTTCACTCCCACCCCTGTCTTAGTTCTCGTCATCCATGGTCGATCTCACAGCCTGTTACTGCCTGGATCCTCAGGCATGGTAAACAGCCTTCTGGGGTTAGCTATCTGCTCTGGTAGCTTCTTGATAAAGGGGAAATTCACACAGCCAAACATGGGAGAGCAAACTGCTTCTCATTTCTTCTCCAAACCCTACCATGTCTTTCTATTTCTCTTCAAGAGTACACAGACAGATTAGAGAAATGTTGTTTAAAGGTACAAACTTGCAGCTAGTAGATAAATAAGTCCTGGAGATCTAATCCATAGCATAGTGATTATAGTCAACAATAAATAAAAATATTATATAATCAAAAGCATTACAAACGTCAAAGTTGCTAAGAGACTAGATCTTTTATCTCACCACAAAACAGAAATAATAATTATGTGACACAATAGAGGTGTTAGCTATCTTTGCATTAGTAATCATATCGGAATATATAATTGTATCAAATCAACACACTGTACTCCTTAAACTTACACCAAGTTATGTGACAATTTTATATGAGTAAAAGAAGTATTACATAGTCAGAGGAGCAGATCTGGAACTCTGCTCCTAAGCATACATCTAAAAGGAGACAAGAAGCTGTCCCTTCTTGCATACACCCCCAACTCTTCAGAGCGACTCTCTTGGAAGCTGTTCCCTCGCATACCGCGAAGGCAGCCTATATCTCATTTCCAGCCAACATCCCTCCTTTATCCTTCAATCCTCTGCATGTATGTGGCCTGAAGAGGAAGAAAGATAGTGGGATAAGATGAAGGTAGGTGGCTGTTTCTGCTGCCTCTTTGAAAGCTTTGCAGGAAAGTGTTTGGTTGGTGAACTTCTTCAGAGTGTGAGGTTCTTGTTCTTACTTTGGGTCTTCCCTGCAATTCTGGGATAACATGAGAAGTTCTCCTGAGCATCCTGTAACACACAGCTAGCGCTCACTATCTGTGATGAACTTAACAGAGACTTTATCTTTGTGTTACTAAATTCACTTTGCAAATTCCACTTCAAATGGCATCTGTTCAAAAATGCAGCCCTGACTCTAGGTAGTTGAAAATACAGTCTCTCTTATCTAAATTCTCATGGTCCTTTATTTAATAACTCTATGACTCATTACATATTCCTGTGTTTTATGATTGTCTTCATAATTTTTTTTTATTAATTTAGGTGATGAGATTCTTGGAAATAAACTTTATACCTGAATAACATTTATATTTCCCAGAGTACCACCCAAGCTCTTAGAATGAAATCATTCTTAATATGTGTAACCGAAGTAATTTTTATAAAGGGAACTAACCTCTATACTTAATACAATGTCTTAGAGTGCATTAATAGGCATTAATTTAAACAAATGGTAGGAAAATTTTGTATCAGCTTAAGTGGTAGAATTGCTTACCAACATAGTAAATTCTGGAAGTATATCTTAAGGAAATAATTCAAGAAGAACAGAAGTGCATAAAGGTGCCTCCTCTAGCATGATGTTAGTGAGAATCTGAAAACAACTTAATGGCCAATGGGGGGGATGGCTGCAATTTTTACATGTTAATCAGATCAAAAATTGTGCAACCATTAAAGACAGTCATTTTGAAAAATATGAACTAAGAAGATATGGAAAATATTTGGAAATAATAATTGAAGAAAGAATAAAAATTTGAATAAACATGATTGAAATTGTTAAAACACATAGCATATGAACAAAAATTGGAAGGGAAAATGAATTGAGTGGGGAAGAACTGTGTTATTTCTTATCTATTATAGTTTAATTTTAAAGTTAAAAATATATTTAACACACGTATTCATCAATAAAATAACCTGATGGATAACACAACAGGAGAAAGTAATTTCTTTCTGTGCATTTAATAATTAGCCTGGCTTTGTCAGTGGCTGAAAGGTCTCTATATCTTTTTCAAGCGATTATTATACCCCCCAGCTCAGTACCTTCTGTCATATAAAGAGGTGTCACTTTTCTTTGGATCTTATTGTCATTTTCCCTTGGATTTCTATTTACTGTCTATCTAAAGCAGAAGTGTCAAGTGACCTTGACAAGTCATAAATGAGAACTTGGCTAACAGAGAAAGCTATTTAATTCTGTCAATCCCTATTAGACACTAATGGCTGTCATGGTATCAATTTGAATCTTTTTTCTTCCTTATGTTTTGTCATCAATGTTTCTTTCACTGGTGTAGAATTGTGAGTTCTCTCAGAAGAACAAAGTTAATAAATTTGAGAACTGGACTAGCTGATACCTAGTCAACTGCTCAATAAATGAAAGCAGCAAAACCTATTAAGAACAAATTGTTGTGGCCAGCCATCTCCACTTCCATCCAGTTTAGTAATTTCTTAAACATACACCATGGTTTCATTTTCTCTAAAATACTAATGTCACAATAATGTAAATGGGGGTATATACAGAAACTTTCTCCGTGTAGCTAATTGAGTTTCATGTACTGACCTACGGAAAACAAAATATTGCAGCATTTTAATACCCTCAAATCTTCATGCTTCTAGTTGTTTGTGTTAAGTTCTTCAGACCATTTGTGATCCTGGGCTCACATTTCTGAGAACACTGACTTACAGCATGATGAGAGTCTGCTGTCATAAACCATTAACAAATCTGTCTGGGAATCAAATCTGTGTCCTTGTCCTTAATTTAGACTAAGCTAACTAGCCACAACCACCAAATTTTAATGTTTTTTTCCTCTTAACAATATCATCAGGTGTAGTACTGTTCTGGAAAATTACCTTCTCTTAGTAGAGAAGAATCATTTCAATTATATTCCTACTTCTTCACACCACACTAAGCCCTTAGGTTCTCATGTCACAGGTTGTTGTCGTTGTTTGTTTGTTTTGAGACAGTTTATTATGCCAGTGAATTTACTTTTGCAAAATAAACCCCACCATGGGATATTATGTCATTACAATCCTTCCTTCAATTAACCTTCTTTCCAGTGGCTAAATTAACACAAATTAGATAGGATGTCATTCCAAGCTATACAACCTTAGTGTTACAGTATTGGTCATCTCATAAAAGCGGTGTCTCTGTTAGAAAAAAAGACAATCATTTTGAATGCATTACTGCACATAGATTTCATTTATCTCTTGTTCCTTATTACAAAGTGATATTCCTGGAAATCAGTAGCTACATAATGTCAGTTTATTCTGCTTTTTTCCTCCTCATAAACTGAAATGTTCTAACATAGCCGAAACAGCATTAGGTCTTCCACATTACATGCATTAGTCATGCAGGAAGTTAATCATCTGACTACAAATGAAAGCTTGTACCGGTTTCAGTAAGGCAATATTTACTTTCTTTTTATCCTTAGAGATATAAAGCCTAATTGGTAGAGGAAATTAAGATTGACAAGCCTTGAGATGGTCTGATTTCTACATAAAATATTTTCCAGTGTAATTTATCAGATAGAGATGTCCAAGCTTTTTATGATAAAAAGGGAGTGAATGTATCCCTCACTTAAGACTTGGTGAGTCAAGAGGAGGTGGTGGTCCATGAGTGAGAAATGGAGAAGAATTTCACATCTAACTTCCAACTCACAGTCACAATTCTCTCTTCATCTTTCTTTGCAACTTGGAGAGATGTGGAGGGTGAGCCTGACAATTGCCAGTTTGGATTCCCTTCCTTTCCTAGAACTCCCAGAGAGAAATTCTGAAAATCTCTGGGAAAAGAAGATTGACAACCACTGTTAGCCTGAAAATAACTCTCTGGTTTCCTTATTGACCTATAGATTGAACCCAAGGGAGAAAACCTTTATGTGTAGTAGGTATTACTTGTAAGTCACTGAACAGCAAAAGGCCCATCAAGAGATTCAGGCCCAATTTAGAGATGAGTTGGAAAACTGTTAGGAAATTATATTTTTTAAATTACCTTATAGGTTAAGAAATCACTAGAATTTAAGATCAGACTTTTCTAGTAGAAAAGGATATTAAGTAGAATCAAAACGTTTAGTGACAATAGTAGTAAACAGATTGTCTGGAAGGTTTCTCTTTCTAAAATGGCAGAGTAAGTAAAAACCTTTACTTTGCTTCTTTTGATAAAGCTCATTAAAGTGAAAGAAGAAATATACAAGAGGGAAGACATATGGGAACATATGTATACGTATAACTGATTCACTTTTTTATAAAGCAGAAACTAACACACCATTGTAAAGCAATTATACCCCAATAAAGATGTTAAAAAAAAAAAAGAAGAAATGTGTGATGTCACAGAAATGCTACTGTCAACAGATCTGAAATTAAGAAATTTCTAGAAAGTAGAGAACAGTTGGGAACAGACCAAACATGAAACCTAGCATAGTTGAAGAGAAACAGAGGATCTCTCCGCAAAAGTAAATCTCCCCAACAGAACCAAAGAATAACGCCAAGATCAGGAATGGACATTGGAATAGCAGTGAGCTGTCTAGCAGTAAGCATGATAATTAATTTAAAGACTGTGGAAGCTTGGTCCCCGTCTTCCCAATTTCAGCTTTTGGTTTCAGTGTTTGTCCCCAAGAAAAAACTATTATTAAAGCTCTGTAAATAAAGTGAGATTTGTTGAAGGAAACTCTCAGAATTAAGATGGGAGTAAGAAAAAAAGTAGGGCAGTGCCCACAGGCAGTCATCATGATGGATAAAGGGCAAAGAGGGTAAACTCTCTGGACACCAAAGACCAAATACCCTCTGCTCCCACAAACTGAAGCCAGGACTTTTTGTGAGTATTTCTTGCCAGGGGAAGAAAGGTTTCCCTTTGTATTAGGGAGACTGCATTCAGTTAATAGTATTGTAAATATGAGTAAACCCTAGAGATCACCAAGCTTTTGAGGAAAGTTAAACAAAACCCCAGGTGAACAAACCCCAAATGAGAATGTTGATGCAACAAGGTAGAAGAGAACTTTAAAATGAGTAATATTAATATCTTCCGAGAAATTCAAAGAGCTATCATATACATACAATAAAAATAAGCCGCTGTGAAAAAAGAAGTAATTAAACCTTTTAGATGAGAACCATGATGGTGAAAATTTAAAAAAAAAAAAAAAAGTAAAGCAATAGCAGGACTGGATGACAGGATGCTTCTCTCTGTTTTTCTATGTAATCTTTCATGATCACTAATGTTTTATCCTCAGGCTCCAAACAGTGGTCCCTCACCCAGCTCCAGGCCTTCCCTTCATGGCCAAAAAATAACTACACCTGCTATAGGTCTCCAATTTTTTTTCACAAACATCCAGCATGAGAGAGAGATCTCTTCTGGTAGCTGCTGCATGAGTCCCAGGGTCCAGTCTCTCACAGGTCTGAGCCATTCAGGACCCGTGGTCTGCCTGTGGTGATAGGGGGTGGGGTCAATATTACCCAAAACACTTGAAGGAGAATGGGAGTGAGGGAACTTCCCCAGGGAAAAACAATTGGCTCGAAAAAGCAGAAATGGTTGTTGTGGAGCCAATAAACCATACAAATCAAACAAGTTAAAAAAGTAAGAATATAGAGGATCTGAGTAATTTATTTAACATGGTTCATTTTAACCGTCATATGCTTGTATGTGTAATCATTAATACTTATTTTGGGTAATACATAATAACTTAGTACATTTCGATATGCAGAATTTACACAGGTCATTTTTCTTTTTACCACAGGCCAGTAAACCTCAATATTAACAACAAAATTATAGAAAAAGTATTTAAACACTGAATGTAAAGGCATTCCTTTAAAAAGTGTCTAGAGTTAAAGATAAATTCAAAACAGAAATTGCAGATTATTTAGACTATGTGTGTAATGATAACCTGTTTATGTGGTAACTGAGGTCTGGATATCAGGGAACCCAGACTCTCATTTCCTCTTTTGCTAACCCGCTCGATGACTTTAAGCATGTCACCTAAATCCTGTCAAAATTACTAACTCCCCTTTACAGTCTCATTCTACTGCTCTATTTGTTAGCTTGGGAAGGAAAGAAAACTGTGCTTTTTAAAATGTTCTAATATCTATTTAGCCGTCTACCTACCTACCTACCTACCTAAACATAAGTATATATCGCTATATATAAGGATATAGATAGACAGATATAGCAATAGCATATGTGTGGATGCCTTGTTGTTTTTAAAATAATTTGAAATTGTTGATCCTGAAGACACCAGATGTCATAACTTCTAAATTATATACAATAGCAGTAACCTAAGCAGGGTTTTCGAGATGTCATAACTTCTAAATTATACACAATAGCAGTAACCTAAGCAGGGTTTTAGTCTCTATGTGTTTATATCGACTAACAAACTTCACAAATGTATGTAAGTTTCCACAGGAGCCTGCTCACTTGTTTCAAAGAAGAAAGATTTCACCCCAAAAGTCTCCAAACTAATTTTCTTGAAGCTATCTTTGATATCCCAAAAACTTGTCTGGAAAAATCCGTTGGCATCAACTAAACACTGGTAAGAATGATTACAAGTCATCCTTCAGATAGACCAGTTGATTTTTTTTTCGTGAAATTATGTTCAAGGCCCTGGTTCTTAAGAACTTTATCAATTTGAAAAATTTAAAATACTCTAATCTATAATATCCAAAATTATATTAAGTTATAAATATTTGCAGTATATAATACAGAATAATGTTGGTGTCAGCCCCAAGGAAATTCTATATTTTCAAAACCTCAAATCTATCTGCTAAATATGTCAATTGCCACTGATTTTTTTGTTTGTTTTTGAAGATTTGTGTTATCCCTACTATACTAAATTTAGGAAAACTACAAGCATTAGTGCTTAAATATAGCCAAATATAATCTCCTTTTATAAGCAACAATCCTCAGTATGAATCAAAGGGCTTTATGACCAGGATTCACATCCATACAATATGAATAAAATGATACGATATTTAACAGAACTTTTGCATTATGGAGTTCCCTGATGATGAGGTTAAGGCCATTTCACAGACGGATGAACATAGTTTTGAAGGTCAATGATTGAAGATGAACAATTAGTGCATCCCTCAAATCATAAAACAGAGTTGTTGGACCAAGATTACATTGCTTCCTCTAATCACTGCCCACCCTGTCCCCTGCTGCAGCTACATTTCCACATATTCACAGTGAAGAATGTTCATGCAGCTTCAGTGATAGTGAAGAGCTCCAAGCATTAGGAAAAGAGAATTATTTTCTCATGATAGTTTTAGGCACAGAATGAGCTTAAGTAAAGGTTAAGCATAAATTTCCTTCGTGACAGACAATAGAGAAGGAGGACAATAATTTGATCTTTGGGAAACCGGGAATTTAATATTCTTATTTAAATCTTCTGTTCAGCTTTGACTATATATTTGGATAAGGAAATATTATAAAATATCATTTCAATTTCCTCTCCAAGTAATGTTTTAGCAAAGCACTCAGAATGCAAGGTTTCACAAGAATTTCTCAAATGGAATCTCTTTTTCCCCCTAACAATTACAAGGGCTACATTAAACAAATTTTCACAGCCTTTAGAGATTGCTGGCATGTTTTATTACCATTTACTCCCATGTACTTCAGTGAGCTGCACTTTCTAAAAATTATCATCAGTAAAACAGTTAAAAATATGTTTTTATGCAGTCAAATGTTACAATGGAATATTACTCAGCCATAAAAAGAAATGAAATTGAGCTATTTGTAATGAGGTGGATAGACCTAGACTCTGTCATACAGAGTGAAGTAAGTCAGAAAGAGAAAGACAAATACCGTATGCTAACACATATATATGGAATTTAAGAAAAAAAAATGTCATGAAGAACCTAGGGGTAAGACAGGAATAAAGACACAGACCTACTAGAGAATGGACTTGAGGATATGGGGAGGGGGAAGGGTAAGCTGTGACAAAGCGAGAGAGAGGCATGGACATATATACACTACCAAACGTAAAATAGATAGCTAGTAGGAAGCAGCCACATAGCACAGGGAGATCCACTCAGTGCTTTGTGACCACCTAGAGGGGTGGGATAGGGAGGGTGGGAGGGAGGGAGACGCAAGAGGGAAGAGATATGGGAACATATGTATATGTATAACTGATACACTTTGTTATAAAGCAGAAATTAACACACCATTGTAAAGCAATTATACTCCAATAAATATGTAAAAAAATATATGTTTTTATTCAAATAAGAAGGCCATATGGATCACTGCTCAATGCTTATAAACATAAAACTTGTTGAGAAATTTTGACTCTATCTTTTGTAATATATATGAGTCTAGATTTGAATCAATCACATTTTTTTTGGCAAGAATCTTCAAAAAGCTGTCACTGTCTTACTGGCAGATCAATAAAGGCGTGTGTTAACTGGTGGGTGTGAAATATTCTAGACACCCAGGGATGTCTAAGACTCAATAACAGAAATTTAACCTCTGTATATACCTGTCTCTGCAGCCTAATATCTTACATCATCTTAGAATACTAGGGGACAGCTTCAAATCACTCAACTTTGATAGTGCCCTAATTTCTTCAGTTATGCTGATACATGCTACCTTAAGTTGCAGGTGAAACATAACATATAAAATAATGGACTTTTTAAGACTCAATGTTAGTTATTAGACAATCAAAGTGTAGATTTTTTACATTAAAGTATAACTTAGATACAGTGAAAGAGGAGATCTAATATAAAGTTTGATCAGTTTTGACAAATGTATATGCCAGTGCAACCCAACCCCCTATCAAAATATAAACATTTCCATCATGCCAGAAAGTTCCCATGTGTCACTTCCCAATCTATCTCACCATCTCCCTCCCCACTACCCCACTGCCAGAAGCAATCACTGTTCTGTTCTCTAGCACCACAGATGAACTTTGCCAGTTTTAAAACTTCATAAGAATGTATGTAATCTTTTGTGTCTGGCTTCATTCACTGAGCATAATTTTGTTTGAGATCCATCCATGTTTTTCCATGTGTCACTAATTTATTTCTTCTTATTGCTGAGTAGTACTCAAGTTTCTGAGCATGCACAGTTTGTTTATTCTTTCTCTCACTGATGGAACTGGGACGTTTTCAGTTTGGGGCTATTGTGAATAGTGATGCTATGCATACACTTGTAGAAAGCTTTTTGTGGACATGTTTTCATTTCTCTTTGACAAGTACCTAGATGTTGAACTGATTAAAGATAAGGAAGATGTATGTTTAACTTTTTAAAATAACTTTCAAAGTGTTTTCCAAAGGTGGCACCACTTTACACACCCAGCAAGAACATGAGAGAATTCTGGTTGGTCCATATCCTTCCCAACATTTGCTCTAGTAATCTTTCTGCATTTAGCCATTGTAGTGAACGTTTACCGGTATCTCACTGTGATATTAATTTGCATTTCCCTGATGACTAATGATATTCAGCACATCTTCATATGTTATTGACCACATATATATCTTCTTTACTTACATAACTATTCAAGGCTCTTGACTACTTTTAATTAGTTGTTTGTCTTATTTTTTGGTCTGTTTGTTTTAAGATTTTGCGGGGGAGCAGTTCTACATTTACAACAAAATTGAGAAGAAGGTAAAGAGACTCCCATATACTTTCCTTCCCCAGATAGCCTTCCCCATTATTAATATCACTCACCAGAATGGTACTTTTTTTTTTTTTTAACCAAGGATGAACCTACATTGACACATCATAATCACTCAAAGTCCATAGTTTACCTGAGGGTTCACTCCTTTTTTATTAACCTTTATCCAGATTGATTTATTGTTAACTTTTTATTCCATTTTTGTAATTGAAGTACAATTGCCTTACAATATTATATGAGTTTCAGGTGTATAACACAGTGATTCGATATTTTTATACATTATGAAATGATCATCATGATAAGTCTAGTTGCCATCTGTTACCATACAAAGTTATTACAATATTATTGACTACATTCCCTATGCTGTAGTTTACATCCCCGTACCTTATTTACTTATTAATTGGAAATTTGCCTCTTAAACCCCTCTTGATGTTGTATATTCTATGGGTTTAGAGAAATGTATAATGGTATATATCTATCATTATAATATCACACAGTATTTTCACCGCCCTAAAAATCCTGTGTGCTCTGTGTATTCATATCTCTACCATCATCATGTTGGCAAACCCTAACCTTTTTATTACCTCCATTGTTTTGCCATTTCCAGAATGCTGTATCGTTGGAATGTTCGAGCATTTAGCCTTCTCAAAGTGGCTTCTTTCACTCAGTAATATGCATGTAAGGTTCCTCCATGTCTTTTCATGGATTGACAGCTCAGTTCCTTTAAGGGCTGAATAATATTCCAGTCTGGATGTACTACTGTTTATTTATTATATCTATTAGACTACCGAAGGACATCTTGGTTGCTTCCAAATTTTGACAATTATAAATAAAGCGTCTATAAACACCTGTGGGGAAGTTTTTGTGTGCACATACATTTTCAACTCCTCTGGGTAAATACTAAGTACCACAATTGGTAGATCATATGGTAAAAGTATGTTTAGTTCCATAAGAAATTGCCAAACTGTCTTCCAAAGTGGCTGCACCATTTTGCATCCCCACCAGCATTGTAGGAAAGTTTTCCTATTGCTCCACATCCTCATAAGCATTTGGTTTTGCAGATTTGGACCATCCTAACAGATGCATACTGGTATCCTATTGTTGTTTTAATATGCATTTTCCTGATTACAAATGATGAGGAAAACGTTTTCATATGCTAATTGCCTTCTGTATTTCTTCTTTGGTGAGGTGTCTGTATAGGTCATTGGCCCAGTTTTAAATTGGGTTGTTTGTTTCTTATTGTTGAGCTTTAAGAGTTCTTTGTAGGGCTTCCCTGGTGGTGCAGTGGTTGAGAGTCCGCATGCCGACGCAGGGGACACGGGTTCGTGCCCCGGTCCGGGAAGATCCCACATGCCGCGGAGCGGCTGGGCCCGTGAGCCATGGCCGCTGAGCTTGTGCGTCCGGAGCCTGTGCTCCGCAACGGGAGAGGCCACAGCAATGAGAGGCCCGCACACAACAACAACAACAACAAAAGAGTTCTTTGTATATTTGTATAAATCCTTTATCAGATGTATCTTTTGCAAATATCTTCTCCTAGTCTCTGGCTTGTGTTCTAATTCTCTTGATACCGTCTTTAGCAGAGGAGAAGTTTTTACTTTTAACAAAGTCCAGTTTATCAACTATTTCTTTCATGGATCATGTTTTTGGTGGTGGCATCACCATACCCAAGGTCATCTAGGTCTTCTCCTATGTTATCTTCCGGGGGGTTTATAGTTTTGCATTTTACATTTAGGTCAATGATACATTTTTGAGTTAATTTTTGTGAAGGTGTGTATTTAGATTCACTTTTTTGTATGTGGATGTCTAGTTGTTCCAGCACCGTATGCTGAACAGACTATTTTTCCTCCATTGTTTTGCCTTTGCTGCTTTGTTGAAAATCAGATGACTATATTCATGTGGGTCTATTTCTGGGCTCTCTAGTCTGTTCCATTATTCTGTTTCTCTTTGTCTCTCTCTGTCTCTGTCTCTCTCTCCCTCTCTCCAAATACCACAGTTTGATTACTGTAGCTTTATAGTAAGTCTTGAGCTTGGGTCATAACAGCTTTTCAACTTTGTTCTTCAATACTGTGTCACCTATTATGAGTCGTATACCTCTCTCTATAAACTTTAGACCATTCCCTTGATATCTATAAAATAATTTACTTAGATTTTGATTGAGATTGCATTTAATCTATAGATCAAATTGGGAAGAACTGACATCTTGACAATATTGAGTCATCCTCACCATGAACATGGAACAGCTCCCCATTTATTTAGTTGTTTTTTGATTTCATTCATCAGAGTTTGTAGTTTTCCTCACATAGATCTTGTCTGTATTTTGTTAGGTTTATACCTAAGTATTTAATTTTTTTTGAAATGTGCTAATGTAAATTGTATTGTGTTTTTAATTTCATTCCACTTTTCCATTACTGGTATATAGGAGAACAACTGAATTTGTGTATTAACCTTGTATCCTGCAATCTTGCTATAATTGCTTATTAGTTCCGGGAGTTTTGTTTGTTTGTTTGGGTTTTCTTTTTTTTGGTCAAATATTTTGGATTTTCTACATAGATGGTCATGTCATCCATGAACAAAAACAGTTTTAGGTCTTATTTCCCAATATGTATAACTTTTATTTCCTTTTCTTTACCTTTTGCATTAACTATAACTTTCAGCATAATGTTGAAAAGGAGTGGTGAGAGGGGACATCCTTTCCTTATCTTGATCTTAATGAGAAGGCTTCTAGTCTTTCACCATTAAGTAGAATGTTAGCTGTAGGTTTTTGGTAGATTATCAGGTTGAGAAAGTTCTCCTCTATTACCAGTTAACTGGAAGTTTTTATCATGAATGAGTGATGAATTTTGTTAAATGTTTTTTCTATGTTCAATGATAAGATCATCTGATTTTTTAAATTTTAGTCTGTTGATGTGATGAATTACATTAATTTGATTTTTCAAATATTGAGCCCTATTTGCATACTTGATATAAATCCCACTTGGTTGTGGTATACAATTCTTTTTATACTTCTTTTAGATTCTATTTGCTAATAATTTGTTGAGAATTTTTACATCTATGTTCATGAAAGATATTGGTTTGTAGTTTTTTTTCTTGTAATGCCTTCGTCTAGCTTTAGTGTTAGGATAATGCTGGTCTCATAGAAGGAGTTAGGAAGTATTCTTTTTGCTTCTATCCTCAGAAAGAGATGTAGAGAATTAGTGTAATTTCTTACTTAAATGTTTTACAAAATTCACTAGTGAACCTATCTGGGCCTGGGGCTTTATGTTTTAGAAGGTCATTAATTATTAATTTAATTCCTTGAATAGATGTAGGCCTATTCTGATCATCTATTTCTTCTTATGTGAATTTTGGCAGATTGTTTCTTTCAACGAATTCATCCATTTCATGTAGGTTATCAAATTTGTGCCACAAATTGTTCATAGAATTCCTTTCTAATCCTTTTAATTTTCATGAGATCTATAGTGATATACCATCTGATATTAGTAATTTGTGCTCTTTCCTTTTTTGTCCTTACCTAGCCTGGCTAGAGGGTTAATAATATTCTTAATCTTTTCAAAGAAACACCTTTTGGTCTTATTGATTTTCTCTATTAAATTCCTATTTTCAATTTCATTGATCTCTACTCTAATCCTTATTATTTCTTTTTAATTTGTTCTTCTAGTTTCCTGAGGTGGAAACTTAGATGATTGATTTTAGGTCTTTCTGCTTTTCTTATATGTATATTCAATACTATAGATTTCCTTCTATGCACTGCTTTTGCTGCATCCTACAAATTTTTATTTTGTTTTCATTTTCATTTAGTTCAAAATATACATATTTTAAATTTTCTCTTTAGATTTCATCTATGACCCCTGTGTTACTTAGAAGTGTATTATTAAATCTCCATGTATTTGGGAATTTTCCAGTTATCTTTGTTACTGATTTCTACTTTAATTTCCTTGTGTTCTGAGAGCAGATATTGTATGATTTCTATTCTTTTAAATTTGTTAAAATGTGTTTTATGGCCCAGAATGTGTCTACCTTGTTGAATGTTCCATGTGAACTTGAGAAAACATGTGTATTCTGCTGTTGTTGGATGAAGTAGATGTCATATATATAGACATCTATAGATATGATGATATATAGATGTCATTATAACCAGTTGATAGATGGTGTTGAGTTCAGTGATGTCCTTACTGATTTTCTGTCTACTATATCTGTCAATTTCTGAGAGAGGGATATTTAAGTTTCCAACTATGATACTGGATTCATCTATTTCTTCTTTTTTCTATCATTTTTTTACTTCATGTAGTTTGATCCTTTTTTTGTTAGGCATACATGTTAAGAATTATGTCTTAAAACATTGACTCTTTTATCATTATGTAATGACCTTCTCTACCCTGATAACTTTCCTTACTTTGAAGTCTGCCCTTTCTGATATAAGATAGCTACTCCTGCTTTCTTTTGATTATGTTAGCATGGTATATATTTTTTCTCCATCCATTTACTTTCTTTTAAGTTCTTTTTTTGATATGGACCACTTTTAAAGTCTTTGTTGAATTTGTTACAATACTCCTTCTGTTTTTTGTTTTGGCTTTTTCAGGCATGTGCAATCTTAGCTCCCTGCGCAGGGATCAAACCCGCACCCCCTGCATTGGAAGGTGAAGTCTTAACCACTGGACCGCCAGGGAACTCTCATCCATCCATTTACTTTTAATCCACGTGTTCTTTATATGTAAAGGGAGTTTCTTTTAGACAACATATAGTTGGCTTATATTTTTTGATCCACTCTAATAATCTCTGTCTTTTAAGTGGTGAATTTAAACCACTGACTTTCAAAGTGATTATTGATATAGCTGAATTAATATCTACCCTATTTGTTACTGTTTTCTATTTGTTGCCCTTGTTCTTTTTTTCATATTTTGGTCTTCTATTCTTTTTCTGCCTTTCTTGGTTTTAATTGAGCATTTTACATGATTACATTTTCTCTTCTTTATTAGCATATCAGCTATACATTTTTTTCAACTTTTCAGAAGTTTTAATTGAATACCAGACATAGTGGGCTAAAGAACAGTAGAGACTGAAGTAAATTACATTTATGCATAAAAAAGGATGCACTTCTCCTTCTCTCTGACCACTAGCATTAACCTAGTCTTTAAAATGTCATGAGTCTGGGTTTTTGTTGTTGATTTACTTTGATTCAGTTCACCACAGGCTTCAGATGATTTGATGGCCGGAACAAATATTTCCTTTATCAGAGCTTGGGGTCTGAGTGCCCGGAGCATTCCTCTCAGGTTTCGTGCCCCTTTCTCAGCCTTTAGCAGGCTCAATGTACCTGCATCTCAGAAGGGGTTTCTCTTCCATCCTCACCCCTAGCTACAGATAGTCACTATCTGGTCTCAATGTAAGTCTTGGAGTGCCTATTAGGTTTCCCTCAATTCCTCCTCTGACTTCAGCAAACCTGGTGCCCATACACCTCAGAAAGAGTTTCTTTCAGTTCTCCTGCTCTAACTTCAGTCTTTCTTATGAGTACTTGGTGAAGGAGCTTGGAAAAGAGTTGTGGGTAGACTCAATTTTTCTCCAAGGTTCCTGGGTATTCTAAATGATCATGCCTTCCCATTTTCAGTCTTTACAAATTCATCACAAGGTCAACTATTCTATTCTTTCTCACACATAGTTTCCTCCCTTCTCCCACTGCTCTGCCAAGGATGGATAGAACCATGGGTCTCTTCTTTCCTAGGAGGGATTCATTACTTTCTGAATTTCAGTTCACTAATTTTCTTTACAAACTCACACTTCTGATGGGCATTTTAAAAATGTGATTTTGTAGGTTTTTCAGCTTGTTCTCACTCTTAAGTTGGAATTGATGCTCTCTTGAGACTTCTAAGCAGAAGTGGAAGTGGCCTCAAACTTTATTTTTAAATGAAATACATGTTCAACCTCAACATAATTTATTATGTTTATGGTACATAACACGAAAAACAACTTAAATTTGCCTTATATGTTCCATATATATTCCAGATAACAAATAAATGTGTCAGACCTTCAATTAAATAAAAGGTTAATACATGTTTTCTTTTCTTTTCTTTTTTTTTTTTTTTTGTGGTACACGGGCCTCTCACTGCCACGGCCTCTCCTGTTGCGGAGCACAGGCTCCGGACACACAGGCTCAGCGGCCATGGCTCATGGGCCCAGCCGCTCCGCGGCATGTGGGATCTTCCCGGACCAGGGCACGAATCTGTGTCCCCTGCATCGGCAGGCGGACTCTCAACCACTGCGCCACCAGGGAAGCCCACATGTATTCTTAATTGATCTCTTGAATATTGATCTTGGCAAGAAGATTTTAAGAAACTTTTCCCTCAAGTCTTTTATGAAAATAATGGAGATCCTTCATTTCCAAATAAAATTCAGTTATAATATTGACTATGATTTTTAAAATTATACTACCTCCACCCTCTACCTACCTGAAAATTCTCATGTGACCCACTGATTAAAAGTATGGGTTCCAAATATGTTTTTAAAACCTCTACTTGGAAATTCGTGAGAAACATAACATAATATATCTCATTACTTATTGTCAGACTTTTTTCTTTCTTAAGTAAACTTGAATCTAGCTTGTTTAACCCCAAATGTCAAGAACTTTGAACTTTTATGACTTTCAAGTGTTTCTAAAAACTAAGTTAATTCTTAGCACACTGGCAACAGAAGCATTTCTAGATGAGTAATGGTAAGGTCAGTCCCATGAATGTAGTGCTCGAGCACTGCCTTATCCTAATGGGGCATTACAGACCTTCAGTCCTTCTGAATCGTTTTAGAATGCTAAGGTTTAAGAAGATTCGTTTATCTATTGAAAGCATTGGTATCACTGTTTATTGAAATCGTTCAAAATATACACTACACCAGAGAGAAAGAAACAGCTTTGAAGACAGTTTCAAAATTTGAATTTCAAAACTGAGCAATGGAAACCACTGTAGTTAAGTACTTTGAGTTGAGGATCCTTCATTAGAGTAAGTGATTTAATAAAAAAATATCAGTCACATTTCTTTCTAACCACAATTAAGCTATTTCAGTGGTCTCTGTCAGTGAAGAGACTCGTGTTTTCCAAGTAGTACAGTGCCATCTGGTCTATTACTTTATTTGCATTTCATCAATAATGTCTTTATATAGAAAATTAAATAAAAGAGAAGAAGGTGCAGTAGTGAGTTATTTATGGGATATGGTTACTTGCAATCTGTTACTCTACATTCACCTTTTATCAGGAAATCATTTATCTAAACTGGAAAATTCCTTTTGTAGTTTAAAAAGTAATCAGAATCCATGTCAACACACTTGTCCAAGAGGCAGTTTAAATTGAAACAAATAACAGAGCATAATCTTGAGAAACTGAAGTAATTTAGAATTTCTTAGAATTTTTTCCAGTTGTCATACTTTAGAATTTAGAATTTTTTTTCTAGTTGACACTTCACTGTATTATGCTATATATTTTAGAATCCAAATACTAATTTGTCATATTGTTCATTTAAGTTTTTTTATCTTCATAACTTAATGCATCATCTAATTTTGAAAGTAATCTCTACATACTACAAATATGAGAAAGAACAACACTTAAAGATTGTAGTGTTCACGACTGAAATTTGGCTATCCTCACCCTGAGAACTTATTCTGAAATGTTGCAAACACATGTACAACAAGGCACGTTGGTTTCATCTCTACTAACCTACATGATGGACACATAATATTTTATGTGCACCCACAGCAAACAGTGTTGAAACATACACATAAACATATATATACACACACACACATACACAACTAATTCTACACACAATTTTAAAATGTATATATAAGTATTGATGCAGTCATAAAGATATGTTTCTCTACCCTACAGAATATGAATCCGTCTTTCAGGAACTAGGACAACTAAGGTGCAGGGTGCAACAATTACTTGATAGTTTGGGAGGAAAGGTTGTGATAGAAGCACTCTGACCATCGCGTTACATGACCATTGATCTTTACTAAGTTACTGAAGTACTTAAAAAATGCACCCAGTTTCCTAGATGAAATCCTTGAAAAGCAAACCATTCTAAAGGGTTTTCTAAGTAACTATGTCAGAACAACAAGAATAAAAAATAATGTACATCTTCTAGTACAGATGATAAGACAATCATGTCTTGACTCTCTCAACCATACACTGTCCAAGAGTTACTGGCCCAGTTCACATTACCACAGACCTATTTTTATAAAGTTGGATTCAAAATATTTTTCAATATTAATATAACTGAAAGGGTACACACTCACACACAAAGCCTAACATTAAGATTTCAGTGGCATTCATATTTCTAGCCATTTCCCCCCTTTAGCTTTAAAATTAATCACTTTCTGAATAATGTCATTACTTTTAAGGTGGAAATATAGAATATTCAAATATTTGGACACAGGAGGCACAATCATTCTATGTGCCTCCATAGATATAGATGTATGCCCCTCATACCAGGCTGTAAAATGGCATTTTATTCATATAACACCCTCCCACCAATATACTGCAAGTTCGAGGGACAGGGATCATAACTCTTTTGATCACTATTGATCACTTTTGTAGCCACAGTGCTGGTATATATTTCAACAAAAATATATTTTTGTTGAACTTTGATTCATTCATTAAACAAATACTTATCAAACACATTCTATGGGCTCTGTGATGCAGTGAAGATTCTGACATGAACATAACTAAGAAGTTCATAGTCTAATAGGAGAAATAAATAAAATGCAATGTGACAAGGGCAACAATAAAAGAGTACATCATTTATAAAAGTATCAAAGAAGAAGGAGGGCTTAATTCTCGCTGTTGAAGTCTATAAAAGATTCCTGAAGGAAGTGACATCTGAGCTGGATTTTCAAAGATGAATGGGCTTTTGCTAGACAGATCATGGAGGGAGATGTGACAAAATTCTAAATAAATGGTACACTGTTTGAAAAGGCACATTGGACATGATAAAAAATCAACACAACCCATATTCCTAAAACATAAAATAAATCAGTTCTTAGAGTATAAGGCAGTTCTCACACCACAAAGAGTGAATTCTCACTCCAAAAGTCTCATCAACATCTCTGATATTTCTATTGCTTGATCCTTTTATAATATTATCCAACACTATTAGAGTTCCATTCTAATTCAGTCAATATGTCCCACTTACCAGCATGAGGGACAAAATTAAGTCACATTTCTTTTACTCAAATTAAACATTAAAGGCTCTATTCCATATCTACAGAATCCTCTCATTACTGATTGCTTTAAGACCCCCAGGGATGATGTCTTAATCCAGAGGGTCCATCTTGGTTACTCTCACCTCAGGGAGAGAATCCAGGGAAGCACTCTCTGTCAGAGGAAGGGCCCTGTTCCTGCCTGCTGTACTTTAGCTGCTTACACTGGACTGCTGCTGTAACCTGGGCAGCCAGCCCAAGCAAACACAGTCCAGGAAGGCAAGGTGTTTCCTGGCAACAATGTACAGTGGCCTGGGCACACACTAAGCCCAATGTTTGGTGAGCCAGCATCCAGGTACAATTCCTGTCCTACTAAATAAAGTATTTCCTGCCTCATTGCCTGGCCCTAGTTGAAGGTATAAACAAGGTAGTTTCATGCTTATGTCTCACGGCTCCATGCAACCTTCTATTTGGGTTCCTGGCATGAAAGCTGTTTAATGACACAAATCTTTTTATTTAGACACACATATACTACCCACATTTTATTTATACACCTTTAAAAATATTTTTCAACCAAAACAAGCCCAGATCTAGAGGGGTTTCCTATTTCAGCCACATGCTATGCCATGAGCTACATTTTTGCATAGTTCCCAGTGTGCTGGAGTTCCTGTCTCTTCCAGGCACACTGCTAATCAGTTTGCTATCCTTGGGTAATGATATTTCTATCCGTGAAAATCTTGAATCCAATCCATCCTATACAATGCTTCCCAATTAAATTTCCTAAAGCATAACTTTTATTGTACTAGTTAAAAATGTCTAATGCTTCTCAATTGCGTATCAAACTGTGGCCATAACGTTAGCCTGGCATCCAAGGGTTTCCATGCTCCAGTTTCATGCCTTTCCACTGATATCATAGCACTGTATATAATCATAGATTCTGATACTCTTTTATCATAAGGAATTAGGTATCATTGACTTCCAATTCAACCATTTTATTTTATTGATTAGGAAGCAGACATGGAATTTCAAAGGTATAATATGGACTCTGCATGTTCACTATCGTATATTCAATTCTGAGAAAAGTGCCATAGAATGTGCTCATTAAATATTTGTTGGATGAAGTTTCAATCCATTAATTTTTCAGTTTACTTCCAAGGTATATGCTGAAGTATATATATAGAATCTGACTCACAACACTCATAGTGAATATTAAAGTAAAAATAAAAATTATACATCTATCCATATTCACCCACCTAACATCAAAGTGCTTACATTTCTGACAGCTGTAATTACCATATTACTTCTATTTCAAAAAAATTAATATTTCTTGAACACTTTAGCATGTGTCAAGCATTGTTCTAGTACTTTATGTATATTAACTAATTCAATCTTCAAAACAATCCTATACTAGAGATACTATTATTATATCCATTTTACAAATGAGAAAACTGAGACCCAAAGAAATTATATAACAAGTACACTGAGAGAAGAATGAGGAAACTTTTGGCTTTATCTTGCATAGGAGCAGAGAGTGTCACAGGTAACTCCAAGTTGTCTGGCCTAAGTATCTGATTGGATGAAAATGTCAATAAGAAGATGGCAAACACTGGATGAACATTTGGATTTGGGAGTGTGCCTGTGTATTTTAAATGTTAGATTTGGATAATTTTTTGTTAGAGGGAGCGCTAAGACATCCAGGAAGAGATATTAGGATGGCAATTGGCTTAGAGGTCAGGAGAGAAGTCTTGAGTGGGGATATAAATCTTGGAGTCACTGACTTACAACATACATAGTATATAGATATGACATGTACATATACACGCCCACATGCTCATACACACATACATACACACATTCAGATAACTAATACCAGCTTCTGAATTCAGAATACACCATCTTCTGATACTAAAGCTTAAGGATCTGTATAAGTTAGGATTGAGTTTAGCTATTTGTAACAGAAACCAGATTACAAATATTACTTAGGTAACAAGTCTGGAAGTAGGTATTTTGGGGTCAGTGAAAGTGTTAAGGGATCCGTTAGGAATTCAGGCTCCTTATAGGTTCCTACTCTTCCATCCTAACAGTGGCATTTGCATTTATTGTGTTGTGCCGTATTCTAGGCAGAAAGAAGAAGAAAGTGAAAAGGACGAAGGGTAGTGTCTGTATCAGGAAAATAAAGTATTCCGTTTTGTTTCCAATTGTCCGGAATGTGTTACATGGTCACCCCTATAAAAAAGGGCAGCTGAGGGGCTTCCCTGGTGGCGCAGTTGTTGAGAGTCCGCCTGCCGATGCAGGGGACACGGACGGGTTCGTGCCCCGGTCCAGGAAGATCACACGTGCTGCGGGGCGGCTGGGCCCGTGAGCCATGGCCGCTGAGCCTGCGCGTCCGGAGCCTGTGCTCCGCAACGGCAGAGGCCACAACAGTGAGAGGCCCGTGTACCGCAAAAAAAAAAAAAAAAGAAAAAGGGCAGCTGAGAATCAAGTTCTTATCTGAATATTGTAACCCCAAATAAAATTGAGGTTCTACTTTGTTAAGAAAGAAGGGGAGAATGAATATCAGAAATCAATTGGCATATCTGTCAGAGAGTGGTAGGGTTTTAGATCTTTACTAGAATTTGAAACTGCCTAGTATAAACCCTTCCATCTTCCATACGGAAAAACTAAAGTGACTTGCTCCAGGTTATACTGTGAGTAGGCAGAGTTGATAGTAAGTGAAGTTGGTAAGAACAAAACCTAAGTGTTCCGGCTCCTTGTTCAGTGGCACATCCATCATACCACCCCACAGTATCAACCACCTACAGGTATATCATACTGGTCTAACAACCTTATCCCAGAGCCTTCCATTTTCCACTCAACTCTCATAGTTCTCTGTGCAAATGGCCATCATAATACTTACCACACTCTACTGTAATTATTTGTTTGTCTATCTATTTGCCCTCTTAACTGGGAACACCCCCTGGAGCAGGCACTGTGACTTATTCATCTTCTCCTTTCCCTTCCCTACCAGGGTTTCAGAGAACACTCAGCATACTGTAGATAGTTAACAGGTCCTTGCTAAATGCATTAACCTCACACAGAAGAATATAACCTCAGGATGATATTTTAGTGGTCTCTGATGGAAGGAGAATTAAGCATTCTTATGATGTTGCAGTTTGCCCCAACAGCCCCTGAGCCATTGGTTAAAACCATTATCACAATATTATAATCACAGATCTTAGGGCTGTGAAAATCAGTCCCTATGATCACAAAGTTTCTTGTTTTATCAGAGTTGACTAAGGACCAGAGATGTTACACTGCCCAAGTTTACTGGGTCAGTGGGTAGAAAGGAGGAAATAAAGCCAGGAGTCCTCCTTAGGGCATTTAGTGTTGTTTTTCAGTATATCACATTGCCAAAACTTTAAGGTAATGACATATTTCACTTATATATTTTGTATGTTCAAAGTCTAAAATGGGCTATGCAATTTTAGAATACTGACCCTTTGATATATCTCTAGGTGAAGATGCAAAGATTTTCATATGTATGATATTGTAAATGAACAACAGCAAAGAGAGCCACAATTTATTATCAAGACTGAACTTGAGATTTTCCACTTGCAGGGACTGATACTCATAATACATTTTTAGCACCCCTCCAGGGCAGCTTAGATATTCTACTTTCTATTTGTAACTGGGAAAATAGAGGTTAAGATAAAGGCCAGAGCAACTGTCAGAAAGCATTAGTTTTGCTACTCTATAAACATAACCATTTGCTTAAATTACACTGGCTCTTAGCAGCCACACTTTTGTTATATGCAACATGGCCAACACTATTTTCTCAGCACTCTACTCATTTGAAAATGAAAACATGCATTTTATATGATTAAATAAATTAGACCGGGATAGGAGATGACACATAGTCCTTGTCCTCAAGGCCTAAATGAAATCAGGGAAAACTATTAAAAGCTAGAGAGTGGGCATAAAGACAATCAGGTGTGGAATTAAACATGAACTCATATTTATCATATATCTCTCATATCACACATAAAATATATCTTATATGTTAATAATATTCTTCATATTTATGTTACAGGTAGTCATATGAACTCTATTCCTCTGGAACATAAATTTCACTTAATATCAATGTGTTGAATAAAAGCGATTTATGTTTCTGCATCAATTTTTTTTTTTTTTTTTTTGCGGTAAGCGGGCCTCTCACTGTTGTGGCCTCTCCCGTTGGCGGAGCACAGGCTCCGGACGCGCAGGCTCAGCGGCCATGGCTCACAGGCCTAGCCGCTCCGCGGCATGTGGGATCTTCCCGGACCGGGGCACGAACCCATGTCCCCTGCGTCGGCAGGCAAACTCCCAACCACTGCGCCACCGGGGAAGCCCTGTTTCTGCATCAATTTAGCACAACATACAGAGGGAGGGAAAATTTGGAAGTTGTTTGAACAATGAGAGATAATTGAGTAAATCAAACAGTATCATATGGAATTTGCATGTCAAGGTTATAGCCCCTGATATATCCAAAGGGTTAGAGGCTAGGCTTCTGTTTACAAAATACCTTCTCATTTTCATACTTGAATCAACTCGATCCTTTCCAAAACTTTGTAATGTAAAAAAGAACAAGTTTTCTTACTTCTGGATGAGGAAAATGAGGTTCAGAGAAATTCTGCAGCCTGCCCATATTCTGATAGCTACGAAGTCCCAGAGCCAGGAATCAAAGCTCTAAATCCAGGGAGTTCCACTTCTAAACTCTGGCTTCTTTTACTTCATCCTCTTTTCCTGTTGTTAGAAGTGAAGCAGCCTGGGCGGGTTACATTGGGCAGAGCCAACATGCATTGTAAGAGCCAAGTTGATGTTTTATAGCTTTGTTTTAAAAATTATTTTTCAATCTAGTTTAGTTGCTAAACAACTACACTTGAGACCGGTAATCGCTTGAAACCTCAGTCATTTGATAAAAGTATGAAATACCTGAACAGTAATTAGTTCTACTACATAATTTCCTTGATATACTACATTTAATGATTATTATGCTTTTTAATTCATAATTGTCTAACATCTACCTACCTACTGCTACGGGACAAAGAGGCTCTTGTCTGTGATATGTGTGCCCTGTAATCCTGTCTTTATAGCGCTCCATGAGAAGCTGATTAGGAGTACAGCCCATTAAGGTCTATATTAAAGGAATGGTGGGAAAATAATGAATCAGAAAATTGACACAGGGAGTTACATGGAAAATAAATCCTTTAACACCTGTTTATTCTTTTAAAAAATGCATGCATTTCCTTTGCAGGGAAGTTTTAGAAGTCAATTAAAAACTTATTTCAAGTAAGATTTATTTTGAATCATTCAGAACCTTCTTCTACCCAGCACTGTACTCTTATAAATAAAGTGCCCTCCAAATGACAGTATTATATATAGTACCATTACCTTTATATTTGTACCTCTTTAGTGCTTTAGAGCTGAAAAGATAATTTTCACACATTTTATATCTTTGATCCCTTTATCTGTGTTAGTTTGTGCATCTTCTTCCATCTACATACTTACTATATTTCTCTAATCATCTCCTGTCTAAAATGTTAGCTCAGGAGTTATTCTTGTATCATGGTTTCAAGACATGTGTAGGTGTTCAGTTTGGAGAATATATAGGGCATATAAGAACTTTAGCTAAGCAAGGAGATAAATGTCCTAAATGTCATGCAATAAATTTCATGACAAAATATTTCATAAATCGTCTAGTAGCTCCTCATTTTCTTGGATCATAGAGACTTGAGCATTCCAGAAATGCAGTGATACTGTCATTGGACTACAATATTCAAAGATAACTCTACACCCCCATCTCTATCTGAGGTTGCACCTGAAAAATGCTTGGTCCTTCCCACAGACCAGGCCCCATTACTGTTAATGGCCGTCATCGAAAAATCTGGCTTAAGTGTGCCTCGATTTCTCATGTCAAAAGTTTTGCTTAAACTTTTGAACTCTATGTGCCAGGTTAGCTGATCTGCTGCCATTCTTCTTCCATCCTGTATCTCAGTTCCTCTGTTTAAAATTATGTAACCCTGGAATGTCTGTTCCACACATCCACATTGCTTAGTACTTTGTATGTTTCTGTTCAGCTTCATAAATCTCTTCTACATCTAAACTAAGACCATGTACATAATGATAATGGACCTGGGCAGGACAGAGAACCGGATGAAGCCTGACTTTAGGTGTCCTACCCTCCTCATCGCGCATGATCCCTCTCATGTCAGTATCTGTGACTCACCAATCACTCCTCCAATCAAAATCTGCTTTGAAGAAAGAGTACTATAAACACCAGTTAAACTCTTTTATAAATTTAAGTTACCTTACTGAAAGGTTTTAATATTTAACAAGTAACTCTACTTTTGGAATGAAAGACTATTAAAGATACTTCAGATCAAATGAGGAAGAAAAATTCATAGGAAGGTTGTGAGGAAAACAGTAAAGGGCAGAGATTTTGTTTCTGGAGTTTAAATTTTGCTGATTCTTTATCTGGATCAGAATCTGACTTTGTGACCCTAAGAGTAGTTTTCTCTACTCCAGTCCTCTGACAGACATTCTAGAAAGATTAAGGATGAGATCTTTGACATTTTAATTTAAACGCAAAGAGTAATATTTGGGTTAAGAAGAATGACATTAAATCCAGTGCCAAAAGCAAAACATTTCCACTCTTTTATTTCACCTAACAGTTGGAAATATTTTGCAGAAGGAAATATATTCTTGAGGAGGAAAATCTGGGAATGGAGACATCTTTGGGAAAACAGGCAATATAATTGTTAAAGTACCTAATTTGTAATGACTCAGAAGGCACCAGCATATTTCCCCCTATCATTTTGCCTACGTCCTAAAATGAAAGCTTGCCATTTTTATTGTACTTGGAACAACTACTGGATATGTTATTAAAATGTCAGCCTTAAGATAAAAATTGTTTAATAATCTTAGTAATGGGTTACAGAAATGCCAAGTACGTATATATCTCTTCAGTGGCAGATTTTCACAAGAAGGCTGCACTGATATATGTCCCATCTTACATATTCTTCATATAATGTGATAGCAACACCTGCTCAAGAGATGCCGTCTATATTTCCTCTATTCTTTCTCCTTCCCTGCCCTCTCTCTCTGTTTTCAGTCACTGTGGAAAGCAAGCCTCCACACAGTAAGCAAGCCCATACTAGCCCACGTGGAGAGACCATATAGCGAGTTCCACGTGGAGAAAAACGGAGTCCTCTAACAGACAGCTAGTCACAACTGACAGCTGTGAGCCTTCAGATGATTCCAGCCCCTAGCCTTGAGTCTCCCAACTGAGGCCCCAGGCATTGTGGAGCAGAGATAAGCTGTCCCCTTTGTGCCCTGTCTAACTCTTAACTCTCATGATCCATGAGCATATTAAATGCTTGTTTTACTCAAATACATTTGCATAATGTATTATAGAGCCACAGTAACTACTGAAACATCATCATATTTGAAACAGTACCAATGTTTTTGTTTTCTACTCTTGGCTTCTGTCATTAGTGCATTCTTTTTTTTTTTTTTTTCCTGCGGTACGCGGGCCTCTCACTGTTGTGGCCTCTCCCGTTGCAGAGCACAGGCTCCAGATGTGCAGGCTCAGCGGCCATGGCTCACGGGCCCAGCCGCTCCGCAGCATGTGGGATCTTCCCAGACCGGGGCACGAACCCATGTCCCCTGCGTCGGCAGGCAGACTCTCAACTACTGCACAACCAGGGAAGCCCCATTAGTGCATTCTTGATTGTTCACAGAAATGATGAGACAGCGCTGCATCATCCACTCCATTCTTTAAATGTTCCCAAATTTCCTATGCAGGTTCAATACACTTCCAGAGGTAGGACAAGGTGCAGCCATGATCAAGATCAAATTAGCATTTTACAAGGCATATGGGAATAACATATTCTTTAGCCCTATCTGTGATGGTACGCAGATGCAGAGATATTTAACTTATTTCAACAGATACATATTGAGTATCTGCATGTGCAAAACAAAAGAGGAAATTAATGTTTATTAAGTAACTTGTACATGACAGGCACTATTAGTTCTTTAACTATTTACAACAACCTTATGAGATAGGACACCACCACAGATAAGATGCAGGAAGGTTAAGTAACTTTCCAGATCTAATTCCAGTAGGTGGTTGAGTCAAGATTCTAGCTTATATCTGCATTATGTCAGATATATGCCTTTTGCAGTCTGCCTTATTTTTATAATGGGAGAGTAATAGTATAACTTCAACGGCTGTCATGCAAATTAAGTAAGACAGTTTGTGAAAATTGCCTAGAACATGGTAAACAATATTAAATATTATTATTACTGTTATTATACCATTTTGTCTTAACTTTTGACTTATACTAGACACTGTAAAAATACAAAAATGAGTAAGATATAGTTGTTACCTTCAATAACTTTACATTATAATTTTGGGGTGTTGAGTTGGTGCTCTAGTGATTTAGTTGTTGAGGCAAATACACTAAAAAACTATAATTGATTGAAATAAATTTTAATAAATAACTCAAGAAAGGTATAGGAAAGTGATTACATTCAGTTGAGATATCAAGAAAGGTTTCATAGGACTTCCCTGGTGCCGCAGTGGTTAAGAATCTGCCTGCCAATGCAGGGGACAGAGGTTCGAGCCCTGGTCTGGGAAGATCCCACATGCCACGGGGCAACTAAGCCTGTGCGCCATGACGACTGAGCCTGCGCTCTAGAGCCTGCGATCCACAACTACTGAGCCCGCGTGCCACAACTACTGAAGCCCGCACGCCTAGAGCCTGTGCTCTGCAACAAGAAAAGCCACCACAATGAGAAGCCCACTCACCGCAACAAAGAGTAGCCCCCGCTCGTTGCAACTAGAGAAAGCCTGCGTGCAGCAACGAAGACCCAATGCAGCCATAAATAAACAAAAACAAACAAAAAAGTTTATTTAAAAAAAAAAGAAAGGTTTCTTGGATATGGATACAATGATTCCAACCTTGAAGGTTAAGAATTTATTTTAATGGATAGGAAAAATGGCTAATTCCATTTGGAAGCAACTGTGTAGCAAAAGAATATGAAGGCACTGGGAATATTTAAAAATTCTAAGAAGTTCAGTATTCCCAGAGAAAAGAACTCATTAATTTTTTAAGATGGAAAAATTACATATGTTTATAGGCTTCAGGGAAGGAGTCAAGATTTTAAGGATAGATATAGAAGGATGAAGGCTGTCATGGAAGAGGTGAGAATGAGGTGGGTTGAACGAGGTGAAAATGGAGTTGGTTATGAACAGAAAGTGGAGCACCTCATTTTCTGGGGAGTAGAGGAAACTATGGCCGTAGAGTAGGTGACTGTGCATGAAAAGATGGGGAGTGGAGGAAGGATGCATATGGCGACCTCAGGTTCTCAGTTGGGTAGGAAAGGAGATTATATAAGTGGTGGGAGTGAGAAGAGGGCTTGGAGAGGATGCAGGAAAGTTTAGAATGGTTCTGAAAGGGAATAGAAGAAGCAACCGAATAAGGACAAACCCAGGGATTGTGGACAGTGTTGCTCCCACAATAAATATTTACTGGTTCACCTCCCACGCTAGATGCTGAGAGTATAATAATAAACAAAACAGATACTGACTCTGCCTTCAAGACAAAGATTAGGTAAGTAAATGGGAAATTACTATTCGGTGAGATATAGCCAAGGCACAGCTTAGGAGGGACACTGAGCTTCGAATTTGCAAGTTACAGGAACACTTTCCAAAGCACATGACATCTAGATTGAAAAGAACAACAATAACAAATCAGTAGGTGTTAACTAAGCAAAGAGAGAGAGGAGTGGGGGAAGTGTTACAACACGTGTGCAATGACCCACAATTATTGGAAGTCTGGCATATTTTTCACTGAAAATAGTACCTTCTTTCTTTATACATTACATCAAGGAATGTGAACGAAACCCCCAAGGTATTAGAGAAGCACTATACGGTTTTACACTGGAGAAAAATCGGCTCAGATCTACATTCCGGCAAGACGTCTTAGTCAAAGCTCTCGGTGGTAAAAAACAGAATCCTACTTGAGCTAACTTAGGCAACAAGGAGAAAGTTCTTAACTGTATACTGTAGTGATTTTCCACCTTTTTTATGTCCTGGCACAGAAGGAAAGTGACGATCTTTATACAGCACCCTGAAGAAAACAGATGAGGCTGCTTGTGGCAGGAAGCGATCAGCCTGGGGACTCCAGCTGCCCTAAGGGCTCAAGGGGTGAATATCGAAGTACACATCTTGAGCACAGTGGCTGGGGAGCTTAGATCCATTCTATGAAATTACAGACTCACGGATAAATCATGAACCTGAAAGACTGGCTGAGCCTCATGAGGGGCTGAGGCTCGGAACTCTAACGCCATCAGGAGTCAAGTTTGCCTCTCTCTCTTTCTGGGGCAATGGAGTATTATCTCTGCTCCTTTCTGTACACAGACTTCTTCCTTCATGAGCTAAAGTCTTGCTTCCTTGTGCGCATGGCAGATGATACTGCCTCCTAACTACCACGTGTGCAAGTTCTTCCAGTTAAAATATTTAATAAAGCTAAATTAACAGCTCTTAGCGTTCACCCCAGGTTCCCATGAAAGAGCATCAGATTAGCCCAGCTGTCCGTCCTATTTGATTTTTGTTGTTGTAAGAGGTGAGAAACATAGGGCCAAGGAGGCCCACCATCATGTGGTTGCAGGCAGACATCTCCTGAGAAGGAGCTGCAGAAGCTGATGCTGGAAGGTCCCTCTGACTGGACTATGTCCCGAAGGGAAGGCAACATGGAAGTCACGGAGAGGGGTTGAGAAGCTGCTGCTGTGAGCTAAGAAAGGGTGCAGAATGGTCAGGGCTGGCGTGAGAGCAGCAGTACAGAAGTACAGGGACCTGAGCAACAGTGTAAAGGCAGAACAAGGCTTGGGGTTTGTCTACATGTGGGTAGGAGAGAAAGGGAGCCAGATTTGTGGCTTGAACCAGGTGAAGAGGACGTTATCTTTCACCGAGAAGGGACAAAAGAAGAATAACAAGTTTAAGAGATGAAAGAGCTTCGGTACTGGACACAAATTTAAAGTTTCCATGGGAAATCCAAGTGGATATATCCAACAGGTGGCTGGTTAGGAGAGACTGGAGTTCAGAAGAGCCGTCTAAGAGGATAGATTTAGGAGTTTATTAGATAATGACTGAAGTTAAAGATGCGAGGGGAGAAAATTGTACAGCTAGGGAGTTTAGGGTGACAAGGTAAGTGATTTAACAGTGGAAAGACCCCTAAGAACACCCAGATTTTGAGGATGGTCAGAGTTAAAAAGGTGTCCAAAAGGATGGAGAAAGAACCCAAAAATCAACACGGGGTGGGGGTAGGGGAATGAACGGCGAAAGAAAGGACTCTTTTTCTACAAGTAGGAAGTAGCCAACAGTGACAAATGCTGCCAAGAAGTAAAAGAGAATAGGGAATAAAAAAGGTTCCGTGGAGTTAGCAAAAGGGCCTTGGCAAGAAGGCAGTCTGAACAGTGGGATGAGTGCTAAGGTCAAATTAGAAAGCATTTAAGAGTAAATGGGGGCTTCCCTGGTGGCGCAGTGGTTGAGAGTCCACCTGCCGATACAGGGGACACGGGTTCGTGCCCCGGTCCGGGAGGATCCCACTGGAAGAAGTGAGGATCCCACCGCGGAGAGGCTGGGCCCGTGAGTCATGGCCGCTGGGCCTGCGCATCCAGAGCCTGTGCTCCGCAACGGGAGAGGCCACAACAGTGAGTCCCGCATACCGCAAAAAAAAAAAGAGTAAATGGGAGGTGAGAAAGTAGAGCATGAATAAGATTTAAAAGAAGTTTGGCTGTGAAAGAGCAGAGAGATATGCCAATAAGTGTAGAGGGTTATGGGCTGAGGGAGTGTTTTATTTTGTTCTTAAATATGTCACACGCATTCCATATAATGGGGGTAGCTGGCTGGCATCCTCAGACTAGAGTGCAATTTGAAATGGTGTCAGTGGCTCAAAAAGAGAGCTGAACCTTTGCTACATGCACCTAAAAATGCAGAAAGTGATGAAGTTCACGTCAGGATCCAGAAGTGGATTCTCTGATCACAGAACATATCAGGTGAACAAAGCTTCCAAGATGCTGACAGAGATCACAGTCACATTACCCATATGTGAGCAACCACAGCACATGGAGACGACCCTCACGGAAAAGCAACAGGTTGTTCCCTAAGCCAAAAAACGAGGCTGCTCAGAAGAAAAGATAACCCCAAAGAGGCTGATGAAGGAAAATTTAGGGCTATGAAATATACAGCACATGATGCATGCAAATAAAAAGAAAATAAAAGGAGAGAGAGAAGGTGGTAACTAAAGGAACACATAAGATCAAGGAAAGGGGTGCGTGTGTGTGTTTTGTTTTGTTTTTATGAAATGGGAGAGACCTAAGCCTTAGTAACATATCCAGCACATAGTAGATACTCAATACATAAAGGAAAGAGAGAAGGGGGGAGAGAGAGGGAGGGAAAAGGGGGGGAGATGGAGGGAGGGAGGAAAAGTGTTTGAAGGCTCAGTAGAGAGACTCCTTCAAAGTTGGTGTCATCGAAGACATAGAAGAAAGAATAAATGAATGACAGCCCATAGTTCCAGGGAAGTTTGAAAAGGCTGGGGTCCAGAACCCACGGGGTTTTTTTAAATTGATTGAAATGTGGGTTTTATAAGTAAAAGGTTTTGGAAGAGGAATAAATAAAAATAAGGATAGAAATATCTGAAAGAGTAGAACGAAGTCCCAGAAAACAAAGGCTGATAACACCAAAGATAACTGTAGCATCTTCAAAATGGTGCAAAAATTTAAACATAAACCCTAGCATTTGTTGATTATTTACACAAGAAACTAAACCGTAATCTTAGCTTTAGAGAACCAGATGTAACAGGATGTTGCAATGGACTGAAGCCCCCAAATAATTACTACCATGTTCTAATTGAGGTACAAGATAAATATACAAGATTTCAAAGGAGAAGGCCAAGGACCAGTTCTGTGATTATTAATCTCTTCCCACATTTAGCACATAAAACGTTTGGGAGTTTGAGGGGAAGGTTGGAGAAAAAAGAACTCTTGCAGAGAGCTGGTTTTCTCGGAGATTCCCTCCTAAGTAGAAGTTGGAGTTGCCTCTTGCTCACCTCATGTCTGGGAAGCAATGCTCCTCAGGCAGCACTCAGAGGGTTTCATGTGTGTCCCTGGAGCCCAGGGAGACTCGGTGGGTTGTTGTCTGCCTCATACCTAAGAAATCAAGGCTCACAACACTGGGGCTGCCAAAGCCTGGGGAGGAAGCGAGGAGGAAGTGGCTACACTGGGATGGCCTGGTGCCACATGTCTCTCAAGGCAAAGGGGGCCAGTTTTTCCAGAGGGCCAAATGTCAGCCTCTTGTAACACAGGTAACAGGAGGCTTATTCAAACCCTGCCTTGAGGGATAAGAAAAATTGAGCAGAAAGAAGGCGGAAGTCATCTGCTGGAGGCTGAGGAGCTCTAGGAGACATTGTAAGGCAGCAGTTTGAGAAAGATGTGTTACCTCTGTCCAGTCCACTGATAATGAGAGATCCCTACAGATGAGGCATCTCCAGGGAGCTCACAAAAGTAACATCACAGAAACTGTCACCAGGCCCAGAGAGTGTTGATGCCAAATCTCTAATGCTTTCTTCAAGTAAAACTTTCCTGCCACCCTTATTTTACCTCCTCTGCCCCCATCTATATTCCAACCATGGAAGAATCAAAAACTATTAGAAAGATGAACGAGGGGGAGAACTTCTAGACTGAGTGAGAGAGAATCTCGCCAAGACTTTCCCCTCGTTTCCTACTACAGGAGGCCAGCCTGGATAGGTCCAAGGAGGGAGACAATTAATTTATAAAGTTGGAGTGTTAATTATTACGCCAGGCTGGATATATTAATTATGGAAATGAGACTGTGATCTGTGCCTTGAAGTGGTTGGGAGAATTTTCACTATCTGTGAGTGACCGTGAAAGTCATGGGTTTGGCCAAGATTTCATCAAGGAGCAGGGTAAATGCTAACCTCATGCAATAGGTCTCAACAGTGAAAAAAAGTTGAGCTGTTTTCTGATTGCCCCACAATACCCTCTTGTTCATCAAGGTGTTTACACAGGTATTCATAACTACTTGCTCTCTTTCTCCAGGCAACAGAAAAACAGACATTTCTAGTTATCTTGCAATTTTTACCTGTCTTGCAACTTGAAATTTAAAAAAAGCAATAAAGGAATGGAAAGATCAGATGGAACCTAAAGTTATTTCACTTCATAAAATGCTGAAACAGTTTCTTTTCATTTATATGCTGGGAGAAATGACTTAGAAGTTTGAAGGAAAATTCCTTCTACCGACAGAACATAATCTTCGGTGCTGAATGTGTCCATACATTCCTGGATTAATTTACTCTCTTACTAGTGTTTTAATTCTTATTCTTGAAATATATTTTATTAATTACATGATCTCAGTGAAACGTATTTGTTAGGAGAATAATGAAATCTGTCTTAGTGTTAAGGCCTATTTCCGTCCTGGCTGATTCTAGTTTGATAGACTGTAGATTACGTGCTCTAGGTAGAGAGCTCTTTCTTGCTTACATTCTGAGAATTCATGACTAAACTGTGGAATGCTTATTTCCACAAGCAACACTTGAAGAAATGAAAGCCATCATTTGGAGGTGAACCAAACTCTATGTCCATGCGAAGCAACCCATAATACACTCAAGCCTAATATTAGAATTTGAGGAATCATCTCTGTCAAAATCACACATTGATTAGCTTAATAGTCAAGTAGTGCCTGACCCAGGCATTTTAAAATAAAGCAGGTTTGCACTGACTGAATAATTCTTGCAGTAGAATGTCTCCACAACATATTCTCCACCAAAATCAATTTTTGGTTAGTAGCTTGTTGGCATACGGATGATACATTTTTTATAGAGGTCTTTTCGAGGCTTTAAATTTTTGAGAAGTAAAAGGTAAGTTTATTTTATCCTGCGACAGGTAGACTTGTTCAATTTTTCATTTGAGGCATAATGTTTTCTTAGTTTTTTCTTAGTTGTTTTAGGATGCTGAAATTTTTGCTGAGTTTGAATGATAAATTGAAAGGGTAAAATATGGTAAAGGTGTTTCATAGAATAGTTTTACTTGAAAAATTCACAATAAATAGAAAATATTATATCTCTTAAAACAAAGGTTCACATGCCTTATTAAACATTTCTTTTAATATGTTTCCTTCCAATGGAAATAGTCCTATAATACTACAACATGGAATAAAACACATATTAACAAGGTCAGAGAGAAATCTGAATCATATGGTAGCTCTATTTTTGGTTTACTAAGTCAGACAGAGAAAGACAAACACTGTATGTTATCACTTATATGTGGAATCTAAAAACTACAACAAACTAGTGAATGTAACAAAAAAGAAACAGACTCACAGATATAGAGAACAAAACAGTGGTTACCAGTGGGGAGAGAGAAGGGGGGGAGGGGCAAAAGAGGGGTAGGGGATTAAAAGGTCCAAACTACTATGTGTAGAATAAATAAGCTACAAGGATATATTGTAAGGCACAGGGAATATAGTCAATATTTTATAATAACTATAAATGGAGTATCATCTTTAAAAATTGTGAATTACTGTATGGTACACCTGAAACTTACAAGCTATTGTAAATCAACTATGCCTCAAAGGAAAAAAAAATTTTAAACTAAAAAGTTTAAAAAAGAGAAATTTGAGAATAGAATTTGTACTAATCTGAATTCAAAAGCCTGATCTAAACTCCAAACAGGTGTTCTTTTTTACGGTCTACTGAATGGAAACTTCTTATTCACCACAAATCTGGAAATCTCATATTTAGTCTCTAACTCCAAAATACATTTCTTAACTTGGCACAGGGTCTAGAAACTACAGAGGCAGTGTTTCATACTAGAGAGCAGTGTCTCTGGGAAGACATCAATAACTGCTTAGCTTGAAGTTTTTACCTTCTGCCAGAGAATGCCTTTGCATGGAAGCAATTTTAAAAACTTCCCGCTGTAATCATTAAAAATAAAATATACACACAGCATTGGAACTCAGAGCCCATTTGTTTACTTCTTCTCATTTTCTCAATTCATATTCCCCAGGAAAAGGGCATATGACTTCTGGAAGGAGAGTACGGTTCATGGCCAAAATGGAGCCAAGGTCCTCCTTCAAGACCAGTGTTGTTGCAAAGACAATTGCCTCCTTTGCTCAGTAAGTCATTTCATTCTTAGAATTTTGAGGAAAAAAATTACCTGACAAATGTTGATCCACACAAGTGGCATTAGGAATTTCATGCCAGAAAATTGAGAATACTTTATTTCACATAAAGTTGGAACTCTTGACTATGTTTCCAGTATTTTATTGTAATTTACGCCCTGAAAGACTCGGGTTTTTTATTTTTTTAAATTTATTTTTGGCTGTGTTGGGTCTTCGTTGCTGCGCGTGGGCCTTCTCTAGTTGCAGTGAGCAGGGGCTACTCTTCATTGAGGTGCGCAGGCTTCTCACTGTGGCTTCTCTTGTTGCGGAGCACGGGCTCTAGGCACACAGGCTTCAGTAGTTGTGGTACGCGGGTTCAGTAGTTGTGGCTCATGGGCTCTAGAGTGCAGGCTCAGTAGTTGTGGCGCATGGGCTTAGTTGCTCCACAGCATGCGGGATCTTCCCGGACCAGGGCTCGAACCAGTGTCCCCTGCATTGGTGGGCGGATTCTTAACCACTGCACCACCAGGGAAGCCCAAGACTCAGTTTTTAAAACCAAAATTTGATACGGCTGTGACAGTCCTTTGGGCTTCTTCCCTGTCTTTCTGCATAATGCATACCTGTGTAATGCATACCAGAGTGTTCATAGAAAATCTTGAGCTACAGTGTTGCCCTAGTTTTCATGCCCACCACCTGTTTGAATCCTGTGGCTTCAACTTGTTCACTGATTTGTTCATATATCCACTCAGTAAAATCCGAGCCACAAAAGCCAAGGTCAACATTATTACTGGAGCCCTTCATCATAGTAAGAAGTGAAAATTTATCAGTTAATACAAGAGACTTGGGCCCTGCCATCATGCCATTTAAGTCTGAGTAGAAGAGAATGATGGCAAACCACCACTGGCATTACTAGTTATTCCAATGCAATTGTGATAAGTGCTAGGAATGGCAGTACAGGGAACTGTGAAAAGGCATAATGGGGGAATGTGAACTAATTCAAAGTCTCGAGTATCCAGGAGTTAAGGGGTTAGAGGCTTCCAAGAAGAAGAAATGATAATTGAAGAGCGTGAGTGGAGAGAACATGGTACACACCAGGAAATGAAATAAATCAGGGTAATTAAGACAGGTTTCTCAACTGACCTTCCATGGAATTCTAGGGTTCTACAAGGTGTCACTAGGGGTTTCACTAGATTGGGGAAAGGGGGGGTATTTTTTTTAAACTTCACACACCACACAATGTTAGCACTTGCAGTAATGTCTAGTGATTGAGGGGCCTCAATAGCAATTTCATTAGCAGTCTTGCAGCTCTGTTTGACAGTGTGCAGTAGGAACGTGTCACAGGTAGAGTGCATTCTCAGCTTTTCCATGAGCTATAGGAGGTCACCGATAAATGGCGAGCACTGTGGTACCCCAAAGGGAAGGTAGTAGATTGATGGCATCAGCCTCTCCCTCCCAAATCTCCCACATCTTCCTCTTCTGTGCCAATGACTGCTTTATAGGAGTGACCTAGTTCTACTGGTATAATAGAAAATTATAGGGAAATTTTTATTCTAGAGAAGGTATTTTTATGTGTCATGACTCAGTTTCTCTCATGCTGTTTTGCTGTTATTATAGATGTTAGAAAACATGATTGTGTAGGTTAGCAGTGAATGATACTGTGGTTTCATGTTTTTGTGATTTTTATCATTTATTATTCATTATGTCATTCTGACATACTTTATCAGTGTTTTATGTTTTCCAAAATGTCTGGTATTCCATCATGGCAATTTTTGAAGACAGACTGAAGTGGCAAGGGAATATTCTAGGCCTAGGTTTATGGATAATTATGATAAGATTAGTGAGAAGAGTTGCAAACTTCTGAGTCACCTCCCTGTCCTAATGTGAGAAGAGCTACAAAATAAGTTGACTTTCACAATAAAAACTGGTTATCAATGAGTTTTGAATGGGTTGGTTATCGAAGTGGTTGTACTGCATTATGCAAATGAATCCGGGGCTGCAGGAAAATTAAAAAGGCACGTGAGTACAAATCATAGCCATGTAACAAGTGACCGGTTGATTATTTTAGAGTAAAACTTTTGTTAAAAAGGTCACATTTAGTGAAAAGACTCAGGAAAAAAGTTATTTAGTAATAGAACTTATTGTCCAGAAAAATGAAAAAGATCATGCACTTGGTAAGAATCTAATAATACCAGCATATAAATATATAGTGAGGAAAATGCTGACAAGTAGAGAAATGGATAATACAATATGATAAGTTGTCATATTGATGACATGTCACATGGTGCTGAAGAGCTCTGGGATGATAAACTACAGAACAACAGCTTCCCGTTACAGACTGATGAGTCAACAGGTTTCATCAGTAAATGTCATGTTGTAGCATTTGTATGATTTCTAAATGGTGGTGAATTTCAAGAAAACTTTCTGTTGCATCTAGCCTGCCCAAACAAGCGAAGGCCAAAACTTAGTTAATGTGGCACCATCATATCTGGAAACAAAAGTCTTGGGGGACTATTGGCATCTGTGTTGATGGGTGTCCCATCAATGAGCAACATGAAAGGTTCTGTGTTTATTGTAATAAAAAAAAAAAAAAAGGAAATTTCAATGATGTCAGACGACTTCACTCAAGAATTTTTCGGGAACCCGGACAACATAAATCTGTTACCTGCCGAAATCCACATATTTGTTGCATAAGAGGAGATCTATAGGATGTGGGAGCTGAAACGTAAATTGCAGGAATATTTGAAAGGATACAGAAGGCCAGATTTTATTAAATGCTTGGGTGATAAAGAATAACTGCAGACAAACCTGCTTACCAAACATTTTTCATCACATTGAATCAGCTGGACAAGTCTCTGCAAGGCCCTGAAGAAAATGTTTTGACTTCAGGTGACAAGATGTTTGGCTTTAAAAGAAACAGAATCATTGGGAAAAAATCATGTTGCAACAGGAAACTGAAATATTTCCCATGCTGCTTGGATTTCAGGGTGAGAAAGATTATTAGTCATCTCTAGCCTTACTGAAATCCACTTGGTGAACTGCAGAAGAAAACTGCAGTTTTTTCCTCCCATTCAGCACAAATATCGGGCCAGGTGAAGGACCCTTTCTCTGATTTGCTTGCTCAAAGACCTTCATTTTTTCACATTTATGGAGTGAAAAATAAGCACGTTTCACATTAAAGAGGTGAATTTTATTCTGCTTTTAGTTTATGCATGAACAGGCTTATAAGAGAGATCAAGAAAACAATATATGTGTATAAGAATTTCGTAACTGTTGAGGCCTATATTTGATCCTGACATGTAACTCAGCAAGAAAATGTTCTTCAAAGTCTTGTATAAAATCATGCTTAAGCTATATTTTTCATTCATATTGCTTTAGCTAATGGCTTTGGTAGCTTTATTATTCAACACTGTTAATAAACTTTCATGTTGAAATAACAATTAAAATCAATTTATGACCTTTATTTAAATGAAATATACAGAGCCTATCATTAGAAAAATTAAATTCCATCTTGGTTCAAGGCAGTTATTTAAAAGAAATTTATTATGTTGTTTTATAATTGTTTTTGAATTTATAAAAAGGAAAGTGATAATTTCAAAAGCAGTAAACAACTGTTTTTTTACGGAAATTTGGATAAAAATCATTTTTAGCTTTAAATAAGGAAAAATACAATTGTTCTTGTAAGTACCATATATCACATACCAACCAAACCTCATCTGTATTATATATAGTAGAAATTTATAAGATTTCTGTCTATTTGAATATTTTTTTTTTTTTTTTTTTGGTACGCGGGCCTCTCACTGTTGTGGCCTCTCCCGTTGCGGAGCACAGGCTCCGGATGCGCAGGCTCAGCGGCCATGGCTCACGGGCCGAGCCGCTCCATGGCGTGTATGGATTTTCCCGGACCGGGACACGAACCCGTGTCCCCTGCATCGGCAGGTGGACTCTCAACCACTGCGCCACCAGGGAAGCCCGTGAATATCTTTTAAACGTAAAATCAAACATAAAAATTTTGAATAAAGGAAAAGTTGGAGTTTCCTTTACCAGCAGGTTGACTTACATTAAAGATATGTATATATCATATACAGAACATTCTACCCAGTAGTATTAGGTCGATCTGATCTCATGCATAGTTTAAGCCCAATGTTTCCTTATTGATTTTCTGTCTTCGTGAGCTAAACAGTGTTCAAAGTGGGGTACTGGGGACTTCCCTGGTGGCACAGTGGTTAAGAATCTTCCTGCCAATGCAGGGGATCACGGGTTCAAGCCCTGGTCCGGGAAGATCCCACATGCCACGGAGCAACCAAGCCCGTGCGCCACAACTACTGAGCCTGCGCTCTAGAGCCCACATGCCACAACTACTGAAGCCCGTGCGCCTAGAGCCCGTGCTCTGCAACAAGAGAAGCCACCGCAATGAGAAGCCTGCGCACCGCAAAAAAGAGTAGCCCCCGCTCGCCACAACTAGAGGAAGCCCGCGTGCAGCAACGAAGACCCAACGCAGCCAAAAGTAAGTAAATAAATAAATAAATTTATACAAAGTGGGGTACTGAAGTCCCCTACTAGTATTGCATTGCTATTTCTCCCCTCATATGTGTTGATATTTGCTTTATGTATTTAGGTGCTCCTATGTTGAACGCATAAATATTTACAAATGTTACACCCTCTTGATGGCTTGACCATTTTATCATTACATCCTGACCGTCTTTGTCTCTTGTTAAGTCTGTGGCTTAAAATCTATTTCATCTGATATAAGTATAGCTACCCCAGCTTTCTTTCGGTTTCCATTTTCATGGAGTATCTTTTTCCATCTCTTCACTTTAGTCTGTGTGGGTTCTTAAAACTGTAATGAGTGTTGTAGGTAACATACAGTTGTGTCTTGTTCTTTTTTCTCTTTGTCCAATTAGCCACTCTACATATTTTGATTGGAGAATCTGTCCATCTACATTAAAGTAATTGCTGATAGGTAAAGGACCTACTATTGCCATTTTATAAATTGTTCTTTTTTTAAAAAAAAATTCATTTTTTCCTTTCTTTGTCTCTTGCTCTCTCCCCTTGTGATATGATGATTTTCTGTAGTGGTATACTTAGATTCCTTGCTTTTTATCTTCTGTGTATCTACTGTAGGTTTTGCTTTGTGGTTACTCTGAAGCCTACATGAAACATAACAATCTATTTTAGGTTGACAACAACTTAACTTCAAATCCACTCAAAAGCTGTACATTTTTACACCCCCTCTTTACATTTTATGTTTCTGATGTCACAATTTACATCTTTTTACATTATATATCCATTAAAAATTACTGAAGCTATATTTTCAATACTCTTGTCTTTTAACCTTCATACTTGAGTTATAAGTAATTTACTATTATAATATTAGAATATTCTGAGTTTAACTGTATAGTTACTATTACCAGTGAGTTTCATATTTTTATATGTTTTCTTGTTACTAGTTAGTGTCCTTTAATTCCAGCCTGAAGAATTCCCTTTAACATTTCTTTTAAGGCCCATCTAGTGGTGATGAACTCCTTCAGCTTTTGTTTTTCTGGAAAACTCTTTAGCTTTTCTTCAGTTCTGAAGGACAACTTTGCTGGGTAGAGTAGCCTTTGTTGGCAGGTTTTTTTCTTTTAGCACTTAGAATATATCATGCCGCTCCCTTCTGGCCTGCATATTTTTTGCTGAAAAATCTGCTTACAGTCTTATGGGGGCTCCCTTGCATCTAACAAATTGCTACTTTTAAGATTCTCTTCTTCTCTTTAACTTTTGATAATCATTATGTGTCTTGGTGTGGGTCTGTTTGGAATAAGGTCTGAAGATTTAATATGTTACATGGCAACTATAGTTGAGAAATTCTGGTCTAGAGAAGAGGAAGTAAAAGACTGACATACACTGGATGAGGCTGGGGATGTAGGTTAGAACCAGATCTGGAGTGTAGCTTCCATACACTGTGTCCCTGCAAAATTCGTGTTGAAACCTAATCCCAGTGTGATGATATTAGGAGATGGGGGCCTTTGGAAGGGATTAGTGCCCTTACAGAAGAGACCCTAGAGAGCTCCCTTGCCCCTTTCACCATGTGAGGACACATCTAGGAAGCAGGACCTCACCTAACCCTGAATTTGCAGGTGCCTCAACCTTGGACTTCCCAGGCTCCAGTAATATTGAATATTGCTAAGACTACAAGATTAGGTCTGAAGATCATATCCATTGGGTTTTTTAAATAAGCAGTAAGCAATGGGATAAACAAGAGGAGATATACACTACCAAACGTAAGGTAGATAGCTAGTGGGAAGCAGCCGCATAGCACAGGGAGATCAGCTCCGTGCTTTGTGACCGCCTGGAGGGGTGGGATAGGGAGGGTGGGAGGGAGGGAGACGCAAGCGGGAAGAGATATGGGAATATATGTATATATATAACTGATTCATTTTGTTGTGAAGCTGAAACTAACATACCATTGTAAAGCAATTATACTCCAATAAAGATGTTAAAAAAAAAAAAAAAAGAGTCAGGGCCAGGAACAGAAAAAAAAAAAAAAAAGAGGAGATTTGTTGAAGTTTTAAGCATCAAAGCAAAATCAAGTGAGGAGAAAAGTAAATACGGGATGAGCAAATGGGATGTAGCAAGTTAAGAAAACCTTGAGAAGTCTGTTTGTGAAAAAGGGTAGAGGATTAGGGTAATAGCTGGTAAGCCTGTCCTTAACACTGAAGAGTCTGGGGCAAGAGTACCAATGATGGCCCATAGGCCATATGTCCAAATATTTAATGTTATAAGTTAAGCTGACACAATGTTAAATAAACGATCTATCTTCCTACCTTAAAAAATGTATATTTATAGCCATCAAGAAAACCAAGTTCAAATTTGAAATTTCTGTACTTCTCAGAATTGTGCACTAGAATGTGACAGCATAGAGAGTACCTGTTCCAGGTCTGTATCCCTGTAGTTTGTTCTTCCTTCTCTTTTGGTCTCATGAGGGATGTCACACTTCTGTGTGAGAACACCCCAGCCTGGCTGTTCAAGCTCTCCCCAAACCTTCTGCAAATTGCCCTCACTTGCCGATATCTTTGACCCAATGTGCAATGTGGTGCACGCCTGGGAGGAGGGACCTGAAGTCCTGAAGGTGGGCTCGGAGTCTCAGGTACTTGAAACATGGTCTAGAAGGAGGGAACATGAGCTCTGTGTAGATACATCTGGTTGCCCTGTGGACTCCTGGCCCTATGAAGTGCAATGCAGTGAAGTCAGATCCAGGTCTTCCAAAGCACAGGGTCCATTTGAGAGGTCTCTCTTCCTTAGTTCTGAGGGTGGTAGTGGTAGCTGGAAAGAGGGTTACTTTGAAAACTCCAGTCACATTTTTTCCTCTTTTGGAATTGAACAGGTAAGTAGAATGGCCTGCTTCTCTTTGAGTCTTTCCTATTCAACATTATCCAGAGGAGGAAATTGATAAGGCTGTAGTACAGTTTCAAATGAAATAGGCTGGTTACCAAATTCTTGTAAGACATTGATTTGTGAGTTATTTATTCAAGTTCACTGAATAAGCAATTTACAAATCACTTTTCCTTGAGCTTGATTCAGCACTCTGAAGTAAATAAATATGGAATCTCTATCAGGCTTTTAGTGCAATGTCAGTCTTGCCTAAATAGACAAGGCTGAATTTATGTTATAAATCTAACTCTAATTTGTTATATATTTTTTAACATCTTTATTGGAGTATAATTGCTTTACAATGGTGTGTGAGTTTCTGATCTAATTTGTTATATTTGGATTCTATTTGCTGTTGTTGTTGTTGTCCTGAGATTCATATAAAGGTTAGATCTACCTTAGCAGAATAAAATGAAAAAGAAAAAAATCCCTGCAACATTATTTGCTGCAACAATATATTTCAAGAAGATGATTTAGCCTTAATTATCCACATAACCAGATTAATTTTCTTCTTCATTTTAATTGAGTAAATCTGCCTAAATATAGAGATTTTTCCTAGTCTTTCTCTTTTTAAAATTTTACAGTAATATCAGATAAAAAGTACTGTTTCTTATATTGTACCTCTAAACCTGAAACTTGCAGCTTTTCATGAAAAACACTTTCATATGATTTATATTTTACCCTATATCAATATAACTAATTCACTACATACTATATATTCAGTGTATTGCTATAAACTGTACAGATTTGGGAAATACCTCATTTGTCATACTAAAAAAGACAATATTAATGTTCTATTATGCTATTTCCTTTCTTTACTTAAAGATTTAAAGAGGGAAATAGATCATCTAGAGAAACTGTATATCAAAGTGCTGTTCTATTGTTTAAGAAATCTTTAGAGAATAAGACAACTAGAAGAAATTATCTGGTACTTATCAAATAATTATTTTGATAATTACTAAACTGGAAGAATCAGAGGCTAAAGATCTTTGTTATTTAAAAATAACAAATTGACATAAAAGTTAATCAATGAAATTTATTCCCAGGGATTCTCCTGTTACATGGATTTATACAACTAGATTATGTGGTATATAAATGCCTTAAGAATTATTCCCACAAGTTTCTTTCTATTTTTCCCATGTTTGATGTAGAGTATAACAAGAGGCCCCAAAGTACCATTTAGAACCCTTATGGGTTGTTTGAAAATCAGAAAGATTTCAACAATTTTGATCACATTAGAAATTGCTTTTCTTTCCTGGGATAAACCCAGGTTTTGAAAAATATTGATACTAAGGCAGTAGGCAGAGGCTGACTCATATAATAACACAGTTACAAGCAAAGGGAGCAAAGGTCCACAGCCAAGGGTCAGGTTTTACTGATGTCTCCCCAGGTTCATGAAAACAAATATGCCCACCTTCTTTTGGATAAGAAGTAAAAGATAAAGTAAATAAACAGGAAGATGGCAACAGAATCGTAAATTGTGTTAACCCACTATTTTCTTGATGCTGAATAATAGGGGAAATCTGTTTTTATTTTGGACCATACATAAAGTGATTTTTGCCCACAAAAGACATTTAAAGTTCCCTCACCACTCTCCTGACTGCAGATCCCCAATGGTGCATCCAGAATGCTGATCAGGTAGCAGGAAGACTCATCAATGAAAACACAAAGACTCTCCACTGAAAGGGGTAGAGAAGCAACACCAGGCAGCCATTCACACTAAGAACGCACACAAAGCATTCTGGGGACAAGCATCATCTACCAAGAATGATTTAGTGCTTAAAGGTTTCCTTTGTATGATTCTGTAAGCAAAGATAGACGGGGGGAAGAAAAGGTCCCAGTCATAAGAGACTTGAAACTAATGTACAGACATCATGGCACAAGAGAAGCATGACACCCACTAAAGGGGATTCTCTCCTGATCAGAATTTTCATGAATACTTTTGAGGTTATTATATATTCCTAAGCAAAGAGGAAGTGAAAAATAGATGTTGATAGCCAATCCAATACATAGCTTTTGCAAATAACTCTATACAATATGTGCACTAGACTGAATAGAGTTCTTATTACAGTGTATTTATTTGGTCACTGTAAAAAGAATCCTTTTGTTGTTTTTGCAAAATACTAAGCTAAAATCTCCTCTACGTATGGTTATAGTTGGATAGCCAAAACTAAAATATATCAGGCTGTAGAATTAGGCTTCTAGTGAACAGAGTGGGCAACCCAGGTAATCTGTACTCCATCTGAAAAGAGAACATCTCATAAACACTGCCTTTAATAAAAGGTTCAAAAGTAGGAAAGAAATGGATCAAAAGTAGAAAAGAAAATTCTAAAAGTTTTGCAACAGTCTTTAAGTCTTTTCTAGAACAATTCACAATATATAAATAAGGTTCAAAAGTAGGAAAGAAATGGATCAAAAGTAGAAAAGAAAATTCTAAAAGTTTTGCAACAGTCTTTAAGTCTTTTCTAGAACAATTCACAATATATAAATAATTTAGTTAATACGAATCTCAGTATACATGCTTTGATGAACTAGAAGTATAACTTTATATTTTATAAACAACTTAAATCAATTGCAAGCCTCCCAAGAGAAAAGAAATATAGTCAGTGAGTTCTGGGTTTCATTCTTCCTTCTTAAGATTATATCAAAGTGTCAGAGGGTTTATATGTCTCTAGTTCATAAGAGATGAGAGAAAGGAGCATGAATGCACGGATCCATGAACCATTTGGGCATAAGGTAAGGTCTAACCTTGAAATAATCCTTAACTCAGTCAATCTGAGGTGTGGGTGTCTCTGAAAAGCTTTCTATGGCTCACAGTTACCTATAAGAAGCTCACAGTTATTTCTTCTCTGAAATACCTATAATATCTTATAATAATTATAATTGGGATACCTCTGAGCTCTGCCCAAGAGATGGACACAGATGATGCTCTCTCTATTAACACATTTGTATCTCCATTCTTCTTTGCTATCTCTCCCAGTTGTTTTCTAGACTGCAAATTTGGCTTAGGAGACCCTATACTCTTCCCCTTGTTTTTCCCAAATATCTAATCTTTAAAAACTCTTGCTTCTACTAAAGGCTTAGAATTTAGAAACCACAGTTAGGGTAATGCATGGGGTTTCTCTTCTCTCTGTACTGTCACACCTGATCCCGGAGGGATTAAACACAGAGTCCACTAGTTACTTCAATGGGATATTTCCTTCCAAGAGAAAAAAAAAAAACAGAGGAGAGAAAAATAATACTGGTTAATAGCTTAAAAAAAAAGGTTTTGTGGGGTCTTTTTTTTTCCCCCCAATAGCTTTTATAATGAGATAACCGAAAGACAACCTTTACTTTGAAATCCTCAAACACACCTCTCATAAAATACTGCCACATGTATACTACTACAGCATGAGTTTGGCTTTATATCACCAACTGTCATAGGCCATAATATGTAAGTAATGAATAAATGATACCTGGAACAATACTCTGAGTTTAAAAACTTGGTATTTAAGATGTTCCAAGAATGAACATATTTTTTAAACTTTTAAGCTAGACTTCAAGAATCAAAATATTATGATTTCTACTTTTTAAATGTCATCTTGTTCTAAGTCTTTTGCTTTTAATGATGAACAGACATTTCTGAAGATGTCCAGTAGCAGTCATGACATCAGACAGGAAGAGAGAGCCCTCCATATAACATACACCCGGGAGAGATGTCCTGCGGAGGAAATGTCACGAACAATGTTATGCCGGGGATTTCTCTAAACCCATCACTGCCAAGCACCTGTGCTCCAGGGCATCCATCCAATCAACTAGAGAGCAGGCACCTTGCCATTTCAGCAGATGGGTATTAATGTTGAAGGCGAAGGAACCATGTACAGTATATATTTCAATTATGAGTGTGGAGACTTGGAGTCCCAGTTGGAATCATGTCTGTTCCTTTCTTAGCCGGTAACAAACTAGAGATTGTACCATCCAGAATGTGCTTTACACAGAATTAGCTTTCAGAAAAAATACACATTTTCAAAGGGAAGAACATATTTTGTATGACAAGTCGAGAATCAAAGGAAATAAGCTGAGTAACCCTTAAAGAAATTTCCTAGGCTTTTTACTTTTACCAAAACAGCCCTGAAAAGGCAGAGGGGAGGGAACATTTTCACCACATAAATATATTGTGGCAGAATTGACAGAATTTTGAAAGCCTATGTATTCCTAAATGACAGTGTGTATTTCAGTTTTTTGAAGTGTTCTAGTTAAACAAACCTCAGAGGTAAAGTGGCTTCTGGGACAGGATCATCTTTCATTTCTGGTCTGCATATTCTAAGACACAGATGTCTAAGTCTATCCTTCTAAGCCATCCTGATTTCTACACTGTTACATTTTTAAAGGGTTTCAAGTAGAAACAGCTACGTTCTTATCCTGATTAATGCTATTCACTAGTCAATTATTATTTCAATTATTGTTAATATAACCTAGAATACTGTCTCACTTCCATTTAACTACTTACTTAATTATCATTATCATCAAGAATTACATAAATGCTAACTAATAATTTAACATATTATTCTGGCTAGTGAGCATTACAAAGCAAGTGGCCACACCTGGGTGAATTGTCGAAAGAAAACATCTTCTAGATTGTCGCCTTGCCTTGGTATAAAAATCCATGGAAGACTTCTTAAATAAGGATTTTAATCTGTTTTTTCTAACAAGAAAGAGATTTTTCTTACATTGACCAAAACTGTATCTATTATTGCACTCGGTATATCATCAGTTCTTATGAAATTGTTTTATAACACCTGGGGTTAGCCTATGGGAAGAAGGTTAGCATATCTTGGGATACCATCTACCCCATGAAATGTCTCTGAATTCTTGCTCAAGAATTCAACTGTTTATTTTATTTACCAAAAGTGCTGCAGATATCCTCGTCCTGAGAAGCAGTCACAACTCAAGAGCCAAATGGTAACTAAGTATAGTAGTAGGGCTCCTGCTGAGCCACTCTGGCGCATTACAGTTGTGGACCAGTTACAGTGGCACAGGCTTCAGTCCAGTGCAGTCATTCCAAAAACTGATAGGTCTGCTTCTTTTCTAAAATGCTGCTTAAAGCTTCCTCTCCTTTAATAGTTAACTCTGGTAACACAGAAACTGCAACACTAGAGGGAGGGGCACAGGCAACCAGATGGCTGAACCAGTCCCCAGAGAATGAGAGTAATAGCAGCAACAAATACACCCACCATACTACTGTCTGTCCAATGTGGATTGAGAAGCAATGTGTTGAATCTAATTCCTAATCTTGCAATCATTTCCTGTCTCCCTCTTCTCTTAGGGTCTCGAGATTAAGTTCAGAACTCCCAGGCTGCTCTCGCCATCATCCTGAAATAGAGGTTCCAATGGGTACAATGGGGCTGGCCCAGATCTGCATTCCCAGGCAAGAAACAGACTTCCTGGCCTGTGAACAGGCATCTTGCCCTGACTTACACTGGTATCCAATCCCACCAGTGCCACTGCCTCCTAATTAAGGTAATAATACCTACTATGCTACTACATATGAGCACATACTACGTACTAGATATTATGTTAACCACTTATTAACATTGCCTCATCTAATCCTCTCAAGTTGAAAGCACACCCAGCCTTCAGATATAACATCTCCTTTACACAACAATATTGTGTCATTCCACATTTACTATCTTGAAATGAAATTCATAGCTGATATAACTTACCTGCACACAGTTTTTAAAAATTAGTATAATGTTCTAGCCAGAATATAAAGGAGAAATAAAAAGAAAGTAATTTCTATTAAAAAAAAATTTTACATTAATATACTTCAGTTACTTTATTTGAATGAGGAAATGCCAGGCATAATTATTAGAAGACATAATGAGAGAGTCAGTGGTTTACACCCATAGGTAAGAGCACTGTGAATGGAGCCTCCTCAGAAACAGTCCGATAAGGCTGTTTTACTGAGGATCAAATATTATGCAGGGAGTTGCTGCTGGCTATGTGATTTTTTTTTTCCAAAAGGGTGAACAACTTTTGATAAGAAAGCACAAACAAAACAAAATATTATCGTCCCTCAATTTACATCATAGTAATTTACATTACTGGAAAAGTCAGTGTATTTTAAAATTGTGCAAAAATATGTTCGTACGCAAAACACAGTTAGGTTCTAGGCTTAGATAATTATGAAGATTTTCACTTACATAAATGTCTTGGGGACATTGAAAATTAGTGCAGGACATGGTACAGTCCTCCATGCTGAGACTGTCCTACACACTGCAAGGGGCCCAGCACCCCTGGCCCCTGCCCACTGAATGGCAATCCTGTGACCACCAAAAACTCCCTCCAAGGGAAAGTGTTGCCCCCTCCTCATTTGGGGAACCACCATCCTAAAGAGTAGGCAACATTAGCCCTATTTTATAAATTAAAAACCTGACTCTTGGAAATCTGAATAATTTGCCTAAAGTCACTAGCTAGTAAGCGAGATTCAGACCCATGTCTATTTTATTTCTAAAGAACGGGCTTTTCTCATTACACTACACTGACTTCTTAGGCCAATAATTCCTCCATTTAGAAAATGCACAGGTAACTGAATTAGGTAGGGCTGAAATGAGGACTAAACAGTGCCTAGACTCCAGATTCATATTCTAGAAATTTCTAATCACGTTTAACCTTGAGTAGGAAAATTCTTTAGCTTCTTTAGCACTTCCACTATCTGTTCATTTTCTCACCCAGTTTTCTAATTTCTATTTTGATTTTAAAACACTTTAAATTGACCATAATCCCTTAAAAGTTAAATCGAAGAAAATGAAGAATACAAGCTAGGAAACCAACTATTTTAATTCTATTTTATGTACCATAAGTGTTGCTTTTGTTACTCTAACATAATTCCAGGGGCAGCCTTCAACAGCAAGGATTCTTCAAACAAACACTGAGCCCTTTGAGATGTAACCATTTACCTTTCTTTCTCCTGAATCTACCCACCCTCAGGTTCTTCTCTTTGGCCCACCCCACAGATGAATATTCACTTGTCAAATTTGTTCTCTCAGTAAAAGACCATAAAGCGGGATTATCTCATCAATTTAAAGGATTTTCCTCATATAATTTCTACCTAACAACCATTAGTATCTCCAGCCCCCTGTTGCTAGAAACACTAAAGCAGTGGATCCCAAACTTTAGCGTGGATCTGGAATCATCAGGAAAGCTTGTTCAAACACAGCTTGCTGGGCTCCACCCTAGAATTTCTGATTCAGGAGGTCGAGGGTGGGGACCAAGTTCTAACAAGTTCCCAGGCACCTCTGATGCTGCTGATCTGGGAACCACACTGTAAACCACTGAAGAAACTTCGCTCCACTCCTATCTGACAAAGGAAATACTACATACAGTTTACATAATGGCTAAGAAACTACATACATATTCTTGTGTATGTTCCAACTAAATACTGAACAAATTGGTGCTGAAACCTTCATCAAAGTTACTTTTTAAAAAAAATCCCTGAACTCCTGTTGTGAGGTGATAAGGAGGTGCGACTATCTAAATGAAATTTCCATACCTGGAGTCTAGACACTTTAACTAGGAGCCTTATTACCCAGGGAAACTCATGCTATAGTTAAGGTAGCAACATCTAAAATTATAACAATACAATATTGCTAGTAATAACAACTCATATTTATTTAATATTTACTACAGGCAAGGTACTGTACTATGCACTTTCCTTGAATTATCTCATTTAATATTAGCCTTGTAAGATGCAGTTATTATTACATTCCTATTTTACAGTTGATCAAATCAAGACATAGAAAGGTCATACCCAAGGTATCAGAGGCAGAGAACTTGCTCTCTCTGGATCCAAAACATGAGTGCCTACGCACTCTGCTCAGCAGTTCCTCCTATTCTTCCTCCTTGCATTAGATGTTGACACTGACTAGAACACTTGAGCCATGAGATACAGGTGCTCATGAACATGACAAATAATACCACATATGGAAAACTTTCTAGTGCCCCACTGGTCCCATTACCAAATGGTTAGTTGCCAGACTGGTGCGATTTTAGGATCCAGAAGATCAAAAGATTATGGATTCTTCCAAATCGGAAAAGAAGAAGTAAAACTGTCACTGTTTGCAGATGACAGGATCCTATACATAAAGAATCCTAAAGATGTTACCAGGAAACTACTAGAGCTAATCAATGAATTTGGTAGAGTAGCAAGATACAAAATTAATGCACAGAAAACTCTTGCATTCCTATACACTGATGATGAAAAATCTGAGAGAGAAATTAAGGAAACACTTCCATCTACCACTGCAACAAAAAGAATAAAATACCTAGGAATAAACCTACCTAAGGAGACAAAAGACCTGTATGCAGAAAACTATAAGATACTGATGAAAGAAATTAAAGATGATATAAACAGACAGAGACATATACTCTGGATTGGAAGAATCAACACTGTGAAAATGACTGTACTACCCAAAGCAATCTACAGATTCAATGCAATCCCTATCAAACTACCAATGGCATTTTTCACAGAATTAGGACAAAAAACTGCACAATTTGTATGGAAACACAAAAGACCCCGAATAGCCAAAGCAATCTTGAGAAAGAAAAACTGAGCCAGAGGAATCAGGCTCCTGGACTTCAGAAAGTCTACAAAGCTACAGTAATCAAGACAGTATGGTACTGGCTGAAAAACAGAAATACAGATCAATGCAACAGGATAGAAAGCCCAGAGATAAACCCATGCACATAGGGTCACCTTATCTTTGATAAAGGAGGCAAGAATATACAATGGAGAAAAGACAGCCTCTTCAATAAGTGGTGCTGGGAAAACTGGACAGCTACATGTAAAAGTATGAAATTAGAACACTTCCTAACACCATACACAAAAACAAACTCAAAATGGAGTCAAGACCTAAATGTAAGGCCAGACACTATAAAACTCTTAAGAGGAAAACACAGGCAGAACACTCTGTGCCATAAATCACAGCAAGATCCTTTTTGACCCACCTCCTAGAGAAATGGAAACAAAAATAAACAAATGGGACCTAATGAAACTTAAAACCTTTTGCACAGCAAAGGAAACCATAAAAAAGACAAAAAGACAACCCTCAGAATGGGAGAAAATATTTGCAAATGAAGTAACTGACAAAGGATTAATTTCCAAAATACACAAGCAGCTCATGCAGCTCAGTATCAAAAAAAAAAAACAACCCAATCGAAAAATGGGTAGAAGACCTAAATAGACATTTCTCCAAAGAAGATATACAGATTGCCAACAAACATATGAAAAGATGCTCAACATCACTAATCATTAGAGAAATGCAAATCAAAACTACAATGAGGAACACACCAGTCAGAATGACCATCATCAAAAAATCTACGAACAATAAATGCTGGAGAGGGTGTGGAGAAAAGGAAACCCTCTTGCACTGTTGGTGGGAATGTAAATTGATACAGCCGCTATGGAGAACAGTATGGAGGTTCCTTAAAAAACTACAAATAGAACTACCATACGACCCAGCAATCCCACTACTGGGCATATACCCTGAGAAAACCATAATTCAAAAAGAGTCATGTACCACAATGTTCATTGCAGCTGTATGTACAAGAGCCAGGGCATGGAAGCAACCTAAGTGTCCATCGACAGATGAATGGATAAAGAAGATGTGGCACATATATACAATGGAATATTACTCAGCCATAAAAAGAAACGAAATTGAGTTATTTGTAGTGAGGTGGATGGACCTAGAGTCTGTCATACAGAGTGAAGTAAGTCAGAAAGAGCAAAACAAATACCATATTCTTACACATATATATGCAATCTAAAAATAAAAAAAAAAGGTTCTGATGAACCTAAGGGCAGGACAGGAATAAAGACACAGATGCAGAGAATGGACTTGAGGACATGGGGAAGGGGAAGCTGGGACGAAGTGAGAGAGTAGCATGGACATATATACACTACCAAATGTAAAATAGATAGCTAGTGGGAAGCAGCCGCATAGCACAGGGAGATCAGCTCGGTGCTTTGTGACCACCTAGAGGGGTGGGATAGGGAGGGTGGGAGGGAGACACAAGAGGGAGGGGATATGGGGATATATGTATACGTATAGCTGATTCAGTTTGTTATACAGCAGAAACTAACACAACACTGTAAAGCAATTATACTCCAATAAAGATGTTAAAAAAAAAAGATTATGGATTCTTTAATTAGCCTCCTTCTCTTTTATCATATGCAAATTTGACCTTTTAGGCATCACGCTTCAGGAAAAAATATGTTAGTGGTTCGTTAGTATGTCCCATTTCTATGAACTGTGATAAATTCAGAACAATGTTAGCATACTTTATATTAATTCTTGCCATGATTACACAAGCTTGGCTTCAACTTAAATCAGGACTCCAAGTGACCATCATGCAAAGCATGGTTTGAATACTTCAGTAACAGGAAGCTGATGTGGGAGGTGTTTTAAAAGAACCTGAAAATTACAGTGAAAACCTGTCTTTATCTAGTCCCCTCAGCCACATCATGACCTGAAGTGAGGGACTCTAAATGAAGAAAAAGAGTAGTCAGAATAAATCTTTGCTTCACAGTTGAAAAAACAACAACAAAATAAAACTTCTTTTAATAAATGACTGCAAATGTTAATAAAATGTCAGTAGGGTAAGTGATCAACTGTTGTGACATTAAGAATAAGAATTAAGTAATACATATTCTAAAAGGTTAGCCCACAATTGGGGTGTCATTTTACCTCATTCACATCAGAGCCTATAAGTATATCATCTATAAACACAGCCTACAAACACACAACGATAAATAAAAACTACTAATCCTTATATGGTAAAATACTTTTCAAATGAAGCCCTCATCTTTTTATTAAAAAAAATCTATAGTGTGACTTGAGATTTTTATGGCAACACTGATGTTTTGTTTTTTAATTAACCATACCTTCTTTAAGTCCTTAGTATCACAGTTATCTCTAAATATTGAGGTTTCTAAACAACTGGGTCATATAATCTTTTGAAAAGTGTTTTCCTATTATCATTTTTGAGGAATTCACCTTTAATTAATACTGAAAAGAATTTGATTTGCCACTGTGTTTCCTTTGTGAGAATGAAGTTTTTACCTAAGCTACAGTTGAAAACAAAATTTTCTTAATTAGTTCATACTGGAGCAGTACACTAAAACATTGCAAGAAAGTCAAAGAAAGATTTGCAGTTAATAGCCTCCACACAGCATGACAATCACAAAATACTCACTTCTAAAAAGAAAAAGATAGCATTGAGATTATTTTATCATTTCAGCAGAAATTCAACTAACTTGGATTTACAAATTTAACAAGTAGAAAAATTGAAACAGTATTTCCCAGCTGTTTTTCTAAGAGCAGGATTAATTTTTCACTATATTTGAGCAAGGTGAAATAAAAATGGATAAAAAAGGGCATACACATTAGACAAAAATCAAATGTTCTTTTTGCTTTGCCCAAGTTCTACTGGTTTAATTTTAAAGCAAGGATGTGGCAAATACTCTCAGTCTTAGTTTGCCAGTATTTTTGATGTCTGCTTAATCCTGAAAAATTTTGGATTGTGACTGAGGCCAGAAAGGGAGATAGACGATTGAGGGTTAAGAATAGAGTTGGTATTAGGGCTGAGGCCAAAGGAAAAGGAATACAGGGAAGCAGGAGACAGAGAGAAGTCAAAACAACTTGGGGCTGAAGCCAGAGCAAGACAGAAGACTGTCTAATGTAATAGGTTGAAGATGAATTAAAAGTGGAAACAGGAAAGTGAGATCATGACAAACTGCCTTAAGGATTCCAGAGCATCTAATACCTTGATGACTCTCTCTCCAGAATAATCCAGGTAGTAGAGGTGCCATTACATCATTTATAAAGCTCATATTTTAAAGTTCCAGCCAGATAAAAACACATGACAAAAAAAGTTCATTACATCTTTTTTTTTTGCGGTACACGGGCCTCTCACTGTTGTGGCCTCTCCCGTTGTGCAGCACAGGCTCCGGCCATGGCTCACGGGCCCAGCCGCTCCGCGGCACGTGGGATCTTCCCAGACCGGGGCACGAACCCGTGTCCCCTGCATCGGCAGGCGGACTCTCAACCACTGCGCCACCAGGGAAGCCCATCATTACATCTTTTAATGATTAACTGGAACTGAAAATACTGGAACACATAATAATAATACTTCCAGTGAACTAGAAAGGTATATAAAGCATATTTATCTAACAACCTTTTGAATATCTACTTCTTAAATGCTTAGGAAAAGTGGTCATTTAAAAGTTATGAAAGCAAGTGTGAATTTTCTTCCTTCAACTTCTCAGTAGTTATTATCCACAAAATATTTGTGATACTATCATTTTAGAGCAAGTCACTTACCACATCCAAAAGTATAGCCATCTTTCCCAAAGGGCAAGTGTCTGCAAAAATGTCACTTCACCAGCACATTCAGTAAACAATTTCGTTCCCAATCAGGTTAACCAACTAATCAAACAATGGAGAGAAAATCATACTCAGCAACTCTGAATCTTGTAATTGATGTTGACTCCAAGGTAAATCTCAAAATATCAGAATAATTGGTTTCATAAAATCTGTCCTCGATATGTTGTGATATTTTAAATTGTATATTTTCCAATACCTACGATTAGCTCTTGTCTGATCACAAAAACATAAAACATTTGTATATGCCCTTATACGAGTTGTCTTAGGATTTTTGTGAATTCAGATAAGGGCCAAATATGGATCCAACTCTGCCCTCACAAACTTAGGCAACAGATACAAGCTAACTATGTTCAAAATATTGAAGCAGAACATAAAATCCTTTTATAAAACTTTGATAACTATGATAATTAATATTAATATCTGAAATGATGTATATGCTTGTTAACTAATTTTCTTTTCTCATTTATTTCTATGTCCATTAAACTTTCATAATAAATAATGACTTTTGGCCACAGATCCTAGCTTTGACCTGTTGGTTTGCCCAAGGAAACCTTGGCATCTCATTCCCAGTACGCTGAACCACTGAGTAGAAATAGCCTGCAGCTGGTGTCAGATTGGTTCACAGCAGCCCATACGCAACAGGCAACCTGATCACAGTGCTTTACCGAGGTGCATGATTTAGGGCCCTTGGCAACTGCCAGCCAAACTACACTGCATTATGCAAGTATTGCATCTGTGGTCCAGGACTGGAGGAGAAATAGATTTTATTAAATACAGGTCATATTCGATAAGGAAAAAAGAAATAAATCCTATGTGCACTCCACAAGAAGAGTGCTTTAACATCTATCTAAAAAGCTATTAATAATTATTCCTTTAGTGTTGAAGCAGTTGATGCTATTTTTATGCAGTTTTAGATCACAAATCACACTGGAATGGGATTTAGATATTTCTGGTTCTGGCCAGGTCTGAGTCATTTTGTAAAATCCCTAATAAGAATTGCTTTCTTGAGAATCTGCCTGCTAATGCAGGGGACACGGGTTCGAGTCCTGGTCTGGGGAGGATCCCACATGCCGCGGAGCAACTAGGCCCGTGAGCCACAACTACTAAGCCTGCGCCTCTGGAGCCTGTGCTCCGCAACAAGAGAGGCCGCGATAGTGAGAGGGCCGCACACCGCGATGAAGAGTGGTCCCCACTCGCCACAACTAGAGAAAGCCCTTGCACAGAAACGAAGACCCAACACAGCCAAAAATAAATAAATAAATAAAGTAATACTGCGTGCTACCAAAAAAAAAAGTTGCTTCCACTGCTGGCCCTGGCCATCTGCTGCGATGCCAACCTGGATCAGAGCAGCTCTGTACGTGGGTGAGAGTGGTCAGCGGGGTTTGCCTGTAGTACAGCTGGTGCCCTTCCACAGTTCAAATACTGTGTCCCATGAAACAAATCCTAAAACCCCTCAGGACCTCCGTTAGGAATAGGGTGTTTCTCAGGATACAAATAATGGTAGATCTATACAATTTCTTCTCATTCTAACACTTTTTAATCCTCAATACCTCTAGGCACATCTGCTCAGAAAACAAAATCAGATTCTGCCCCCCCTCCAACCTTTACAACTCTTCCCTGCTAGAGGTACCAGGCTCTTGAAGTGTTTTGCGTGCATATTCTCCTAAAGATCACAATAGTTCAGTGAAGAGTTAATCAGAAGCAGTTACTAGCATTACACCCCTACCTCCTGTTTTGGTTACTTAGTTTGGTGTTTTCGTGATAGTGTGTGCCTAGGCAGGCATATTTTTCTCTAAGCAGATTTTGTGTTTCTTAAGGAAAGCTAAAAGAACCCAGAAGGAAACTGGAAGGGAAAAGGAAGAAAAAGGAAAAGAGTAAATACTGTTAAGAAACCATTTAAGTTTTGTAAGCCAAACACAGTTTTTGCAAGCACAAATTGTACTAAAAGCGATTTAAACAAAACATCAAAAAGATCTTACTCTATTTTTCGTCCCCATGCACTCTCTCCATGCGTCTATTACAGGGTACAGCAAAATATACTATAATTCTAAATTTTCATTATCTTCCCCTCTATGAAGACAGGGACCAGCCCAATCAATTCTGTATTTATAGTGGCCACAGTGTAACGTCCACTGTTTAGTAGATACACAAAATTACTTTTTGAATAAATGCCAATTGAAAGAATGAATCAACAGTCTTAAAGCACCAATGTTCTCAGTATCCTCAAGGAGCTTAGAGTAAGCCCTTGGAAACCGTTCTGGAAAAGAAACATCTTACCAAGGAAGTTCCTTAAAAAAGACTAACATACAAGCACGTGTATTTGGTTGACCCTCTTTACCAGCCCGGGATATAAACTGTCATATCTGTTTTAATACTTAAAAATAATTGCTGGAAAACCTTCTTTGTCAAAAATAGCTGGCCCTCTAGTATCTCTCCCCTCTTCACCCTTCCTTGTACAGCATATCTGGAAGGCTTCCTCAGTTTTCCTTTGAAACAAAAATGAGGTGATTACCTGAGGCTGTAAGAAGTTCCCCAGAAAGCCAGACTGGGAATGATTTGACTTTTTGGCTAGAACAAGATGAGTTGAAAACTTGCTCTACAAAAAAATTTTTAACAATTTCACTGAGATATAATTCAGATATACTATAATTCACCCATTTAAAAAGTGCAATTCAGTGGGTTTCAGTATATTCACAGAGTTGTTGTTCTGCAAATTTTAATGCTTTCCTATCCACTGGCTTCAGAAGTAACCTTGCTGGCCCATATATCTGCACAGATCACAGTGATTTCTTCGGGAAGGAGAATGCAACTTCTAGTGGTACCCAAGGTCAAAGGTGCCCGATGCTTAGGCAACACAGATTGTGACTCCATGCTTTAAACTCATAAGCCCATTGTTTCCAAAATACAACCCTTACCCCAATGCCAGTTTGCCTGAGTGAGAAGTAAATTCAGGTCTTGAAACAACCATCCACCAAGACCGGGCTATTGAACTCTGGTTAACAGTGTAGATTCTCTGTGGTATACACTGAGATGCAACACACAGAGCTCCCTTCAAAGAAAGACAGGCTGCCCAGCTGCAGCAAGATTGGTCAGCAGATGGCTGCCAGCTCTCAGTGCTTTGGGTTGTCTGCCTCGGCTGCGAAGAGTTGCTTGGCCCCAGATCCCGCCCTTCTTGGGGCAACCCACATCCAGTCACTGAGTGAGCCAGAGATATAAAAGCCCAGCCATCTGCTCTGATGGGCAATACTCATTCCAGAACTTTCTGCAGGGTGGGCTGAGATTTTGCTGGGCTGGTTCACTGTTTTTGTTTGTTTTTTCTCTTTCCAATACTGCTTCTTCTCCCTTCCTTTTACAAGTGTTGATCCCTAATAAACATCTTGCATCTCAGACTCCATCTTAGTGTCTCAGAAGTGACGGCTGTTTTCAGGAGTGGTGTGAGAAAGCAGGCAATAAGATGGTTTCAAAGCTGGATCACTTATGCCCAGCTGGCAATGAATGTCTCGTCATTGGTGGAGGTGAAGCACCAACAGCCCCTGGCACAAAGTGGTAGCCCAGTCATTAAAACTTTCACTGGTGGTGAATTAGGTGGGTGTACAAGTGCACTGGGTACAGCCTATCAGGTATTTGAGACATATAGAAGAAATAGTAACTATAACACAATTAGATGACTATTTCTAAGTGCCATTGATACTCTAAAGAAAGATATTATACAGTGAAGGGTGAGTGACAGCCAATTGAAAGCCAGATATGAAAGGAGTGAACCTCTTTGGTTACATACATACAAAGAAGTTCTCATTATTCACAGGGAAGGGCAGAAAAAAATGAGGATCAAGCTTAGTACTTAATAGTATGAATGACTTTATTTCAGAGAAGGCTAAACACAAAACCAAGGCAGGTCTATTATGTGCAGTTCAGAGAAATATGTGGGTTTGTTGGAAAAACCCCAAAGTTGCTAGAAGACCTAGTCCATGGGAGCTGATAGGAACAAGGAGAATAAGCATGGAAGTGGATCTGAGGTATTTGATCGGGGGACCAGAACATTAAGTTGCATAGGAAGGAGTCTATTGACCTTGGAGCTCTCTATTCAGATACACACTAACAAAACCCCAAGAAAAAGAGTGAAGTCGCTACTAGGATGGATTCTAGAAGCATGGAAAAAGTGATGGCTCATTCTGAGGGAAGTCAATATGTCATAATTGTCATGGCAGACAGTGGAGGGAGGGAATAAAGTGCTCAGGGAAGTGGGCATTTGGGAATGAATATATCATGTGAGGTTGGAAGACACACCAAATGATCATGTCCCATGGGAATGCCCAGAAGACACACTATATACCATGGCTATAGGAATGCGATGGCGACAGGGACAACAGCATCACCAAAACGTTTTGTGGTGGCTCTCCTCTTAAATTCAAGATTGACAATAGGAAAGTTGTTATATAAACCGGTTTGTTGATGGCAAAAGAGGTAATAGGACCCTACAACCATAGAGCTAGGTAGCAGTGCTTAATCTCCAGAAGTCAAGGAGTTGCAATCATTGTAATGACCAAGCAGGTCAGAGTTGCAGCCAAGAAGGCCTGAGCTGCACAGAGTTACAGAGATAGTAACAGAACACAACACCCTAAGGGTCACAAAAATGTGTAGCCAACAAGGGTACTTCTCAATCTGTAATAGAGAAGAACTCAAGCATGAATAACCAGAGGGCCGAAAACTGTTGTCCCAATAAAAAGTTACAATCCTTTATTCATTTTTCAAACCTGAGCTATTTCACAGACCCGTAACACAATGACTGAAGAGGTGGCTGGATTCTTAGAAGGGAGGACCCTGCACACTACATCAAGTTTACACAATAATGATTCCTCCATTCCTTCCCCAAAGGGATCTATGGTCATTTACTCAGACAACTGTACCTTGCAGAAAATAAGATATGTCCAGACATTTTAAGGACAGTCACACACAAGGTCAGAGTTGACACTGATATCTGGAGAACTGAAACATCAAGGTATCCCTGGAAGAGTGGGCCATGTGCCAGATCAGGTGCTCTGAGAAACAGATGCTAAATTATGATTAGAAATGAGAGAGATTTATTGGGAGAAACTCCTGTGACAGACAAAGGAAGAAATGGGAGTAAGCAAGGAGAGTCTTCAGTTTTTCCCTAGAACTATGTCATTTCTCTAGCCTTCTTTCATGCATGTAGGATGATCTGGACATCATGCAAAACACCACTTGAGCCATTATACTGGTGACTTTTTGTTGGTTGGGCCAGATGAGGAAGAGACAACTAGCATATTGAAGGTCTCAGTAAGTCACATGCGCTCCAGATGGAAGGAAATAAACTTTATTAAGATACAGGGACCCACCACAACCACACATTTTTAGGAGCCCAATGGTCAAGGTATGTCAAGACATCCTCTTCAAAGTAAACAACAAATTAGCACATCTTGTGCATTTTACCACGATGCTCAAGATGTGATCATTTAGATAAAGAATCACCATGATGGTGGGCCTCTTCCATCTCTGGAATCAGTGCATTCCACATCAATATCCAGGATGATAAGACTACCAGCTTTAAGTGAGTTGCAAAGCAGGAAAAAGCTCTGCTGCAGGTCTCGGCTACAGTACAAGCAGCCCTCACACTTGGACCATATTATCTGGTCCACCTTGTGGTGTGGGAGGTACCAGTGGTGGGAAAAGACGCCATATGCCAAGTCCCGATGGGAGAATCATAAAGTGGGTCCTCCGAAGTTTTGGGGCAAGGTACTGCCACTTGCAGTATGAAGTTATACATCTTTTGAAAAATAATTCCTGGCATGTTACTGGGCTTCGATAAAGATGGAATGTTTGACTATGACTCACAAAGTGAACATATGGCTGGAACTGTCCAAAATGAGTTGAGTCCTATAAGATCCACCAAATGACAAGGTACTGTGGACCCAGAAGCAATCCATAATAAGGTGAAATGGTACATCTGCAACTGAGCACAAACAGAACTAGAATCAACCACTGTTACACCATGCCCCTCTCCTTTGGCTCATTCTTACAGCTGTATGGGGAGTCTTGAATGATGAGCTAGAGAAGGAGGAAAATCCTCCAAATGAACAGATAAGGTGCAGTGTACCTTGTCTTCATTTTGGATAAAATGAGTGAGGTTATAATACATTCAGACTTATAGGCAAGTCTGAGTGACAGGCCCAACTCAGTTGTAGATACCACACCTGTTTGCTCACCAGCCCCAGAGCCATCGGGAATGGTATCTACAGGTGTGGTATCTACAACTGAACTGAGTGAAAGGCCCAACCAGTTCTTCAGGGATATGGAAAGAAAAAGATGAGAAGTTTGGGGATAAGGAAGCTGGATTAAACATGTGGATTACGTATGAGATGGACATATGTGAGTGGGTATAAAGTGTGAAGATGCCCACTAAAGAACATCTATTACAGAAGATGAAGTAATCAACCAAGTAGGCAAGACAGCCAATTAATGTCAGCCAGGCTCTGTCATCAGCCACCTCAGTGCTGACCTGAGGACCAGATGAATAAAGTAGTCACAGTGGCAGAAAAGAACTTGGCCCAACATCATGGACTCCCACTTATCAAGGCCAGTTTAGCTACTGATTTCCAACATGCCAACAATAGACATCAATGTGGAGCCCCTGATATGGCATTGTTCAAGGCGCCCATCTAGCTACATGAGCCATCTCCATCCAGAAGGGACCATTAGTTTATGTTCATAGGACAAGATACAACATGTATTCCAGGTACGGGTTTGCTCTTTTTGCCCAGGGCCTCAGGCAGCACTCTATATGAGGGATTATGAAAGGCCTGATCCAAAGTATGGAATCTATAAAAAAAAAAAAACCTAATAAATAAAAACCTCAACTAAACAGAGTTAGGAGACCAGAAGTGGAAGTTCTCATGCCCCATGGTGACAGCAGAGCCCAACAGGAAGAAGAAAGACTCCTCTTCCTTCCCGGCAAAGACTCGGCCAGTGAAAAGCCAGAGACTGTTTACTACAGCCCTCCCAACTTCTTTCTCCTCTCTCTAAAAGCATTCTCCTTCCCTTGCCATGGGGGTTCAACACAGGTGCAGACCCGAAATTGCGATTCTCTGCTGATTCTGTATAACTCCATCTTTGCTGGAGAAATATCTGGCAGCCTATTTGTTTTAGGTCAACATTTTGGTGGGACCAGAGAACATTCCCGATGGCTCTGGGGCTGGTGAGCAAACAGGTGTGGTATCTACAACTGAGCCTGTTGTCACTCACTGTTTTTCTCTCTGACCCTGGAATTTGAAGATAGGGCTTCCTCCTGGAATTGAGGCCATGCTCTCCTTGCATTTGAAGCTCTCCAGGCTTTATTCAAGATTTATTTAAAGGTTTCGTCTTTCTGGTTAAGGCCTTGTTCTGTATGTGAGGACTAGTTTGGCACTTCAGTCTGATCTTGAGATCAGACTGTTTCAACTAAAGCTGGCTGAAAATGCCTTCAGCCCAACTCCCTCAGGAAGGGGCTGCTTCAAATGAAACTGTGCCGGTACAGCTGCTGGCCTCTCCTTAGGGAGGGCTATTCTCTGGAAGCTGGCTGATAAAGCCTTTGACATGGCTCCTCCAGAAAAAAGCTGTTTCCTTTGAACTGGCTGGTAGTCAGGCTTGCAAGCTGTTTGAACTGAGCTGGTTGTGCTTTAAGCTGTTCAAGCCATTTGAAAATTGTTCTTTACTCTAGAGGAAAAACCTCTAGAAAATGGGATCCCAGTTATCTAAGTATTTTGAGCCACCTACAGGGATTCCAGCCTATTTTGTGTTCAAAACCGGCAGTCCTTCTTTATGTACATTTCTAACCAAATGGACCGACCTGACCAAAGGCAGTTTAGAATACCAATGGCCATTATGGGGAAATTCCCAAACTTAATTTCCTTGAAACTGAATTGGACTGTAATAGCTCAAAAATTTCCAGAACTGAGTGGAATGTTTATTTCAAATGGTAATTTGAGGTTTCTCAACACTATCAGGAATCTAAACTTGCCTCTCTGCAAAATACTATTTTAAGATTAACTGAGGGGACTTCCCTGGTGGCGCAGTGGTTGAGAGTCCGCCTGCCGATGCAGGGCACACGGGTTCGTGCCCCAGTCTGGGAAGATCCCACATGCCACGGAGCGGCTGGGCCCGTGAGCCATGGCCGCTGAGCCTGCGCATCCGGAGCCTGTGCTCCGCATTGGGAGAGGCCACAGCAGTGAGAGGCCCGCAAAAAAAAAAAGAAAAAAAAAAAGATTAACTGAGGCAAACTAACGATTGAAGAAAGATAAAATGACTCCTGAAGCCCGAGGCTCTTCTTCCTTGGCTTTTTTGTCTCGGGTTGCACCTCTGGTGCCATCTTGTCTCTCTCCCTTAGCTCCTGGTGGCAAGACTCTGCCTCCATTGCCACCTCTTCCATTCCTTCTACTCCTGTGTCTCCACTATAACCTCAAGTCCCCATATTAATTATTTCACCAAATTTCCCCTTTTCTCTGAAACTCTCCCCACTCCCTTTTCCTCTGAACTTGTCAGAATCTCTTCCTTTAAAATTAAGCCTCCTGAGGATCCAGAAGCTAAACTCTTAATTTCTTATATTCCCTGGACTAAAGTTGAACTGCAAGCCACCAACAAAGATTCTCCGAAAGTAACCTAAGATCCTCACAGATTTTCTGAGTTCAATATAGTCATTCACATTTATCAACCTGGGTTCTCTGACTTATATCAGCTAGTTCATATGCTTGTCAGTGAAGGCCAGGCCCAGCACTGGATGAAAACCCTAATTGGGAAAATCCTGAAAGGTATCTAGAATTACAACTGGGAAACCAGCCAGCTAACTTATTATATGATTAGGCTTAGACAGTCTCTAGGCGACTTCATCAAGCAATTCCGAGGGCCTTTCCAAAGCCTGTTGATTGGAACAAACTTCATGCTTGTACACAAAAATCTGACTGATCTGTTCATGATTATCACAATCGACTTCAGAATGTTTTTAAAGAAAATTCTGATCTTCCTTAAGATGTTGATTCCACCTGGGTAGCTTCTAACTCTTTATTAATAGGCACAACCAGGACCTTTCCCTTTTAATACAAAAGACCACGATCAAATGGGAAACTATGTCCACTTCAGATTTAGTTAATCTGGCATACCAGTTCTCTCATACTCCAAATGAGTTACCTCCAAGGAAGACGGATAAAATTCTTAATCTTCAGCTCCAACAAATGAAGGCTTCTAAACGAAACCAAAACCCTCCAAGTTTCTGCTATTATTGCAAAGAGCCAGAATGTTAGAAAAGAGATTGTTATGAATTTAAGAGCTTTAGGTACCTTCAGCCCTCTAACCAGCCTTTTCTTTGTCTTCCCAATTCTCAATGACAGGGCTCTGAGGAACTACAGGGGCTCTTCCCAACCCTTCTTCTTAATCAGTTTAGAGAAACGTTTCTCCAGATTGGAGATGAATCTCTTCCACTTATAATTGACTAGAACTACACTCTTGGTGCTCAACCCCACTACAATAAAGCAGCCCCTGCCTCGGCATACTAACTCAGTTCAAATAGTTGGGATTTCTCATGAAACTCAAGAGGTTCCTGTCTCTGAATGTATTTCCTTTTTTTTTAGGCCCTTTGAGAGATATACACCCTTTTCTCCTTATTTCCTCTGCCCTTATCCATTTATTACATCAAGACTTCTTAGAGAAGTATAATGCTAGAATTTCTTTCTCCCAAAAGGGGGAAGTATTCAATAATTCTAGAATTTGACAGTTGTCATCAAAGTAACCAACCAGGTGAATTAAATGATACTCTGACAACTTTTATTTGTTTCATCTCTGATGGTACTAGAGCAGATTCTGGAAACACTGATCATTTGACCCTATTAAATCAGCTACCACTTTCCTTATGGGCAAAATCTCCAACTGATGTTGTAAAAATTCACAGTATACCTCCCATCAAAATTCAAATAGACCCCACAAACCTCTCCCCAGAATTAATCAATATCCTACAAGTGAAGAAGCCCTTCAAAGCATAAAACTCATAATAAAAGATTACAAGGCTCAAGTCTTCATGATCCCTTTTACTAGCCCCTGGAACACTCTCATTTTACCAGTGAGAAAACCTAAAGGCCAAGGGTGGAAGTTTATCCAGGACCGCCGAACGATAAACAGCATTGTTATCCCTCAACACCCTGCTGTTCCTAACCCACACACATTACTAACATCCATTCCCACCGGAAGTAAATTCTTTACTGTTATTGATTTACACAGTGTATTCTTTAGTATTCCAGCTGATGAAGCTAGCCAATACCTTTTTGCCTTCACTTGGGAGGAAAAACAATTCACCTGGATAGTAATGCCTCAAGGTTATACTAAGAGTCCTTATTTTTTGCAAATTCTAAAGACTGAACTGGATGATATAAAGTTCCCTAGAGTTTTACTTTGTTATAATACGTGGATGATTTGCCTTTTTGCTCTTCTTCTCAAGCCTCCTCACAGGAAGACACCATCTACTTGCTAAAGCTTTTAGCCTTAAAGGGACATAAGGTTGCCAAAAAAATTGCTGTTTTCCCAAACTCAGGTTTGATATTTAGGGCATCTGATATCAGAACGAGATCTACACCTAGATCCAGATAGATTTCATGGTGTCCTAAGTGTCCCCAAACCCAAAACTTAGCACCAACTGACAGGTTTTCTCAGGCCAGTTGGTAATTGCTGAACTTGGATTCCAAATTTCTCTCTTGCAGCCAAACCTCTGTATATTTTGCTCAACAACAACAACCCCAACCTAATTTTACAGGAAGAACTGAATGACAGAGCCATCGAGGCCTTAAAGGAAAGTGTGATGAAACCACCTTTCCCTTAGGCATCCCAAGGGATGGAATGCCCTAGGGGACTCACTCCCAAACATGGGGACCACCATCATTAACAATCAATTGACAACTGAGTCTTCATTGCCCCATTTACAATCATAACCAAAGATCCATGGGGAACTTTGTGCTCCCTGTCCCTTCAACTCTGCACTCTGCAGGGTTAAAAGTCCTGATCTACAAAAGGGTGACAATTTTACCAAAGGAAAACATGCAAGCCTATAAGCTATGACTGCTGTCTAGGGATCTGGGGCAAGCAGAGGAGTCATCATCTTGGCAGGAATAACTGAATTAGATCATCAGGAAGAGGCAGAACTGTTGTTACACAACGGGGGCCGGAAAAGATACCTATATAGGACCCAGCTAACCCACTTGGGGGCCTTGTGGTAATCTCTTGCCAAACTAAGTGTAAATAGACAGATACAGCAATGCAGGTATGAGAAGAACATGGCAACCAAGAGATTGGACCCCTCAAGAATGACAGTCTGGGTAATGCTACCAGATGAGCCACCAAGACCAGCAGAGGTGATGGCTAAGGGTGCAAGAAGTCTAAAAAGAATAGTACAGGGGAAAGAAAGCAGCAGTTGTGGCCCTGAGGTCAACTGCAGCAGTGGGGCTGGAGTTGATTCTGCTAACCTCCCTCTTTTAAATTTCAGGTCCACAAGAATCCTGGAGGAGCTGCTCCTCAAACATATACAGAAAAGGGGATACAAGAGAGCAATGTGTGGGTGGGAGGGAGGCTATACTGAATATTAAGATGTGCCACTCAGATTCTCCTCCAGGGAAGGACTAGCTGCCTTCAGGGTTTGTCACAGCTGTATGAGCTATCAATTGCTGCTATCAAGCTATCCGCCAAACTTAGCAGCTTAAAACAAGAATTTTATCTCAAATTTTTATAGGTCATGAATCAGCATATGGCTCAGGTCACTCATGAGGTTGTATCAAGCTGTTGACTGGGGCTGCAGGCTCATCTGACGATTCTACTATGTGGGGGATTTGGAGCATCATTTCCAAGCTTACTGATGTGGACCCACAGCCCCTTATCAAGTGAGCCTCTCTGAAGGGCTGTCTCACAACACAACAGCTGGCTTCCCCAGGGTGAGTGAGCCAAGAGAAAGTGTGATTAGGAGCCTCACCCCAGAGCAGCCACACCCAGTGACTGAATGAGGCACAGATAAAAAGGCCCAACAAATGCACTTTAACAAGGGTTGTTGACAGGTAACACTCACCTCCAGGATCCATGCCAGGCTCCCTGCCAGGTTGGCCTGGGCATTGTCAGACCTGAATCACAGTTCAAATTTTTCCTCTGCCCAGTCCTACTTGCCTCTCCTTCCCCTCATAAGAGTTGACCCCTAATAAACATCTTGTACCCCAAACTCCATCTTCTTTGTGTGTGTGTGTATGCATGTGCGCACAGGAGGTGGCATGATTTCCTTTCCTGTTCTTGCTGAGTGTTTTCCTCCCAGGAGACTCCAAGTCCCTTTTCTAAATCACTACTTCCTCCCCACTGACAAGATCTATAGGACAGTGGACAGGGAGGGTCAGTCACCCTTAAGCCATAATGGTCTTGTAATAGTTTTCCCAAGGTAGCAGCTACTGCCTGGTCTTGTATTTAATATGGTTTTGGTTGTAACGATGGTAGATGAGATGTAGAGAAGTTCTCAATTTTCTTGAATTAAGAGGTCTATCCTACACCTAGAAATTTAACCTAAATAGACATAATTAACTTTCAAATGGCGATTTTCTTTAAATTTCACAAAATCTACTTAGTAAACAAATAATGGTATTACCATGTGAGAGGTTCTCCTGTAGATATACATGGAGAGTGGCAAGAGGCACATCAAACAAAGCAAACAACTCAGTTTTGTTTTTACTTTTGTTAATAATCTAGTGATTTAAATGTTTTAAAATTTGGAATGTACATACTACTTAGGTTCCATCTCAAGATATATATTCTTCAATGAAATAAGAATTCTCCAATTCTCTTGAGAGTACATACATGACCAAACATAATACATATAACTTAGAAGCAGAGTTATAATGAAAATGCAAATTAATTCAAAGGTCCATAGTGAGATCATTCGGCCATATGGTCACTAATGAAGTTCCTAATTGTTATAGAGTCAGCACCCCAGTCAGAAGACAAGATGGAAAATATCTGCTGTCTTTTGATTTCCTTATAATATTTTTAAATTTTTAATTAAATTTTAAGAAGTAGTTTCCATCTTAGAAATGTTTTTTTACACCATGGAGCATTACAAACTTTGTAACTACAAGATGTTAAAATTTTTTGAATAATTATTTCCCATGTTGTATAATGAAATCAAAATACTACATTTGTAATTTAGCATACAAAATATATACCAATGGAGATTCATTAATTTATTCATTCAGCCAAGACATATTTATTAGCAACCATAATGTGCCAGGAACTGTTCTAGGTCTTGGAGAGATACAGCAGTAACCAAATCAGACAAGATTCCCTGCCTTTGTGGTGTCTCCCTGGGAGACATAAAGTAAAAATAAATAAAATATGTAGTACATTAAATAAGTTAAAAGTTCTAAAAATAAAAGCAGAGAAGAGTGACATGAAATGTGGGTGAAGAGTGGGGAGTGAGAGTTGAAAGTTTAGATTCTGTGTTGAGGAAAGACCTCACTGAGAAAGTGACTTGAGTGAAGACCTAAAGGAAATGAGGAGATGAGCCTCACACACATCTTGGGGGACGAACACCCTCAAGCAGAAACAGCAATTGCAAAGTCCCTGAGGCAGGAGTCAATCTTGCATGAGTAAGAAACAGCAAGGTGGCCAGCGCTGCCATTGAGGAGTGAAGAAGGGCAAGATACCAGAGATGAACTCTGAGATGGCGAGGCGGGAAGGACACTTTGAGGGTCACAAGGAGTACTAGAGCTTTACTCTGCGGGAGACGAGGTCTTTGGAGGGTTTTGAGCACAAACAACATGGCAGGATCTCACTAAGTTTTAACAGAATCACTCCAGCTGTCCTGGGGAGTGGTAAATGGAGCAAAATTAGAAATGGGGACCCAAGTTCAGAGTTATATCAAGGAGAGAGGTGATGGGGACTTGTCCAGGATGATGACAGCAGAGCTAGTAAGAAATGGTCACTTTCTCAGGTAGACCTCTTCATTCAAGGACTTCAAATACTCATGGCATTTTACTTTACTCTGTAATCCTTGTCATGTACAGAGAGCCACCTAATTGTTTTCTGTTTCAAAACAGACAATACATGGGACAACCTAGGACAACCCTTTGCAAATTAACCCAAGAAGCCTTAAATTTCCAGTCATTTTCTCCATGCTGCTTCTGCTAATCTCTTAGTCTGTCATGCCTTTTCTGTCCCCTTCCTCTTACTCTATCCTACCCTTGAACTCTATTTACAATGGTTAAATTTATGTGTTAACTTGACTGGGCCAGAAGATGCCCAGATATTTGGTCAAGCGTTATTTTTGGTGTGTCTGTAGGGTGTTTCTGGAAGAGATTAGCACTTGCATTGGTGGACTGAGGAAAGTAGATTGTCCTCCCCAATGTAGGTGGGAATCATCCAACCCATTGAGTGATCAAATGTAATTTAAAAAGTGAATGCAATTGAATTCTCTCTCTGCATGACTGTTGAGCTGAGACAATGGTCTTCTGCTCTTGGACTGGTACTACACTCTTGGTTCTCAGACCTACAGACTCAAACTAGAATTTACATCACTGGCTTTTTTGGGTCTTCAGCTTGCAATGTGGGATTTCTCAGTCTCAATAATTTTATGAGTCAATTCCTTACGATAAATCCCATTTAATATTCTTCTCTCTCTCTCTCTCTCCCCCCCCACCCCGCCAATTGGTTCTATTTCTCTGTAGGACCGAGACTATTAATACACTATTCAACCCCATGCATCAAGACTCATTGTTGAAGTGATACTTCTTATATTATTGCTTTCTTATTTTTTCCAACTAAAAAGGAATCAATTCGTCTTTGCTCCAACCACGGTGTCTTCTATTTCTCTCATTTCTGCCTTTGGACTTGTACCATGGTACAATCCTTATCACAGCCATTAGAATACAATCTTTGTGCCTTCTAGTTTCCAGAACAGTGCTGTGAATATTTCTTGAACTTACTTAATACCGAAAGGGCCTTTGTTTATAATTAGACCTAGCCAAGAGTGAATGCCACAATTCTTTACACACTTGACATTATGATAGTTGTTAGGGATACTGGTATCAACTGTATTAAGTTAGCTCAGTGATTTTTTTCCTAGGTAAGAAGAGCCAAATTATTAGCACCATAAAATGGCAGGAAAAGAGAAGACTAAAGAGAGAAGAATAAAGTGATGTAGTCATTGGATTCCAACCAGGAAAAAGAGTAGGGTCTCCAGACAAGAGCAGAATATAAGATCTGGACTAGACTTAGACACATGGAAGTAAAAATGGGAAAGGACCTTGTCTATAGGACTTAATACCAGAAAAATAAAATAAAATTCAAAATTCAGGGAGGGAAAATGAAAACAATTGAAATTAAAATGATTCTAAAGATTTAAGAAGCTGACACAAACTTACCAAAAAAAAAAAATGGATACAGAGTCCATTAGGAGCAGCTCATTTATTGTTCAAATAACAATTATGGGAATAACAAACCAAATGTATGTTGGAAACATTTATAAGCACTTAATTGCAAAAATGGAACCTATAGATGCCTTTCCCAAAATAGAAATATAATGCCAGTCATGAATAAGTTGAAATCAAGGTCAAGAATATATCAGTATGACACATTTTGGAAGTAGTCACAAAATTCCTAGAAAAAGTTCATTGTTATTAATGTAGGGCAATCTAAAACGAACCTCTTAAAAGAGAAGTTGAAGAAATGAGCCAGCACACAGGATCAGATTGTCAAACCAGATTCATATGACTCATATTTTACTCAATATCAAAGCTTGCTAAATAATTATAAGAATATTAGGCATTCAAGAGGCTCAGATGAAGCAGAGTGAGCTCTAGGACATCAACAGTGGCTCCCAGGTCCTTTCCTCCCACATGGGACATGCATCTCTAGCCCAGGATAATAAGTTCTTAAAGGGAGGCTCTTGGGTTCCTCATGCAGCAGGCCATGTTTAAATTATGAAATGTCTCAGCTTCATACTCAGTAGTGCTCTGTAGCCTATGCAACATTTTCCAAGGAGCCATGTCATTTATCCTGGGTTCCATTTATTGTATGTAATCCTTAGTTAGGGATATCCTACTCTGGCATTTTAGAGATAAGGTCTGTTCCTCCTAGCAAATAGCTAGTCTATTTACCCAGAGGTCCATTTGTTAAGGAGATTAGACTGGGTCATCTGCCTTCTTTTCCTTCCCTAGGGGACCTTCCTCTGGTGAAGGAAGAGAATGAATCCCATGGATCCTGGCCAGCTGCTTTAACATCTTCCTCCCAGGAAGTTTAAGACATTGTTTCTTATGACAATGTAGTGCTTTTTGTAAGAAAATGCAAAGTTAGTTTAGGAAGGGGGTGGGATGGAATGTATCTTAAAAGAATTAAGGTAAATAAGTGTTTATAAAATCCCTGAGTCTCCAATTTAAAGACAAGGAAGTGAGAATGGTATTTGGAGGAAGGGTAAAATAAATGACAATTCTATTGAGGATACTTTTCATAGCATCTGGGGAAACACAGGATAATGTGTTTAAAACTACAAAGAATGTGGAATGTTCTCACATTATTGGTAGCAACAATGATTCCCAGGCTGGCTTTAGCCATGAACTAGATCACCTCCCTTCACAAACAACTTACATATGTTGAAAAAATAAAAACCACATGTGACAGAATATTAAAATGAGATTCTTCCTGCTTCCTGCAGCTGAACAAGAAGATAACAGATGCTCTATCCCTAGGTGAGTATTACCCATCATGACCTAGAACCCGTTAGAGGATGTGAGATAACAGGACCCCAACAGCAAAGACTTTGAGGAGTGTCCTGCCAAAAAATCAAGGGCCACTGGAGAAGCTGTAGCAAAGCTGCAGCCTGAGGGAAATGCAGCACTGCAACCCAGGAAGTTGCAGGGGGATGTTCTTAGTGAGAGCGGAAACCCTGAATGTGTTCCCCAGAAAGGGGCAACTTCAAAACCTGCAGGCTCACAGAGCACCAAGTGTCTTAGGAAAAAAATTAATCAGGTAATAACTCTCCTGTCCTGTCCCTTTCCTTCTCTCCTTCCTCTACCTCCAAATTTTTCCCTTTAGCAGCCTAAGAGAAAAGTATAAACACTATCACAATGAGGAAACAGAGAGGAAAGATCAATTTTTCTGTATTTAGGTTCTGCCTGCTGTCAGTCTCAAAAGTTTATTATCTGGGACAGGACCTTCTTAATTACCGAGTTGAGATTTGGGGTGTGTGTGTGTGTGTGTGTGTGTGTGTGTGATTTCTATTACCTAAGAGTAACCAGAAGAAAATTTTATCCAGTTGTCAAGGTGGGGATAATACCCACTGATTAGATTTAAAGAGACTGTGAGAGACAAAATGAAATTGCTTTTCAATTATACCTTGTGAAAACTGCTTGTTCAATGTATTGGTCACATTTATTTACTAACTTTAATCTTAATATCCCTGCAGAAACATAATTAGTAGAGTTGAAAGTACCTTAATTGGGAAAAAAATGGAAGAAATCCAACTGACTCTAAAGGAAGAGAATATGATTTAAACTATTGTTTCTATTTGTTAAAATAATGAATCAATAATTGGCATGTAATCAAAAAGTACACATTTGTTATTTTACAAACTGAGGAAGTGCATAGAAGCAAAAACAAAAGAAAAATAATTGTATTTTATCTTGCAGCTAATAACCACTATTAAAACTCTGGATTATATCTTTTCAAGTGTTTCATAGATGGAATTCTCTGTGAATATTTTTTCTACTAAAAACGTATCAAAATTCCATGTCAACAAATATAGCTTTTTAATTTTAAGGGTGGTAATATAGCTCATTTTAGTTAACCACTTGCTAATATTAGATATTCTTTACAATTTTACATTATTATAAACATCACCCTTTATACTCATTATATATTTCCCCCACTTTTCCACTCATTTTTAGGATGAATTCCTAGCAATAGAACTGGAGGTTCAATATATATGACTTTTATTTATGCCAATAAATATTGTTCCAGATAACTGTTATATTAACTCCCACTTCATCCTCAGCAATTAGGAAGGTAATCTTGATATTTACCTGAGAATTGGAAAATGGTACCTTATTTCTGTTTGTACTAGGTTCATAGGGCGGCCATAACAAAATACCACAAACTGGGTGACTTAAAAACAACAGAAATTTATTTTCTCACAGTTCTGGAAGCTAGAAGTCTATGTACCAGCACGGTTAACTTTCTCTGATATTTACAAGAGAGAAACCTTTCTTGCCCCTTTCTGGTTTTTACTGGTGGTTGGCAATCTTTAGCTGCTCCTTGGCTTTTGCAGCCACATCCCTCCAATCTCTTCCTCTGTGGTCACATGGTATTCTCCCTGTATGTCTCTGTCTGTGTCCAAATTTCCCTTTTCTAGGAACATCAGTCACATTGGATTAGGACCAACCCTAATAACTTCATCTTACTTGATTATATTTGCAAAAACCATATTTCCAAATAAGGTCACATTCACAGGACTACGAGTTTGTACTTCAACACATCTTTCTGGGAAACACAATTCAACTCATTACACTGTTCTAATCTATATTCCTCTGATTACTAGTAAAGTTGAGAAATTTCATATTTTATTTGAAACATTTTCATGCTTGATCCTTTGTCTATTGTTCTAGTAGAGATATGTATTTTTTAAAATTTACTGGCAAAGTCTTTTCATAAATTAGACATGTTATTTTATAGTTTATATGTTGCAAATGTTTTCCCATTTGTCATTTGCCTTTTAACTTTCCTTACTATTTTTTTCCTTTACTACATAAAAGTTCAAAATGTTTTCTTAAATCTAGCAACACTTTCCTTTGTGAGCTCTGATATCAGTGATAAAAATCTGTCTGAATAAAATATTACATTGATAATCATGTAATTTTATTCTAAGTACATTTCCAATTTCATTTCATTAAATATTTTTAATTTATCTGAAATTTATCTTAAGAAAAGATGTTTATATAAGGTTCCAACTTTGTACATAGAAACTATGAGATATATAATTATATTGTTAAAGTCTAATCAGCCAAAGACTAGTACAAGCCTGTAGTCCAACAAAATCAGATTTATCGACTCAGTGTGACAAGGCACTCCAGAGGAACCATGGAATGCTGCCCTTCACCAGAGACAGAAGAGAAGGAGAGAAAATTCTTTTGTAAGCTTTGAGTTCCTACACAAGTATTCTGAAGAGGAGATAAGGGGCTCTGGGATCAGTTCTGAATTGGTTACTATTTCTGAGGTGGGATTGGAGAAGCTGGATGAATTCGGATTGGGTGCTGTCACCAGACAAGGATGGCTTAGCAATTGTGTATCCCAAGTAGCAGACGGGTGCAGCAAAGTGGTCTGGGGGCATCATTAGTACAAAAACGGTAGTTACACAAAGAGTATTGTTTTGGCATTTTTCAGGTGTTGTATCACCTCAGAAGACACAGTGGTTCCTGTCAACTTTGGAGCAGGCTTTTTCTGGGTCTGTACCCAAAGCCTGATGAATGGTAGGACTACTTTTTCCTTTTTTTTGTATAAGCTGATTTTCACTCTTTCAGTCACAGAAAAGTTTCTACTCTTTCAATATATTTATTATATATTTAATATACATATTTATGTATTATATGTATATATTTTATAACAACCCATTGGTCATACTTTAACCCACTGATCTGAACTGCATTATTAATCACATTTCTATATATATTTGAACATTTCTATTCTGTTTATTTCATTCTAAGAAGGTTTCTGATTATAGTGGCTCCAGAATTCTATTGTTTTGATTTTAAAAAAAGAGAGACATAATATTCTCTTTCTTAATCTAATGTCTGATTCTTATTTTCATTTATCTTGAATTACAAGTTTAATATTAATATTGCAAAATGTACTTAACAGTTAGGATTAACTTCAACTGTAAGTGTGAGAAACCCCAAATAAATGTTAAGTCTTTTAGAAGGTTAGTGGTCTAGGACAGATAGGGTGCTCCCCTGTCAGGGAGCCAGTTCCCCCTGTCTTTATTACTAAGTTGTGAGTAGCCTTAAGTTTATGGTCCTGGATAGTAGCAACCATGTTCCCAGCTGCAGAATAGGGAGAGGAATGAAGACTGAGGAAGGGATGAAGAAGAAAGCAAAGAGCACATATATACTATTTCTTAAGGAAGGCTTTAAGAAGCTAGTATGGGACAATGCTGCTTACATCTCATTGGCCAGAGATGTCACTTAGCTAAACCTACTAGCATAGGAAGCTGATAAATATGAATTTTATTCTGGGATACTATGAGATTAGCTAAAAATTCCATTATCATGGAGGAAGAGGAGAGGAGACATATGGGAGCAGCTAGCAGTCCCTACAGTAATGTACCCAGTATCTCTTCTCCAATTCTTTTATAATATTTATTTTTTCCTTTCATTGGTATCAAAATTTTTCTTTTTTATATTTGTTTTTTAATAAGTTTTTATTGAAATATAGTTGATTTACAATGTTGTGGTATAGTCAGGTGTACAGTAAAATGATTCAGTTTTATATATATAAAAATATATACATTCATTATATATATATTCACTTAGAGTCTTTCCCATTATAGATTATTACAAGATATTGAGTATAGTTCCCTGTGCTATACAGTAGGTCCTTGTTGGTTACCTATCTTATATATAGAAGTGTGTATATTTTAATCCCAAACTCCTAATTTATCCCTCCCCCCTTCCTCCTTGGTAACCATAGGTTTGTTTTCTATGTTGGTGCGTCTATTTCTGTTTTGTAAATAAGTTCATTTGCATCAGTTTTTTAGATTCCACACATAAGCGATATCACATGACATTTATCTTTCTCCGTCTGACTTACTTCACTTTGTATGATAATCTCTAAAGCTTTTGCACAGCAAAGGAATCTATAAACAAAAAGACAACCTACAGCATGGGAGAAAATATTTACAAAGGATGCGACTGACAAGGGCTTAATTTCCAGAATATACAAACACCTCATATAGCTCAACATCAAAGAAAAACAAACAACCCAATCAAAAAATGGGCAGAAGATCTAAACAGACATTTCCCCAAAGAAGATATACAGATGGCCAACAGGCACATGAAAAGATGCTCAATGTTGCTAAATTATAGGGAAATGCAAATCAATACTACAATGAGTTACCCTCACACCAGTCAGAATGGCCATCATCAGAAAGTCTACAAATAATAAATGCTGGAGAGGGTGTGGAGAAAAGGGAACCCTCCTACCCTGTTGGTGGGAATGTAAATTGGTGCAGCCACTATGCAGAACAGTATGGAGGTTCCTTAAAAAACTAAAAATAGAGTCACCATATGATCCAGCAATAGCATTCCTGGGCATATAGCCGAAGAAAGCTATAATTTGAAAAGATACATGTACCCCTATGTCCACAGCAGCACTATTTACAATAGCCAAGACATGGAAGCAACCTAAGGTCCATCAATAGATGAATGGATAAAGAAGATGTGGTGTATATACATAATAGAATATTACTCAGCCATAAGTAAGAATGAAATAATGCCATTAGCAGCAACACAGATGGATCTAGAGATTATCTTTTTTATATTTGTTATAGAAGAATGTACCAGCAATAATTTTCTAAGTTTTATTACTGTCCCAAGGATTCTCTCTATATCCTCCACAGAGGCAACCACTATCAAATCTTTGACTATTACATTCCAAAAATCATTTTACAAAACAGGTTTATGCTGCCATTTAAAAAATGTTTCTGTTTACTATGGATGATAAGGAGTTAGCTTTTTCACCACCGCTCTCCCTCACCCACATATTTCCCATCCACCTAGGATCCAGTTAATTATAATTGGTTAGATCAGCATTCATTTTTAATGTAATTATGATTAGGTAAATGTTAAAAGCTGAGCCATGTAGTATAAGCTGATTTCATTTTTTCTTTTATAACCTCTCCCAATTGTTTTGTTTAGTTTTCTAATTCTTCCCTATATTATCTACTATCAGCCATTCTCTCAATTTCATCTTCTTAGACCTCTCTATATCCCTCTGCTCCAATCTGTAGTGATGTATCACTAGTACACATCTCTCATCCTTGTATTTCCCTTCACTATCACTAAGAGGATTCGCCTTGTCTCTCTCCTGTATAATATTCTCTGATTCCTGATACCAGGTTCCTCTTTTTGGTTCAATCCCACTTTTTGATGGGATTGAACTCTTCCAGTAGGTAACTAAGATTGTTGTTCAAAAAATGAAGTTTTTCAGAATTTTCTTTTTTGAAGGTATGATAGAAACTTGTTCTTAATCTTAACTTCATGTTTGAAAATATATGTTGAAATTCTTGATATCTAAAGGATAGAAATAATTTCTGGACTTGTTATATGCTACAAACTCCTTATAAGTCTCTTACTTGGATACAAATATCTCTAAGAATAAAAGAAAGGTTTTATCATCTCTAAAATCCTAAAATAGAGATTTTTAAATATCTTGACCTGAATCTACTTTCTAAATGACATATATAAGTAGTTTCAGTCTTTGTGTGAGATTGAATCTGGCCTCTTTGTTGGCACTTTTATGTCTAAGGTAGAGAGGGCACCAGCTCTCTGGAGAGACAGACTTCAGATTCAGAAAAGCGTTTTCCCATATTCAGGGGAACCCATCAGAAAAGAAAAAAAAATGTTAGAGAAAAGCCCACCACTGACAGGCTTTCCATTTGGGTTAGCCATGTACTTGATCTTTTCCTGCTGAAACAGCTGAGTGAGTGCTGGTATGGATTTTTGACAGGACAAGGGTCTACACTAGAGGGCTCTTATCCCTCCTATGGAGGATATGTGCCTTTCCGCGTACAGAGTTTGCTTAGATTTCCATTTCTTACTTCTCACAACAGCACATGGTTTCATCTGGAAGAAAAGCTGGAGTTAAGCTGGTTCCACCTGTATCCACGTAGCCATATTTACTAAAAGTTTATGACATATTATAAGTATTTTTTGCTTGCTTCAGCAAGTGGCTTCGATTAATTTTGTTTACCCTGATCCCACCACCCTTTGACAGCTGTACTCTTTTACTGGAGGAAATTTTTAGAAATTTGCTCCTCTTAGAGTTCCCTTTATCTCAATTTTTCCCCCCTAAGGTAAAGACAGAATACTATCCGTACGATAAATTAGAAATTCATCATTTTGATTTGAAATTTTGGAGAGAAAATACAGCACTACTTTTTAGAAATTAACAGAATGGTAATAGGTTTTTTTCCTATTTCACCAGAACTGGTTACTAGGATCCAGAGTTGAGGACAAAAATTTGCCAAGTTTCTGATATTCTCAAGAGAACAAAATTAAAGAGGAAAGAAAAACCACTTCAGAATTCATTAGAAGACAGACAAACTATCTCTATTACCTTCTGCTGTTATCCCAGAGCTTCCTAACCCCAGTCTATACACATTGAAAACTAAATAGGAGAGAGATGTGAGAGGAAGGGAGTCACAGGAGTCTTGAGATACTGGCTGTATTCAGAGGAAGAGTCCACAGAGTTGAGGGAAAGGAGATCCCAAAGAATCACTCACAGAGGTTAAGGATGCCAGTGAGTAAGGAAGACTGGCATTTCATTCCCCATTAGAATACTTCTGCAGCAGCAAATTTTCTGATCTTCTCCTGCATTTATCTGAACTAGTGAGAAAAGAAGAGAGAGACAGCAGGGCAGAGAAGAGTTCAACAGTGTAGCAACCTGCAGTTCCATCATGTGGCATGGTAAGTTTGTGGCTCAATTAGATACAATGAAAGTTAGCCTGACCCCTATCCAAGATGACCACCTGCTGGAAAAATAACCCTAGTAACGAGCAGCTATGGGTACCCTGCTGGGGTATACATGAAAAAGCAGAAGTGGAAAAATCTTGGCAGTAATGAGGATGTCCCCATAGGGCACCTGAAGAACTCAACCATGCCTTCAATGAAAATAATAGCATTTGTGTCTGCTGGCAAGAGAACATCAATGGCCAGTTAGGATTCTCCAAAAGTACAGCAGTATCAGAGAGAAGACCACAACACTAACTATGAAAGAGACACCTGTCCCTTTCCACCTTTCTTATTCCCTCCTCCCAGACTCCAACCCCCAAAGAGATATGGATCCAGAAGTGAGAGGGGGGAAATGAGTGGAGGAGTAGACTGTGCCTCCTTTCCACTTCAGGATGAAGTTCAGGTATTCCTGGGAAGAGGGGAAGAGATGATAATGAAATTGAATATAAGGTAGATGCTTTTAAACTGGGTTAGCCATGTTTTAACTAAAAATATCTTTTTAATAATGATTAAAGAGTTATGGGATCTGTCTGAGATAGCTTTAGGGGATGATAAAGGGAAAGTCTGCATGGTCCAGTTGGGACAGCAACTGGAGTAAAAGATTAGACAAGCATTGTTATGCTCATATCCTACTGGATTTAGCCTATTAATAGGAATAAATGTAGAAGAAAACAAATATGAAATAATATAACTTTATAAATAAGTCCAAAGAGGAAAGAATATAGATAAATTTTGGTTTTATTTGGAATTATAGGGGTGTGGGCAAGGATGTAAAAAGAGGTGCTGAGGAATTTTAATAATTTACAATTGCCAATGAACAATTTTATGTCATGATTCTTAGAAATCAGCTTTTGGTGGTCATAAAGTGAAAAAATAACCTCAGAAACATTTTCATGCATTCTTTTCTTCAACTGATTGAACATCTCTATGTACCAAACACTGGCTAACTCACTAAGACACAACAGAACTCCTCCTGCTCTCCTGAAATCTATGTTTTTTCTTCTAGATGCTCAGAAGAAAGAGCTTCTTAGGACACTTAACAAAGGCACAGAAATCCCTACGATCCATGATCTTTCATGTAAGGGAAGAGAGCATTGTCTAAGCACCTGTTATGTGCTAGGTGCTTTTATGATCATTATATAATTTAATCTTTAGTGTAAATATGAAGTATTTGTCCCTATGTGGGGAATGAACAAATTGAGGCTTTGAATCAGTAACTTGCCTAAGTTCACTCAGCCACATAAATGTCAGAGCAGTAATAAGACACCAGCTTTATCTGGTTCCAAACCCTGTGCTTTTTCTACTACGATCATGCAGCCTCTCTATGAAATAGCTTCATAGAAACAAACTAAATCTGTAGAAGAGATATTGACAATTTACAATTTGGAGATCAGAGCATTATGGGACCACATTTCTCATGAGCATTATGGAGAAAATTCCATGTAACATGGGGTCACTTTGGATTTTATCCTTAAGGTGTAATTCCCTACTAAAGACCCATAATAAAATGAGTGCACGTGTAACTAAAATCATATAACTTCGACAAAAGCATTTTGAATTATTTAGAGGAAATGTACTTATTATTTTAATAAGAACTTCCATTTATTGTAGAATTTCCTAATATAATTGTTGTGACCCCATGATTTTCAAATATTTACAGAAATTAATTTCCTTTGTTGCATTATCATATTGCCTAGACAATTTACAACTGTTCCCCAAACATGAAAAAGAAGAAAAAAGCAATAATAATAAGAAAAAGCAATAATAATCTTCCCAGGATAAATATTACTATAACCCCCAGCATGTAATAACATGTATCACCCTTTTGTATTGTCAGAGAAGAATTATCATAAGGACAAAGTAGTTAGAAAGGCTACATTCTGACCTCTGGTATATACTGATGTTCCCAAATATTAAATGATGCCAGAGGAAAATGCTTAAACAAGTTATTGTTATTCTTATCTATACACATCCTGGCATTTATAACTTTAATTAGGATGTACCCAATTTCAAACATTTATTTATCCATCAAGCATTTATTAGGAAGCTACTCTCACTTGGGTTCTATGAGACATGAGACATAAGAACAAATAGAATCTCTACCAGTAGACGATTAAAATGAAGCAAACACATGGAATATATACACAATTTCTATAAGATATAGTGTGAAAAGTGCAAGAAATAAATGCAGAGATATGAGAGTTCAAAGCAGTGATTACTTTCAGCCAAAGGAATCAAGGATGACTTTTTGAAAGAGGCAGCGTTTGAACTAGGCTTAAAAAAGAACTTTGAAATTTATCACATGCTTTTTAGTGTTTAAGTGAGATTAAATTGTTTTCCTCTTTTGATTAAATTTATATAACTTACTTAATATCTTAGTAGTAAGTCATCTGTATATTCCTGTAAGGAAAAATACATTTAAAAAAATACTATGTTGGGGGCTTCCCTGGTGGCGCAGTGGTTGGGAGTCCGCCTGCCGATGCAGGGGACCCAGGTTCGTGCTCTGGCCCGGGAGGATCCCACGTGCTGCGGAGCGGCTGGGCCCGTGGGCAGTGGCCGCTGGGGCTGCGGGTCCGGAGCCTGTGCTCCGCGGTGGGAGGGGCCACGGCAGTGAGAGGCCCGCGTACCGCAAAAAAAAAAAAAAAAAAATTGTGTTGGATTCAATTTACTTGTATTTTGTTCCGAACTTTTGCACACACTTATTCATGTATATTCCAGGAGACTGATGGGTGGTTTTCTTTCAATGTACTATGTTTATCAAGCTTTATTATCAGGTTAACATAAATCATGTAGCATCCCATCATTTTCCATATACTGGAAGAATTTATCATGGGAAATCATAGTCCCTTGGAAAATAAGAAAGGATCCTGGTAAACCTATCCTGCTTTGGATCCATTTTTCTTAAGGTAATTGGAAACTCTGATGGAATTTTCAGTTCCCTCCATGGCTATGGACACACCAATAGCTCTGTTTATGTTTGTTACTTTTTCCTAATTGTAGTAATCAATATTCTCTAGAAAGTGGTCCAGTTCATTTCATTGAGATTTTAGAATTCATTTTCATAGAACTTTACACAGTTTTCTTCCTCCTTACAGTCTTTTAATAGACTTCTGTCATTGTAACATTGTTAACTGAGTCTTTTTGAAGGTTCTTGGTTTATTTATTTTCACCAAGAAGGCTGGTCCTCAACATGACTGAGATTGGGAGGCACAAAGGTGGGCAGGAAAGGATATGCTAATTGGCTGGAATAAAGACATTAGAGGTAGGAAAAAGGAAGATAATATTTTTATTAAATGAGATACTTCTTTAGCAGTAAGAGAAAGAAAAACAAGATTGGGTCTTCCATGGATAAGAAATATTGTTTCTATTGATAACATAATAATGTTTTTTAAAGTACTATTATCCCCACTTAAATGACTATTGTATATTAATAGGCAAGCACATTTATCAAAATAAATGTCTTCAAATATAGGTGGTGTGGACTAAGGCTTATATTTATCCAGAGAAAAGTACACTGAAAATCAAGACATGTGTGGGCTGGTAATGATATAAGGCTGGGAGAACCATTTTTAAATATTTTATCTTCCTCTTGCTCATCATATACCAGTAGGGGATGATACTGGCTCCATCTTTAGCTTCCAAGGGTATTTCGATGATGAGTAAGGAAACACACAAAGTATTTTGAATCTTTATAAATGGGTGGTTAATTAGAAAAATGCAAAATTTTCTTTTAAAATATATTTAAAGACACATCTTTCCTGGCTAACGTTAATACATTTGCATCTTTACCAGAATACTTATGACATGCTTTAATTTCAGTGTTTCTGACCAAATTGAGTGAAATCAAGGTTATTGAAGAACTGCAGCCTCAGTTTGAAACATCTCAAAGCAGCACTGTAATTCCTCTCTTAGCTACAGGCAACTGGCAATGTTCAATGTCAGACTGTCTCCATACTGAAATAAGTAGAGCCATTTCCCGAGGAAGCCTCCCTTATTTACATTGTTGGCCCTCTCCCCCTCTATCAGCAAGCACAAGTACAATGAGATCCCGGAACAAATGAGCTTATTAAGATCATGCTTAGACATATCGTTTTTCAAATCACACTCTACAAGACAGATATGCTGACAAAGCTGTAATAAACATCAAGGCTCAAGGCATCCACCATTCTTTTCAGCAGCCTGATGGCTTGGCTAGAAAAGCTTTTCATAAATTTTAGTGCACACCTATCAAGTGGCAGGTGTGATAGTCTGCTACTGCGGAATCTAAGCTGTGATTTCCGGGCTGGCAGCACCGTTATCGTTTTCAGCACAATCATGAGCTTTTCTCTGTTTGTGACCAATGAAATCTATGTGATCACACTGAGAATCCGCGAGTTTTGGAAGACCTGCCAGGGGTATTCATCACATAGAGATTATTTTAGATTGGCTGCCATGAAGTCTTATTTCCCATTTCTTAACACAATGGGGTTTCATGACGATGACAACTGAAATACATTCATTTGTATATGGGTCTTGTCCTTGTTGCAGTTACAAACCCATTCCGCCTTTCCTGTACTCCTTTAACCTATCACAATCAATCTTCTACATGAAAGGACTGCAGTGCTAATTAAGTCACATTTTATGTTGGGGGAAAAAACTTTTATTTTAATAAGCTAAATTTGTGAGTTAGAAATAAACTTTTGATTCAAATTATGTGAAATAAAATTGTATGTCATATACATGTATATGTGTGTATGTGTGTATGTGTGTGTGTGTGTGTGTGTGTGTGTGTGTGTGTGTGTGTATGTGTGTTTAGAAAATTTCTGAAAGGAAATTCAAACTGTTCATAGTGACACCACTAAAGAGAAAGGAAGATTTGGAGACAGCTGAGTCAAAAATCTTCCATTTTCTTCTCTGTATATTATGGTAATACTTGGATTTCTATGATAATATATTCATATATTCCTTGTGTAATAAAAAAGTAAATTTTAAAAGAAAAACCTAAATATTGATATCAAGAAGAAAATAGGGCCCCAAAAGACCATACTTAGATCAATAGCACCATATGTTTATAGAGTGCTTTCATATATATTGTATTGCTAAGTCCTCACAGACACTTGGTGGGATGACTGAATAAGATAGTAGCATTCTCATTTACATAGGTAAAATCTGAAACTTCATGAGGCTCAGAGACATGGTTAAGTTTTCAGTTAAGTTTCTAAGTTGGGAATAAGAACCTGGTTCTTCCAACATCTGGTTGAAGCTTCCATTGCCTCAAGCCGTACCCTCCACTACCTCATTTTCTGCTCTGAAAACGATATTAACAACAAATATATTCTTAGTGTTCCTTCTATTTGCTATAAAACATTTTTTCCCCATTTTTAAGTACTTCTGACATAGATATATACACTGCGTAGATATTTCAAGTTACCAATAGAGTCACAGTTTTATATTAATCAAACAGATCAATCATTTCATAGAATTGCTTAGACATAAACAGATTCTGGAACATGCGCAAAATTTTAATACTAAACTTTCTGATGAAGAAAAAAATAATTATGTATAGCACAACTTTTTTTTTTTTTGCAAAATTATGGCAAATGCAAGGCCTCTGGTTTGTTTAGTGGATGTCTGCCATAAATACTATTTAAGAAAATAACTCTTAAGTGGAAATATTAGTTTGCACTGATGGCATAGTCTACTCTACCAGAATTAATAGCAATTCAGCAGTTGAGAACAGGCACATTTTTAAAACATTAACCACTAACGAATAATTACTTAGAGCAAAAGTTTCCTGTGAAAATTTTAGGAAAATGCTTACCTTCCCTGTATATCCAAGTCACTGCCCTTTTATGGTAATAAAATAATCTATAATTATTTTGCTTTTCTCAATCCCTTTTGCAAATGATTTAGAAGAGAGAATAGATATTGGGAAAGGACTCACATTTGTTTTGATACTAAAACATAAAAAATATTCCAAGCTATATACACAAGGACTGCATTCACATACTAAAGATTCCCTGTGACCTAGAAACCTCACCTGCAACCTTGGCACTGAGTTTAGTGATTTCCAACTTTGTTCCTGGCCCTCTCAGGAACTACAATTGAGGGTGTGGTTGAGAGAGAAATGTTTGGGGGGGATTAAAACTCTCCAGACAAAGTAAAGGACAAAGTAAAATGACAACCATCACAGCTACCAGATAGCTGTATCGCACGTGCTTTATCAAAGCACCATGCTGCCCTTTAGCGCTGTCACTGTTTGAAACTGTCCCCTCTGAGCTTTCCTCACAAGATCAAGTACAAGCAAATACTTGACTTCCCTTTGGGGCTGCTACCTGTGCCTCTGAAGTGGAAACATCAGCTTACTCTCTGCCAACTCATAGGGTACGCTCGGTTCAACATTCACTCTGGCAGACATTGACCAAACTCATTATCTATTGAAGAAAAAGACAGTGTTATTCTTTGTAATATTGGAAACACAACTGTAAAGGGGAGATGGTAAGTGACTGCCATAAAACAATGGTTACCTACTGCTCCATTCCTTCCCCAAGTGAGCCCACAGCTGCTGCTGGCCCAGTGACTCTTGGGAGTGGCCAAGCATTTCCCACGACTGCCTGCTGAACTGGAACATCCATGCCCTGGAGATGACTGTGATTTCTGCATCCTGTACCTTCCCCTGAAGTTCCTAAATCTGCACTAGCAGTTATCGATCTAGGGCCTTCCTGACTTACTGAATGGAAGAGCTACAAGAGTCCTGTCTCCTGTATCTGTGAGTTTAGCGGCAACACAATTCATCACATTTAACAAGAAATGGCCATTTTGATATTTGTCTTTATTTCCAACATTTTTCTATCTTCCAATAATTGCTAAGATGTGTTTAGTATGTATGAGGGACACTTTTAAGAGCTTTACATTGGTTAATTAAATAATTTAATCCTCAAAACAACCCTAAGAGAAATATACTACTATTATCCACATTTTATAAATGAGCAAATCGAGGCACAGAGAGGCTAGGGAATTTGCCTAAGAGCAGATATATAGTAAGCGTCACCTCGCTCTTGAGTCTGGGGTCTGAACTGCCACGCGATGGTGTTTCATTTCCCGATTTCTCTGCCCACTGGTTCTTCCTCTGCCTGTATTTCCATCTGGACCAGGGCACTCAAAATTTCTAGGTTCCCCAGACATCTTATAAAGCCTCATGTACTGAAAAATAAACTAATTAAACCACTTATCTTGAAATTAAAAGCTTTGAAATTTTATTTTATTGTATTTGAAAACCTAAAAAAGTGACTAAAAGCTGGGCTTAGTAATTATAGTATTTTCCCCTAGAATGCTTAGGTGGTATACTCCCAAAGCCAAGCACTTTTTTGAGAATTGATATATTTTATAAACTATCTTTTACCTCAGAGTCCTAAGAAAATGGGAGAAGGCACATCTAACCTTGAAATCCCTGCTGACCTTCTTAGCTCCTTGTAAGAAACGGTCTAGTTCTGTGCACACGCACCTTTTCTTTCAATAGCTATTGAAGTTGTCACTTGATGAGGGATTGAGAAGGCTTGTGAATAAAGCAGAAAGGACACTTGCACTAATTCCATCTCCAGACTGTGACATTCTATCTCAGATGAAATAATGCAACAAATTATGTGTTGATTTTTAGAAAAGGTTTAATGGAAGCTCTGGCACTTAAATGAATCTACAGCTTGTTTCCACCATTAAAGGGATGTTTCAATTAACGTCTTACTCTGCTACATTTTGGTCGAGCATTTTCCTCTTTCCTTTTACTCCCCTGGGGCTAGGAGCCGAGCACTGCTCTGGGTACCAAAAGTACAGAAAGAGTGCCTATGGCATTGTCCCTGCTCTCCAGGATTTCAATTGGTTTCTACAGCAATTTCAGCTTGCTGAGACACATGGCTTCCAGGGGCAGCTTCACGTTCATATTTTAGCCTGCCAACTTCCCAAGCTCGAATTTTAAGTCACATTAATTGTTCCATTGTCCTCTCTAGCTGTCATCCCAATGGCCTCGGAAACAATACCTACATCTTACCCTAACTGGTGATCAAAAACTGTTGAGTAAATGAACAAAGCAGTGGAGACTATCAATCCAAAGGAAATGCTCGTTAAATGCTGACAGGGAAACCATTAATACTTGAATAGTTGCAGGGAGTATAATCAGACTCCTGATTAATTCAAAACTGTGTTCTGCGGGCAGACTATACAATCCTGAACAAAATGGGGCTTTTCCCAATCTGGCTTGATCCCTATGAGGTAAGGATTTAAAGGGGATATAGGACCTATAAATAGTCCCTCTGCTGCAAGGATCAATAGTTGAGAAATTTAAGCAGACGGTAAGTAGCTCAGTTGGTTCATTTCTCTGTTGTTCTTGCAATAAAGACTTGGCTGACTGCCTTTAAAAAAATTTTTCAGGGCTTTGTTGCATTCAATTTGACATGAAACTGTAGTTTTTACCTAAGGAAGGTGTGGGATGATTTTTCTTCATTTGTAAAATATAACCACTGTGATAGTTGGTGAATTGTAAACATGCTAATCGTCCCCTAGCTGCATTGCTAGAGGTTTTCCTCACACGTTAAGTCATCTACTGGCTGCAGTTCTAACATCCTTCACTGAAGGTAGGCAACACTAACTATGTAAATACTGCTTTATGGGCACCCCAACGTCCTGATTCCATTGCTATTTGACTGCATTGTGTAGGGAAATAATATAAAAATCTAAGATACCTTTACAGACAGCTAGGTGAGCAAAATACTATTTAAAAAAGGGAAAAAAACCCAGCTATCATGTACTGAGCCCAATCACATAGTAAATGCTCAGTAGGTGTTCAGCTTCATCGTCAACACCATTATTGACTCTGACAGAACTGCGCTAGTACATTATATATTGATACTTTGTGAAAACTACTTTTTACAAATGTGTGAGATAAGTACTGTTGTTGGTTCCATTTTTACAGATAAGGAACTGAGTCTAAGAAAGACCAAATGACTTGCTCAAGTTCACTCAGCTAGTCAGCTATCCAAACAAGATGGGAACTCTGGTCTGTCTGATTCCAAAGCTAAACTCTAATGTGGACCAAGCTGCTACTGACATTGAGATGCTGATTAAGCTGTTAGTTTCGCAGATAGCATGGAAAGCCAATTTGCAGTCACTTTGGGGTTAAATAATACATTTAAACCTTACTTGCTTATTGTGGCAGCTCACAATAAGGTAATTATATATATATTATGGTTCTTTTTTTAAAATAAGAATGGGGTCACTTTTTATATTACATCTGTAATTCTTTTTTTTACTTACTATCTCACGCACATCCTTTCAAGTTAGCACACACTGATCAACGTATTATTTCTCATAACTTCATCCCATTTCATAGTAGAATAAACCATCTGCATCTGAACATTCCTCTGTTAGAGGGCATCCAGATCGTTTCCAGGTTTTGCTCTCACAAAAAATGCTACTATAAAGAGTCTCTATAATGTGTACACGAGATATATATAGAGTAACAGACACACATGTACATATGTGTGATTATATATATGTGTGTTTGTACACACACACACACACACACACACACAGATACATTGGAGACTTTATTCCCACTGATAGATTCCAAAAGTAAATGGCTGGCCAAATAGGTATAAACAAGCCCAACTTTTTCTAAACTGTTTCATTACATTTTACATCCACCAGCAATGCATGTGAGTATGTTTCTGCATTTCTTCTCTATATCCAACTTATTATTATTTTTGGTTTTTGACAATCTGATGGTAAAAAAATGATTTCAATATTATTTTTATTTTATATTTCCTGATTAATCAAGATGTAAAGATATTATAGTTACATTTTACTATTTTCTACTAAATATCATTATATTAGTTGTCCATTTTTCTATCTGGCTGTGCTTTTATTAAGTTGTATAAACTCGTGGTATAATACTGCTAAGGGCTCTGAAGATCTGAGGTTTTACCCTACTTGCAAGGGAAAGATTAATCTGCTGTAGTTTTGTGGATGCTGGCAGAAGACACAAGATGCCTCGGCCAGAGACAAAGGGCACTACTTCTAATATCACAGGAGGCCTCGTGAGTGTCACCATATTTGTGTCAGTTCTCCTGCCTCCCAGTCCCTCAGGGGTGCCCAGATGATGCCTGCACAGTCAGTGGGTTGTGCTACAAGAAAGAGACCCAGGCCATAAGCATGTCTGCCCTTTGCTCTGGAGGGAGACACTATCTCTATCTTCTTAGGCTATCTGCTAGACATACACCTTTGAAAAGATTAGTCCTGAACAAAGGGCAGTTAATGTCTCATTCATAAGATGTACAGAAATGCAAAAGACCCACGGAGAACTGGCTCCTAGCCATTAGGGAAATCAGCCTTTGATCAAATATATTGCATATGTTTTCTCTTAATCACTACTTATAATAGCATTTCTATTTTGTCCTTGTCTGTCCTCCTTCCTATGGTCCTTGGTCTGCTATGTATACTATTCTCATGTTACATTTAGTATAATAACATTGAAATGATTTCCCTAATTTTGGATACAAATTACTGCTTTGTCCCTGATCAAAATGAAAACAGATATTGTCTAATTGCCACTTTACGAAAACTGCCATTTTATATGTCCATTATTTCTGTTCTGTTTTTGCCCTGATAAATGAGGAATAAAAGGCATAGAAGGGAAAGCCCATGGGGACTTTTTCTCAATAAAAGTAAAGACTTAAGGTTCCTAACTATTTTCTATCAACTGAATTGCTGCAAATTCAAAGGATTAGCAATATCAGAAGAAGATATAGATGCTGCAGAGAAGAAGATACAGATGCTGGAGCAGATCGATGTTTTGTGGCACTTGAAGCTTCTCTAACTTTGCGGGGGGTAGTGTTTGTAATTTTGTATTTTCATACTTCAAACACAGCATCGCTCTGGCCTGTACACATTTATATGGGTAGTACAAACAATGTCCTGAAATGTCAGCCAAGCTTGTTCAGATTCATGGTAAGTCTGCTCTATCTGGTAAAGGATGTAAAAAAGAAGGTTGAAGCCAATCACAATATGAAGTTTTTGCTTTTCTAGGCCATAGTGCTGCTTTATCGTTCAGCTCAATATGCAGCTTTGGCCCCTCATGGAAAACATTCCACAGCCTCTGTCCTTTCTGACCTTAGGTTATGCTGAACTGCAGTTCAAGATGAATGACGTTTTGTGGAGTATATCCACTGAGTGCAAAAATTATCACATCAGATCCAGCAGGATTACCTCAGTACTTGGGGCTGTGGTCCAGGGGAGGGATGGATCTTACAGCAATTCATCCTGTCAGGTGCCTTCCTGTGACCTCTCAAAGGTTTGTAAGGTGAAGTCTGTGCTAAATGGATTTGGAAGGCAAAGAAGGAAAGCAAAGAGTTGCAGAAGTACCACAATATAAGGAGTGACATTTAGAAATGTGCATGAAATGAACTGGGATAAAGTATTTTCAGATAGCCTTCATTCTTCCTGTTTTATCTTTCTGATTGTTTATATATGTCTCATATATATATTTTTAATATAACAACAGCTGGCAGAGCTGCCTCTTTTTCTTTGAGTTGCCCTAGTCACTTGGTTCATGTTTCATAATTAGCTTTAAAAAATAAATAATATTAATTGAGTGCCTAATATGCACATGATAGTCTATAAACAATAGACACGTTAAAAACTATTACAACACTCCCAAGTCTTACAGAGTTTACAGTCTTCTTACAGAAATAAAGCCAGTACACAGATATATCCAGTGCTGGTAGACTATGCCTAGTGGCATGAGAGAGCAACAGACAGTTATTTGAGTTTAAAGGAGAAATTTTTCTTAGAGGGAGTAGCATTTAAGATGATACCTGGGGCTTTCCTGGTGGCGCAGTGGTTGAGAGTCCGCCTGACGATGCAGGGGACACGGGTTCGTGCCCCGGTCCGGGAAGATCCCACATGCTGCGGAGCGGCTAGGCCCGTGAGCTGTGGCCACTGAGCCTGCACGTCCGGAGCCTGTGCTCCTCAACGGGAGAGGCCCCAACAGTGAGAGGCCCGCGTACCGCAAAAAAAAAAAAAAAAAAAAAGATGATACCTGAACGATGAGGTTGCCTACCAAGTAGACACAGAGAAAGTGTTCCAGGCAGATGAACGGGCAAACCCTGGGGAGCAGAAAATTGCAAGGAACAGGAAATAGTCCAGCTTCAGTTGGAAGATATACTAAAATTAAAGAGATTGAGCAAGAAAAGTGGTGGCACTGCATCACTGAGATCTTCGCACTCCTGCCACGTGTAAAAACACTAAGGCGGTATAGTCAATGGGGAGCCATTTTCTGCAGGGGAACAGACTGAACACAGAAGTAATTTTGGAAAGTTAAACTGAAAGAAGTATGTAGAATAGGGGAAAGAGATGGGAAAGTACTTGGAGGCCAGGTTAAGACCTCAACAGAGTACACAAGGCATTGTATTGGGTATGGAGGTGAAAAGGCCATTTGTAGATCTCCTTACAGAGATTTAATGCCATGACAGGAAAGGGAGGGGCAGGGAGAAAGAGGATGACAATTTTCCGGGAATCTTGCAGCTCTGAGATCCTAAAGGGCAACTTATTTTATTTGTACGATGTTACCATGTTGACTATGCATTTTCTCTCTCTTTTCTTTGCCACATTATATATACCACTGCCCTAATGCTCTCTTTCTCCCTCCTTCTTCTGTGACTTCACCTGTCAGGTGCACCTGCCATCTTACTTAGCTGTTAGTGGCAAGGTGGATTAAAGCCCCTTAACAACATAGACACTGTACAATTTCACCAAAGAAAAAGAAAGTCAATTATTCTTAAGGGGTACATGACTTCCTTGAGATTTCATGCTAAGGAAGTAAAAGTGACAAAAACATGCAAACAAATACCACCAACTACCTCCATGTGTACAAAAACAGAGCACCAAGGGATAGCTCCCCGGGGAGCAGGGAAACAACACAAATGTGGAGAGAATGATGAGGTGGCTGATGTCAGGTGGTGATGTTGTGCAAAAGCTTCATGACCAAAAGGAGTCAAAGGGCTGCAGAATTACTATGAGGTTTGGGAAGGTAGCAGGATATTAAAGACGGACGCATTGGTAGGGGGCATGGTTTACTAAGGAGTTTCACATCAACTCTGAATTTCTTGGTCCCCTGTTTTCACCTCCATCTTGCTTTCATCATCATAGTCATTCTCACATGGAAGTGACAGATTCAACAGGAAAGATAATCTAATGTTATAAAATATTATACAACATCGTATCCCTTTGAAGTACACCTTTCCATGCATTTTCGTACCTCTCAGTTCTGTAAGGCAGAATCATGCAATCTTGATTTTGCCTAAAAGCTATCAACAGATTCAATTATAATTAGAGACAGTATATGAGTGAAGGGTTCACAATAATTTATTTGTGTGCCATAGAAGTACACACTGAGAAGTATGTCTGGAATCATTTGGAAATGACTTAACATTTTGCCACTCAAACTGGCAGATTTGTTCAAACTTTCACTGTGCCCTTATGTGGTGGGAATAACCACTTTAGGCTAGGAACTAGGATTCTAGGAGGGCTCCCTACATTACTGAGTTTGTGATATTCTGCAGAGCTGTTTTGAATATCTAGTGAAGCAAAGTAAATGAAAATTTCCATAAACTGTAAAGGCGCATATAAATGAAAGCTCTTGTACTATTATTACTAAAGATTCCATCATTTCCTATAGCACTCAAATCCCAGTTTGGTGGAACGCTGGAGAAGGCTGTCAGGAGTGGCTGTTTTTAGAAAATGCCTGAAGCATCCAGATCTTCTCTAGGACCTGGCTACTGTTTACCAGCAGCACATGACTATTCAGGGGCCAGCAGGCAGTTTTCCTTCACAAGAAACTAAGTCAGAAAACTGTTAGAAAATGTATCCAAAGGACATACCCAGGTTTTATCTGACCTAAAGCCTATAGTTTAGAGACCTTTTTTAGAAAAAAATATAAATCATAAGTATATACTTTGGTAAACAATGAACATGCACTTAGAATGAGGAAAGAAATCACAAATTTTAAAAGGCTGCTGAATGGCTCAAACATACAAATTCCAGGAAAATAATAAAAATTTAATAAATGTCTGACACACATCTCAACTTCTTTTGTAAAATTTTTGGCTCATACTTTCATTACCTTTTCATGTAACCATAATTTTGTGATACCACTTTCCGTAGAGAAAGCATAATGACAATTTAGGCTTTTCTCTAATATAGTTGATTGAAAACTATTTTTTACTATTGATAATTGAAATGTATAAAACATGGTTCTTCACACGTAGATGTACTCCTTTTGCTACTTCAGGTTTGTGCTTTCCTACTAGGAATTCTAATAAATTTCATGGTCTCTTTAAAATATTATATGCATAGTACATTTGTAATTATGGGTATACATTATTGAGAACATTTCTGACAGGAGAGAACTTCTGTTTAGACCCGATGTCAGTAAGAACTGTGTCCTGTGCTTACAATTTCACACATCAGCTTTTTGGAAGGATTTACCACAGATAACTTCTGGCTCTGTACACTTCCACCCTTGTTTCCCTTGTCTGCCCACATATATCCCTTGATGGGTTCTGTGGGACCCGTTCACACTGAGATACAACCTCCAGCCCTACAGACTTCTGACATGACACCAGGTGAGTTGGCACCGTCGGCAACTTACAGAAGCAAGTCTTACTTTGATTCACAGATGTGACAGCATATCTCTTAAATATATCTCATAAACTACAAACAACAGAAATACGTCTACCCAAACTAAATGTATCCCTGACTCTACTTTCCTTACCTACATCTCCAAAATTCCTGTAGCCACACAAACACTGTCATAAAGGAGGGGATAGAATTAGGATCCTAGTGGAAGGAGAGCATTCTTCATGGGGAGTAGTCAAAATACCTTTCTTTGCAAATATTTTAAAACCATACGCCATACGAACACACTGCTAAGGTCATCTCTGGTCCTTGGAAGCGGCCCAAGCAAATGAGGAGTCTGAAGCTTAAGCTCAATTAGCCTCATAGTAAGTCTGCCTCTGAATCAATGATGTATGAAACCAAGGAACAAATATTGATTTCATCCGCCTTTTCTATGTGTATCGCAGGAGAATAATGTCAAGTGTAGATTAGTGATAGTCAAATTATACTTCTTCGAGCTTGAACAGGATTAGGATGTGAGGTCAAACAGATACAAAAGAAAAGGAAGTTTAACCAGGAAAATAGGATGACAGAGTTGAAATTTAATGGAGCTGCAGGGAGTATCAGATGAAAGAGATGGGAATAAGATGACAAGGATCAGAGTTCAGGATCAGTAAGTGAAACCACAGAAGCAGTTATACCCAGAGATGCCTTCTCCATTGAGCACTGGTTTTCTGATAACACCTGGACACAGCCAAACACATCCAATGTAAGAACCTGTCCACTCCAGGAATATGAAAGGGAAGGCATGCTGGTGTTAGTCTAAGTGGTTAAGCAGTGACATACATCTCTAATCACTCTGGTTTGGTTGACACTCCAGTGGCTTTACGAGGAGTTTCTTTCAAATGAGTTACTCTGTGAATGAGTAACCCAGCTGAGGAGATGCTGTGTCATTAGTGCTTGAATGGGACTATTAGTAATGGCACTGACTTATGTTAAGAATTTGTAAACATTTTCTTTTAGGACTATCAGGTTTTTTTGAGCTTGGAAATTTACAGTCACTTGGGAGGGAGGAACTATCAGAGAGAATTTTTTTATTACCAAAAAATAAACAATCTCCCCTGAACACCCCTCCCCCCAAAAAAGCACCTCACATTTCCAGAAAAACATCACCATACTCCTTGAGTTTAACGTCAACTCTGGGAAGGGGATACCAGTAGTGAAGTTTAGATTAGAGGCTCAACGCTTAGTGTGGGTAGTCTTAACTGCTATTCTCCTTGAAATATCTTTCCTGGAAAAACTACAAAGATTCACAGGATTCAGGTAGGAGCCAGACAGCAAACTGAACTATACCCTCGAAAACAACGTTGCCCAAAGGGTGATCCTAGGTCCACCTGTAGTGGAATTCCTAAGGGTGCTTGTTTAAAATGTAGAATCGCCAGCTCACGAAGAGACTTAAGGAAATGGAAACTCTGCGCGTGGGTCTCACAAATACGTGTGGCTGACAAGCATCCCAGCGAATTGTTATAACCACGGCACTAACTCCTGAAAAGCAGTAAAGGCTGCCGTCAAGAAGTAGGGATGGATTGAAGGAAGGGTCCTTAGCCACCATCAAAACAGTTCCAGGAATTGCCTCAAGTTACAAGGCCAGAGTCACAGAGAATTTCAAACTAAGGACACTCATACATTTGAATCCTCTCTTCCCTCCTCCCAGAGTTATCCTTACTGAAGATGAATGCTTTACTCATTAGAACGCCAATTTAACTTTGCTGTTTCCTATTACTGCTCCCTTGCCTTTTATTCTTTGCTTCTTTTGCCTGATGCAACTTCATTTTGAGTGTTCCCATGACCCTCCTGTTCTTTCTGGACTCACAGGATTGAATGGAATCTCAAATCCAACCAATGCTTTGTGATATTGTCTCCCTCTGTGATATTCCTAAAATGCTACCATGTGATTTTGGCTTGACTGACAATTGAAAGGGAACTCTGGGGCCACTTGTTCCATTTTTAGACCCTGCTAATCATCAGAACCATGATCCTTATCACAAATCAAACTATGTCTCGCTATAATTAGCACCATTGGTCATAGGTCTGCCTTCTGGAAATATACTCCTGGCAATTGAGTTCCTCTTCCACATGACAGCTTTGGCTACATTCTCACTGATGAGTATTTAGCTTTGAATGTTTTCTAACGTATCCAGGATGAAGGTATTCTGTGAATGTGAAATGGGAATTAATCGTCTCAGTTGCCATCCCTGTGATTATACCTTCACAGCCATGCCCTCATTAGATAAAAACTCCAACAAAACTGTCCTCAGAAGAATAACCTGTTTCTAGAATAAATCATCCAAAAGCCTCGGGAGACTTTTTTTGTTTGTGTTGTTTCAGTAGTGGTTCTCAAACCAGGGCAATTTTCTCCCTCACCCCCACCCTGAGTGCAGGGAACATTTGGCAATGTCTAGAGACATTGATAGTTGTCACACTTGAGAGAGGGGTGCCACTGCCATTTGTGGACAGGTGCCAAACATATAAATATCCTACAATGCCCAGAACAGCTCCTTACCTTCCCCCCCCATCCCTACACCAAAAAATTATCCAAACTAAAATGTCAAGCGTTGAGGTTAAGAAACATTTGTTAGAGAATCTCAAAGTCAACGTAGAAAAACGTGTACAATGTTTGACTTGCTACTCACTCTTTCTTGAGATTCCTTTCAAAACAGGCGAACTTTTCACATGCCGTGTCATCTTTCACCTGGAAAAGAGTTAAAATATATTTTTACAACTTAGGACTATCATTGCCAATGTTATCAGCCACTCAGACATTGATCTTAGTGGAAAATTCTGGCTATTTGGACATATTTCATGGGATGTTTTGCCTATACATAGTCTCTCTAACTGGCCTCAATCATTCACCCTCAACTTCTAAAACAAAACAAATGTCAGCACATGAGAGTCTGGCTTTAAGATATTCAAAATCAGCCTTCTATAAACACTATCTTTAACTCTACTCCAATAAAATAAACATAAATACGTTTAAATCACCTATTATGTAAAGAGGAAGCCAAAAGTAGTTTTTAAACATTAATGCATTTGCATTTTACAATCATTCATGAGGTATTTAATGTGTGCCGGGTACCGGGTCAGATGCTAATGATATAAAGACAGCGAATATGATGCCTAACTTTGACAAAAAGTCTGCTGAGGGAGACACAAATATAAAGTGTTTTCTCAGAGCTGATGACCTTCTTGTTCCATTTAAAACATGAAAGAATCAGAAGAGCCCTTCTTCATCCTCGACCACCGAAAATCTTCCAACCCACCAGCACCTGTAACCCTGTATGCTTTGCCTCAACACTGACTCAATGGATTCACTGTCCATGTTCTACATGGACCAACCTTTCTCACACACTGGGCCCCCATCTCTGCCTAGTCAAAGACTTTTCTCAGGCAATCATCTCCTTTCTCTTCTCCCTCATCACATCATCATTTCCTCCTCATTTCTGTATCACTGACATCATCATAAAAGCATGCTATATTATTGATCAGTTAACCCTAGTTTCATCTCTCTACCCTCACTCCTTTCTGCTCTCTCATCACCCTCTTAGCTCAAACTTGCAGCATCATTTGATACAGCTCATCACCCCCTCATCTTTTAAATCCTTTTCTTTTTTAACTTGGAATTTGGTACACCATATTCTCCTGATTTTTTTCTTACCCATGTGGTTGCTACTTCTCAGTCTTCTCAGCTGGAGCTGCATCTCCCCAACCCTGAAATGCTATAGCACCCCTTACTCTTAGATGACCCTATCCACCCCAACAGCCCGTCAACACATTCTATATGCTGATGATGCCCAGACTTCTATTTCCAGAATGAACCTTTCCTCTGAATAGTCATACTTTGTTCTAGGATGTCTAATGGGCACTTCAATCCTTGCAAATCCAAAACTGAGCCCTTGATTCTCACCCCTACCCCTTGCCAAACATGTTTTTCTCTAGAGGTTCTTATCACAGCAGTTACTGCCATAAAGCATCCCAGGTCAAAAATCTGGTGTCACACTTGATTCTTCCTTATTTCTCATAACTTTTCTTCCAGTCCATCAAATGAATCCCGATAGAATTACATTTGAATAATATCCTGCCCCAACCTAATCCAAGCCATCTCTGTCTCTCTCCTGGATTCATCACCTGGTGCCCCAAGAAGTCTTCGGCTTCTGCTCTGGTAACTCGACAGCCAGTTCTTCCCACAGTAGCCAGAGTAAATATTCTTAAATGGAAATTATGTCACATCACCCAGCTCCTGCACACCATGTGGTAGTCTTCCAACACTCAGAATTAAATCCTAAATCTTTATTGCAGCCTATTAGATCCTACCTTATCGGGCTCAAGATAAATTCTCACTCCCATTTCCTGTCATTTTTCTCCTTGCTCATGACACTTTGTTGGCCTTTTTGCAAGTCTCAAACACTCTTCTACCTCAGAATCTTTATAATCACTGTAACTACTTCCTGAAACAATCTTCCCCCAGGAAATCACAAGGCTCGTCCCCTTACTACATTCATGTTCTGCCCAAATATCATTTCCTAAGAGACAAGCCTCTCAATAACAACTCTTCTCTAGCCATGTACCTTGCTATAATTTTCTTTCTAGCATTTATTACTACTTGATTTTATATTCTAATTTGTTTGTGTATTTCCTGTTTATTCCACTATTATATTAATGCCATAACCACAGGATTTTTGTTTTGTTCTCAGCTCTATCCCCAGTGTCAAGTACTGTGCTTGGAGTATCATGGGTGCTCAAATATTTACTTGACTACTGAATGAACTAGTCTCCATATTAAGCCGGATACCACCTAGAACATACAATCTTAACTTTTGTAATTACTCGTTTCACTTATTTACTGACCTTATACTTTTGGAAGCAGTATACTATCCCTATGTTGTTTATAGTTAACTGAAAATAAGCATTTATTTGTAATACCTCCTGTATTTGGGCACATCTTACCCTGAGGTGGGATCAAACAACATACGACAGAGTGAATACAGTAACCACAGCACATCAATTAAATACAAATAAATGATTAAAATAATTACCAATACATCACATTATTTAAAATAATCTAATTTTTAATATTTTCAGTAATTAGCCAAAACATGTTTACAAGAGTTTGTGTATTTTGGGGATGAAATAGGATGACACCAATATGCCATCTTAGAGATTGGAACAATCTGAGCTCTTCAAAGAGAATTGCAGTATATCTAATGGCCTTAAACAACATTTGATACAAGAAGCACTATCTCTGTCTCTTCTGAATTAGGTTTTGATGTGTTCCCTGACATCTAGGATTTGAAGTTCAACAAGCTGACAACACTGGAACTTTACTTTCTCAATAGCAAATGGAAATATATATTTGAAAATCATCCTAATAACTGTGCAACATTAAATAAAAAAGTCTGAATAACAGTAGCAAATCATAACAGGCAGAGATAAACAGACTGATGTTCCCACTGTTCCTAAGTAGACTCAGATTACTTATCAAACTTCCAGAAACACTAAAACTGGGGAGTGAAGAGCTGCTTGCTTCAATCTTGATGAAAATAAAGATTCTGACACTTCTTATTTGGCATTTGAAAGGTAAATAAACATACTTAATGCAGTACTAAAGCACTGGATGGGGCGGAAGAGGAAGGTGGTTTCTAGATTTTGCTCACCCACTGAGTAGTTGTAAGGCCTTGAGCCTCAATTTCCTCATTTTTATCATTAATTAATAATGGGGGGGGGAGTGAGACAAAATAGTTCTACTTTGCGTCTTCTACTTGGGACCAATTTGTAATATAAACCACAAAGCCATTTACTGGCCGTTGAAGAGCTGAGATTTGAATTTGTATCTGTCAGGATAGGCAAGCTTATGCTGAGATAACAACCAACCTCCAAGTCACAAGTGGGGTAAGACAATAAAAGTCTATTTCTGACTCATACTACATGTCAGCAGGCATGGTGTGCTCCTGATGATCACTCAGAGACCCAGTTAAAGGAGTCGCCATCTTGACAGTTTCCACAATCACTGAGGCAGGAAGAAGGGAACATGATGCTTAAAGCTTCTGATCAGGAGTAGCACACATCACTTCTCCTGACGTTTCATTGGTCAAAGTCACATAGATGCACTTGGCTTCAAATGGAGTGGGGAAGGAAAAGCAGAATATTTGGGGGTAGCTCTAATGACTACCACAGAAACCAGTCTGGGTTAAGAGACCATATTGTTTATTTGTATGTTAGAGGCAAGCTTGTTAGTAGTCCCTGGTATACAAAAGATCAGCAGTGCCTGTTTCTCTAGAAAGCTTAATGGGGAAAATAAAGGAAAACAGATACAAACAAACAGATTATACTGAATGTAAAATCATTTTTGTGCCTTCTACTTAGACACATGATATAAAATACATTCGTGACATAAAATTGTTTCATAAAATCAATGAGAACAATAGGAAAAAACCCTCAAAATTAACCAATGGTATGCAATAATCCAAGGGTATGAAAAAACCCTCAAAATCAACTCCTTCAAAACTATGAAAATTAACCAATGGTCTGCAATAATTCAAGGAGCATTTATTCAATAAAATTGGCTGAATCTTGGTAAAGAGCAGTGAGCTCTGTGGTGTTTTAACTTGCCTTATTCCCATCTGCTCTTACCACCTTTGTGATATCCTTGAAAACCCACAGCCTTGCAATCTACTGTGAAAACCATCAGCTTAGCAGCCACTTGGTAGAGCAGAATGGATTTGGAGCTCTCCACAAAGTCGGAGAATTACTGTTAGTTAATCTGTCTGACAGCTCCCTGAAAACCACCACTCACAGGACTTGTATTTATTTGACCTGATTCAGAACTTGCTCAATGAGAACAGCCCTTTCTTTGGGGGTATTTGTCCAAAATGATTAGGGGCAATTGTTTAAGATTTGTCTAAAATGATTAGGGGCAATTGCAGCGAGGCAGTGACAACAGTTGCGGCAAACAAGAGGCTCACCAGAAAATATAAAAGGAAATGCTAGAAATTAGATGTCCATATGGGGTTCTAATATATTCCTGGAAAAGAAGGCCACCCACATGTGCAGGGCTGCACTCAGGAAAGACTGTACTCAGGGCTGTGCAAGTGCTGAAGAAAGCCTCAAAAAAGTCCTAAGCTCTCACCTACAGCTCTGCGTAACTGGGAAGTGAAGGCTAAGACATAGTGCAAATTGCCAGAGCACTGAAGGTGTGTCCCAATATGCACATAAATCCCCTTAGAAGAGACTAGGAGAATTATTGATTCAATATATTTAAGGAAATCTCTATCCCATCATCAGCTGACCACTGAGCTAACTAAACAGAGACATCAGGGGCTACACATGACAAAGAGTACTGAATAAGTTCAGGACAAACAGAAAAGCAATAAACCCTTATGAAGACAGCAGGGGTGGGTGGGATGTGATTTCCAGAGTAACCACATATTATTAAAGATGTCCAGTTTTCAACAAAAAAATCATGAGATATGAAATGAAACAGTAAAGTATGTCCCATAGGCAGGAGCAGTTAATAGAAACTGTCCCTAAGGAAGCCCAGATGTCAGACTTAATAGAAAAAGACATTAAACCATTTATTATATGTTGAAAGAACAAAAGGGAACTATGTCTAAAAAATGAATGGAAATGAGAGAAATATGTCTCACCAAATAGAAAACAAAAAAGAGATGTAATTTTTTCTTTTAAAAAACAGGATGAAATAGAAATACTGGAGTTGAAAAGTCAAACAACTTAAATGAAAAAATGTACTAGAGAGTATCAAGAGCAGATATGAGCTAGCCAAAGGAAAAATCAGCAAACCTGAAAGATAGGTCAATTAAGAATATCTAGTCTGAGGTACAGAAAATAAAAAAGAATGAAGAAAAATGAGCAGAGACTCAGACTTGTGGGATAACATGTACAAAATGAGAGTTCTGAAGGAGCAGAGACAGGGAAAGGGGCAGAAAGAATATTTGAAGAAATAGTGGCATAAAACTCCTGAAACTTGATAAAAATATTCACCTACATATCCAAGAAGCTCAATAAATTCCAAGTAGGATAAACTCAAAGAGATCCACACCTACACACATCACAGTAAACATTCTGAAAGCCTAAGACAAAGAGAAAATCTTGAGGGTAGCAAGAAAGACATGACCAATCAGGTATAAGGGACCCTCAATAAAATTAAGAGATGATTTCTCATCTTCAACTATGGAATCCAAAAGGCAGTGGGATGACATTTTCAAAGTGCTGACATCAAGAATTCCACATCCAGCAAAACTATTCTTCAAAACAAAAACAGAGAATTAATTGCTAGCAGATGTGTCCCACAAAAATGAACACAAGGAGTCTTTCAGACTGAAATAAAAGGACACTAGCAAGAAATCTGAATCCACAAGAAGAAATAAGAGAAAAAGTTAACTATAGAGGTTCAAATAAAAGTGAGACCAAGTGTATTTTTGTTTCTTACTCTTTTCTTCTTTTATCTTATTTAACAACAGTTGAATAAAGCAATGATTATAAAACTGTGTTGATGCTTGTAATGCACAAATAGGTAATGTATAAAAACTTGTAATGTATAAAGATTACAATAATAGTACAAATGAGGGAGAAGGAAATGTAGATATACTAAAGTTCCTGCATTCAATTGAAATTAAGTAGTTTTTAACTTGAACTAGATCATTAGAGTTAACATGTTGATTGTAATCCCCAGGGGAACCACTAAGAAAATAACCAAAAATATATTAAAACAAACAAGGGAATGAAAATGATATATTAGAAAATATTTATTTAACACAAAAGAAAAATGGAGGTGCAAAGGAAGAAAAAAGACATATGACATATAAAAAAATCAAAGAGCAAATTAGTAAAGTAGATAAGACACAATTTCCAACTATATGCTGTTTAAAAGAAACACACTTTAGGGCTTCCCTGGTGGTGCAGTGGTTGAGAGTCCACCTGCCAATGCAGGGGACACGGGTTCGAGCCCTGGTCTGGAAGGATCCCACCTGCTGCGGAGCCCGTGCGCCACAACTGCTGAGACTGCACTCTGGAGCCCACAAGCCACAGCTGCTGAACCTGTGTTCTACAACTACTGAAGCCCATGCTCCTGGAGCCTGTGCTCCACAACAAGAGAAGCCACCGCAATGAGAAACCCATGCACCGCAACGAAGAGTAGCCTCCGCTCGCCACAACTAGAGAAAGCCCGTGCACAGCAATGAAGACCTAATGCAGCCAAAGCTAAATAAATAAAAAATAAATTTATAAAAAAAAAGAAACACACTTTAAGGACACAAATGAAAATTATGGAAATTAAAAGGATGGAAAAAGATACCATGCAAACAGTAAAAGAGGTAACATGGCTATGTTACTATCAAACAAAAGAAACTTAAAGACAAAATTGTTACTACAGAAAAAGGAGAATATTTTATAATAAGAGGGTCAATATAGTAGGAAGGCAAAATTATAACCAATATGCATCTAACAACAGAACCTCAAGATATATGTAACAAAAATGTTTGAACTTAATGAGAGAAACAGACAATTCAACAGGAATAGAGACTTCAAGACTCCATTTTCAATAAGTCTTGTACTACATGATTATAACAGAAAAAATAAGGAATAGAAAACTTGAACAACACTACAAATCAACTAAACTTAACAGATAATCTATGTAATACTCCACCCAACAACAGAGTAAACATTCTTCTCAAGCACACATGGGCTATTCTCCAGGAGAGAATGTTTATTAGGCCACAAAACAGCCTTAATAAACGTAAAATGTTTAAAATCATTCACAATATGTTATCTGACTACAAAAATTGAATAAAACTAGAAATCAATATCCAAAGAGAACCTAGAGAATTCATGAATATTTGAAAATTAACACTCCTAAATAATCAATGGGTCAAAAAGAAAATCACAATTAGAAAATATGTAGGAATAAATGAAAATTAAAACACAACATGCTAAACTTAGAGCATGCTGTGAAAGCAGTATTTAGTAGGAAATTTATAGCTGTAATACTCATATTTAAAAATAAGGAAGATGTAAACCAAAATATATACATTATATGGTGCTCCTGTTTCTGTAGTTTCATGAGGATTTATACATCAAATTTATTGTTCTCCATAAATCTGCCTTCATTTTCATTTATTAACCCTTCATTTGAGAGAGTACCAGCAATTGTGATTAACCGTTAACTCTTGTACTAGCTACTGAATTAAGCACAGACTCATCAGATCAATTTTTTTTACCATGAATGTGTGTGTCTTGTTATAATTCAACAATTTAGCAAGCAAGTGCTACTACCTTCACTGCTCAAAAACTGGAGAAGAAAAATACAATTTTTAAAGTGAATTTTTAATGGCAAAATTGACACACCTATGAGGTGTATTTTGTTGTTGTACATTTGCAATCACTCCTATATGAAAGATCACTTTTTATTTACTGTTCTACACTCATAAGTACCCTTCTTGTTAGTTCTGTTAGAATTTAAATCAAGACTGTTTATGTAAAATATATATATATATATCAGTATTTTTCCATCCTATTTCATTGCAAATATTGAGATTTGTCTTCTCTACCTAGTTAACTGATATTTCATATTTGTTTCTCAAATACTTTGACATGGTGAATAACCATACCTGAGAAGTTGTACTTCATTGTTTCAATAATATAACCTAAGTTTTCCAAACCCCCTTTATCAGATTAAAATTAGCATACTTTCAGTTATTTAAATGTTAAAAATTTGAGGGCTTCCCTGGTGGCGCAGTAGTTGAGAGTCCGCCTGCCGATGCAGGGGACACAGGTTCGTGCCCCGGTCCGGGAAGATCCCACATGCCGTGGAGCGGCTGGGCCCGTGAGCCATGGCTGCTGAGCCTGCGCGTCCGGAGCCTGTGCTCCGCAACGGGAGAGGCCACAACAGTGAGAGGCCCGCGTACCGCAAAAAAAAAAAAAAAAAAAAAATTTCAGTACTTACACTGAGGCCACTTATGGTCATAGCTGATGCAATAATCAGTTCTACTCCTGTATCATTCACACTCACTATATATACTGCCATGATGATAATGTGGAGGAAAAAATACTCCAGAAATCATACACTTGTACAATGTTTCATACTCTGATTCTGTAATAATTGATTTTTTATAGGAAAAAAAACTGTGATAAAGCAACAAGAAGACCAACAGTTTTACTAGCAGTGTTTAGGGTCATTTAAACTTTGCTGGCCTACCAATTTATATGGCCAAATTAATATATTAGAGTAATAATTTTTCAAAACCTATTCTTTTCTATAGTTTTGATATTAAAGTGACAATGCCATGAATAATAAGGGAGAATTATAAAGGAGAAAACCGGCAAGTTTCAGTTGTGTTTGTGTTACCTAAAGAAGCAATGTGGAGGCAGATGCAATCAGCCAACTTTATCACTTGGATAGTGTTGATTTAGAAGCAGCCATATTTGCATTTTGTGTTTTTCACACATAATCGTATTACTAAAAATGAACTATTTCATTATTTAGTTAAATAATACTTTCTCCCAGATATACCGGGAAGTTTCTGTAATATATTGTCTTTTAGTTGCAATAAAAATGACTGAGTTGCATTTATCGAAGAAAAAAGAAAATCTTAAATCAATAATCTAAACTTACACCTTCAGAATCTAGAAAAGGCAGAGGAAAGCAAGCAGAAGGAATGAAGCAAGCAGAAGGAATGAAGTAATAAAAGTTAGGGCAGAGATAAATGGAATGGAGAATAAGAAAACAACAGAGAAAAATCAACAAAACCAAAAGTTGTTTCTTTGAAAAATCAAAATTAACAGTTAACACATTACATAACATAAATAAATTTAAAAGTTCCCATTAAGAGATAGCTATGGACAGATTCAAGAGGAAAGAGAAAATCCCAATAGACCTATTAACAAGTAAAGAGATTAAAGTTTAAAAAAAAATCCCACAAAGAAAGCCCAAGCCCAGATAGCTTTAGTGATGAATTCTACAAAACATGTAAAGAATAGTTAAAACCAATCCTTCACAAATTCTTCTGAAAAGTAGAAGAAAAGGGAACACTTCCCAATTCACTTTTATGAGGCTAGTATTACAGTGATAACAAAAACAAAGACATCACAAGAAAACTATGGACCAATACCTGTTACAGATGCAACAGTTCTCAAAATACTAACAAACTGAATTCAGAAACATGAAAAAGGATTATACATGATGACCTACAGGGATCTATCCCAGGAAGGCAACAATGGGCTAACATCCAAAATCAATTAATGTAAGTCACCATACCAATAGACTAAAGGGCAAAAGTATATGATAATCTCAGCATCAGTAGAAAAAATACTGGTAAGTATTCAAGTCTCAAATAAATGGAAAGATATCTTATTTTCATGGATCAGAAGAATTAATATTGCTAAGAAGGCAATATTTGCCAAACCTATCTACAGGTTCAACACAATTCCCATCAAAATTTCATCTGACTTACTTGTAAACATTGACAACCTGATCCTAAAATTCACATGGAAATTCAAGGGTCAAGGGTAGCCAAAACAATCTTGAAAAATAGAACAAAGTTGGATAAATCACATATCCTGATTTCAAGCCTTACTATAGAAAGACTTCCAGTTTCTGGCTCTGCATGTAAGGAGCTTGAAGTCACCAATCCATGCTAACAAGTAAAATGCTGACCAGAATGAAAAGATCAGTAACTCTCCTAGAATCCATAAGAGAGGGCAAGACACAGGAAAAACCACTACCCTCAAGACTGGAGAAATGAATAGGCAAATACAGCAATTGTGGCTGATTAGAGCAGAGTCTGATGAGTAGAAACTCCCACGGGGATCAGTGCTGGGGTAAGAAAAGCTGAACTATAACTTATAAATTGCGTGAACAAGTGAACAAGTCTCAGAGCTAAAAACTCCAGGAAGACCCAATCATGGGGGGGTGGGGGCTCCACAATATTATGAGATTTATTTCCAGGAGATCAACCAGATTTACACAGTAAATATCAGAGAAAAAAATTATCTCCTGCTTCTGGCAGGGGGAGGGGGAAAAGGAAACATTTTAAAATAGGCCTGAGCACTCTGATCTTAACAAGATCTGCCCTCAGGGGAAACTACTTAAGGAGAGCTTAACCTGCTGGGGTATTATCAGAGCCTAACTGAGCTAGGGACAGAAAATACCCAACTCTAGCTCACTACTGCCATCCTGTCCCATCTAAGCTGAGAAGAAGAAATTGAGAAACACTTGCTAAGTTCACAGTTCAAAGGCACAGGCTTATTAAAAGACTGACCTAATCAAAGACTACAGAATGTTTCCTTTATCCCCATATCTCACCACCATATTAGTAAAGGCTTATTTACAGCAGTTTCTTTTACCCAGTACATAATTTCCACCTATTAAGAAAAAAATTTAAGACACACCAAAAGGCAAAAAAAAAGTGTCACAGGGAAGAACAAATCTGACTACACACTAGAAATGTTTTACTTTAACCTTTGTATTTTATTGCTTTTGCTGTAAGTTAAGAATGTCTCCTATAGCCTGAAATATACAGGATAGCCCATTCTCAAGGCTCTGACCTTCAAAGGTATAACATTTTCCCATTCAAATAGACACAAAAAGTTTCAGAACAGAGAATAACATTTGTCTTGTTGGAGGTTTATAGGAACACTGTGATTGGACCTATATGGACAACTGCGAGAACAAAAGATTCTGGCATCAAGAAGTTTGCAGCAACCAACCGCACCCCCTCCCCTTTTAATATAAAGAAAAGCCTGAATTCTAACTTGGGTAAGATGGTTCTTCGGGACCATACTTCACCATCTTCTCAGTCTGCTGGCTTTCTGAATAAAGTATTCCTTGCCACAAAAACTCATCTCTCAATTTATTGGCCTGCCATGCAGTTGCAGTACAAGCTTGGACTCAGTAACAATAGCAAGCACTGGAACCAGACATGGCAGGGCTGGTGGAATTATCAGACTGGAATTTTAAACAACTATGATTAATATGCTAATGGCTCTAATGGATAAGGTATACAGCAAGCAAAAAAATATGGGCTATTAAGCAGAGAGAATGAAAATACTAAGAACAAACTAAAAAAATAATTCTAGTGATTGAAAAGGAAAAAAACCGTACCAGAAAAGGAGAATGCCTTTAATGGACTTATTACACTCTGTATATGGCTAAGGAAAGAATCTTTCAACTAAAAAGGATATATCAATAGAATCCTCAAAAATCAAACAGAAGAAAAGCAGGAAAAAACCACATCAGATTATCCAAGGACTGTGGAACACCTATAAAAGGTGTAACATAATGTGTAATGGGAAGACCAGAGGAGAAGAAAGAGAGAAAAAGAGTATCTGAAACAATGACTAAGACTTTCCCCAAATTAATGTCAGACACCAAGCCACAGATCCAGGAAGTTTGAATAGGCCTATATCTATTAAAGAAATTGAATCAATAATTAATAACCTTCCAAAACAGAAAGCACCAGGCACAGATGGGGTCATTGGTGAATTCTGTCAAATATTTAAGAAAGAAATTATACCAATTCTGTACATTCTCTTTCACAGGATAGAGCAGAAGGAATACTTTCAAATTCAATCTATAAGGCCAGCATTATCCTAATACCAAAGCCAAACAAAGACATTACAAGAAAAGAAACTACAGACCAACACCTCTCATGAATACAGATTCAAAAATCCTCAACAAATTAGCAAATCAAATCCAAAAACAGTATAAGAAGAATATACACCACAACCAAGTGGGATTAATCTCAGGTATGGAAGCCTGGTTCAACATCAGAAAATCAATTAATGTAACCCATCACATTAACAGACTAAAAATTGAAAATCTTATAATCCTATTAATAGATGCAGAGAAAAACAATTGACAAAACCTAACACCCATTCATGATAAAAACTCCAAGTTAAAAGGAATAGAGGAGAATTTTCTCAACTTGATAAAGACTATCTACAAAAAACCTACAGCTAACATCATGCTCAATGGTGAGAGACTAGATGCCTTCCCATTAACACAGGGTATAGGAAAAGGAGGTCTCCTTTCACTGCTCCTTTTAACATTGTACTGGAAGTTTTTACTAATGCAACAAGGCAAGAAAAGGAAATAAAAGGTATACAGATGGGGAAAGAAGACACAAAACTATCTTAGTTCACAGGTGACATGGGTAGAAAATACAAAATAATTGACAAAAAACTCCTGGAACTATGAAGCAGTTACAGCAAGACTGCAGGATTCAAGGTTAATATACAAAAGTCAGTTGCTATGTACCAAAAATGAACAAGTGGAATTTGAATTAAAACAATACCATTTACATTAGCACCCAAAAATGAAGTACTTAGGTATATATATATATGATCTATATGAGGAAAATTACAAAACTCTGATGAATGAAATTAAAGAATAACTAAATGGTGAGATATTCCATGTTCATGAATAGGAAGAATCAGTATTTTCAGGATGTTAGCTGTACCCAACTTGATCTATAGATTCAGTGCAATCCCAATTAAAATCCCAGCAAGTAATTTTATAAATAATGACACATCTAATTTAAAGTTTCAGTGAAGAGGCAAAAAGACTCAGAAATAACACAGTAAGGAAAGAACAAAGTTAGAGTACTGACACTACCCAATTTCAATTACAAAGCTACAGTAATGAAGACAGTTTGACACTGGTGAAAGAATAGATAAATATATCAATGGAACAACAACAACAACAAAAAAAGCCCAGAAATATGTCCCATAAATATAATCTATTGATATCTGACAAAAGAGCAAAGGTGATACATTGGAGCAAAGACAGTCTCCTCAACAAATTGTGCTAAAATAACAAGATACTCATATGCAAAACATGAATATAGAGACAGATATTACAGCCTTCACAAAACTTAATTCAAAATGGATCGTAGACCTAAATGGAAAATGCTAAGCTAAAAAAAAATCCCAGAAGATAACATAGGAGAAAATCTAGATCATCTTGAGTATGGCAATGCCTGTTTATATACAACAAAGACACTATGCATGAAAAAAATAATTTATGAGCTGGCCTTCATTAAAACTAAAAACTTTTGCTCTGTAAAAAACTGAGAGAATGAGAAGACAAGTCACAGACTGACAGAAAATATTTGAAAAAGATACACTTGACAAAGGACAGTTAACCAAAATATACAGAAGACGCTTAAAACTCAACCACAAGAAAAAAACCACCCAATTAAAAAATAGCCAACATGAACAACTCACCAAAGATGATATACAGATGGAAAATGAGCAGGATAACATGTTCCACATAATATGTCATCAGGGAGATGCAAATTAAAACAACAATGAATGGTCAAAATCCAGAACACTGGCAATACTAAATGTTGGTGAGGATTTAGAGCAATGGGAAGTCTCATTCATTGCTGGTAGGAATGCCAAATGGTATAGTCACTTTGGAAGACACTTTGGTGCTTTCTTAAAAAACTAAACATACTCTAACCATGGAATCCAACAATTATGCTCCTTGGTAATCACCCAAAGAAGCTGAAAACTTATGTCCACAAAAAAATCTACACACAAGTGATTATAGTAGTTTTATTCATAATTGCCAAAACTTGAGAGCGACCAAGATGTCCTTCAGTAGGTCCTTCAGTAGGTGAATGGCTAAATAAATGGCTAAATAAATTGTCCATCATCTAAGATGATGGAATATTTATTCAGCATGAAAATGAAATGACCTATTAATTCATAAAAAGACATGAAGGAAACTTTAATGAATATTACTAAGTGAAAGAAGCCAGTCTGAAAAAGCTATATACTTGTATGATCCCAACTACAAGACATTCGAGAAATGGCAAAACTATGGAGTAAATGAAAATATCAGTGGTTGCTGGGGCTGGGAGGAGGGGATAAATATGCAGAGCACAGAGATTTTTTAGGACAGTGAAAATACTTCGTGTGGTTACGACGGATACATGTCAACAAATGTTTGTCAAAATCTGTATTATGCATAACACCAAGAGTTAACTTTAAGATAAATTATGGACTTTAAGTGATTATAATGTGCTAACATAGGTTTATCCTTGATAACAAATACACCAATCTGATGATTGATGTTGATAATGGGGGTGACTATGCATGTGTGGGGGCAATGGTTATAGGAAAAATCTCTATACGTTCCTCTCAATTATGTTATGGACCTAAAACTGCTTTAAAAAATAAAGTCTTAAAATATAACTTACTGATATTATAAAACTACAGTAATCAAGATTCTGTTGTACTAGCTTGAGGACAGATACATAGGTCAATAGAATGGAATCAAGAATGCAGAAATAAACCCTTACATTTATGGTCAACTGATTTTTGAAAAAGGTACCAAGATAATTCAATGGGTAATGAATGTGTCTTTTCAAGAAATGCTGCTGGGACAGCTAGATATCCAGATGCAAACTAATACATTTGGACCCCTACCTCATACCACATACCAAAGTTAACTCAAAATGAATCAACCCAAATGGAGGAGCTAAAATTACAACACTATTAGAGAAAAAGTAAATCTTTGTGATCTTGAATGTGGCAATATGATTCTTAGATATGATTCTAGAAGCTCAACAAGCAGTAAGGGAAAAAATACAGCTGACCTTTGAACAATGCTGGTTTAAACTGTGTGGGTTCATTTATATTCAAATATTTTTCAATAGTAAATACTACAGTACCACACAGTCCGTAGTTGGTTGAATCCAAGAGTATGGAAGGACCACAGATACAGAGGATGAACTATAAGTTGTGCAAAGATTAACCCCTACGTTTTACAAGGTTGAACTGTAGATCAAATGAACGTCATTAAAAGCAAAACTTTTACCAGGGATGCAAGAACAGTTCAACATCCACAAATCAATGAGGTCCACAACATGAACAAAATGAAGAATAAAAATCATATGATCATCTCAGTAGATGCAGAAAAAGCATTTGACAAAATTTAACATACATTCATGATACAGAAAACAAAAAACCTCTCAGGACTTCCCTGGCAGTCCAGCAGTTGAGACTGTACTTCCAGTGGAGGGGGCACGGGTTCAATCCCTTGTTGAGGAACTAAGGTCCTGCATGCTGCACGGTGCAGCCAAAAAGTAAACGAAAAACAAAAATCTTCTCAACAACTCAACAAACTAGGTATAGAAGGAATTCACCTCAACATAATAAAGGCCATATACGACAAGCCGACAGCTGACATTATACTCAATGGTGAAAAGCTGAAAGCTTTTCCCCTAAGATCAGGGAAAAAACAAGGCTGTTCACTCTTCACCACTTTTATTCAACATATTACAAGAAGTACTAGGCAAAACAATTAGGCAAGAAAACAACATAAAAGGCATTGAAATTGGAAGTAAAACAGTTTCTATTTGCAGATGACATGATATTATATATAGAAAAGCCTGAAGACTCCAAACAGAATTAATAAATTCAATAAAGCTGCAGATTATAAAATCAATATACAAAAATCAGTTACATTTCTATACACTAATAACAAACTATCAGAAAGAGAAATTAAGAAAATAATTCCATTTACAACTGCATCAAAATGAATAAATTCCTAGAAATAAATTTAAACGAGGTAAAAAAAAAAACTCTACACTGAAAACTACATGACATTATAAAGGAAACTGAAGATGACACAAATAAATGGAAAGACATTCTGTGCCCATGGACTGAAAGAATTAATATTGTTCAAATGTTCATACTACCCAAAGCAGTCTACAGATTCAATGCAATCCCTATCAAAATTCCAAAGGAATTTTCATAAAAATAGAAAAAACAATCCTAAAATTTGTATGAAAACACAAAAGACCCCAAATAGCCAAAGCAATCTTAAGAAAGAACAATAGCGCGATCCACAGCCACCACCTGCCTCCGCATAAGACCCTCCAACACTAGCAGGTGCTAAGAAAGAGAGGATCATAGAGACATCAGAGAGATGATCTTTCTCTCTGACACGTGAGGATACAGAGAGAAGACTGCTGTCTGAAAACCAGGAAGAGGGTTCTCACTAGGAACTGAATTGGCCAGCCCCTTGATCCTGGACTTTCCCTGCCTTCAGAACTATACACCAGAAATACATCTACACATGGAACAACTCCTACAGAACACCTACTGAACGCTGACAGAAGACCTCAGACCTCCCAAAAGGCAAGAAACCCCCCACGTACCTGAGTAGGGCAAAAGAAAAAAGAATAAACAGAAACAAAAGGATAGGGACGGGACCTGCACCAGTGGGAGGGAGCTGTGAAAGAGGAAAAGTTTCCACACACTAGAAGCCCCTTCGCGTACAGAGACTGCGGGTGGCGGAGGGGGAAAGCTTCGGAGCCGCGGAGGAGAGCACAGCAACAGGGGCGCGGAGGGCAAAACGGAGAGATTCCCGCACAGAAGATCAGGGCCACAGGCACTCACCAGCACGAGAGACTTGTCTGCTCACCCGCCGGGGCGGGCGGGGCTGCGAGCTGAGGCTCGGGCTTCGGTCAGAGCGCCGGGAGAGGACTGGGGTTGGCGGCGTGAACACAGCCTGCAGGGGGTTAGTGCACCACGCTAGCCGAGAGGGAGTCCGGTGAAAAGTCTGGAGCTGCCGAAGAGGCAAGAGACTTTTTCTTCCCTCTTTGTTTCCTGGTGCGCGAGGAGAGGGGTTTAAGAGCGCTGCTTAAAGGAGCTCCAGATATGGGCGCGAGCCGCAGCTAAAAGCGCGGACCCCAGAGACGGGCATGAGACGCTAAGGTTGCTGCTGCCGCCACCAAGAAGCGTGGGTGCGAACACAGTTACTATCCACACCCCGCTTCAGGGGAGCATGTCCAGCCCGCCACTGCCAGGGTCCCAGGATCCAGGGACAACTTCCCCAGGAGAACACATGGCGCGCCTCAGGCTGGTGCAACATCACACCTCGGGCTGGTGCAACGTCGGGCTGGTGCAACGTCACGCTGGCCTCTGCCGCCGCAGGCTCGCCCCGCACTACGTGCCCCTCCCTTCCCCCGGCCTGAGTGAGCCAGAGCCCCCGAATCAGCGGATCCTTTAACCGCGTCCGGTCTGAGCGAAGAACAGATGCCCTCCGGTGACCTACATGCAGAGGTGGGGCCAAATCCAAAGCTGAGCCCCCGGGAGCTGTGAGAACAAAGAAGAGAAAGGGAAATCTCTCCCAGCAGCTTCAGAAGCAGCGGATTAAAGCTCCACAATCAACTTGATGTACCCTGCATCTGTGGAATACGTGAATAGACAACGAATCATCCCAAACTGAGGAGGTGGACTTTGAGAGCAAGATTTATGATTTTTTCCCCTTTTCCTCTTTTTGTGAGTGTGTATGTGTATGCTTCTGTGTGAGATTTTGTCTGTATAGCTTTGCTTCCACCATGTGTCCTAGGGTTCTATCCGTCCATTTTTTTAAATAATTTTTTATTTTAATAACTTTATTACATTTTATCTTACTTCATTTTATTTTACTTTATCTTCTTTCTTTTTTTCCTTCCTTCCTTCCCTCCTTGCTTCCTTCCTTCCTTCCTCCCTCCCTCCTTTCTTTCTTTCTATCTTTCTTTCTACTTCTACTAATTCTTTCTTTCTACTTTTTCTCCCTCTTATTCTGAGCCATGTGGATGAAAGGCTCTTGTTGCTGCAGCCAGGAGTCAGTGCTGTGCCTCTGAGATGAGAGAGCCAACTTCAGGACACTGGTCCACAAGAGACCTCCCAGCTGCACATAATATCAAACAGCAAAAATCTCCCAGAGATCTCCATCTCAACACCAGCACCCAGCTTCACTCAACGAGCAGCAAGCTACAGTGCTGGACACCCTATGCCAAACAACTAGAAACATAGAAACACAACACCATCCATTAGCAGAGAGGATGCCTAAAATCATAAGTCCACAGACACCCCAAAACACACCACCATACGTGGACCTACCCACCAGAAAGACAAGATCCAGGCTCATCCACCAGAACACAGGCACTAGGCCCCTCCACCAGGAAGCCTACACAACCCACTGAACCAACCTTAGCCACTGGGGACAGACACCAAAAACAACAGGAACTATGAACCTGCAGCCTGCAAAAAGGAGACCCCAAACACAGTAAGATAAGCAAAATGAGAAGACAGAAAAACACACAGCAGATGAAGGAGCAAGATAAAAACCCACCAGACCTAACAAATGAAGAGAAAATAGGCAGTCTACCTGAAAAAGAATTCAGAAAAATGATAGTAAAGATGATCCAAAATCTTGAAAATAGAATGGACAAAATGCAAGAAACATTTAACAAGGACCTAGAAGAACTAAAGATGAAACAAACAACGATGAACAACACAATAAATGAAATTAAAAATACTCTAGATGGGATCAATAGCAGAATAACTGAGGTAGAAGAACAGATAAGTGACCCAGAAGATAAAATAGTGGAAATAACTGCTGCAGAGCACAATAAAGAAAAACGAATGAAAAGAACTGAGGACAGTCTCAGAGACCTCTGGGACAACATTAAACGCACCAACATTCGAATTATAGGGGTTCCAGAAGAAGAAGAGAAAAAGAAAGGGACTGAGAAGATATTTGAAGAGATTATAGTTGAAAACTTCCCTAATATGGGAAAGGAAACAGTTAATCAAGTCCAGGAAGCACAGAGAGTCCCATACAGGATTAATCCAAGGAGAAATACGCCAAGACACATAATAATCAAACTGTCAAAAATTAAATACAAAGAAACCATATTAAAAGCAGCAAGGGAAAAACAACAAATAACACACAAGGGAATCCCCATAAGGTTAACAGCTGATTTTTCAGCAGAAACTCTGCAAGCCAGAAGGGACTGGCAGGACATATTTAAAGTTATGAAGGAGAAAAACCTGCAACCAAGATTACTCTACCCAGCAAGGATCTCATTCAGATTTGATGGAGAAATTAAAACATTTACAGACAAGCAAAAGCTGAAAGAGTTCATCATCACCAAACCAGCTTTACAACAAATGCTAAAGGAACTTCTCTAGGCAAGAAACACAACATAAGGGAAAGACCTATAATAACGAACCCAAAACAATTAAGAAAATGGGAATGGGAACATACATATCGATAATTACCTTAAATGTAAATGGACTAAATGCTCCCACCAAAAGACACAGATTGGCTGAATGGATACAAAAACAAGACACATATATTTGCTGTCTACAAGAGACCCATCTCAGACCTAGAGACACATACAGACTGAAAGTAAGGGGATGGAAAAAGATATTTCATGCAAATGGAAAACAAAAGAAAGCTGCAGTAGCAATTCTCATACCAGACAAAATAGACTTTAAAATAAAGACTATTAGAAGAGACAAAGAAGGACACTACATAATGATCAAGGGATCGATCCAAGAAGAAGATATAACAACTGTAAATATTTATGCACCCAACATAGGAGCACCTCAATACATAAGGCAAATACTAACTGCCATAAAAGGGGAAACTGACAGTAACACCTTCATAGTAGGGGACTTTAACACCCCACTTTCACCAATGGGCAGATCATCCAAAATGAAAGTAAATAAGGAAACACAAGCTTTAAATGATACATTAAACAAGATGGACTTAATTGATATTTATAGGACACTCCATCCAAAAACAACAGAATACACATTTTTCTCAAGTGCTCATGGAACATTCTCCAGGATAGATCATATCTTGGGTCACAAATCAAGCCTTGGTAAATTTAAGAAAATTGAAATTATTCCAAGTATCTATTCTGACCACAATGCTATGAGACTAGATATCAATTACAGGAAAAGATTTGTAAAAAATACAAACACATGGAGGCTAAACAATACACTACTTAATAACGAACTGATCACTGAAGAAATCAAAGAGGAAATAAAAAAATACCTAGAAACGAATGACAATGGAGACACGACAACCCAAAATCTATGGGATGCAGCAAAAGCAGTTCTAAGAGGGAAGTTTATAGCAATACAATCCTACCTTAAGAAACAGGAAACATCTTGAATAAACAACCTAACCTTGCACCTAAAGCAATTAGAGAAAGAAGAACCAAAAAACCCCAAAGTGAGGGGAAGAAATCATAAAGATCAGATCAGAAATAAATGAAAAAGAAATGAAGGAAACGATAGCAAAGATCAATAAAACCAAAAACTGGTTTTTTAAGAAGATAAACAAAATTGATAAACCATTAGCCAGACTCATCAAGAAAAAAAGGGAGAAGACTCAAATCAATACAATTAGAAATGAAAAAGGAGAAGTAACAACTGACACTGCAGAAATACAAAAGATCATGAGAGATTATTACAAACAACTCTATGCCAATAAAATGGACAACCTGAAAGAAATGGACAAATTCTTAGAAAAGCACAACCTGCCAAGACTGAATCAGGAAGAAATAGAAAATATGAACAGACCAATCACAAGCACTGAAATTGAAACTGTGATTAAAAATCTTCCAACAAACAAAAGCCCAGGATCAGATGGCTTCACAGGCGAATTCTGTCAAATATTTAGAGAAGAGCTAACACCTATCCTTCTCAAACTCTTCCAAAATATAGCAGAGGGAGGAACACTCCCAAATTTATTCTACGAGGCCACCATCACCTTGATACCAAAACCAGACAAGGATGTCACAAAGAAAGAAACTACAGACCAATATCACTGATGAACATAGATGCAAAAATCCTCAACAAAATACTAGCAAACAGAATCCAACAGCCCATTAAAAGGATCAAACACCATGATCAAGTGGGGTTTATTCCAGGAATGTAAGGATTCCTCAGTATATGCAAAACAATCAATGTGATAAACCATATTAACAAATTGAAGGAGAAAAACCATATGATCATCTCAATAGATGCAGAGAAAGCTTTCAACAAAATTCAACGCCCATTTATGATAAAAACCCTGCAGAAAGTAAGCATAGAGGGAACTTTCCTCAATGTAATAAAGGCCATATATGACAAACCCACAGCCAACATCGTCCTCAATGGTGAAAAACTGAAAGCATTTCCACTAAGATCAGGAACAAGACAAGGTTGCCCACTCTCACCACTCTTGTTCAACACAGCTTTGGAAGTTTTAGCCACAGCAATCAGAGAAGAAAAGGAAATAAAAGGAATCTAAATCTGAAAAGAAGAAGTAAAGCTGTCACTGTTTGCAGATGACATGATACTATACATAGAGAATCCTAAAGATGCTACCAGAAAACTACTAGAGCTAATCAATGAATTGGGTAAAGTAGCAGGATACAAAATTAATGCACAGAAATCTCTGGCATTCCTATACACTAATGATGGAAATCTGAAAGTGAAATCAAGAAAACACTCCCATTTACCATTGAAACAAAAAGAATGAAATATCTAGGAATAAACCTACCTAAGGAGACAAAAGACCTGTATGCAGAAAATTATAAGACACTGATGAAAGTAATTAAAGATGACACAAATAAATGGAGAGATATACCACGTTCTTGGATTGGAAGAATCAACATTGTGAAAATGACTCTACTACCCAAAGCAATCTACAGATTCAATGCAATCCCTATCAAACTACCATTGGTATTTTTCACAGAACTAGAACAAAGAAATTCACAATTTGTTTGGAAACACAAAAGACCCCGAATAGCCAAAGCAATCTTGAGAATGAAAAATGGAGCTGGAGGAATCAGGCTCCCTGACCTCAGACTATACTACAAAGGTACAGTAATCAAGACAGTATGGTACTGGCACAAAAACAGAAAGATAGATCAATGGAACAGGATAGAAAGACCAGAGATTAACCCACACACATATGGTCACCTTATCTTTGATAAAGGAGGCAGGAATGTACAGTGGAGAAAGGACAGCCTATTCAATAAGTGGTGCTGGGAAAACTGGGCAGGTACATGTAAAAGTGTGAGATTAGATCACTCCCTAACATGATACACAAAAATAAGTGCAAACTGGATTAAAGACCTAAATGTAAGGCCAGAAACTATCAAACTCTTAGAGGAAACCTAGGCAGAACACTCTATGACATAAATCACAGCAAGATCCTTTTGATCCACCTCCTAGAGAAGTGGAAATAAAAACAAAAATAAACAAGTGGGACCTAATGAAACTTAAAAGCTTTTGCACAGCAAAGGAAACCATAAACAAGACCAAAAGACAACCCTGTGAACGGGAGAAAATATTTGCAAGTGAAGCAACTGACAAAGGATTAATCTCCAAAATTTATAAGCAGCTCCTGCAGCTCAATAACAAAATAACAAACAACCCAATCCAAAAATGGGCAGAAGACCTAAATAGACATTTCTCCAAAGAAGATATACAGACTGCCAACAAACACATGAAAGAATGCTCAACTTCATTAATCATTAGAGAAATGCAAATCAAATCTACAATGAGATATCATCTCACACCAGTCAGAATGGCCATCATCAAAAAATCTAGAAACAATAAATGCTGGAGAGGGTGTGGAGAAAAGGGAACCCTCCTGCACTGTTGGTGGGAACGTAAATTGATACAGCCACTATGGAGAACAGTATGGAAGTTCCTTAAAAATCTACAAATAGAACTACCATATGACCCAGCAATCCCACTACTGGGCATATACCCTGAGAAAACCATAATTCAAAAAGAGTCATGTACCAAAAATGTTCATTGCAGCTCTATTTACAATAACCCAGAGATGGAAACAACCTAAGTGCCCATCATCGGATGAATGGATAAAGAAGATGTGGCACATATATACAATGGAATATTACTCAGCCATAAAAAGAAACAAAATTGAGCTATTTGTAATGAGGTGGATAGACCTAGAGTCTGTCATACAGAGTGAAGTAAGTCAGAAAGAGAGAGACAAATACCGTATGCTAACACATATGTATGGAATTTAAGAAAAAAATGTTATGAAGAACTTAGGGGTAAGTTCTAGTAGAGAATGGACACCTACTAGAGAATGGACTTGAGGATATGGGGAGGGGGAAGGGTAAGCTGTAACAAAGCGAGAGAGAGGCATGGACATATATACACTACCAAACATAAGGTAGACAGCTAGTGGGAAGCAGTCGCATAGCACAGGGAGCTTTGTGCTCGGTGCTTTGTGACCCCCTGGAGAGGTGGGATAGGGAGGGTGGGAGGGAGGGAGACGCAAGAGGGAAGAGATGTGGGAACATATGTATATGTATAACTGATTCACTTTGTTATAAAGCAAAAACTAACACACCATTGTAAAGCAATTATACTCCAATAAAGATGTAAAAAAAAAAAAAGAACAGTAAAGATAGAGACATCACACTTTCCAATTTCAAAATACATTACAAAACTATGGTGATCAAAATAGTTGGTATTGGCATAAAAACAATCACACAGATGAAGGATGCAGAACAGAAATCCCAGAAATAAACCCACACATATGTAATCAATTAATTAATGAGAAAGCAGCCAAGAGTATTCAATGGGGAAAGGAAAGCCTCTTCAATAAATAGTGTTGGGAAAACTAGACAGTAACATACAAAATAATGAAACTGGATTGCTCTCTTATATCTTACACAAAAATCAACTCATAATGGATCAAAAACTTGAAGGTAAGACCTGAAGCCACAACACTCATAGAAGAAAACATAGGGAGTAAACTCTTTGACATTGGTCTTGGTGACAAGTTTTTGGATTTGACACCAAAAGGAAAGGCAATAACAGCAAAAGTAATCAAGTGTGACTACATCAAATTAAAAAGCTTCTGCTCAGCAAAAGAAACTAACAAAAAGAAAAGGAAACGTATGGAACAGGAGAAAATATTTGCAAATCATATATCTGATAAGGTGTTAATATTCAGAATAAATACTCATACAACTCAACAAAAACAACATGATTTAAAAATGGGCAGATGACCTGAATAGACATATTTCCAAAGAAGACATTCAGATGTCCAACAGGCACATGAAAAGATGTTCAACATCACTATTAGGGAAATGCAAATCAAAACCACAATGAGCTATCGCTTCACATCTGTTAGAATGGCTATTATCAAAAAGACAAGAGTTAACGTGTTGGCAAGGATGTGAAGATAAGGGAACCCTTGGGCACTGTTGGTGGGAATGTACACTGGTACAGCCACTATGGCAAAAAGCAGGGAGATTCCACAAAAACATAAAAATACAACCACCATAAATCCCGCAATTCCACTTCAGGGTATTTATCTTAAGGAAATAATTATTATCCCCACGTTCACTGCAGCATTATTTACAACAGCCAGGATATAAAACAAACTAAGTGTCCTTCGATGGATAAATGGATAATGAAAATGTGATATATCACATATATATATATATATATATATATATATGAATGTAATATATCACATTTATATATATATATACACACACATATATATACACACACACATATCACATTTATATATAAATACAAATATGAGTATTATTCAGCCATAAAAAAAGGAAATCTTGCCATTTGTGACAACATAGATGGACCTTGAGGGCACTGTGTTAAGTGAATGAAGTCAAACAGAGAAAAACAAATACTGTATGATCTCACTTAAATGTGGAATCTAGAAAAAGAAATCAAACTCATATATAGAAACAGCAGATTGTTAGCTGCCAGAGGCAGGGGTAGGGGGTGGGCAAAATGAGTGAAGGGGATCAAAAGGTCCAAACTTCCAGCTGTAAGATAAATATGTCCTGAGAATGCAACATATATCATGGTGACTATGGCTAACAATACTCTACCATATGTTTGAAAGTTTCAAAGAGAGTAAATCTTAAAAGTTCTCATCACGAGAAAAAATAATTTTAACTATTTGGTATAAAAGAAAGAAAAATAGTGAGACACTATTAAGTGAAAAAATGTGACAGTGTGAACATTTACTTACCATTTAACTCTAGCTCTTTTCTGAAATATATGGAACTCCAAACATGAGAAATAGTTGTAATTAACCACTGACAAAGGGCAACACAGACAATGGAAGTAATCAACTCTGTCTACTAAGTAAAGCAGTTAAAACTGCTAGAATCATCATAGACACTGTTAGACTGGGCAACATTAAGTAAGAGTGGAACCAATGTTTCTAGGAGTGAAGAAGCAGCACGCTGGATTAGATCTTCAATGTTTACTTCTTGGAGATATTTCAGGTACTTCTGCAAACACATTAACTCCTTCTCTTAACAGGAAACAGCATGATTGGAAAGAAAAAGTAAGTCTTTGGAGGCCCCCCCACTCCCCCACCCTCCCCACCACACCCCCTTCAGGTTCAAATCCTCATAAACTGGCCCTGGGGCAAGCCACTTAACCTCTCAGAGGCTCAGATTTTTCATCTGCAAAATGCATTTAATAATATATTATTGAGGAGTACATGAAGCTTAAACGATATTTTTTGAGTATGTAAAAGGACCTGGCATCAAATAGGGGTTAAATAAATGTATGTTGAATAGACTTATCTTATTAAATTAAATAAATGATGCCTGGTTTGGTGTATTATTTCAAGATACTAGAATTTATTTTAAAAATTCCAATTCTTATACCAATTCTTGCACTAAACCCTAGTGGTTTGAAAAAGTACATGCTTAATGCAGAGATGTCCAAAGTAGTTTACCTATTGGGAGAACCTAGCTGAGTGACCTGTGAAAACATTCCACAGTCCTTGTTGAACATTGATGGGTTTTATATCTGTACCTTCACATACAAGAGGTTCTTGAGAATATCAGGTTTGTAGGGCAAAATCTCCTTCTCAAGGACAAAATGTCAACTTTCCAGAACTAAGTTAAGGTTTCTCCACAATAATGCTGGTCCCATTTAAAAGGAGCAACAAAAAGAGAGGTACATAGGGACTTCCCTAGTGGCGCAGTGGTTAAGAATCTGCCTGCCAATGCAGGGGACTCAGGTTTGATCCCTGGTTTGGGAAGATCCCATGTGCCATGGAGCAACCAAGCCTTTGTGCCACAACTACTGAGCCTGCACACCACGACTACTGAAGCCCATGCACTCTAAGGCCCATGTGCCGCAACTACTTAGCCCACATGCTGCATCTACTGAAGCTCATGCGCCTAGAGCCCATGCTCCGCAACAAGAAAAGCCAGTGCAATGAGAAGCCCGTGCAATGTGCAATGAGAAGCACCACAAAACAAAGAGTAGCCCGCCCCCACTCACCACAACTAGAGAAAGCCTGCACACAGCAACGAAGACCCAATGCGGCCAAAAAATAAATAAAATTTTTTAAAAAAGAGGTAGAGAATTTACCTATCTTAAATAGGTGTTTTTTGAAATATGTTCAAAGCTTTAAGTATTAATAGATCAGTCAGAAGCTGACCTATGTCCACTTGAGGGTTTGTTTCATTATTTGACAAGTCTATTTCAATCTTCCAGATATATTGATATTTCAAATAAAAATTTTAATAAAAAAGAATGAAATATTGCCATTTGAAGCAACATGGATGGACCAGAGATTGTCATATTAAGTGAAGTAAGTCAGGCAGAGAAAGACAAAGTATGTGGAATCTAAAAAATATATGTATATAAATTAACTTATTTACAAAACAGAAACAGACTCACAGACATAGAAAACAAATTTATGGTTACCAAAGGAAAAAGAGGAGGGGGAGAGATAATTTAAGAGCTTGGGATTAATAGATACACACCACTATATATAAAATATATAAACAACAAGGATTTAGTGTATAGTCAGGGAATTATATTCAATACCTTGTAATAACTATAACGGAAAAGAATCTGAAGCTGTATACCTAAAAATAACATGATCCTGTAAATAAACTACTGTTAAATTTTTTAAAAAGCAGAAAGAAAATATCTAATTTACCATAATTTATATTTGACATTGCAGCAAATATATCAAATATATCAAAAAAAGCTACATGAATGAATGAGGATTTTTTAAATATAGGGGTGATAATCATAGGAAATAAGGTCAATTAATAGAAGCCAGTTAAAAGTTCTCAAGGTTTAACTTAATTTTCATCCAGTCTTAGAGATCTATTATGATCCTCAACTTCAAGTCATTTCAGTTTAACAAATGTTGTAATGCTTACTACGTACAAGGTGTTGGTGCTAGCTGGTTAACTTCTCTCTTCCCCCACTCTGAGTATTGTCAGATGTGGTCCATTTAAAAATCCCTTATTGTTTTCCAAAGGAAACAAAAACAAAAATAAACAAATGGCACCTAATTAAACATAAAAGCTTTTGCACAGCAAAGGAAATCATTAACAAAACAAAAAGACAACCTACTGAATGGGAGAAAATATTTGCAAGTGATATGATCTATAAGGTGGTAATATCTAAAAATATATAAACAGCTCATACAATTCAACATCAGAGAAACAGACAACCTGATTAAAAAATGGGCAGAAGACCTGAATAGACATTTTCTCAAAGACATACAGACAGCCAACAAGCAAATGAAAAGATGCTCAACATCGTTAATCAAAGAAATGCAAATTAAAACCACAATGAGGTATCAATTCACACCTGTCAGAATGGCGCTCATCAAAAAGAACACAAATAACAACTGTTGACAAGGATGTTGAGAAAAGGGAACCCTGGTACACTGTTGGTGGGAATGTAAATTGGTGCAGCCACTGTGGAAAACAGTATGAAAGTTTTTCAAAAAACTAAAAGTAGAACTACCACATAATCGAGCAATTTCACTCCTAGGTATATATTCAAAACCCACAAAAACACGAATTTGAAAAGATACATGCACCCCAATGTTCATAATAGCATTATTCACAATAGCCAAATTATGGAAGCATCCTAAGTATCCATCAACAGATGAATGGATAAAAAATATGTGGTATATTTATACAATGGAATACTACTCAGACATAAAAAAGAATAAAATTTTGTCATTTGCAACAACATGGATGGGCTTGGAGGGTATTATGCTAAAAGAAGTAAGTCAAACAGAGAAAGACAAGTACTGTATGATATCACTTATATGTGGCATCTAGTATAAAAAATAAAATAAAATAATGAATATAACCCCCCCAAAAGAGAGAGACTCACAGATACAAAGAACAAACTAGTGATTACCCATGGGGAGAGGGAAGGCGGTAGGGGCAAGATAGGAGTAGGGAATTAAGAGGTACAAACCACTATGTATAAAATAAATGAGCTACAAGGATTTATTGTACAGCACAAGAAATATAGCCAATATTTTATAATAACTATAAATGGAGTATAACATTTAAAGTTGTGAATTGCTATATTATACACCTGAAACTTATGTAATATTGTTCATCAACTATACCTCAATAAAAATTTGTTTTAATTAAAAAAAACCATTATGGCTTTTCACTTGCCTCTCAGAATGTGTTAAAGATAATGAATCATCACATCTAAAAAAAAACAAAAAGTTTTGTGCTTCAAAAAACATCTTCAGGGCTTCCCTGGTGTCGCAGTGGTTGAGAGTCCGCCTGCCGATGCAGGGGATGTGGGTTCATGCCCTGGTCCGGGAAGATCCGCGGAGCAGCTGGGCCTGTGAGCCATGGCTGCTGAGCCTGCACATCTGGAGCCTGTGCCCCGCAACAGGAGAGGCCACAACAGTGAGAGGCCCGCCTACCACACACACAAAACAAATCTTCAAGTAAGTGAAAAAAAAACTATATCTGATAAAGAACCTGAAAAGGGGTTCTTTAAAATATAAAGAACTCTTAAAACAATAAAAAGACAATCCAATTAAAAGACAGGCAAAAGATTTGCATAGACATTTCACCGAAGTAGATATGTAAATGGTCAATGAACATATGAAAAAATATGCAACATCATTATCACTTAGGAAATGCAAAAAGAAACACAATGAGATACAACTTCACACTCAGTAAGATGGCCAACATACAAAAGATAGAGAGTATCCAGTGTTGGCAAGGATATGGAGAAACTGGAACCCTCAGTACATCGTTATAAATGTAAAATGGTGCAGCCAGTTTAGAATTCAGTTTGGTGGTCAGTTAAAATGTTGAACAAAAAGTTACTTTATGACCTAGCAATTCCACTCCTAGATATATATCCAAGAGAACGGAAAACATGTTCACACAAAAATCTGTACATGAATGTTCATGGTAACGTTATCCACAATAGCCAAAATGTAGAAACAATCCAAATGTCTACCAACTGGTGAATGGATAAACAAAATAGTATATACATAAATACAATATCATTCGGTCATAAAAATAAATTGTACTGCTATATACTATAACATAAACTTTAAAAACATTATGCTAAATCAAAGAAGCCAGACAGAAATGGGCATATGTTATATGATTCCTTTTATATGAAATTTCAGAATAGACAAATACACAGAAATAGAATAATTTTTGCCAGGGCCTGAGTGACGAAGAATGGGTTACTGTTAATAGTTACAGGAGTTCTTTTTTAGGATGATGAAATGTTTTAAAGTTAGTAGCAGTGGTGTACAACTCTCTGAATATCTCTGAGTTACATGCTTCAAAAGCATGAATTTTATGGTATGTGAATTATATTTCAATAAAGCTGTTATTATGGAAAACAGTCTAAGAGTCATCTTTAGCTTCAAATCTATCCTATAAAAATGGACATTTTCTCTCATAACCACACACACACATGAACACTCAAGCCCATGGTTTATGAGTATTTGGAAATGTGTATATTTGATTTTTCCATACTGATGAAAAAAATATCCTGGTGTTAAAAATTAGCAAGTCACTTCTATGTACATGTATAGATCCCTGGACTGTCATAAAACTTATTTAACTATTTCCAGGACTGTCATAAAACTTATTTAACTATTTCCAGTATTTATCCAACATAGTATCATGCATATGGATTATTCCTGGAAAGGTTCACAATACCTTCCTAACTAGGAAGACATTAATAACTTATATTGATTTTTATCAGGCCAATACCATTATATTAAAAATTTATGTAAAATTTGTCAGCCAAAGGCATATCTTTATATCATTTAAAATGTGCCACTAGTTAGATAGCTATGAGAACTGAAAGAAGTTCAAATTAAAATATTTGCACTGTAATTCTTTCCCCCAAAATAATCCAGTCTGGACAACAGTATTATCACTTCTGCCAACAAACAGTGGATTCATCAATTTATATAGGTCATGATTATTTTTCTCTTCTACAAATTTCTTAACTATTTCACACAGGCCCTCTGTGGGAAACCACTGGTATGAGAGAGCAACAGACGTGAGAATTTTCTAACACCTCTTTCTGTCCATATTTTCCTTTAAATTCTCCCTTGTTCAATTACAACTTTAGAGCTCAAGTCATTTTCTAGTCAAGAGATCTTTGTATCTTTTGACTGAACCAAAAAATAAGGAGACTCTCTAAGGAAAATCAAGTTGTGATTAGCCATTACAAAAGAATCCATTTTAGTCAGAAATATACCCGTTTGTTTCATGTGGCAATTAAAGTAGTGCAAGAAAACTAGATTGTAAATACTGTGATTGACATAGTACACACTGAGAACAACCAATTAAACTGTCAACTTCACATGAGCAAATAGTACACTACTAATTAATATTTAGGATCTTGTGTTCCATATCATACAATCCACAATGTATAGCAGAATAATTTAAAACCTATTTTAATATTAAATCTAAAGAATTATTATCAACTTTATTCTAATACTTTCATTATACCTCATAATGAATATTAAGACTCCTCATTGTTATATGAGTGGCAAAACCATAGACTTGATAATAATAATATAGATCACTTTGGGAAATTTTTTATATATATAATTTTTATGCATAGGAGAATTATTATAAAAGTGGTTGCATTTAAGAAAGTATCATTAGCTAAACTTTTATAAAAGGAAATTAAAATACTAAAACTATGACCTTATTTTCAACATACAATTAACTCTTTAAATCAAGTGCGTTAAATACATCCCATCCAAATTGTTCTTTGTAAATGTAATCAATTGACTTATTAGTTGGATAACCTGATTTCCTCTATGTCTTAAATTATTGAGACTCCTATCTTATTCCAATAGGTAAAACTGAGGGTTTTTGTGTACAAAGAATAAAATTCTCCATTTGACCTTCTGAGATGCTTCAAAGACAAAAGGAATTGATTGACTGTCAAAAAAGGGAGTTAAGTTGACATTACAATTTTAAGGTTGACCAGCTGTGTGCTAACATATTTGGAAAGTATATCACAACATTCTGAATATCTTTTTTTTCCCTATGCTAAGTGCCCTTTGGTTAGTTAAAGGTAAGAGGTCGCAAACTAAAACTGTGGCTACAAAAAATACAACAATAAACTTAACAGAAAAGTGAACACTCCAATAAACAAAAGTCAAAATTTAGAACAAAAGTCATAGGCTGATCTATAAAGACAAATATTCTCCACAGAAGTGTTTTTGCCCTATAAATATTTTTTCACAATTTTATCTATAATTAAAAATTGGGATATTTCACAAAAAATTTTGAATATCTGGCTTTTATTTAAAAAAATCACAATCTGGCAGCCCTAGGTCCATTTTTTTGCACATAGCAAGAAATTAGAGACGAGTAAAGCATGCTTTTTAGATGGGGGCATGACAGAAGCATTATTTTCAGTCTGTTTGTAGGATTTACAGCACTTGTAACTTCTTGGCTTTGCTGATTTATATTACCTACCCCTCTAAGCATCTAAATTTATGACCCCCATCAAAATAGATTTAAATGCTTCTACTAAAATAACAAACAACAAATAAAATTTAGATTCAAAATGTTCCAGAGTATATCTTCAATACTTTTATTTTGATATAAGTAATGACTTTGATCACTCCTTTTAGAAGTATTGGTACACATAGCTTGTCATATATCTAGCTTTCAAAGCACTATGGAAAGGAAGCCTTGAAAACTTAAGTACATTGTGCTCTCTGCTTGCTAAAAATTCTGCTCCCCTCAATCTCTAGAATCCACCATTATGGCTGATGAAGACTACACACACACATGAAAATGAGTGGGGTTAGAGAAGACAGAAAGGGAAGCAGTCCTTTCTAATCAGCTATATACAATATTTGCCCAAAGTCAAAACTGCCTTATTTCAAGATCTAACCCGGAATATAAACTACCTATAACGTTAATATATTAAATATTGATATAAATATTGATGAGATGACATGCTGGAAGTTTAATAAAATTTTCCCTAGAACTAAGTTGATTCTTTTCAAAAAGGCATAAACACACCCAGTCTACTTATCTGCCATTCAGAATATCAAATGGTGTAAGCTGAATATTACTAAAAGTCTTGGAAAAAATATACACTCTTGGACCAAGCAATTCCATATGTAGCATAGGACTTCACATCATGGAAACAATCACTGATGCATCCAAACATTTATATACAAGGAAGTTCTTCATAACCTCATTTGTAATAGCAAAAAGGAGAAGGCAATACAGCAACATATTCACCAAGAGAGTATTGGTTGAATTAACTTGGCACACTGGAAGTGTAAGGTGTAGATAATTAGTCAATGCCACAATACAAATTCACAGTATCAAATGAAGTAAGCAGGTCCAAAGTGGTATGTGCATCAAGATCCCAATTTCATAATAGATATGAACAAATTAAAAATGAAAAGATGTGCATCAAAATATGAACAGAAATTAGATTTTAGGTATAGTGGATTGAATAGCATCCCCTCAAAAGTCATATCCACCTGGAACCACAGACTGTGACTTTATTTGGAAATAGGGTCTTTGCATATGTAATTAGTTAAGATGAGGCCAGACTGGATTAGGGTGAGCTGTAAACCCAATGACTAGTGCCCTTAAAAGAAGAGATGACATGGGCTTCCCTGGTGGCGCAGTGGTTGAGAGTCCGCCTGCCGATGCAGGGGACGCGGGTTCGTGCCCCAGTCCGGGAAGATCCCATATGCCGCGGAGCGGCTGGGCCCGTGAGCCATGGCCGCTGAGCCTGCGCGTCCAGAGCCTGTGCTCTACAACGGGAGAGGCCACAACAGTGAGAGGCCCGTGTACCGCAAAAAAAAAAAAAAGAAGAGATGACACACAAAGACATGTAGAAGAAGGACATGTGAAGACAGAGGCAGAGATTGGGGTGATGCAGCTACAAACAAAGGAATGCCAAGGATTGCTGGGATCTACCAGAAGCTAGGAAGAAACAAGGAAGGATCCTTCACCAGTGCCCTGCTGATACCTTGATTTTGGACTTCTCATCTCTAGAACTGTGAGAGGACACAGTTTTGTTGTTTTAAGTCACCAAGTTTGAGGTCATTTGTTAAGGCAGCCCTAGGAAACTAAAACAGTAAGTGATCTTTATTTTCCTCTTCATGTGTATGGTTTTTGCCCTATTTTATAAATTAATGTTACTTTCATAATGAGAAAAATGCAATTAAAGACATATTGTGACCTAATAATTAAATATCTAATAACTGATAATTATATATTTTTTTGAACAGAAAAGCTCTAATCCACGTATTTTGTAGAGAAAAATCTGTGTTCAAACACACTCTAAAATACTGATGAGCATCTGAAGCCCCAATACTTTTATTATTTATCTTCTACATTTACGAGATTTGGAGATAAGCAAGGGAGATCTCTCTAAGCATGACCAAACATCACTAAAATTTATTAATAATAAAATCAAAGTAAACTAAGCAGCTCTGTAAAAGCAATAAAGAACTTCCGGAACAGCAATCGTGCTTGGCTCATATAATATTGATGTGGTTTTAGTAAATAGAGCTATTTCTCAGGTGGGCATTGAGAGAATTCAATATGGAACAAATATGAGAAAATATACTTGGATACAAGACAGACACAATCCAAATAAACCTTAGAACTGGAAGATTTAGACTTCATCTAGTACATCTTCCAATAATTCAAGAATCCTTCAAACAACATTCCTGACAGGTGATAATTCATTCAACAGAATGAAATTTTCCAACTACCCATCACTTGCCAAGGATGCATGACTACATCATCCAGTGACTAGTTCCAAAGGCAGAAGCTCACTTCTTCAGAAAGCAGCCTATTCCATTCTTCGACAATTCTAGTTCTTAGAAAACTCATTCCAGAAAGAAGATTTTATCTCAACATAACTAAATTATTTTTATTCTCCTTCTATACTTTTTCTTCACTCTTCCATTCATTCTTCATAGCCAACTTGTATCATAACTTGAAGTTATAAATTTTAAAAGTTCTAGAAAGGAAATCAAGAGATTACTAACTTCTCACCAATGACAACATTCTCTTTACAGCATTCTTTACCCAACTGCTATCTCCTCTGATTTTGAACACAATCAATTTAAAAAGAACAAGTTTCCTAATCTGTGAGCAGGCAGATCTACTTTAGGCATGTTTTATGTAGAGTTGAACTTTGCCTTTCTATGAATTTCACTGAGTGGTTCTATTCCTTCCTGCCACAGCACAGTGAACTCATCCATGTGAAGGTTACCCAGGCATCAGAAAATCACCATCAGATCTCCCATTACATCTCTACTTAACTAGGTAAAACACTCCTGGTTACCCTTCCTGGTTTTGAGAGTCTTCATTATTCAACCTCCTTCATATTTTTTCTGAATAAATCTCCATACATTCATATGTCTATCTATAGCCTAGTGCCTGGTACTCAATATATTTCAGATACAGTATGGCCATGGAGAGTGGCAGCACTAATATGGCAACTGTGGCAAAAACCATATTAACCACAGAGGAAACAGTACACATCCTGTTGATTGCTTAGCTAAAATCCTGGAGTATTTTTCACTAGAATCCCTTTTAATTTTTGTTTTTTTCCCCATTCCTATAAACGGAGTTTCTTTTTTTAATCTTAACTAAAATGCAGAACTTTGTATTTATCCCTATTGAATGTCATTGCATTAGTTTCCACCTTTCTTGCTAGCTTTTCAACGTCTCTCTGATCCCTAACTCTTCAACCCAAATAGTATCCTTTAGAGACATGCACCATTCACAAATTTACCAAGATCTTCCCTGTCTTCCCTTAAGCAGAGGGTTTTAAGCATTTTAACTGTAAAGTTCTGGAGTTCCCTGGAAGCTCTTCAAGTATTAGTCACAACGTTGCTGCTACTGCTAATGATACCTAATGAGTACCTCTTTCTACCAAACATTGTTCCTAGTGCTTTATTTACATTATCGCATCTAATACTCATAAAAATGTTATGAGATAATGAGTACTGCTACTGTTCATTTTACAGATAAAAACATGGCTAGTGAGTGATAGAGCCTGAGCTGGATATGAGCCAGTGTGGCTATATCGGCTCTTTATAGGCTCTGTCTATTCTGACTGGGCAATGCCCCGCATTACCAGTTGTTAAATATTTTTAAAATAACTCTTGTGTAGAGCAAGGATTTGGACCCCAGCTGCCTGATTCCAGAGTCCGTCTTCTTAAGCAGATTCCATTCTGGCTCTCCATGATGGATGAAGGCAAAGCCAAATAATCCTGCCTACCATGTGTGCTTCAACTACAGATACTCTACTTTTATCTCATTGAGCGTTTTCTCTATGAGTGTTTTCTCTATAAGTATTTGATGTGAAATTCACTTTAAAAATATCTGCTGCCAGAAGTTTTTAAAGAACTAAAGGATAAATGAAAATACAGTAAATAACTGAACTTAATATGTACAGCTCCCCCCATACCACTATAAATATCAAATATATCATTTAAAATAACACTGAAATTACATGCAATACTATGTGTGTGTGTATGTGTTTGTATGTAAGTGAGAGAAAGCATTTCTTCCCCCTGTGAGATGTGTAGCTTTTGTTATATTCTTAGATAGGTTACAGATATACAAAAGTCAGCATAGTATAGGATCACGTCTGAACGGATGTAGAACTAAATTTGTCCATTTTTTTTCAAGGACATGAGACAATAGAAAAAAATTCCTTGTTGAAATCAGATGAATTGTGATTGTAATTCTCAAACTCAAGAATTTGATCCTGAGTAAATTTCATGTTGCCTTTGAGTCTCAGTTTCACATTTGTGAAACAGGGGGGAAAACAGTACCTACCTTAGATTATTGCAAGAACAAAATGAAATAATATATGTAAAGTACTTGGAACAATTTTTGGTAGGCAGCTGGTACTAAATATAAATTAATACATTTATAAGGAATGTTTTGTGCCAGAATTCTCAAAGCTAAAGGATGAACAAGAAACATTCTTGTAGGAATTGTACTTGAATTGGGGAAGTTATTTATATAGTAAAACAAATAATTTCGAAAAAAAATCATCTGCTTGAATATTCAAGACAAAATGGGGGACTTGGAAATTCCTTCCTGAAGCAGACCTCTTCTATGGAATACCTTAGTAGAAAGCTTGATGAGTACTGGTGTGGGAATTCTCCACTTCAGCAGTTTAATAACACTCTCCAAAAAGGGAAAAACCTCTTCAGTCTAATAATAAAAGGAGCTATCTAAGAATGATAAATTTTACTATATAATTTTAAAATTAATTATGGCACTTACTATCAGAATACAATTATCCATCGGTCCCTCATATTCCTGCATATCTTGGGAACCAAGGCACTGACAAGATTTTCTGAATTAGCTTTTCAAGGATGTTTATTCAGCAACACCCTTAAGAAATAGAGATAGGGTAGGTTTGTCTGCTGTCCAGCATAATAAAGGTAATATCTAGCTCTAGGGCAAATATTGGTCAGAGTTCCTTGCTGGATATCATAAAATACTGGGGTTTCCTAAGCTTGGGGTTACTATCCTATAATGCAACCCACTGCATGTGCAAACATCACCTGGCCCTTGTAATGTTGCCCTGTGGGAACTGGAGGTTGGAAAATATGCTTAAGAAAATGCTGACATTATGGACAAGCTTCTTAGATAGCCTAATTCACCAGAGGGCAGAGAGCAGAAGCAAGAACTGCAATCCTGCGGACTGTGGAACAAAAACTATGTTCACAGAAAGATAGACAAGATGAAAAGGCAGAGGGCTTTGTATCAGATGAAGGAAAAATGTAAAACCCCAGAAAAACAACTAAATGAAGTGGAGATAGGCAACCTTCCAGAAAAAGAATTCAGAATAATGATAGTGAAGATGATACAGGATCTTGGAAAAAGAATGCAGGCAAAGATCAAGAAGATACAAGAAATGATTAACAAAGACCTAGAAGAATTAAAGAACAAACAAACAGAGACGAACAATACAATAACTAAAATAAAAAATACACTAGAAGGAAATGAATAGCAAAATAACTGAGGCAGAAGAACGGATAAGTGACCTGGAAGACAGAATGTTGGAATTTACTGCTGCAGAACAGAATAAAGAAAAGAGAATGAAAAGAAATGAAGACAGCCTAAGAGACCTCTGAGAAAACATTAAACACAAAAACATGCGCATTGTAGGGGTCCCAGAAGAAGAAGAGAGAGAGAAAGGACCCAAGAAAATATCTGAAGAGATTACAGTCAAAAACTCGCCTAACATGGGAAAGGAAACAGCCACCCAAGTCCAGGAAGCACAGAGAGTCCAATAAAGGATAAACCCAAGGAGAAATACACCGAGACACATAGTAATCAAACTGGCAAAAATTAAAGACACAGAAAAATTATTGAAAGCAGCAAGGGAAAAATGACAAATAACATACAAGGGAACTCCCATAAGGTTAAGAGCTGATTTCTCAGCAGAAACTCTACAAGCCAGAAGGGAGTGGCATGACAGATTTAAAGTAATGAAAGGGAAGAATCTACAACCAAGATTAGTCTACCCGGCAAGGATCTCATTCTGATTTGATGGAGAAATCAAAAGCTTGACATACAAGCAAAAGCTAAGAGAATTCAGCACCACCAAACCAGCTCTACAACAAATGCTAAAGGAACTTCTCTAAGTGGGAAAAACAAGAGAAGAAAAGGATCTACAAAAACAAACCCAAAACAATTAAGAAAATGGTCATAGGAACATACATATTGATAATTACCTTAAACATGAATGGATTAAATGCTCCAACCAAAAGACACAGGCTTACTAAATGGATACAAAAACAAGACCCATCTATATACTGTCTATGAGAGACCACTTCAGACCTATGGACACATACAGACTGAAAGTGATGGAATGGAAAAAAATATTCCAGGCAAATGGAAATCAAAAGAAAGCTGGAGTAGCAATACTCATATCAGCTAAAATAGGCTTTAAAATAAAGAATGTTAAAAGAAACAAGGAAGGACACTACATAATGATAAAGGGATCAATCCAAGAAGAAGATATAACAATTATAAAAATATATGCACCCCAAATAAGTGCACCTCAATACATAAGGCAACTGCTAACAGCTATAAAAGAGGAAATAAAAAGTAACACAATAATAGTGGGGGACTTTAAAACCTCACTTACACCAATGGACAGATCATCCAGACATAAAATTAATAAGGAAACACAAGCTTTAAATGACACAATAGACCAGAGAGATTTAATTGATATTTATAGGACATTCCATCCAAAAACAGCAGATTACACTTTCTTCTCAAGTGCACATGGAACATTCTCCAGGATAGATCACATCTTGGGTCACAAATCAAGCCTCAGAAAATGTAAGAAAATTGAAATCATATCAAACATCTTTTCTGATCACAATGCTGTGTGATTAGGAATCAATTACAGGAGACAAAAACGTAAAAAACACAAACACATGGAGGTTGAACAATACATTACTAAATAACCAAGAGATCACTGGAGAAATCAAAGAGGAAATCAAAAAATACCTAGAAACAAAAGACAATGAAAAGACAACAATCCAAAACCTATGGGATGCAGCAAAAGCAGTTCTAAGAGGTAAGTTTATAGCAATACATGCCTACCTCAAGAAACAAGCAAAATCTCAAATAAACCACCTAACCTTACACCTAAAGGAACTACAGAAAGAAGAACAAACAAAACCCAAAGTTAGCAGAAGGAAAGAAATCATAAAGATCAGGGCAGAAATAAATGAAATAGAAACAAAGAAAACAATAGCAAAGATCAGTAAAACTAAAAGCTCGTTCTTTGAGAAGTTAAACAAAATTGATAAACCATTAGCCAGACTCATCAAGAAAAAGAGGGAGAGGACTAAAATCAATAAAATTGGAAATGAAAAGGAGAAGTTACAACAGACACTGCATAAATACAAAGCATCCTAAGATACTACTACAAGCAACTCTATGCCAATAAAATGGACAACCTGGAACAAATGGACAAATTCATACAAAGATATAACCTTTCAAGACTAAACCTGGAAGAAATAGAAAATATCAACAGACCAATCACAAGGAATGAAATTGAAACTGTGATTAAAAATCTTCCAACAGGGCTTCCCTGGTGGCGCAGTGGTTGAGAGTCTGCCTGCCAATGCAGGGGACTCAGGTTCGTGGCCCAATCCAGGAAGATCCCACATGCTGTGGAGCGGCTGGGCCCGTGAGCCATGGCTGCTGAGCCTGCGCGTCCGGAGCCTGTGTTCCACAATGGGAGAGGCCACAACAGTGAGAGGCCCACGTACCGCAAAAAAAAAAAAAAAAAAATCTTCCAAGAAACAAAAATCCAGGACCAGATGGCTTCACAGGTGAATTCTATCAAACACTTAGAGAAGAGCTAACACCCATCCTTCTCAACCTCTTCCAAAAATTTGCAGAGGAAGGAATACTCCCATTCTATGAGACCACCATCACCCTGATACCATTACAAAAAAAGCAAATCACAGACCAATATCACTGATGAATATAGATGCAAAAATGCTCAACAAAATACTAGCAAACAGAATCCAACAGCACAGTAAAAGTATCATACACCATGATCAAGTGGGATTTATCCCAGGGTTGCAAGAATTCTTCCATATATGCAAATCAATCAATGTGATACACCATATTAACAAATTGAAGAAGAAAAACCATATGATCATCTCAATAGATGCAGAAAAAGCTTTTGACAAAATTCAACACCCATATATGATAAAAACTCTCCAGAAAGTGGGCATAGAGGGTACGTACCTCAACATAATAAAGGCCACATATGACAAACACACAGCAAACATCATTCTCAAAGGTGAAAAACTGAAAGCATTTCCTCTAAGATCAGGAAAAAGACAAGGATGTCCACTCTCACCACTATTATTCAACATAGTTTTGGAAGTCCTAGCCATGGCAATCAGAGAAGAAAAAGAAATAAAAGGAATACAAATTGGAAAAGAAGAAGTAAAACTGTCACTGTTTGCAGATGACATGATACTATACAGAAAGAATCCCAAAGGTGCCACCAGAAAACTACTAGAGCTAATCAATGAATGTGGAAAAGCTGCAGGATACAAAATTAATGCACAGAAATCTCTTGCATTCCTATACACTAATGATGAGAAATCTGAAAGAGAAATTAAGGAAACACTCCCATTTACCACTGCAACAAAAAGAATAAACTACCTAGGAATAAACCTACCTAGGGAACAAAAGTCCTGTATGCAGAAAACTATAAGACACTGATGAAAGAAATTAAGATACCAACAGATGGAGAGATATACCATGTTCTTCAATTAGAAGAATCAATATTGTGAAAATGACTATACTACCCAAAGCAATCTACAGATTAAATGCAATCCCTATTAAATTACCAGTGGCATTTTTTACAGAACTAGAACAAAAAATCTTAAAATTTGTATGGGACACAAAAGACCCTGAATAGCCAAAGCAGTCTTGAGGGAAAAAAAACAGAGCTGGAGGAATCAGGCTCCTGGACTTCAGACTATACTACAAAGCTACAGTAATCAAGACAATATGGTACTGGCACAAAAACAGAAATATAGATCAATGGAACAGGATAGAAAGCCCAAAGATAAACCCACGTACCTATCATCAACTAATCTATGATAAAGGAGACCAGGATATACAATGGAGAAAAGGCAGTCTTTTCAATAAGTGGTGCTGGGAAAACTGGACAGCTACATGTAAAAGAATGAAATTATAACACTTCCAAACTCTATACACAAAAATATACTCAAAATGGATTAGAGACCTAAATGTAAGACCAGACACAATAAAACTCTTAGGGGAAAACACAGGAAGAACACCCTTTGACATAAATCACAGCAAGATCTTTTTTGATTCATCTCTTAGAGTAATGGAAATAAAATAAAAAACAAACAAATGGGACCTAATGAAACTTAAAAGCTTTTGCACAGCAAAGGAAATCATAAACAAGATGAAAAACCACCCTCAGAATGGGAGAAAATATTTGCAAACAAATCAACGGACAAAGGATTAATCTCCAAAATATATAACTGCTCATACAGTTCAATATTAAAAAAACAAACAACCCAATCCAAAAATGGGCAGAAGAACTAAATAGACATTTCTCCAAAGAAGACATACAGATGGCCAACAAACACATGAATAGAAGCTCAACAACTCTAATTATTAGAGAAATGCAAATCAAAACTACAATGAGGGGGACTTCCCTGGTGGCGCGGTGGTTCAGAATCCTCCTGCCAATGCAGGGGACACAGGTTTGAGCTCTGGTGTGGGAGGATCCCACATGCCGTGGAGCAACTAAGCCCGTGCGCCACAACTACTAAGCCTGCACTCCAGAGCTCGCGAGCCACAACTACTGAAGCCTGCATGCCACAACTACTGAAGCCCACGTGCCTAGAGCCCGTGCTCTGCAACAAGAGAAGCCACCGCAATGAGAATCCTGCGCACCACAAGCAGAGTAGCCCCCTTCGCTGCAACTAGAGAAAGACTGCGTGCAGCAACTAAGACCCAAAGCAGCCAAAAATAAATATAAATAAATTTATTAAAAAAAAAAACTACAATGAGGTATCACTTCACACCAGTTAGAATAGGCATCATCAGAAAATCTACAAACAACAAATGCTATAGAGGGTGTGGAGAAAAGGGAACCCTCTTGCACTGTTGGTGGGAATGTAAACTGATACAGCCACTATGGAGAACAGTATGGAGGTTCCTTTAAAAACTAAAAATAGAACTACCATATGACCAGCAATCCCTGGGCATATACCAGGAGAAAACCATAATTCAAAAAGACACATGCACCCCAATGTTCACTGCAGCTCTAGTTACAATAGCCAGGTCATGGAAGCAACCTAAATGCCCATTAACAGACAAATGGATAAAGAAGAAGTGGTACATATATACAATGGAATATTACTCAGCCATATAAAGGAACGAAATTGCATCATTTGTAGAGACGTGGATGCATCTAGAGACTGTCATACAGAGTAAAGTAAGTCAGAAAGAGAAAAACAAACATTGTATATTAATGCATATATGTGGAACCTAGAAAAATGGTACAGTTGAACCAGTTTGCAAGGCAGAAATTGAGACACAGAGGTAGAAAACAAATGTATGGACACCAAGAGGGGAAAGCGGCGGTGGGGGTGGGATGAATTGGGAGATTGGGATTGACATGTATACACTGATGTGTATAAAATGGATGACTAATAAGGACCTGCTGTGTAAAAAAATAAATTAAATTAAATGCAAGTATTCAAAAAAAAGGAATTAATGCTACATAGGAAATTATTAGTCAGCTAAAAAACTGGCATATGGTTGTTTGCTTGGATAAAAATATTGTATCAATATTAAATTTCCTGAAGTTGAAAAGAAAAGAAAATGCTGACATTCTGGCTACTGCTATTGCTGTAAGTATCCAGAAGTCTCGTGTCTTTTGCCAGCATCTATGAAATTGTAGCAAGCTAACTAATTACCTTCCAAGTAGGATAAAATCTTAGACCCATCAGTTATCTCTCTCTCTCTCTCTCTCTCTCTCTCTCTATATATATATATATATATATATATATATATATATATCATAAATAAGTTTGAAACAAATGATAAACAAGAAGATGTATTTAACTATATAAAAGACAATGGGCTAATAGCTTTTATAAACTTTTTTAAAAACTTCTGAAAAACAGTAAGAAAAAGATGAACATCTGAAAATATGGGCTAAACATATGAACATATAATTACCCAAAAAATAAATATAAATGTAAGATGTGAAAAATATATAAATTTTTAATAATCAAAAAATATGTACTTAATTACAGAAAAATTTAAACTTGGAAAAAACTTCTAAATTCAATGACAACAGTGAATTTAATTTAGGTGTTCAGAAAATGTCTCCATCATTACCAGCTGGCAGGAGTGTAAGTTGTAAAACATTTTTTCTAGGGAAACTTGTAATATATGTCATAGTCCCTAAAAAGAATGCATACTATGATCCCATTTGAGGAATATAACCTACGGAAATAATTAGATAATATATTTCATCATTTTTCACAATAGGAAACAGCACAGATTTCCAATGACAAATGAATTCTTTACTTTTAATTATGATATAGGAATATAGTATAATACAGTGTGCTACTAATAATTTAAATACACACAAATATGAAAGAAGAGGGCATTTATGTATTTTGAAGTAGAAGTAGAAACACTACAGGAAAATTTCTATAGTAGAATCTCAATTTTGATAAAGAAAAATTTGTATATATAATTTCTCGTAAGGAATTTAAAAGCCAATAATCAAAATTGTTAACAGTCATTCTCTCTAAACAATAGTAATCAAAGTAATTTCACTTAGACTTTTTTGTGTCTGATGTCTTTGTGACTTTTATAAACTTTTAAAATTCTAAACGAAGAAAAAAAGAAAGTTACCTTCTCAAGATTCTGTTTTGTCTGTCTTGGCCCTTGTCATCTCTATCTCTTTATTAAGTGGTCTAAATACATCTGTTAACAGAGACCTCTTAGGTCTCGATACACAGTCTTCAGTGTTACTTGTCTGAACAATCTGCAGTTTACCTTTTCCCACATTTTAAAAAATACATGAGTCTTTATCATTTTATGCTCTTTGGAGTCACAGAGTACAAGTGTACACCCTCAGATGTATAAGAGCTCAAATATTTGCACAGCAAAGGAAATCATAAACAAGACGAAAAACCACCCTCAGAATGGGAGAAAATATTTGCAAACAAATCAACGGACAAAGGATTAATCTCCAAAATGTACAACTGCTCATACAGTTCAATATTAAAAAAACAAACAACCCAATTCAAAAATGGGCAGAAGACCTAAATAGACATTTCTCCAAAGAAGACATACAGATGGCCAACAAACACATGAATAGATGCTCAACAATATTTAAATATTCAAATATTTAAAGGCCTTGCCTATTTCCCTAACCAGTTTCCATCTTCTCTGGTTAAAACATGGCTTTGTCAATCATTCCTTATATGATTTAATTCCTAGGCCCTTCTCCATCGCAGTCACCTGTTCTCACATTTCTTGGAGCTCTGTGGTCAACGTCTTTTTAAAACTTCAGAGAAAACATCCCTCCATACCCAGTTTGACAAACAGAGTACAAAATACCACAGTTTCCATCACTGGTACATTTCTATTAACATGCCTCTTTTTGCATCTTTTTAGAAGTAGTCATATCGCTCTACTGATGCGTACTGAACACCGTCTTCATAAAAATACTACCAAATTATAGCTCTATCATCTTGCATTTCCTAATTGACTTTGTATGTAGGTATTTGAATTTGTGTATTCATACCTGAGTAAATCTAGGAGTTCACATATCCCCCTATTATAGCTCATTTTATTAGCTCTGGTTCTTAACCCAACAGAAAACAGGAATACATCTTTCAAGCTTAACAAATCTAGATGAATTTTGTGTGCCTCTAACTGTGCGCCTTTGTATATTTCTCACACACATACATCTTTACAAAATGTAATCAAGTGGTTTGTTTTCTCTCAGGGAGTAAGTTGTCATCTTGAGAGGATCCTAAGTGAAGGGTATTGGAAATTTAAGAGGCTGGGGACAGATCATTTTAACAAGAAAGAACCTCAAGCCTTTGAGGGTTCTCATACTCAGAAGCAGCTAGTATAAATGAGTGAAGCATCATATGCTGGAGAGCACTTGAGCATCCAGAGGGGCCACTTCTGACCTCTGCCATAGGGGAACATGGCCCATATTCTGACTTTCCATGAGAATCCAGAAAGCTGAGTTTTTATGGGAAACATCCAATTTTCAAATTGTTTCATTTAATTTTAAAAAAGTTTAACGAGGGCTTCCCTGGTGGTGCACTGGTTGAGAGTCCGCCTGCCGATGCAGGGGACATGGGTTCGAGCCCTGGTCTGGGAAGATCCCACATGCCGCGGAGCAGCTAGGCCCGTGAGCCACAGCTACTGGGCCTGCGCATCTGGAGTCTGTGCTCCACAACAAGAGAGGCCGCGATAGTGAGAAGCCGGCGCACCGTGATGAAGAGTGGCCGCCGCTTGCCACAACTAGAGAAAGCCCTTTCACAGAAACGAAGACCCAACACAGCAAAAATAAATAAATTAATAATAATAAAAAAAAGTTTAACGAGCTCTGTCTTCCAAATTAAATATAGCCACAAACCAAATATATTCTGTATGGCTGATGGTAACCCTAGAGTTGGTGAAAGCTATGAGAAGGAAGCAAGAGTCTTAGTATCCAACTCCCCATGATTGATGGCATGCCACGATTGGCAATTTCATAGTTTTGCATTTATTAACAGTTCACGAAGAACTCTGGATTCTTTACTGAGCATTAATTGTAAAAGTACTTATTGAACTCCTTCTATACTCTTTAATACTATCAATGAAAAAACATCAACATAATCAACTTATTAGCATCTACTGCAAATATAGAATAATTTCAAGAACGTCAAATTCAGAGTTTCAAGTATGAGTCCCTCTAAAAGCCTTAATAAAAATCTTAGGATCAGGATTTAGCATGAAAAATGTTTACTTAGTATCTCATAATCACCATAAGGAATTTTAGACTCATAATATGAATCTGTCATAATCAGGAGACATTTCAGTGCTTTAGGATTTTTCATGAGACTTTCTGGGAACCACACTTTTGTTAAATATAACTAGTTATACAACCCGTGACACAAAGTCAAAATACCAAGGGCAAAAACGCTCTCTCCTTTGACCTGTAGCAACTGTACAATTCTATTCCATGCCTGACAGCTGATTCTCACAAGGCCTCTGACATACCAAACATAATCCATGACAGCTGATTCTAGAGAACAGCAGTCACGGCAGACAATTATTTTTGATTAGTTGTCTGAAAGAAGCAAGAATAAATTATATATTTGATCTGATCATGTATAGAGATGGCCTTTCATTAGATCCAAATCTGGAATTACTAAGTAAACTTTTACTTAGTAAACTGACATAGGCAAATACACAAGAGTAATTTGATGCTTTATATTCCAATACCATTGCTCAGGTTTTCCTCCACCCCTCTCTAGCAGTCATCCTTTAAGATAAAGGGAGCTCTGTTTAACATACAGGTTCACAGGTCAAAAGCCCAAGAGTTTCACTCTTCAATCTACAAGTGGCCCAGGAATCTGCATTTTACTGGCTCCCTAGGGGATTAGGAAGCAGGACATCTGCAAAGTGTATTTTGAGAGACGCTGCCTAATTCCTATCATTTCCCTAAGTGTTACTCATATCAAAACTGTACCCACCCTCCATTCTCTAACTCACCCTCAATTCTCTAACCCCTTGATTTGCACATTACATAATATTCATATCACTTTCAGAAAACATAATATATGGAAGACTAGACAAGACATAGGCACCAATTTGTTTAGTGACTGATAGTCTCTATTAGCCAACCTCCAATTCCTTCTGTTCTCACCTCAGAAACTGACTCCAAAAAAACTGGCCAAACTCTGATTGTTTTCCAACACAAGGGCTTTTTATTTTTAACCGATATATAGAGATATGCAATGAAAGTTGCTACTCTCTCCTATATGAGTGGCCTTGAAGCTAGCCCAGGCTTCAGCTCCCACCATACCTGAGGGTACAAAGAGCTCAACTCTCAGTCACACTCCATGGCCAGATGGCACATTGCCAAGCCTCCAAGAAAGATAGCTCTAAAATGTATTTGTAAGAGTTTTGGCCCTGACCTACCAGACCAATTACTTAAGGTCGGACTTCATGCATGAGTTCCTCTGGCAAATAGTATTTACCAGTTGTGGGCAGTGATTTGACTGTGGAACCAAGCCCCTTTGATTGGATTCCTCCAAAGAAAGTTCAGCACTGGGAATAAGCACCTTTAACTGGAAATGTTGGCTTATCTGCTGGTAAACAGAAAATAGGAGTCAATTATGTAGGTAAGGACGTGTGTGTGTGTGTGTGTATGTGTGTGTGTGTGTGTGTGTGTGTGGACACTGAGCATTATAAACTTCTCTGAAAAATATGTGACCCAGTTATGATACTAACTAACCATTTTACCTTAGCAAATACTTTAACAAGGGTGTCCACTATCACTACTCTTATTCAACATAGTACTGGAAGTCCTGGCTAGAGCAATCAAGCAAGATAAAGAAAATAAAAGACAATCAAATAAGAAAGGAAGGAGTAAAACTGCCTTTGTTTGCAGATGACATGATCTTATATATAGAAGATCCTGAAGACTCAAATAAAAAATTGTTGGAACTAATCAACAAACACAATGGAGTTGCAGAATATAAAATCAATATACAGCAACCAATTATATTTCTACACACTAACAATGAAATATCTGAAAAAGAAATAAAACAATCTCATTCACAATAGCAACAAAGACAATAAAACACTTAGGAATAAATTTATCCAAGGAAGTGAAAGATTTGTACAATAAAAACTACAAGACTTCAATAAAAGAAATTGATGACACAAACAAATGGAAAGATATCCCATGTTCATGGATCATAAGAACTTGGACTTCCATTTTCTATATAAAGAATGGAATTAGAATCAATGATGGCAAAAGATTCCTCCTCTGATGCTCTGTTTCATTCAAATACAGATTACCTTGCAGTATTATTTAAATATCTCATTACTGTATTTCAACAACAAAACTGTAAGCGACATGATATTATGTCTTATACTTCTTTTTCCTTTATCACATCTGAAAGCACCCTGTTCTTTTCATTCATACGTTTTAGTAGATTGGTTAAAATTTTCTCTCCTCCTCTGGGGGACACAACTAGATTCTATTTTCTATCCTCCCCTTGATCATGTGACCGAATTGCAAACAACAGAATGTGAACAGAAGTGAGGAATGCCATTTCTAAGCCAGGCCCATAAAACCCTCCCACACACAGTCCTCCACTCTTTTCCCCCCACATTCCAGCTAAAAAAAGAAAACTTGAAGGTCTAGAAAAGAACTGAGCTGCAAGATGAAAGGAACTTCTGTCCCCAAGTTGCTGTCCATGTAGAGATACCTAGATTGCTACCTAATACAGGAAAAACTATGCTGAGCTGTAGAGTGAGTAAGAAATAAACTCTATCTGTAAACACTCTGAAATGCAGTTTTTTAAATATGAGCATTTAGGCACCTAATACTAGCACTTATCTCAATTGTAATAATATACTATTTATTTATCCCCCTAAATAGTCTAAAAGCTCCTCCTTAGAGCCTGGAACTATGCCTGTTTTTTCTCACCAGCAAGTCTCTAGCTCCTGGCCCAGTGCCTAGTATGTAGCAATTTCTCAGTAAATCCCGTTGAATGTATGAATAAAGAAAAACATGCTCAACAGGTATAAGTTAATAAATGCTTACAGTAAGTCTCCTACATGCAAACGAGTTCCATCCTGAGAGCGTGTTTGTAAGTCCAATTTGTTCGTAAGTCCAACAAAGTTAGCCTAGGTACCCAACTACCACCATCAGCTATATAGTACTGTGCTATAACAGGTTTATAATACTTTTCACACAAATAATATATAAAAAACAAACACAAAAGATAAAGAAAACATTTTTAACCTTACAGTAAAATACCTTGAAAAGGTACAGTACAACAGCTGGCATACAGGGGCTGGCATCAAGTGAACAGGGAAGAAGAGTTACTGACTGGAGGAGGGAGAGGAGGTGGGAGACGGTAGAGCTGAAGGATCATCAGCAGTAGGAGATGGAGGGCAAGCTGCAATTTAACCATGCCTGACGTTGATGGCACAGGTTCTGGTTCCTTGCTGGATTCAATTCTGTCTACCCCTTGAAAAAAATGATTCACTGATGTCTGGGTAGTAGCTCTTTTTTTCTAGTCACAGATGATACAGTAGCACTGGATTGTATTCTGAACAGCTGCTGCAACCTCCGTGTACTGTTCTATGTTCAGATCCTGTGCCTCAGAAACTAACAGTGCTTCCTCAAATAAAGAAAATCCCCTTGCCATTTCCCATGTCATAAATCTCATCAGTTCTTCAGTTACTTCTTCTTCCTCTTGTCTCTTTTCATCCTTTCTCTGGGCCTACAATTCCATCAGGTCTTCATTAATAAGCTCCTCACGTTGCACAGCAAGGAGGAGTTCAGTGAAGTCATCCTCTTGCAGATCTAGCTCCAGCTTCTTGCTGAGGGTCACCAAGTTGCTCGTTATTGCTTGGCCCTTCGTAGCAGCACCAGCTACATCACTGATGCTTTTACACTTGCTTCCAGACATCCTAGGCTGGAAATAAAGATAATGTGCTACTGTACTCTATACAGTACTGTAGAGTACAAAAAAGCACAACCACTTATCACTTATATGCACATGACAATACGTCAGACACGTGAACTAATTTACGTGATTGGACACGCAAACAGCACATTCACATCTTTGAAAGTTCTTGGTGGGAGATTCAAGATGGCAGAAGAGCAGGTGGATGTGCGGATCATCTCTGTTCAGAGATGCATCAGGAATACATCTATAGATACAACAATTCTCACAGAACACTGGCTGAAAACTAACAGAACATCTTAGACACCAGGAAGGACTATAAAGATCCTTGCATAACTGGGTAGGACAGAAAAAAAGAAGGGAGGAGGAGGAGGAGAGGAAGCGGAATGGGACCTGCTCCCCAGGACGGAGGAGCTGAAGCAGAGGAGAGACTCCCGAATTCTGGGAAACCCCCTCTCTTGTGGGGAAATTGATTGGGACAGAAGGGAAGCATTAGAGGCTGTCAGAAGAGGATGTAGAGGCCGATCTGTGGCAGATGGTCCATACCATGGCCCTATGTGCCCCAGACTGGGATGTGGGTTCACAGGCGTGCAAGGGGGCTGGGAGCTGGTGCATGGGGATTGGAGAACAGGCCCAGAATGAGAACTCCTGTTGGCTGTGAGGAGAAGAACTGAGGGGATAGAAGGGAGGCAATCTGCAGCAGGAAATGCCTATGGAGGAAGACCAGACTGCCATGGAAGCAGGGTGCTATTGCTGAGTCACATGCAGGGGGAGGAGCTGCTATTGTAGCCTCTCTGCCCACACGCCGGTGCCTGCCAACAACAATAAAAGAAGCCCACTCAGGGCAGGCTCTTGCACGCCGGGTGCTGAGCAATAAAATAAGCCCCCTCAGAGCTGGCCCTCACGCACTGGCTGCAGGGCAATTAAAAAAACAAAACCCTCAGGGCTGGCCCTTGCAGGCCTGCTGCTGCATTCCAGAAAAAGCTGGGCCAGGGCTGGCCTTCACACACCTTACACCAGGTACCAGAAAAGGCCCTCACTAGGGCCATAACTCTTGTGCCCATGGCTGCTGGCTTCCCTGCACATTTGGCACTGCCAGGGCTCCACTGGAGATCCAGAGTCATACCACCTCTGTGCCTGGTCCTCACAGGGGCAGACCAAAGAGCTCCAAGGCAGTCTCAGGACCAGAATCCTGTGGGTGGACCACATGCAGAGGTGGGGATAAAACCAAAGCTGAACCCCAGGGACAGGGTGACTAAGGAAGAAGATCAAAAATCTTTCCATCAGCTGTACAAACCACAGATTAAATCCCTGCAATCAGCTAGGTAGACCCTGCATCTATGGAATATCTGAGTAGACAATGAGGGTTCCCACAAATGAAAATGGTCTAGCTGTGGAAGCTGTGGACTTTGGCAGCAGCACACGCAGGAATTGGGCCAGATCAGAGTCTGAGTGGTCCCCACAGGGCCCACAGCAGGTCCAGAGACAAGCCCAGAGGCAGAGGAGGGCCTCTTAGGGAGGTGAAGGTGGGCTGTGGCTCACAGCATGTGCAAGGACGCTTACAGCAGAGAGCCCAGGGAGGCATAATTATTACTATTAATTTTATTATGTTTTGATTCATTCTGTTGTTGGTTCTAGCTTTTTTTTTTTTTTTTTTTTTAGTTTCTTTTTCTTTTTTTGTTTGTTTGGTGATGGTATTTTAGTTCTTTTTTTTTTTTTTTTTTTGGTCTTTTGGGATCTCCATGTTTTATTTTTTCTTTTATATGTTTCTATTTTATGTTGCTTTTCTGTGGTTCTGTGTTCTCTTCCATTGTTTTTTTCTTTTTCTTTAATATATTTTGTTTTTTAAAAATATTTCAATTTGTACTTTGCTTTTCTGAGGTTCTGTGTTTTTTTCCCATTTTACTTTATTTTATTATTATTTTTTAATCATTTTTATTGGTTTGTTCTGTTTCCTTGCTTTATTCTTAAGTTGGCACACTGCTTTGGTTTTCTTTTTTAAGTTATGTGTTTCTGTTGTTTTAATCATATTGTTTGATTTCATTTTTGAGTTCTATTTGATTGTTCTCTTGCTTTCTATTTGGTTGTTTTTGTTTCTATTACGTGTGTTTGTTTCCTTGTCTCTGTTTTTGTTAGCTTGATTTTGTTTTACCATTTCTCTGGGATTTTGTTTGTCTTTTTTAAAAAATATATTTTCTATTTTTTTTTTTAATTTCTGTTTCTATGTTGCCTTTCTGTTGTTCTGTCTTCTTTCCCCTTTCTCTTTTTCTGTTTCTTTCTTTTTCTTTTTTTTTTTTTTATCATTTTTGTCAGTTTGTTTTGTTTCTTTGCTTGATTATTCAGTTAGCACTCTGCTTTGGTTTTGTTTTTGGTTTTGTGTTTTTGTCAGCTTTCTTCTCAATTGTTTGATTTCATTCTTTGGTTCTTTTGTTTGGTTATTCTCTTGCTTTTTGATTTATTTGGTTCTGTTTTTGTTTCTTTTGTGTGTGTGCATATTTCGTTCCTGTTTGTTTCATTTTACTTTTTACCATTTACCTGGGGTCTTCTTAAATCTTTTTTTTTTTTAAATCCCCTTTATTGATGGGATGAGTGACATGTGGGGCCTTGGTCCCTCAACCAGAAGTCGGGCCTGAGGCTCTGAGATGGGAGCACCGAGCACAGGATGCTGGACCACTAGAGAATTCCAAGTCCCAGGGAAGACGAATCACCGAGAGCTCTCATGGAGGCCTCCATCTGAATCCAAGACCTGGCTCCACCTAACTGCCAGCAGCTCCCAGTGCTGGACACCTCACAGCAAACAACAAACAAGACAGGAACATAAACCCACCCATCAGCACACAGACTACCTAAAGTCATAGTAAGCTCACAAACTCCCCAAAACACACCACCTGACACGGCCCTGCTCATCAGAGGGAAAAGATTCAGCCTCACCCACCAGAACACAGGCAACAGTCCCTCCGATCAGGAAGCCTACACAAGACACTGGACCAACCAAACCGCTGGGGGCAGAGAACAGAAGCAAGAGGAACTACGATCATGTAGCCTAGAGAAAGGAGACATCAAACACTGTAAATTAGACAAAACGAGAAGACAGAGAAATATCTTACAGTCAAGGAGCAAAATAAAAACCCACAAGACTAGATAAATGAAGAGGAAATAGGCAAACTACCTGGAAAAGAATTCAGAGTAACGACAGTAAAGATGATCCAAAATCTTGGAAACAGAATAGAGAAAATACAAGAAACGTTTAAAAAGGACCTAGAAGAGCAAAGAAACAATGATGCACACCATATAACTGAAATTAAAAGTACTCTAGAAGGAATCAATAGCAGAATAACTGAGGAAGAAGAACAGATAAGCGAGCTGGAAGACAGAATGGTGGAAATAACTGCCACAGAGCAGAATAAAGGGAAAAGAATGAAAAGAATGGAGGACAGTCTCAGAGACCTCTGGGACAACATTAAGCGCACCAACATTTGAATTACAGTCTTCCCAGAAGAAGAAGAAAAAAAAGAAAGGGGCTGAGAAAATATCTGAAGAGATTAGAGTTGAAAACTCGCCTCACATGGGAAAGGAAAGAGTCAATTAAGTCCAGGAAGCACAGAGTCCCATACAGGATAAACCCAAGGAGAAACACACCGAGAAACACATTAATCAAACTAAAAAAATTAAACACAAAGAAAAAATATTAAAAGCAGCAAGGGAAAAGCAACAAATAATATATAAGGGAAGGCCCATAAGGTTAACAGCTGATCTTTCAGCAGAAACTCTACAGTCCAGAAAGGAGTAGTAAGATATATTTTAAGTGATGAAAGGGAAAAACCTACAACCAACATTACTCTACCCAGTAAGGATCTCATTCAGATTTGATGGAGAAATCAAAAGCTTTACAGACAAGCAAAAGTTAAGAGAATTCAGCACCATCAAACCAGCTTTACAACAAATGCTAAAGGAACTTCTCTAGGCAGGAAACACAAGAGACAGAAAAGACTTACAAAAAAAACCGAAAACAACTAAGAAAATGGCAATAGGAACATACATATCAATAATTATCTTAAATGTAAATGGTTTAAATGCCCCAACCAAAAGACACACAATGGCTGAATGGATACAAAAACAAGACCCACATATATGCTGTCTACAAGAGACCCACTTCAGACCTAGGGACACATACAGACTGAAAGTCACAGCATGGAAAAAGATATTCCATGGAAATGGAAATCAAAAGAAAGCTGGAGTAGCAATTCTCGTATCAGAAAAAAGAGACTTTAAAATAAAGACTATTACAAGAGACAAGGAAGGACACTATATAATGGACAAGGTATCAATCCAAGAAAAAGATATAACAATTGTAAATACTTTGGCACCCAACATAGGAGCACTTCAATACATAAGGCAAATGCTAACAGCCATAAAAGAGGAAATCAACAGTAACACAATCATAGTAGGGGACTTTAACACCCCACTTTCACCAATGGACGGATCATCCAAAATGAAAATAAATAAGGAAACACAGGCTTAAAATGACACATTAGACCAGATGGATTTAACTGATACTTATAGAACATTCCATTCAAAAACAACAATCTTCTCAAGTGCACACGGAACATTCTCCAGCATAGATCTCTCGAGGGTCACAAATCAAGCCTCGGTAAATTTAAGAAAACTGAAATCGTATCAAGCATCTTTTCTGACCACAATGCTATGATACTAGATATCAATCACAGGAAAAAAAACTGTAAAATATACAAACACATGGAAGCAAAACAATATGCTACTAAATAAGCAAGAGACCACTGAAGAAATCAAAGAGGAAATCAAAAAATACCTAGAAACAAATGACAATGAAAACAGGACAACCCAAAACCTATGGGATGTAGCAAAAGCAGTTCTAAGAGGGAAGTTTATAGCAATACAATCCTACCTTAAGAAACAAGAACAATCTCAAATAAACAACCTAACCTTACACCTAAAGCAATTAGAGAAAGAAGAACAAAAAATAACCCACATTTAGCAGAAGGAAAGAAATCATAAAGATCAGATCAGAAATAAATGATAAAAAAATGAAGGAAGCAATCGCAAAGTCGATAAAACTAAAAGCTGGTTATCTGAAAAGATAAACAAAGTTGATAAACCATTAGCCAGGCTCATCAGGAGAAAAAAGGGAGAAGGCACAAACCAACAGAATTAGAAATGAAAAAGGAGAAGTAACAACTGACACTGCAGAAATACAAAGGATCATGAGATACTACTACAAGCAACTCTATGCCAATAAAATGGACAACCTGGAAGAAATGGACAAATTCTTAGAAAAGCACACCCTTCTGATACCAAACCAGGAAGAAACAGGAAATATAAACAGACCAATCACAAGCACTGAAATTGAAACTGTGGTTAAAAATTTTCCAACAAACAAAAGCCTGGGACCAGATGGCTTCACAGGCGAATTCTATCAAACATTTAGAGAAGAGCTAACAGCTACCCTTCTCAAACTCTTCCAAAATATAGCAGAGGGAGGAATACTCCCAAACTCATTCTACGAGGCCACCATCACCCTGATACCAAAACCAGACAAAGATGTCACAAAATAAGAAAACTACAGGCCAATATTACTGATGAACATAGATGCAAAAATCCTCAACAAAATACTAGCAAACACAGAATCCAACAGCACATTAAAAGGATCATACACCATAACCAAGTGGGGTTTATCCCAGGAATGCAAAGATTCTTCAACATATGCAAATCTATCAATGTGATACACCATATTAGCAAACTGAAGGATAAAAACCATATGATCATCTCAACAGATGCAGAAAAAGCTTTTGACAAAATTCAGTACCCATTTATGATAAACATTCCAGAAAGTGGGCATAGAGGGAACCTACCTCAACATAATAAAAGTCACATATGACAAACACACAGCCCACATCATTCTCAATGGTGAAAAACTGAAAGCACTTCCACTAAGATCAGGAACAAGACAAGGATACCCACTCTCACCACTATTATTCAACATAGTTTTGGAAGTTTTAGCCTTCGCAATCAGAGAAGAAAAAGAAATAAAAGGAATCCAAATTGGAAAAGGAGTAAAACTGTCACTGTTTGCAGATGACATGATACTATACATAGAAAATCCTAAAGATGCCACCAAGCTGCTAAATCTAATCAATAAATTAGGTAAAGTAGCAGGACACAAAATTAATGCACAGAAAACTCTTGCATTCCTATACACCAACAATGAAAAATCAGAAAAAGAATTTAAGGAAACACTCCCATTTACTATTGCAACAAAAAGAATAAAATACCTAGGAATAAACCTACCTAAGGAGGCAAAAGACCTATATGTAGAAAACTATAAGACACTAATGAAAGAAATCAAAGACGATACAAACAGATGGAAAGATATACCATGTTCTTCGATTGAAAGAATCAACCTTAGAAAAATGACTATACTACCTAAAGCAATCTAAAGATTCAATGCAATCCCTATCCCATTACCAATGGCATATTTCACAGAACTAGAACAAAAAATTTGTATGGAAACACAAAAGACCCCAAATAGCCAAAGCAATCTTGAGAAAGAAAAACGGAGCTGGAGGAATCAGGTTCCCTGACTTCAGACCATACTACAAAGTACTGGCACAAAAACAGAAATATAGATCAATGGAACAGGATAGAAAGCTCAGAGATAAACCCATGCACAAATGGTCACCTTATCTTTGACAAAGGAGGCAAGAATATACAATGGAGAAAAGACAGTCTCTTCAATAAGTGGTGCTGGGAAAACTGGACAGCTACATGTAAAAGAATGAAATTAGAACACTTCTTAACACCATACACAAAAATAAACTCAAAATGGATTAAAGACCTAAATGTAAGGCCAGACACTATCAAACTCTTAGAGGAAAACATAGGCAGAACATTCTATGACATAAATCACAGCAAGATCCTTTTTGACCCACCTTCTAGAGTAATGGAAATAAAATAAAAAATAAACAAATGGGACCTAATGAAACTTAAAAGCTCTTGCACAGCAAAGGAAACCATAAACAAGACCAAAAGACAACCCTCAGAATGGGAGAAAATACTTGCAAACGAAGCGACTGACAAAGGATTAATTTCCAAAATACAGAAGCAGCTCATGCAGCTCGATATCAAAAAAAAACAAACAACCCAATCCAAAAATGGGCAGAAGACCTAAACAGACATTTCTCCGAAGAAGATGTACAGACTACCAACAAACACATGAAAGGATGCTCAACATCACTAATCATTAGAGAAATGCAAATCAAAACCACAATGAGGTATCACCTCACACCAGTCAGAATGGCCATCATCAAAAAATCTACAAACAATAAATGCTAGAGAGGGTGTGGAGAAAAGGGCACCCTCTTGCACTGTTGGTGGGAATGTAAATTGATACAGCCACTATGGAGAACAGTATGGAGGTTCCTTTAAAAACTAAAAATAGAATTACCATATGACACAGCAATCCTATTACTGGGCATATACCCTGAGAAGACCATTATTCAAAAAGATACATGCACCACAATGTTCATTGCAGCACTATTTACAATAGCCAGGACATGGAAGCAACCTAAGTGTCCACTGACAGATGAATAGATAAGATATAGCACATATATATACAATGAAATATTACTCAGCCATAAAAAGGAATGAAATTGAGTTATTTGTAATGAGGTGGATGGACCTAGAGTCTGTCATACAGAGTGAAGTATGTCAGAAAGAAAAAAACAAATAATGTATGCTAATGCCCATATATGGAATCTAAAAAAATGGTACTGATGAACCTAGTGGCAGGGCAGGAATAAACACACAGATGTAGAGAATGGACTTGAGGACACATGGGGGGAAGGGTAAGGGAGGACGAAGTGAGAGAGCAGCACTGACATATATACACTACCAAATGTAAAATAGTTAGCTAGCGGGAAGTTGCTGCATAGCACAGGGAGATCAGCTTGATGCTTTGTGACGACCTAGAGGGCTGGGATAGGGAGGGTGGGAGGGATGCTCCAGAGGGAAGGGATATGGGCATATATATATTCATATAACTGATTCACTTTGTTTGTTGTACAGAAGAAACTAATACAACATTGTAAAGCAATTATACACCAATAAAGATATATATATATATAAAAGAAAGTTCTCAACTTGAAGGTTTGTGTGTAGGGTACTTACTGTATTGTTTTTGTTTGTTTTATATTGGAGTATAGTTGATTTACAATGTTGTGTTAGTTTTAGGTGTACAGCAAAGTGATTTAGTTATACATGTACCTATTCTTTTTCAGATTATTTTTCCATATAGGTTATTACAGAGTACTGAGTAGAGTTCCCTGTGTTATACAGTAGGTTACAGAGTACTGAGTAGAGTTCCCTGTGTTATACAGTAGGTTACAGAGTACTGAGTGGAGTTCCCTGTGTTATACAGTAGGTCCTTGTTGATTATCTATTTTATATATAGTAGTGTGTGTATGTTAATCCCAACCTCCTAATTTATCCCTACCCCCACCTTTCCCCTTTGGTAACCATAGGTTTGTTTTCTAAGTCTGTGTGTCTGTTTCTATTTTGTAAATAAGTTCACTTGTATGACTTTTTTAGAATCCACATATAAGTGATATATGATATTTGTCTTTGTCTGACTTACTTCACTTAGTATGATAATCTCTAGGTCCATCCTTGTTGCTGCAAATGGCATTATTTCATTCGTTTTATGGCTGAGTAATATCCCATTGTATATATGTATCACATCTTCTTTACCCATTCATCTGTAGATAGACATTTAGGTTGCTTCTGTGTCTTGGCTGTTGTAAAGAGTGCTGCAATGAATATTGGGGTGTATTTTTTTTTTTTTTTTTTTTTTTTTTTGTGGTACGCAGGCCTCTCACTGCTGTGGCATCTCCCATTGTGGAGCACAGGCTCTGGACGCGCAGGCTCAGCGGCCATGGCTCACGGACCCAGCTGCTCCGCAGCATGTGGGATCTTCCCAGACCAGGACACGAACCCGTGTCCCCTGCATCGGCAGGTGGACTCTCAACCACTGCGCCACCAGGGAAGCCCCCGCATGTATCTTTTTGAATTATGGTTTTCTCCGGATATATACCCAGGGGTGGAAGTGCTGGATCATATGACAGTTGTATTTTTAGTTTTTTAAGGAACCTCCATACTGTTTTCCATAGTGGCTGTACCAATTACATTCCCACCAACAGTGTAGGTGGGTTCCCAATAAATACTTATTGAATTGAAGCACAGAAGCAGAGAAGGAAATCCAAAAGTAAAATTTAGAAACTATCTTTCACTTCTCATTTTGTCTTTCCTCTTCTGATACAAAACATTTTAAAATACTGAGAAGTGAATCTCAGGAGGCTTTGTAAGTGCTTGAATAAATTCACCGCTGTCAAGGCTATCTAATCAATAGTCTCTGATATTTTCTGTTCTCACACCTTGTCTATGTAACTTTTTCTTCCTTGACTGAGTGTGACTGTGCTGCTACGTGACATATTCTAGCAGTCAGCCAATATTACACCTGTATTGGCACCATTTGACTGCTACGCTAATTTTGCCTGACGTGTTCTGATTTTCAATAACTTTCTTCCAGCCAGACAGTTCCAGATGCCTGCCTAACACAACTTGCATCATTATATGAGCCCCTGTGTAGATCAGATTAGATCAACAGCCCCAGCACACGATGCTGAAAGGTAATCCCTTTTTGTCTTCTGACTGTAAAGCCAAATCAATGCCAAAAGGCATCTTTCATGTTATCGCACTTACTGTCAGTCAGTGCCACAACAGACAATCTTAACAGGGTTCGGAGAAGCACCGTGGTGCTTCAAGTATGTGTGCTGCCAGGACAACAGGGTGTATTGCATCTGTTGCCTGAGGTACACATTTACGACATCCAACAAAAAAGCCATACAGTTTAGTGTTTGAGAAAAGCCAAGAATGTGCATATTGCGCAAATAATTGAGGAGGAATTGCCTTAGATGACGAGGGCAATCCAAGTAGTTACAAAAGGAATAGAGGCCAAGGCACTAGTGAAATACCAGTTCGGTGCATCAGATTTTCATAGGGAGAAATCTATAAAGGTCTCTTACTTTTTTGTTCTTTGACCCAGTGATAATCTGCTCTAGACAGCACTTGTTCAGCAGGACTGCACTTGTTCACCGAGACGAAGGAACAGTTTGACCATAAGTAAAAAATTTCCAATGACCTGTAAAGGTCATGTAACTATACATATTCACAGTTTTGGTTTTCTGCAAGATTCACTTCTGTAATATATTCTGCTTGTGCGTGAAAGGGTGGATTGAAGAGGACCACAGATTCTTGGATATCCTTCTCATCAAGAGGTAAATTCTATTTACCCTCCTTTTCAATCTGGGCTGCCTTGTGACTATTTTTACCAACAGTGCACAGTGGAAGTGATGCTATTTCAGCCTCAGACCTAATCTTTAGGATGACTGGCAGCTTCCACATTGGTCTCTTGGAGACCTGACCCTCCTTGTAAGACGTTTCATAATCCCACTGGAGAGACTACATGAAGAGGTCCTACAACTACATGGAGAAAAAGAGTCGAGCCCAGCCTTCCAACTGCCACCATCAAAACACCAAGCTTGTGAGTGAAGCTGTCTTGCTTTCTTCAAACTGGCCAAGACACCAACTGGGTACCACCAAGGGACCCCACATGATATCATATGAAGCAGAAGAATCAGCCAGCTAACCCCTGATGGAATCCTGACAGACAAACTTCTTAGATGTAAGGGTACTAAGTTTTGAAGAATTTTTTCCGTATAGCAATACAACAGACAACTAAAACACATGGACATCAAACACAAATTTGGTGGTGTGGCTTTTGTACGAATGTAGGATCTATACGTTGGTGATTACACAATAAAATTAAACCATTAGGAGAATGAGGAAAGAATCTAGGTAGACAGTTACCTACTGCAGGGGTAGGTCACCTCAGAGCTGGCCTACCAGGATTACAGCCTTTCCAACACTCAGCTCAGTCACCGTTCCTTAGCTTCTGCTGACTGGCCAAGGGAATTTTATTTCCAAAAGCCATAAAATTAAATTAGAATTCACTGCTTAAGCATAATGACTTCCCACTGTTTATGTGGGTTATCATTTACAACCAACTGGCATTTAATCAACCAGTATTTTCTTTCAGGACCAGAGGACACGATATTGTGTTTTTTTCTCTTCCTCCCTGTTGGGCCAAGCAGCCGAGCAGCTCCATCCAAGCTATGAAGGGATATCAAGTTGTTTATGAAAAAATCAGCATGTGGTATTGTTTTCAAACATATTTATGATTTCACACCAACTCAGGAAGGATTTAATTCATTTTGTTGATAGACACATAATTTTACATTTACATATATCATATCAGAAACTGCTGGAGAAAAAAAGGAATTAAAGGAATATAATCACATTCTGATACAAATTTACCTGTGAGAAAAGTTTTGTCTCCAAATTCGGATTCTGCCCTGAGTTGGAAGTGTAGAAAATATGCACATGATTGCCTCACCCAAGTGAACAACGTGTGTTCTCCCTGAAGCCTCCCAAGTCCACACTCTTGCCCCTACCGCTTCTTCCCCTAGATTCCCTCCCTGCCTCCTTATTTCTGCCTCTTGAAATCAATGAGACAGCTAAATACCAGGTGTGTAATGCCCACCCATGGTTTTGTCTGCCTTGAACACCTCCTTTTAATTCTGAGAAACATTGCTCTCTTTCTATACAAGCCCTGTCCCCCCCCCTCACTCTGACTCCTAAGTCTCTGCACAACTGCAGCAAAATAAATCACATTTCTTTTAAACTAACCAGGGTAGATTTCTGTCATCACTTGCAACCACATAAGTCCTGGCTTCTTCCTTTGGAAGCTTTTCCTGTCTCAAACTGCAAACTGTCACCTTTGAATACCTATAGTTATATAGTTATATTCCAGTCTTAAAGTTCTTATTTCAAGTTAACATGTAATAAATTAGATGTTCCTTGTGGCAGGTACCTGATTCGTTTACTCTCCCTGAGACAAAGCACCGTGTCTTCCTTGCACTTAGTAGGCATTTATTTTGCAAATAATGTTAAATAATATAAAATCTGTCAAAGTGTAAAAGAGTGAACTGCAGGGGATCTACTCTTCCTCTTAATAGACTGTAATGGCAGTGGAAATGCAAAGTTGGTAAGATACTAGTTGGTTATTATGAAAATCACCTATGTAACTCCTCTCCTTCTATCGTTCCTTGATGGTACTAATGCTGGGGAAAAGGGAAAACTTCTGCCTACTGAATAACTGTTTAGTTAATATTAGATTTGCAGCATCTGTATAACATGAACCATGGCATGACCAATCTCATCTAACTACATATTATGACAAACCATATTAATTTATTTATTTAAAAGAATTCATTGGCTTCAAAATTTCTTAAAAGCTCAAAAGGTAAAACTTTTGAAAATGTATAAAGCTTGATGGTATTTCAGGTAAATCACTAATTTAAAAAAGCAGGTACAGTAAGTAGGATATTTACATATATGGGCAATCTCAGTTCAGAGAAACACATTTTATTTTACGTGTTTTGGTGTTGTCATGGTCATGCCACAGCTGTTAGAAATTACAGGTTTTCAGTAACAAGCGTCAGCCATTGCTGTAATTATTATTATTTTATCAAACACAATGGCAGGGAGTATTTTAGGCTGACAAAAGCCTTCTAGGTTTTTGTTTATTCACCGCACCGTATGTTCTGCCCTCCACGCCGACTGAGTTAAAGTTCTCTTACCCCTAATTTAAAACCTATTATTAGAGAAAGCAAAGGCTCCCATCTTTAACACAAAGGAAGATTGGTGCTTGCATGGAGAGAACACTAGTCTGGGAATGTAAATAAAAGAGCACAACCTGAGAAGCCTTATTTAATGGGCTCTCAGCAACATTCCCAGATAGGGACCGCAGATCGCCCCGTAGTGTCAAGAAATAAGAAGTGGGGCAACACGCAAATGCCAGGCTAAACAGATTTATAGCCTCAGATGCAACACTAGCAGCTCAAGGAGGTCAAGCTTTCTATCTAAGCAGCAGGCACAGCAAAAGCTCCACCTCCATGCCTCTACTAGGGAATGATTAGTGTCATGAAAAGTCTCTCATGGCCAGGAGGAACTTTTTCTCCTTTAAACTCTTCAGTGAGCCTGTAGAACTTCTATGCATCAGTCAAGGTAGACAGCTTAGTGATGTAGGAGAAAGGAGACAGAGGGTAATACCTACTTGCTGCAGAAACCAGCCTGTGCACAAAGGACCAGCCAGCTGGGGGTTGGATGTCGGAGTAGGGCATTTCTAACGGTCTACATTATAGCTCCTATCAGCAGCCAACATTTTAAACTGTGTCTTGCACATTAAGATTACACATACTTTTAATGCCCAGTTATGCCAAGGTCAGGGTAGGGAGATGATGGAGGTTTTATTTCGTAGTACCTCACCTAGTAAGAGGGATGTTCCACCACTGCTTATTGAGTAAAACAGAACAGTTCTAACGCCCTTAGTCCATGTTTTGCAATGAAGCTTCAAAGGTTTCAATTAATGGCGTGTAGTCTCTGAGGAGCTGATGCTATGGGAGAAGTATGACATCATCCCTAGAAGGTTGCAGAATAGTATCCTCATGTGAAGTTGGATGCCATTCTTTGGCTTGTAAAATCCCAGACTCATGAGTAACAAGACAAGTTACAGTCCTGCCGTGATCTTTTGAAATGTGAAGCACGTTCTCCACATGCTTTTCCGTATAAATTAGGCACATTTTTCTAGTAGAACTCAGTTTTAGTATTAAAGTTAATAAGTGTTTACAAAGATGAGATTTTATTTGTGTACCTAACACAGCACTAGAGAATAAATAATCCATTCAGATGCTGAAATGCCATAATACATTTGCCAAAGCTTAAATATCATTAGTTTCATTAAGGTATTATATTAAAATGTAATGTGCATCATTATATTTCAAGCTTATATTTGCTGTTATTATTTGCTTCTCTTAAGAGCTTCCCACTTAATCCTATTACCATACTCAAAGTAGAAAGTTCTAATTGAGGCTCAGTTACTACACAAGCCAAAGCTGGGCCTACTTAGAAAGAACATTCTTGCCCTTAAGTTGGAAAGGATGGTTCTCAGCAAAATCACAATTTAACTCCATTAGTCCAAAGAAAATTTTTAAGAAGAGTCCAATTTGGGTCACTGGTCTGTCTTTTCAGTGCCAAATTGAAGGGCTATTCTACAAGGTCACAGTTGAATATTTAACCCAGTCAAATTTTCTTTTATTTTCACAGTCCAGTAGCCTCACCATTAATTTCCCCTGCAAATTAACCTGTTGACATTTCTCCAAATGATTCTATTCTAAAATTAGCAGTTGCTCTCCTTCTTTGTTTTGTAATTTAAAAATCTGTTAAAAGGCTTTGAAAAGTAAAATTCACACATCACAAAAGTAGACATCAATAGCATACTTTTGGTTTTAGGAAAATATTCTAGCGAGGAGGAAATGCACCATTTCTAAAAAGCATCTAGAAAGAAAGGTATGGGGGACACTGACACTTTCAAAAGTAAGAACTGAAATAAAAAAACGATTCAAAGAAAAAATAGCATACGCATTAAAAAACACTGCAGTCAGCAATGAGAAGAAGTTAAGCTGTATACTTCTCAATTTATATAAAGAAAAACGCCACAAATATCCGAAGTGCCTCCAGATATAAAATGTTTATTGTTAGCAGTTTGATGAGATTCAAAATCTGTGGAGAGGAACTGCACAACCAACTTGTTATATCAAGGTAAATCTAAAATAAGTGCTCAAATGTGCCCAGAGCACTAGGAATAAAAATCAGGTCTTTTCCCCTCTTCTGCAGTCAGAGGACAGGCATCATGCATCATTTTCTCAAGCCTCCCTACATAGAGACAGTTAACATACACAGATATTCCTGCACAGAAGATGACAAACCCACATCATGGCTGCCTTCTAGTCACCTAGTCTTAACTGTGTGTAGAAACAAGAGATGAAAACACAATCTAAGATAGAGAAGGAGAGGAATCCCATCCAGACAACATTGGAAGGTATCACCAAGATGAAAATATTCTTATTTTTCCTCCTGATATTTCTCTGAAGAAAAGTGTTTGAGAAAGGAAAAAAATATTTTGGGGGCAATTGGGAAAGTTTGGGTTGCACTAAATACTAAATGACATTATGAAAGTATCATTAATTTTCTTAGGTGTGATAAAATACAGAAATTATGTACAAGAATGTCCTTATACTTAGGAAATGTATGCTGAAGTAATCAGGGATAAATTCTAGGGAAAAAAACAGGAAGCAAGAAAGGAAAAAAGGATAAAGCAAATGTAGCCAAATGCTAACTTTTCTGACGATGTGACTATTTTCAGAGTAAAAATCTCAAGAAATAAATATTGCATAAATAGAAAAATGTAATGGACTTTGTTGATCTGAATTCTTGTGATACAATTTCTAGTTATAACTAAGCTCCTGATCATTTCTTTTTATTGAGTATATGAGGCAAACTGAGCATAAAGCACGATTTCTGGCATATATCTTTCAAATGACCAACCACGTCAGCTCTCAATCCAATATGCACCTTTCAAGCAACCACTTTAGCCTTTTGGTGGCATGCCTGCTGAGAGCTGACTGGGGACAGCTCTCAACTCTGTGGAGCAGAATTGCAAAACCAATTTGTTCTGTTAAGGTCAATCTAAAATGGCACAGAGGGACAGAAATGTTGAAGGGCTCAGAGGCTCAGGAGAGGGCTGCTACATTGTGGACTGAAGGAAAAGTCGCTGAACTCTTAGGAAAACTCTAAATGAGGAATGGAATACATATGGCTTGCTAGACAGGATGAGGTGTGAAGGGGCCACATCAGAGGGAAGAAGCGCTAGCTCTTTGAAATGTTTTGTTTTCTAGCCACAATATACATATCACTCATTTATTAATAATGCACCTGCATGTGAAAATCAGTATCTCAAAATGCTAAGCTTTAGCCTCACCATACATTTAGGAACACTAATTTAAAGCATGAGCAAAAGGAATCTACAAATGCTCTAAGAGTAGATATTAAAATGACAGATATGCTCTACATTGGATACCTAGAGTACAGATGAGAAAGGAGTGGGTATTTCATTTCACTCTTTCATCCTTTAATTCAATAAACGTTTGAGTTTCAAGCACAATGTGTGCACACACTTCTATTCCTCTTCTTTTTTCTCTTCCTAGACATTATTTACATAGGCTTCCACCACCTTAATTTCCTTACTTGTAGATAGAGCCATCTGTTGATAACAAATTCTAGGAACTCCTCTCATCTAAACTTTTTCCAGGATATATTGGACTTCAGGGTACCTGCGACTGCAAAGTGTTGGAATTACCCAGATCCACCTAGGATATTTTCCAAAGCTAATGAGCAAGCGTTGAATATTATAAGATGCCAAGAGCTTACACATGAGACCTAGGACAAAAATCTGAACCAGGAAACTGTACAAAAAGGCCTCATTTTAGGCTTATTCCTTCAGTTAGTTCTTCCTGTATGCCCATAAGGAAAGGAAGCTTTTTATGATGATAACTGCCAATTCCAGAAGATATTATGAAAGACTTCACTACGCAGGAAGTCAGTATGACTTACAAAACCTTGTAAAAATGTTTTGCTTTGAGAGGGCTGAAATATCATGCTGTTTGCATCCATGATGCAGTGATATCCTGAGGTTAATCATTTTCTGAGACCTTGCAGACCACATTAGTCTTTATCTTTTCTATACTATTCCAGGATCCCAAGGAAGCCATATTTGCTAAGGACAGAAGGGAACCAGGTAGTAGCAATGTATTTGACATCAAAGGGAAAGGCAAACACCTGACCATATGTGTGATTCTCAATTGCTGACAATCCCCAGTGAAGCATGCCTCACGTGGGGAGGGTTAAGCTTCCCCACAAAATGGTGGTTGGAGTGTCTCAAGGGAGCCAGGTGGCCGCTATATCACTGTTCATCATGCAGCTTCAAAAGTTATACAGTAACTTCCACTGTAGTCACAAGCTCTTTTAGGTTCAAGGAGGAAATAGGGACACCACTTCTTACTAGGGGGAGTATTAAGTCACATTGTAAGAAGACTATGTGGGTTAGAAGGTATTATTGTGGCCATTTTGAGAAAATACCACCTGCCACACTCACACAACAGAACTTTCAGAGGTAGAATGCAATGCCAGATTATCTATTTTCAACTTGACATCATCCCTGATCCTACCTGTATTCTCTACTGTATTACAGAGTAAAAGTCTAAAATTACAGTTTACCCATAGAGTCTGGCTTGGATTCTCCCATGAGATGTAGCTGCAGGAGGCTTAGAAAGAAAAGAAATAGAAGGCATTAGCTAGCAGCATCTGGCCCTAGCTGAGACCAGCAGCAGCTTGTGAAAGTCTTCCTGGGTAACATCCACCACGGCATCATGAGTGGGAGCCCGTGACCAATGGGGAGTGGGTATTACCATTCTTTCAGGTGAAATTTATAATCATATTAGATTTTTCTTTAAAAAAAAACGAACCTGGGGTCTTGAAAGAGATGTAAATACTTAAATGCGTAGATTAATTTGGGGATGATTTAAGTGTTTGAAAGGTGGAGGTTTTTCCACCAAGGAATGTTTTCTTTTGTGCCTCCTAAAGTTCTACAACCATTTTTACATAGGTCCTGGCCATTTTTGTTACGTTTATTCTGACATATTGTCGTAATTGTTGTTGATGTCATTACTAAAAATGATTAATTTTTGCCATTATATTTTTTAGTTGGTTATTATTTTTGCAAGTAAATTGTTAGAGATTAAGCTCAGTAAGAGGAGAAAGAAATCCAGAGACGTCTGCCAGTTTGTTTACCCACCCCCCCAATAACAGAAATCATAATATACCTAACCCCCAACCTTGGAGAGTTGTGTTTTCCAGGAATAAACAAAAAATAAATACCAAATGAAAAAGAATGTGATTATATTCTAAGTGCAGAGGTAATGTTTGTGTTATTAATAAACAGTATGATCAACCCTATAAAAGAAATTCCAAGTAAAGTTTAACTTGAATTACTGAGGCGAATATTAGTAGCACATTTTCACACCTGAACTTAGCTCATTTCAACCTCATTTCCTTAATTTACCTATCGAATCTTGCCAAAAGCCATGTATTCACTCATTCTGATCCCACAACTTAACCTTTGTTATACAGGCATACCTCATTTTATTGTGCTTTGCCAGTCATAGGGAACCTGCTTTTGCTTCAATTAATGTGCTGTGACTATGAGAACTCGGTTATGTCTGGAAGCTGGTGAGGGATAATTTTCCATTGCAATGGCTGACATCAGCCTTCTGTTTGTCAGCCCTGGATTTTTATTATTATTATTTTTAGGCTAAACAGGTTAAGCGAAACCCTAGTCAGCTACCTCTCTATTTCATTCCTAAAAACATAATGCTCTATTAGTCACTGACACAGCTTCCAGCAAGTCAAGGCTCCTGGTTGCCACTCTAGCTTTACTGCCTATATTATACCTTGTGGCCATCAGGTAAATTCTGCCATTTGATCCTTTTCTGTTTTAGAACCCTATCTATCCAACTAATACTAAAGAGTCTAGTTAAATGGCAATATTCCCTACTGTCAATACTGGCTTAGCAGTAGAAGATGACAACCCCCAGTGAGCTTTTCAAAAATGCAAGTACTCACCAGGACTTTATTTCCTGATGGCTTAATGAAGGAAGTTTCTTCCTGGCCTTGCCGAGGAATCTAGTCAGCTAGTGGGTACTCTGTTCTCACATAATCAACCCAGTCTAAAAGCTTCCCTCCTCAAGCCTTCAAATCCCTTTCTTAATACTCTGCCAAGGCAGTTCTAGAATCTCTACCCAATTAACTGCACATAATTGTGGCCATGCTTCAAGGAGTCCCAGCAGCATATTAGGGCCAACTCCAATTGTCCTTGCCAGGACACTAAACCATGAGTCACAGGAGACTGCTGCCAATACATTCCTCCCTACCCAGCCTTATATCTCCCCTCTCTGGTCCAATTCCCTCAACACCCTCTCCCACATGTGTTTCCCCAGTTCCAGCTGGTATGCATTAGCCAGACCTTACAGTCCTTTGGGTCAGTATATTGTTTCCTTCTGGGCTGTGCTATTATCTGGTCCTAATTAATGATCTTGAGTCAGTTGGGGGAGGGGAGGGGACAATGTTGACAATAAGCATCATTTGTGAGGCAGCCATTCACTGCCAAGGTTGTTGTAGGTCTCTAGGCAAAGGCAGGAAGTTGCTGTTCCTAACCTGGAGGGCTTAGAATATGGGGATTGTTAGGTTATATTGTGTGCAGTCAGTAACAGCCATGGCAAAAAGGTAGACTGAGAAGCTGTAAGGCAGAGTATAAATATCTGACACACTGATGAAGCATTTAAGGTAGGTTTTGGTTGTGAGGTAAGCTGTCAGTCCATTACCAAGGATTTAATTAAAGAGAGCACCCCACAGTAAGTGGCAATGAACACAATCAAGTGTGAAAGAACAGGAGGCAGACCCTACTAGTGAACTGGCTGCTTACTAAAGTGAAAGGCAGAGCAAATAGCAGACAATGCAAAAAAGCAATCCTTGTTCAAAACAGTAATAGAATCTTTTCTATTTAGTATTCATTAAATCATCAGAGAGCAAGTCTGAATTAACAAAGAATTAGCAAAAGCATCATCATGGAGCAGTTCTTTTGATAAACATGACATTAAAAGATTAGGAAATTGCACAAAAATATGTATTTAGGGGATTGAAATAGCTCTGACTTGCCCAACAATTTCAAATCCAGGTTAAAATAGAGAAAGAAAAAGAGAGGCCATTTTAGAAAGATAAATAGATTTACAACCTGCACATCTAGATTTCAACTGATGTATCCCTAATTAAAATGGTCCAATTATAGAAATAGTGCCTATCATTTATTTTTAAAAATAATAATCAAAAGAGGAAGGGGGGGGCTTCCCTGGTGGCGCAGTGGTTGAGAGTCCACCTGCTGATGCAGGGGACACGGGTTCGTGCCCCGGTCCGGGAAGATTCCACATGCCGCGGAGCGGCTGGGCCCGTGAGCCATGGCCGCTGAGCCTGCGCATCCGGAGCCTGTGCTCCGCAACGGGAGAGGCCACAACACTGAGAGGCGCGCATACCGAAAAAAAAAAAAAAAAAAAAAAGGAAGGAGGTTGGCTCTAGTAGGATGGCATAGCACACTAATGTCCATCCCTCCCTCTGATTGAAACTAAAAATTCTGTACAAAACAGAAAACCAACAACTAACTACATGGCTGAAAATTCTACAAGTAAACTGAGACAGGAAGACTGTACAGGGGAGTGAAAAACCTAGAGAAATGACTGTTATGTTATTTTCTTCTCTCCCAACTTTGCCTTGAGAAAGATCCCAGTTGCAGAGCAACATGTCATTGTGGGCTTTAAAAAACTGGATAGAAAATTCATCTTTTTTTGTCCAGAATAATCAGGAAAAGAGTCCTTATGGACAGACAGTTGGGGGAGGGGGTGGTTAGGAAGTCTGAAAGAGAGAAACCTCCACAAGGAGATTGCCTAATTCTGTATATGAATCCATGCAAGGCTCAGCCTAACCTCTCAGTAATGCATTCATAAGACAGACCGAAACCGTCATAGAAAAGACTTAGAGAAGTTAACTGAAATTTGAATGACTGCCCACAGAAGACACAAACAGATGTTATGACACAACCCTAGCCAGGTTGATGACCTGGTTAACATGAAAACAATAATATTTTCTAGAGACCTATATTAGTACTCAGAGTCTGAACAATGTCCAAGACACAATCCAAAATGACTTGACATAAAAAGCAGAAAATGTCAATGGAAATCTCAACGGAAAAGATAATCAAGAGATAAAAACCCTGAGATTTCCCAGATATTAGAACTATTAGTCGAAGTCTTTAAAATAGTCTATTATAACTGAGCTTCATGAGATAAAGGAAAAATACTTAAAGTGAATGAAAAAATATGCATTCTCAGCAGAATAATAGACATTACAAAGAGAATACATGGAGTTATGATCCAATATGGTAACATGGGAAGCTCCTGAAATGACCTAGTCTTGTGGACACAGCAAATCAACAGCTACACATGGAACAAATTCCTCTGAAAGAAATCCAGAAAATAGCCAAGAGCCTCCTACACATTGGGTAAATGAAAACATACCTACATGGATATGGGTGGGAAAGGCTGAGACACACTCTTACCAAAAACCCCACCCCCAGTGCAGTGATATACAGTCAGGAGGAGACACACACAAATCTCAGCTTCTCCATGAGGCCAGCAGGTGTCGTCTCCACATTCTCCCTCTGGCCCACTCAAAGCAGAACCTGTGTTCAATATAGTCCCACAGGATTATAACAAACAAATGGTTATTAACTGGCTATCCCCCAGGACTCAACACAGAGGGAACAGAGAGAAATGGCCATTTTCCAGTCCTCCTCTGAAACAGGTGTATTTTTATACTTCAAAAGCTGCTGCCTGAGGGTCTGGCTTGCAATCAGCCTGCATCTAAGTACTGACTGAGATCCTCTCCTTTAAGTCAATGACGGGTCTTGGCCCACCTTCAACTACTGGGAGCCACTGAAACAAAAAAGGCAGTTTAGACAATCAAAAGATTCGAGAGACAACCTAGAGCTCAGACTGGGCTAAATAATAGCGTTCAACTCTACACAAGATGATTCTATCAAAACTGCGAGAGGTGGCTGTTTTACCTTAGGCCAGAAACCAACCAAGAGGGTCAAGGAAAATGAAGAAACAGAGAAAATGTTCCAAACAAAAGAACAAGATAACACTCCAGAAACAGACCTTAATGAAATGGACATAAGTGATTTACCTAATAGAGAGTTCAAAATAATGGTCATAAATATGCTCACCAAGGTCAGGAGAACAATACATGAATAAAGTGTGAATTATAACAAAGAAGTAGAAAATATAAGAAAGTATCAAACAGAAGTCACACAGCTCAAGAATACAATAACTGAACTGAAAAATTCAAGAGAGGGATTCAACAGCAGACTAGATGATCAGCAAACTTGAAGAAAGGGCAGCTGAATTCATCCAATCAGAGTAGCAAAAGAAAAAACAGTGAAAAAGGGTGAAGATAGCTTAAGAGAATCATGGGATATCAGCCAACAGATCAATAGTTGCATTATAGGGATGCCAGAAGAAGAGAGAGGGAAATGGGCAGAAAGTTTATTCAAAGAAATAATGTCTGGAAACTTCCCTAACCTGGGGAAGAAAACAGACATCCAGATCCAGGAAGCCCAGAAGATTCCAAATAAGAAGAACCCAAACAGACCCACACCAAGACACACAGATTCTGAAAAGTTAAAGACAAGGAGAGAATCTTAAGAGCAGCAGGATAAAAACAACTTGTTACACACAAGTGAACCCCCATAAGACCATCAGCAGATTTTTCAGCAGAAACTTTGAATGACAGATGGGAGTGGCATGACATATTCAAAGTACTGAAAGAAAAAACCTGCCAACCAAGATCTCAAAGAGGTACCTGCACTCCCATGTTCATAGCAGTATTATTCAAAATAGCCAAGATTCGGAAACAATCTAAGTACCCATCAATGGATGAATGGATAAAGAAGATATGGTGTGTGTGGGTATATATATGTATAAAATGGAATATTATTCAGCCAGAGGAAAGAAGGAAATTCTACCATTAGCAACAATATGTATGGACCTGAAATAAACCAAAGGAATACAATATTACATGGTATCACTTACATGTGAAATCTAAAAAAATAATAATAATAAAATTAAAAGTGAAAATCAAACCCAGAAACAGAAAGTAAAAAAGTGGTTGTCAGGGGCTGGAGAGGGAGAGGGCAGTAAAAGGATATAAACTTTCAGCCGTAAAATGAATAAGTTCTGAGGATCTAATGTAAAACACAGTGACTATACTTGATAACACTGTCCCATATAATTAAGATTTGCTAAGAGTATAGAATTTCACCAAAAAAAAAATAAGTATGTGAGGAGATGGATGTATTAATGAACTCAATGGACAGAATCCTCTTACAATCTATATGCATATCAAAACACCATGATGTATGACACATAAAACTGTAAGGTAAGTGTACAATTATACATCAGTAAAACTGAAATTAGAAACACACACAGTAGAAATTTTAAAACTGAAAAATGGTGAAAGTTTTAAAAAGCTTCTAGAGTAAACAAAGCAATTTTAGAATATAACAAAGCTGAAGGATTTAGACTACTTTATTTCAAGACTTACTATAAAGCTATCATATAATCAAGACAGTTTGAAATTTTTGAAAATCTGTTCCATAGATCAATGCAACAGAATAGAGAGTCAAGAAACAGACGAATACATGTATGCTCAACCGAGTCGTGACAAAAGAATCAAGGCAGTTAAATGGAGAAAGGAAAGTCTTTTGAAAACAAATGATCCTGAATAAACTGGATATTCCAGTCGCGGGGGGTGGTGGGTGGGGCTGCGGGGAAGAACACAACTCACACAACACACAAAACTTAATTCAAAATGGATTAAAGACCAAAATCTAAAACTGTAAAACTTTTAAAAATAACATGGGGAAAATTATTGCTTTCTTGAAGCACACAATGGTTTCTTAGAATACTGGAAGTATGAAACTTAAAAAACAACTGATAAATTGGACTTGATCAAAATTAAGAAATTTTATTCTTCAAAAGAGACTACTGTTGAGTAGCACTGTCATACACACTTGGTTGGATTTTAAAGGCATTATGCTCAGGAAAAGAAACCTGTCTCAAAGGTTTCATACTGTATGATTCCATTTATATGACATTCTAGAATCTATAGTGATGGAAAACATCAGCAGTTGCCCAGACTTATGAGGGAGAGAAGGAGCAACTATAAAGTGATAGCATAAGGGAGTTTGGGGGGATGACTGAACTGATTTTTTTCTTGAATATGATGGTATTTTCATGAATCAATATACAAGATCCATAGAACTCTACACACACACAAGTCAAATTGGTTGTATGATAATTTTAACAATTAAAAATATACCTCCAGAGTGGTTGCCCAAATAAATAACCCCACTGCATTTCTATTAACAGTGTATGATATGAGAATGTCTCCTTTTCATGTTCTGGTTAATGTTCTGGTTAACACTGGAAAATAGAAAAATTTTATAATTTTCCAATGTGAAGTGAAAATGAAATCAATGTTTTGATTTGTATCTCTTTAACTTTAAAGTCTCTTCAGATGTTGAATGGGAACTTATTGTGCTGTGTTGTCTTATTTTGTTTAGAGGAAGGGTGTGTGTGTGTGTGTGTGTGTGTGTGTGTGTGCGTGCGTGTGTGTTGAAGCAGAGTGTGGGGAGTTCTCTTGTTAATTTCCTGTTTATATTCCTGGATCAATTTTCCTATCTATTTAAAATATTGCTTTGTATAACCTCCATATAAAACTTCAGAATAAAAAACGATTGAGTAATTTATTTGGCAGGACTATAGAAAAGGTTAATGAGAGTAATTGGAGCTGAGATTAGAAACATTCCGTTTTGGTTTTTCTTTCCCAAAGATCATAAATGGCCTTGAATGTCATGCTAAGGAGTTCAGATATTTAGAAATCAGAAGCCGAGTTGGTATTGACCTATATTCTAAAACTATGACATCAGAACTGCTGGCATGACTACTGAGCTAGATCTGGGCACTGAAATAAATTTCACAGATATTTATTAAGCCTAAGAAGTCTAAAAGGAACAATGCCTAGAGTAACATATGGGCTTACCATTATTTTAAAAGGATGTGGATAGGCAATCTAAGTGGAAAAAATGTAGTTCAATTGATGGCATACCCTTGATTAAATTTCTGTCCCCGACTATCAAGAAATGTTTCTCTATTTGGTATTGTCACTGGATCATAAATTCCAATAGGAAAGAGACTTACTGCTATTAATCCCACTACTAATGTGAATATCAGTTACACCCTTAACCACCTTAGAGCTCCCTTTGGTATTCTATCATCCTCTGTGCTTCATCCAAATGCTTATCTAGCATAGTGCCTGGAACTTTATCTGAAGTTTTTTTTTTTTTTTTTGAGAAAAAAAAAAAAGAGTAATACCACCTCCCTCTTTCACCAGTAAGTATTTCAACCACTGCTTTTTATTGTCCTCCTCTAGATGAATTGGATTGTTTTAAACTATTCTTTTTTAAAAACAAGATGGGGTTTTAGTATCCCCAAGAGCTGTTGAATTGGCCTATTTATTGGTCTAGCTTAGTCATTCTTTCTTAGTTCATTCTGACTTTTGTATGAACAGGAGTGGACCAGAAGAGGATGGTAGGAGGAACGCTGCAATTACCCCTACCCACCTCGGAATGAACACTGTATTGCCAACTCTGACTGTTAAAGTGGGCAGGACATTAATCAAAATCAAATTCTAAATCAAAATCAAATTATTTAATTGCTGACAACCAATACAGTCATATTTAACCACAGAACTAACAAAATAAAATAATCTATATTTTTTCAACTAAAAGAATAAAAAACTTTCTTCTTTAAAATTCTATATAATTGTAAGCTTAAATACACATTTTCCCTGCACACCATGTAAATTAGAATAATGGAATGCTTGGGGAATACTTTCAACCTAAGTATTTACTCAAGGAAGTGAGTTACTTGTTGTTTGTATAACCAACTTGTTTAGGCATAATGTTTATTTCTAAGTAGTAAAGTAATGATATAAAAGTCTTTGGAGCTGAATTCTGCAACTGTCTATAATGTTTCCCATTTTAGAGTATATTACTTTTTCCGTCCTGTAAACATTTTTAATGAAGAATTTAAATGCCTGCAACCATATGTCTCTTTGCCAAGCAACAACTACTTAGAGGAAACTAAGTTCCCAGTGATCAGTTAGCTTATGTACTAAGTAAAATAATATCTTAAGGAAGACACATGCTAGAGCACTTGAAATATAATGTAGCCTTTACCATATTTCATGTAAATATAAACCCTATACTATTTCCACAATTATGTTATTAAAAAAAGAATAACTGCATATTTTTATTAGAAAATTGACTTCAGAAATTAGACCCATGCCAGGTACTAAACTCATGGGATGACTCAGAGGATACCAAATAAAGCATTAAAACTTGAAGAGAAGGCTTTAATAGACCACCTCATCCAAGTTTCTGTTACTACAGAGAGACTCCTAATAGCCCACCACTCTGCCAAGGGTATGTTTTTTTCCCTCTAGTGAGAGTTACACACAGATCTTGCATGGAGAGGTCTCTTTGCTTCCCTCATAGTTTCTATCATGAAGGAGGACTGCTACTGAAACTTATCACAGACATTTTCTGTTATAAAAATCTTGGCAGTTTTCACTCTAATTTGGACATTCTTACTTTACAGATGGTCCAAATATCAATAGCAAGTGGCAGAAAATCTTCTATCGGGGTCAAGAGTATTTGACTAGCATGTTGCTTTGTGTTGACAATTTTCAGTTTACTAGTTATGATTCCTTTCCAAAAGCCACTGACCTTGTTTACACATTAGTCTTTTTCTAAGTGGCATAGATAGAACTTGATGGTATATACTAAAGTTAAATTTTATCTTATTTAAGAGTCTATATTTGTATCTCAGATGTGTCTAATAAAGGCTCAAAAATCTGCTTCTTTCCTGATCTGTTGGATGCAATAACTCATAATATTCATCTCTTATCAGACTTTTAATTCTTCAGTCCTTGAAATTATATTTGTAGTGTTCTAGTGGAAAAATGGCGTACCTTTGATTTGGTAATGTTTCTCAAATATTATGTTTATATTATTATTGAAATTTATTGTTTGTGTAATATTATTGATCTGCCGTGAACTTGTCTCTATAGTCCTTTAGTTACTGTGTCATTATAGAATTGACTAGTGTCCTGATTTTCAAGTCAGAATCCTGTTGAAATACAATGGCTATGAATATAACCAGTAATCTCTTTTTAAACATAATAATATTGAATTGCCTCCACCAACTTCTGAACTCAAATTTTTCTTTGACACTTTACACCTGAATGTAAATTGGCATTGAAGAGCATAAATCCTTTTAAACTGAGATTGGTAATAATCTGACTGCTGAGTATCTGAAAGATTGATTAAAAAGAAGCTTGTCAACAGAACAAGATCAGTAGAGTTTTCCGGTAATTCAAATAGACCATTAGGCTATTTGGAGAAATCAATACTGTAACACGTCAATAGAGGGTTTTTTTAAAAACTCACCATTAATGTATAAATGGTAAATTAAATACTAGTGACTATATAACAAAAAATACACAATAAATAAGAGAAATTTTCAGAAGTAGACATGGGTAATTCTTTTGGGGTAATATCATTATCATCAACTGTTTTTCAAAATAAATGTTATAATTTACATAATGTACTGTAATAATAATAGAATGATGACACCTTTTTTGTTTCCTAGTAGCATCACTACATTCCTGTTTATTTTCAACTTTGACCAATGGTAAATTTTATTGTATTAGCTAAGTATATACTAATTAATAATCAGCCAACAAGAATTTTATTACACACATTGTTTTCATTCAGATTGAAAAAGTGAGGGATAAAAAACTAAGTTTTAGAAGTACTCACAATGTATAAGATAGTAAAAACAAAACAGAAATATTCATACATCAAGTAAAAAACTGTGTAAAACACTATGCAGCTAGCACTGAATTGTGTGATTCAGACTATAGCAATGTTGGATCAGTGAGTGAGAAATATGGGGGAGTGGGAGACAGCACTATGGGCTTGATGGAGAAGGAAAGAATTAAGTTGAGACTTGAAAATGGGAAGATTTTGAAGCAACGGGACTAACGCAAGAGTGATAGAAATAGGTAAGAAGGATACTGGGCAGAGGGATTGTAAATAAACATGATTTATGAGGAAAAAAACAGTCAAATATTAAATTATTACTAAAGATGATACACCAGGTAGATGGGTGTTGGATAAATATACAAATTATATATATATAATTATATATACACACGAATTATATATAATCTCTCCCTCTCTCTCTCTCTCTCTCTCTCTCTATATATATATATATATATATAGAGAGAGAGAGAGAGAGAGAGAGAGAGAGAGAGAAATACACAGGAATCCTAATAAAATTCACAGTTACTGTACTCAATGGCCATTTTAACTCCATGAATTAAAACTATTGTTGAAAGATAATGTGAAACAGTCTATTAAGGCAAAAATTAATTTCATGGTTTCAGTCTTCTTATCCTAAATAGTGATTCCATTGAGATCCACTGGTGTAATTTAAACTCCTTTAGTCAAGCCCATGAGAGTTTAGAATAAAAAAGAATACTGATCTATTAGTTTCAGTGCCTATAGCTAAGATTAGAGATATGGGGGACTTCCCTGGCGGTCCAGTGGTTGGGACGTTGCCTTCCAATGCAGCGGGTGCGGGTTTGATCCCTGGTCGGGGAGCTAAGATCCCACATGCCTCATGGCCAGAAAACCAAAACATAAAACAGAAGCAATATTGTGAAAATTTCAATAAAGACTTTAAAAAAATGGCTAAAAAAAAAGATTAGCGATATGAATACTATCAGTTTAATCATGATATATGGTATTTTCCTATGCTATCCTTTCTTTATTAAAGAACGTGGAATTGCCTAGGTGGACATTATATGGATTCAATTCAACAAATAGTTATTGAGTGTATTAAGTACATTGATTGGGGTTCTTAGTAAGTGCCAATATGATAAAAAAAAAAATGCAAAGGAAGCACTGAGATATTTCTCCTCCCTAAGGTCCAAGATTGCAGATATATGATATTCAGTAGGTGAGAAGGACGTGGAAATTGAGTTGTAAATGAATGTAGGACTCAAATAATCAGCGAGCGAATTCCAGGCAACAGGAAAGGCAGGAGTGGAGTAACAAGGTGGAAATGAGTAGACGATATTAGAGGAAAAATGAGAGGCAGTGCTCAAGGGTGTGAAGGTTTCTGTGGTTGAGATACCTAGAGATGGCTAGAGATCACATGGCCTAAACGAAATGGAAGCAGATTTGGGGAGTTTTGGAAAACAAATCAACTGAGAAGAAATAACATACAATGTGAAAAGTAGACTTTGATTCAAGATTTGAACTCTGGTATTGGTAGTATTGGCATTGATATTAAAGGGGGATAAAAGGTAAGTAAAATGTATTTCTCTCCTTTAATAGCTTAACCTAGGAGTAATGAATACATCTGAGAAGATACAATTAAACCTAAGAGAGTTTATTATCAATAAAAATGTGCTACAAAGAGTATGCTAGGCATTCTAAGTCTTCTGGATATGAAAAAATATATTTTTAATAAAAATGGAAAGTTTGAAAGGTAATTCTGAAATCTCTGATCTCAAGTATCCAGTTTTCTAAAGGTAATCTTTTCCCCCAATATCCAAATCAGCTATAATTTAAATTGAACCCTGTTCAGTAAGAAGACTGTTTTCTCCCCAAAGCCATCCTCATCAGATGTCATGCTCCAGATGAATGCTCTGGGAAACCCCCAGCCCCAATCACCTCTGGCCATTCCATAATTTCTTCTCAATGAAGCTACTCCTCTCTTTAGTTCTCCTTGGTCCCAATGCCTACACATCAATCACTTGCTTTAGTCTCCCAAGCACATGTAGATTGACAGTAAGATATAGGGATGAAAAGGAAATTTTAAAACTAAATATGAGATATCATTGCCACAAAATTCATGGCCCCAAGGGTCTCCTTACTATGCTCTTACACAGAAAATTCAATAAAAACCATCACTCTTCTGAATTCCAACCTCCCAGCCTAGTCTTTGGGCCTGCATTTTCCATAGACCAACTTGACTGTACCTATTTATGTGCTTTTTCTCAAGGCCCAGCATCCCAGCCAGTCTCTAAGCCTTACCAAAGAATGCAAAAATAAGTTAATATTGTAATACCTGCCAACTATGAAAATAAGTAATATTTTAGATAACTGAATAACTTGTTTAACACTCCAAACTAAAGTATCTTCTTTTGGAATCACTGATTTCAGATTTCCAAAGCCATGAGTAGGAAGACTGGTATGACTAAAAATCTCAACAAAGACTCTTCCTTTAGCTTTCACTCTAATTAAGATATTGCTGTAGTTTTAGATATATAATTCTTCTTATTTCAAAAATAGAAACGGTAAGAGTCACGCTATAAGCAATTCATTATTTAAGACTTCACCTGGGCTTTCAGCATTATCTGTTATTTTACTGGCTTTTAGGTTAGCTCTATTTTCTTTTTTCCCTCAGTTTCTCAAAGTTGCTTTTGCCTCTCTCACATATTCATGTATGCATCCATTCTAACTCTCTCACAACCTTAATTCCACCCTGCCTCATAACCTTTCCACATTCTTCTAACAATGATTCTCTCTCTAACTCTCTCTTGCCTTTTATATCATTGGCTACTAGACTATCTCCTTCCTTTCATTCAGTCTATCAACTTTATCAAGTTTCTCCAATCTTAATATTTATTCTCAGACCCTGTATTCCCTCTTGTTCCTATCTAGACTCTCCTTTTCTTCATGTCAAATTTTTTGAATGTTTGGTTTCTCTTTGTTTTATAATGTAATTTCACCCTCCCTCTTGAACGATTGTTCACTTTGGTATAGAATTATAGCTTGGCATTTATCACAATGCTTTGAATTTATTATTACATTCTAATTTCTGTTATTATAGAGAAGAATACTATCAGCCTAATTTTCTAGCTATTGTAGGTAATATCACTTTTGTCTCCAAATACTTATAAGACATTTTCTTTTCCATCATTCTACATTTTTATGATGATTTATTTAGGTAAGAATTTGATTTTATTTATCATGTTTGGGATTTATTGGGTTTCTTGAACTTGAGGATTCTTGTGTTCAACAATTCTGGCCAATTCTTAGCCATTATTCTTTCAAATGGTGTTACACTCACTTCACTCTGGTCTCATCTTTTAGAATTCCGAGTAGACATATATTGGGCCTTCTCTTTATCTCTATTTGCTGCATTTTGAGCAATTTCCTAAGATCCATCTTCTAGTTCTCTTACATCTACTTTAACTGTATCTAATCAACTGTTTAATCTACTGAATAGTTTTTAAGTTAATGATTTTATTTTCCATTTCTAGAAGATTTATGTTTATTCTTACTTCTCTTTTTGATAGTATCATGTTTTTTTCCTTATGTTTTAGTTATTAGTAACATACTTATTTTATAGTCTCAATTCAATAGTTTTAATGGTTTACTCCTATTGTTTGTCATATCTTCTGACTCCATTCCTGATGGATTGCTTCCACATGTATTTTGTCATTTTGGATTTTGAGCATATGTTAGATGAAACTTCGTTGTTCGTATTCTACAACTTTTGGGTCGAACATATCATTCAGAAGGATCTTATGTTTGATTTTGTTCCATATCAAGAGGTTTTACGAGGCTGTGACTACCTTTTTATATTAATAGCAAGGCTTGGGGCTCTTCACTCACGTGGGTAGTACAAATTAGAACTCCAAACAGGTACGAAGACAAGTCTGTTGTTATAAAGTCTTATGGAAGAATGTTTTTCCATAAATGTCCAGATAAATGCAAAACATCTCCCTGTGCTAGTGGGTAGACTTTTTTTTTTTTAAGTAGGTCCTTTTACTGAGTGTTAGTCCTTAAAGAGTTCAGCTTTCTATGAGTGTTTTCACCTTTCGGATACCACCTTTGTTGGGCCCACAGCCTTATCACTTGTCCCTATAGGAGCATTAATTGCCAAGTGCCTTGGTTAATAGATTAACAAACCTCATAGAAGCTGCTGTACCATTTCACCACTCCAATTTTCAGTTACCTTCTTGGTTTAGGACCTGGGGGCTGGGGGGGATTACCTTTACATTTTTAAGAATCCAATTATACATTTAAAATAATAACTACTATTTTTTTATCTAACCTTCCCAAATGGTTTATGAACATGAGTTTCCAATTTATCTAACCTGCCATATTACTGGAAACGGACATCTAGTCTATGTTTTCTCAACTTCCTTTTATCTAGTAATACACGATACAATCAGACTTTTCCTACTTTACATGGTAACATACTGCTCTTATCCAATTGCCAAATCTAATGAACAGTTGTTTATGCTTGGCTTTTAAACAATTCCTCATTTTAAAAACTGTCTTTTTAATTATATTTCACTACTCTCTCTTTGTTGTTCCACAAGATTCTGTCTTGGCTTTCCTCCTGCCTTTGTCTTCCACTAGTGTATTAACTCCAACTTAGGTATCAATGCCCTCCATTCCCATGAGCTTCAGAGTCATATTTCCATCTGCCTACAATGTATTTCCAAACTGCATGTCCCACAAAAACCTTGACTTCAATATATTCAAAACTAAATTACCTCCTCTTCTCTTCACCTCTTCTCCAACTTGGTTGGTGGCACCACCAGCCACTTAGTCTCACACACAAAAAAGATTATGGCATTCATTCTAGACTATGACCTGTCTCTCACTGGTCATATCTAGTCTAACACAAAACCCTATTCATTTGGCTTTCTATTCAATCAATACTCCATAGATTGTTACCATAGGCTCTTTAACCAGACTCTCTCCATTATTCTTAATCCCTTCATCCATCCTTCATGCTATTATCAGTGTTTTTTTCTAAAACATAAATAAAATCTCAATATTTCCTTATTTATAGTCTATCAGAGGCTTCCTATTGTCCACAAAACAAAGTCCAAACGCCTTCAGATATTCTGTAAGATTCATCAAGATTTGGTCCCTGCTTAATTCCCCTTTTCATCTCCTGCTGTTTCCTCTTCCATCACCTCAGACATAATGCTCTGGTAACTACCTCCAGTTAGGGAGTGTGAGAGAGACTGACAACTAAACTAGGCATGCCCATCTAAAAGGAGCCAGGCTACTAGGCTCCAGCAAACCATTGCTATGAAGAAATATGAATCCAGTATTGCCAAATTTTCTGATTTTCTGAAATAAGCCCCAAATCCAGATTATTGTGTGCAATTTTCCAATTTTTAAACATTGCTAACTTAAAAAATTATAAAATACTCTGCAAACCAAACTATACATCCATTATGAGTTCTGAACTAACACTTGTTCTAATATAAGAGCAAATTCTAATGTCTAATAAAGTATCTGACACACAGTGGGCCTCAATAAAGGATTTTTGCATATGTATAGAATAGGACACAATGTTATTAATATATCAGTTTAAAAGGTAGTTGAAAAAATCATTTGAAATATTTGGGGACTTTAAAAGTAATAAAGGTGTTGTGTTAATTCACTGTTTTCATTCAGAGCACATTTAAAATGATTCCTAAATTCTCTTCCTTTTCCCCCCCTCCCCAACAGAGGTATTTCATACAATTAGCAAAATATTGAGGTTGACATGTTACATTTTCCCCCTTTACTTAGCCTCCTTTGCCTCCACTTCCCAATTCCACAGCTTGAATCTACAGAAAATGAAATCAATAAAATCCCTTTCATTATAACTGACCTCCTATAAATTACTTGTGACTCCACAAATATGAACACATGGCAAACTTCAAGGTTGCTAAATAGGCATACAAAATATTTACATAAATGGTCTTGTGATTTGGTTGTAAATTACCTGAAGTACTCAAATGAAAGGTGCTATATAAATGTGAAATAATAATGATGATGGAATATCCATTATTAACCATATAAAAAGAAAATGAAATATTTTGTGTATACTTACCATATAAGCAAATTCTTTTACTAGAAACAATTAAACAGCAAATAAAATATGCTTATGTGCTGGAAATGGACAGCTGGATTTATGCCACTCTTGCAATATCTTCATCTCAAGCCATATGGTTCTTGCTCATTAATGCAATTTTTAAAGAAAATCTCACTTGAGAGTAAGTCTGAACTATGATAAACAAAAACTTTTATCATTTTCCCTCTTTTGCATCTTAAGTGTTTTTATTTAATTTACATCAGCAGTGGGTTTATCCCAAGCAATACCTCCAGAAAAAATCTGACATGTACACATCCTCTTTAACTAAGCAGATCTTGTGATTAGGTTTCTCTTTACTAACAAAAGGTGATTTAGAACAATGAGGCTAATCCTAGTTGATGAAGGCAGCAATAGCACAAGAGTATTTTTAGACATTCTAGGGATGATATTTAATTTAGTTCAGGTATCTGTACTGTTTCAGTCCATACAGTGATTAAGTTCAAAGTCCAGCTATCCAAAAATATTCCTTGAATTTAAGGTTTACAGTTTTTTGTTTTTAATTCTGAGACAATAAATTTTAAAATAAAACTACTCTGTAGGGTTTGTTTAAAAAAAATAACCAGCTCTTCTCTGAAAAGGAATTTAGTCAGAGGAGAATGGTCTTAGAAGCCTTTCAGAAGTCATGTATAAGGAGAGGACCATCTCTGTGAAAACTGCTATGCAAAATTCAACACAGATAGAGCATTTTCTCACTTCCAACAGCTTTATATTTGAAGAAACATGTATCTTTCTTCCCAATGTACTGTAACAAGTGCATTTTAATAGATGGTAACTGAATGGTAATGATAAAACTGATAAACATTTTTACATGTTTCAGCTTAACTGTACTGAATATTACAGAAGATAGACATAAATGTTTAAGCTCATCCTAAAATCTGTGGGTTGCTTAATTCTGAATTCTAGACAGATGTCAACAACATGTACAGATTTTAAGGGCCAGAGATTACCATTCTCCTTACTCACCAAATATCCATGAAACTGTCAAAAAGAAAATACCTTAATGATATAGGAAAGAAATCTAGTATATTCTGGAAGGCACTTTAACATTATTTAAGAAAGGATGTAACAATATTCAGTCTATGGGGGGTCTTGGGAAGGAATATTGAGCCAAAAGCCACAGAAGTGGGAATCAGTCAGAATCAGCCTCAGTTTCCTGATTCATGGTCACAGCACTTAATACAAAGTTCAACTTTGGGTGGGGCTGCTTTCTAAAAAATCCACTCCATGAATGAAAGAGTAAAATTGCTAAGTGTATAATCCTTCACTTCAATTCCTGGGAAACATTACAAGTTAAGAGTAAATCATCTTTAATCCCCGTCAGGCTGTAACATCACATCAACTGAAGCTGCAGTAATAGGAGGAGGTAAATTAAAGCAATATCTCAAGGTGTTCTTCCCAACCCCCAAAATACAGAATTAATTTCCCTGAATAATCTTCCTCAGATTGAACAATCAATGTAGGTTTAGAACCCACCCACTGGCCTCAGTTTTCCTAACTATGGATTGGTCTTTCACCAAAATGGCTGCCAGCAACTTACCACTGGTCGTGGACTCAAGTGACTGAAAAAGCACTTCAGAGCCAGCTTCCCATGAGACCATTCTCTAAGAACTAGTGAAATGTTTACAAGAAAAAATAATAACAACTAGTGGGGAGAGGGGTACTAGCAATCCTTTCAATAGTTTGACTCCCTTGAGAAAATTCTATATTTAAAAAATTTTCCTTCAGCACTTTTGTTATAATGTTTTGCTTTTTTAGAAGTACAAGCCATATTTATATTTGCTTTATTTTTTCCCTCTTCATTTATTTACATGGGGTCTTTAAAATGTGTCACAATTAGTGTAAAGCACTGAGCAAGTACCATAGCCTATGTGCCAGCCTTTCTCAAACTGTAGAGTGTGAACAGATCCTGAGGCCTCTGTGAAGTTTTCTAGAATAAATTTTAGTTTGGGGTGGGAAAAGCTGTGGCATATTGAGTCAACACAGCATACACAGTAGGATAAAGATGCTGGACTGTGATGCAATCAGTACTCTATTCACATTTGAAACAGAAATGTCATGTCAGCAAAGCAGTATCATTTAGCTTATTATATTTTTGTTTAAATTTTATTATGTTTATAGTTTTTCATATCTTGAACCACTACATTTACTTGGATTTTATGTTTGTATAAGAGCTATCAGCATTTGGAATTTTATCTATTTTATGTTTGAACATGTTTAATTAACATTATGTTAAAACCAAGTTAAGTCAATATAGAGTTCTATACATATTTGGAGGGGAGCTTCGAAAGCAGTACAAATAATAAGAAGCTTTTAGATTCAGCCATATCAAATAATAGAATTACCTTTTTATGACTGTAAAAATCAACTCAGACCCCCAAGGGACTAAATCAAAGTGATGCATTAATCATAGATCTCGTTCTGTGAAAAACGTCACTGGTAATTTGATAGGGATTACACTGAATCTGCAGATCGCTTTGGGTAGTACAGTCATTTTCACAATACTGATTCTTCCAGTCCAAGAACATAATATATCTCTCCATCTGTTTGTGTCATCTTTGATTTCTTTTATCAGTATCTTATAGCTTTCTGTGTAGAGGTTTTTTACCTCCTAAGGTAGGTTTATTCCTGGGTATTTTTACTTGTTTGGCGGAAGACCTAAATAGACATTTCTCCAAAGAAGACATACAGATGGCCAACAAACACATGAAAAGATGCTCAACATCACTAATTATTAGAGAAATGCAAATCAAGACTACAATGAGGTATCATCTCACACCAGTCAGAATGGCCATCGTCAAAAAATCTATAAACAATAAGTGCTGGAGACGGTGTGGAGAAAAGGGAACTCTCCTGCACTGTTGGTGGGAATGTAAATTGATACAGCCACTATGGAGAACAGTATGGAGGTTCCTTAAAAAACTAAAAATAGAACTACCATATGACCCAGCAATCCCACTTCTGGGCATATACCCGGAGAAAACCATAATTCAAAAAGACACATGTACCTCAATGTTCATTGCAGCGCTATTTACAATAGCCAGGACATGGAAGCAACCCAAATGTCCATCAACAGAGGAATGGATAAAGAAGATGTGGTACATATATACAGTGGAATACTACTCAGCTGTAAAAAGGAATGAAACTGGATCATTTGTAGAACTGTGGATGGACATAAAGACTGTCAAACAGAGTGAAGTCAGAAAGAAAAAAACAAATATCGTATATTAACACACATATGTGGAATCTAGAAAATGGTATAGATGATCTTATTTGCAAAGCAGAAATAGAGACACAGATGTAGAGAATAAACTTATGGACACCAAGGTGGAGGGGGGATGAATTGAATTGGGAGATTGGGATTGATACTGATACTATCTATAAAATAGATAACTAATGAGAACATACTGTATAGCTCAGGGAACTCTACTCAATGCTCTGTGATGACCTAAATGGGAAGGAAAACCATAAAAAGGAGATATATGCGTTCATATAGCTGATCCACTTTGCTGTACAGTAGAAACTAAGACAAAATTGTAAAGCAACTATACTCCAATAAAAATTAATTTAAAAAATTACAGATAATTAAGAAAAATATCAGAAAATGTGTAAAGATTTCCCACTATTACTTACTTCTAATCTAGTGGGATTCATGAAGTGAAGTCTCAGGAAGAATTATTGTGTTTACTCTGTAGATAATAAACCAGCCTAAGAGTTTTGCCTTCTCAGATACTGGTCAGACAAATGAGGCAAGTACTTCACCTTCCTTCAGTGCATCAACTGGAATTGTGATTTTATTTAACACAGCTTTCAGTCTCACACACCTACCCAAATCCAGGAATTGTGTTTAGTCTCCCAGAAAACAGCACAAAATATTCTATTCCTACCAGCCATAGAATTGACCACTTTGTTTACTTCTAAACATTTTCTTCTCTACACCTATTTACTTGATATTAGGTGCTTTTCTTCCTATAGACAGAAATGGGCCCTGCTATCTTCCAGATCAGTAGGCAAGTCATATTCTCCATCACTCTACAGTGTGTTAAACAACACTTGTTAGATAAAATACATTCTCTTGGGCCAATGTTTTCCTAAGAACAAGAAGAGAGAAAAGACTTACCTTTGCTTCCTCATCTTCCCTCTTAACTATCTCACTTAGGCTTGCAGATGGGAACTTGCTGCCTAGTTCATAGATTCAATGTAATCCAGAAAAGCCTCCATTAGATGATGAACACTGTTCTGATCTGAGGAGTACTGCCCAATAATTTACCAAATCCACAAGAGATTTTTGGGCATCGCTGTACTCTTAGCTGCAAAAGATGTCTAGGAAGATCTGAGGATTTAGACTCAAATTTCTAGCTGGCAAGTAAATATGTCATAAGAATTGGCTATGTAACATCATAAGATATGTAGATGCAAGTTATGAAACTGACCATTTTGGTTACTTTACTGGTAAAATGTCATTATTGTGGGCATGGTGGAGAAGGAGGACTGGGAGCCCATAGGTTCATTTAATTTGCCTGAAAAATTTTTTTTAATTTATATTTGAAAATCTTACACAGGGCACTCAAAGCTTACTACTTCCTATTGTCTAACAGCAGGCTAGCTTCACCCATTTATGTTACCTACCCAATACTTGAGGGTATGACTTTGCTTTGTAATCCCTGGATAGCCTTTAAAAATTCTCTCTGTTATAGTTTATGGGTCCTGCCAATATCTGAAATACTTTTTATGCCTAACAATCCTCTTTATTATTTCAGATTGGTATAATATTCAATGTGCAATAAGCCCTTAGGGGATTTTATGGGAAAGGTCAGCTGTAAGAGCTGATTATTGCTCATTATTATTAAGACTCCTTTGTTGCATACAATCCCTTCATCCAGTTGGGGAATACCCCTCAAGGGATGAGTTTATCTCTGTGTACTTTTGCAATACAAGCAGTATCCATATACAGTCTTTGCCTTTTTTTAATTCCTTCCTAGTCAAAGAAAGCCTGTTTTTCTGGTTAATGCTTTTAAATTATTATTTTAAAATCTATCCCTTGTGAGGTGTGTCAGATTTGTCTTTACCTGTTAACTCTGAACTTACAGTGACTCTGCCCCCAACAGACACTTAACCTCCTGACTTGCATTTTTCCTAAATGTGGCTCTCACTACTGGGCACCAATTCCTGGTCTAAAAGACAAAATTAACAATTTAAAAATCATATAATCATGACCAATCTTTTTAAAAAATTATCCTTAAAATTACTATATTCTATTATGAATTACCCCTTTATCACTTACTAAGAGTCATATCTGTCATCTTTTAAGGTATATGGATTTTTTTTCTTCTCACAGAATATTTTATTCTGTTGAACCTGTGATAACATGATTATGAAAAGCACTGACTTTGAACACCTGAATGATGAATCAGCAAAGGGAGTCTGAAGAAGAAAAAAGCATACTGCAAATTCTAAACTACGAGCTGCCTCTATCCTGTTAGATGCAAGCTGGAGGCATCCTTCACAGGAGAAACTACAATCTTGCGAGCTGATCAATGAACCCTATCCCTTTAGAATAGCAGTGTTTTCAGCTGTGAAAGTAGCTGACATGATACATAAGATCTAGAAGAAGCCTCTGAGGAAAAGAAGCCAGAGCCATGAATGAGGAGGATTGATTTCCATGATAGAAAAATCAGCCTTAAAACTGGCCAGGAAAAAAAAAAAAAACAGAACTGGCCAGGTTTCCCCCCTTCTACTTGGTGTGCAGAAACCTGGAAAAAGTGATGTTACTCCCTAACAAGGCTAAGGTAGGAACCACAAAATCCTAACTTTAGTTGACCAATCAAAGAGTTGACAGCAGGGCCAATAAGTTGGCTGAATTCCAAAGAGGGACAAGCTTCTCCAAAGAGAACATATAGCCTGCTTAACAATAAACCATGAAAGCTACACTTAAAGTGAGATTAAAGGAAATCACATACAATTTTCACAAATTGTTGTACAGTATGGACTAATGTGTCTACCTAGAACTGTGGACTCCAAACATTGTTGGTTTCCTGTTTTACTCACTAGCAGATTTGTGGTTTTGTTTGTTTGTTGCGGGTTTTTTGTTTCTTTTCTTCCATGAACCTCCTCTGGGTGCTCCTAAGAAAGAGTGAAGCAGAGTAGTTCAGGGAGAGAACCCATGGGCATAAAAGACCTGGAAGTGATTAGCAGATGCCTGGCCCCTTCTCTCACTTGAAGCAAAGCCTTGACGCCACTATGGAAGGGAGAGTAAAATCCATGATCTTTAAGGAACAGAAAAGATCCTATTGTGTTTGAGGCTGAAGTAGAAAAAAAATCTCTCTCTATGCTTGGGGGAGGAAAAGAAAGGCATCCAGTCCCAAGGTTCCTATTCCAGTATCAAGTAGCGGTGATCCGTTAACACTTAGGAAAGGTCAAGAAACTTTTGCCCAAGATTAACCACAGAAATAGGGCAGACTTTGACTGCCATGGAAAGGAGAGGTAGGAATACCAACAAAGTCCAAACCCAAGGCCTGGTGCACAGGGCCAAACTAGGACCAGAACAACAGAAACCCACTGCCATGCCCCCAGTGAGTGACAAATAACAGCAGTCTATACTGGGTGAGGAGCCACAGCATGGATAAAAACCTCATGCAAGTGTGCAAGAATGGTGCCCCCTGAGAATGGAGTACAAACCCTCAGAATGTTCTTCAGCACCACAGCCCTCACTCTAAGCACAAGGAATGGTAGCCCACCACTAGAGGAATTCAAAGCCCATGAGGTGTTGAAAAGCAAAACCTAAGGGCTGTGAACTGAATGTTTCTTTCCTCCTAAAACTCATATGCTGAAATCCTAATCCCCAATGTGATGATATGTGGAGGCTGTGCCTTTGGGAGGTTATTAGGCCATGAGGGCAGAGCCCACTTGAATGGGATGGGTGCCTTTATAAAAGAGACCCCAGAGAGATCTTTTGCCCCTTCTGCCATGTAAGGACACAGTGAAAAAACACCTACTATGAACAAGTAAGTGGACTCTCACCAGACACCAAATCTGCTAGCACTTTGATCTTGGAGTTCCCAGCCTCCAGAACTGTAATAAATAAATTTCTGTCATTTATAAGCTCCCCAGTTCTGTGCCATTTCTGTTATAGCAGCCTGAATAGACAAAGACACCAAGTTTAGCACAACTCCTAACTAGACTGACTCAATGCCCCACATCAATGACCTGACACAAGAAGAGCCTCTTTCTGGGTATAAATAATACTTACCTCAATTTCAACTATTTTATACTTGATGTTTTACATTCAAATAATATAAGAAATATCAATATGGAAGAAAACAAATTACTGTCAAGAGATAATAAAATTCATATATAGGAACCAATCTCAGAGATGACTCAGATATTTGAACCATCACATTGGGACTGTAACATAACTGATTAATATGTTAAAAGCTCAAGTGCAAAGGGTGGACATCATGCATAAGCAGATGAAAATGTTTAGAAAAGAGATGGGAACTATCAGCAAGAATCGAGCAGAAATGGTAGAAATGAAAAACGTATCAGAGCATTACTCTGATAGGCTCAAAGACCTGACATGACTTAAGAAAGAAAGAATCATTGAACCTGACGAGAGATCAATATAAATTATCCTCTTTAATAAAAAAGGAGGGAAAAGAGTGAAAAAATAAATAACAGACGATCAAACAGTTGGACAATGTCAAGTGGACTAAAAAATATATATATATTAGATATATAAAATATATATAAATGGAGTCATACAGGAGATGAGAGAGAACAAGACAGAGAAGAGAGAAAGGCCAAGATTTTTTTGTTTTTAATTTTTAAATACATCCAACTACAAATCCAGGAAACTAGAGAACTGAAAGAAGGACAAAATTAAAAACAAAACAAAAATAAAACAACAGACACATCATGCATGATAGTCAAATTGAACTGCAGTGAACCATTAAGAGAAAATCTTGAAGGCAACCAAGAAAAAAAGGACTTATTACATATTATAAACAACAAAAAAATAAGAATTAGAGCAGACCTCTTGTCAGCAACCATGCAAAGCATAAAACAATGGAGTGACAACTTTAAATTGCTGAAGGAAAAAACCCTGTCAACCTAAAATCCTAAACTCAGTGAAAATACCTTTCCAAAAATCAAAGCAAAAATAAGTGTTTCAAAAAAGCAAAATTTTAGAAATATCTCACTGCCAAGAGACTTACACTAAAAGAAACATTAAAGGATGTTCTTCAGGCAGAAAGAGAACAACATGAGATCAAAATCTGGATCTACACGATGAAATGAAGATCTCTGAAAATGGAACAACAAAGGTGAATAAATTTTTTCCTTATTTTAATTGCTACAAAATAACTCTATAAAGTAATATTATTAATATTCTCTTGTGGGGTTTATAAAATATGTAAAACTAAAATGTATAACAATAATAGCAAAAAGGATCAAAGAGAAGGTTTGGAACTATATTGTCATGAGCTTCTTATACTGCATGTGAAATGGTGTAATAATACCCGATATAGACAGTGATAAGTAAAGACGAATATTGTAAACTATATGGCAACTACCCCCCTCCCAATTTCTTAAACGGTAGACCTGGTTTAAGTTATCTGAAGTGGACAGACATTTCAGTTGTAGACAGCCAACAAGAAGCTTGAAGCAAGAGATACTGCCAAGAGCTCAGTAGCTGGAATTTTAGCCCTAAAGGTCTAGAGCTTAATAAACTAAAGATAAACCATAGTGAAAAGCCAGGACTTGGGAGTTTATATAGAGCCAGACTAGGATTTTCAGCTAATGCTGAGAAATGTCTACCGTCAACAGGTAGGAGAGTTGCTCTCGAGGCATGTACAAGGAGACGACTACCATCAGGAAATCTGGTATTCAGTAGAGTAGAACTGCCACAAGAACTAGAAGCTACTACTCATGCTTTATTTTTTGATACCTCGTGTCTAGCAAAGTATAATAACTCTACAGTAGTGAACAAGATAAAACAATTTCCTGCCTTCATGGAGCTTACCCTATGAATAAAATAAGGGAGATGGACAGTGAACATGTAAGCACAGGCATAAATATAATATGATGAAGTCAAAGAAATGGGAATATGAGAGAGAGAGTGCCTGGTTGCTGGGCAACACGAGCTGGTACCATCAGAGAAGGCTTTGAGAAGATGTGATTTTTGAGCTGACCTGTATGATCAGAAGGAGACAGTAGTACACTCTAAGCAGAAGTATTAAATGAAACTCCCTAAGGTGAGAAAGTCCTGGCTGGTTGGAGCACAGATGACTGCCATGTGGCTATAGATACAGGCAGAGGCCAGATTCTTAGGGCCTTGTGAACCATGCTACCTGTTCAAATAGTACTTTAAATGGGACAGGAAATGCTGTTTTAAGCAAAGACATAACATATAATATTTTTAAAGAGTGAAGCTAGAAGGCATAATAATGCTATATAAAGATCCCCGATCAGGCACAAGACAGGTTTCACAATTTTGGTGATACTGGGCTTACATATGGGGTCCAATTAAATAGTAAAAAGTGTTTGAAACTCTATTTCCTCTATTCCTGCTTCTAACACTTATTAAGTGTTTATTAAGTTCTAGGAATTTTGTAGAGAATTCACAGTCCTGACAGGAAACTGAGCCTTAGAAAGTCTGTCACATGGTCATACAGCATTTAAGTTTCTTACTGTTGCTATAAACAATTACTACAAACTGAGTGGATTAACACACTTTATTGTCTCACACCTCTGAAGGTCAGAAGTCTGAAATGTGTCTACAGGGCTGTATTCCTCCTAGAGGCTTTAAGGAGAATCTGTTTCCTTGCCTTTTCCAGCTTCTGAAGGCTGCCTACATTGCTTGGCTCATGGCCCCCTTTTCCATCTTCCATGCATATCGATCTAATTTTTGTGCTCTCCTTCCATCATGCATCTTCTCTTGGACTTTACTACAGTCCTCTTTCAAGAACCCTTGTGATTACAATAAACCATCTGAAATAATCCAGGATAATCTCTCCATCTCCAGACAGTAAATTTAATCACATGCAAAGTCTCTTTTGTCATATAAGGTAATATTTTCACAAGATCTGAAGATCAGGATGTGGAAATCTTTGGGAAGGCATTATTCGGCCTACATACAGCCAGAATCTGAGCTCCCCATTCTGGGGGGACAAGATGAAAAGAAGTTCATTAAAAGGTGAAGGAATCTGAACAAAGGATAAGAAAATGCATTCATCTTCCAGGAAAGACAGTGAACTGAAAATGATGACTGATAGGTAGATGTAGAGTAGAAATGCAACCTGGTCAGGAGGGAGCCCACATGTATGGACCACGCTGGCATCAACAACGGAAAAGAAGGAAGAGTCAACATTTATTGTGCTGCCTACCCTGTGTCAGACCAATTAAATATACCCTAAACATACATCATCCCACTTAATCCTCACAGTCAATAAGTAAAGTATGTATTATACTCCCGGTTTTACAAGGGAAGAAACCTGAGCTCTGTCAATACAAGTTAATGAAGTAGTGGGTTGGCCAAAAAGTTCGTTCGGTTAACGAATACGTTGTTCAGTAAAGTTCTCGGTGAAAATAAAAAATGTCTTACTCAAAACCGAACGAACTTTTTGGCCGGCCCAATAGTAGGCCAGCATCTGTATCTAGCTCAGATTCCAAAGCTTATGTTGTATTATTTTTTTCTTAGTTCAAAACTATCAGAAAGATTTTTAAGAGAAAATCTGTCAAACTGGAATACTAAACTAGGAAGCAGATGAGGGAAACATGTTATTCTGAAAAGGAGTTGAAAGGACTGGGGATAATAAACTTGAAAGAAGGAAGACTTAGAGAAGATATGATAATGTTGTCATGGGGAAGAGGGCTAGATCAGGTGTATAAAAGTTAAAAGAGAAAGTCACACAAGCAATGTGGATTAAAGGTGTTTGAACTGCGCTGAATTGCACTGTTGAAGAAAATTGCAGAAGACTCTAGACTAGACTGAATTTTTTTCCACTATGGTCATTAATAACTTGGGCTCTGGAGTCAGAGTGCCTCTGTTTGAATACCGGCCCGACAGATCACCAGCTATGTCCTTGGGCAAGATATTTAACTTCTCTGTACCCAGATTCCTTAACTGTAAATGAGGATAAAAGTAGTACGCGACCACATAGGTTATACACATTCAATGAACTTACAGCCATCAAGGGTGTTAAAAAGTTTCTAGCAATAATAAGTGCTCCATAAATGTTCATTATTGTCATTATACCTATAGGAAGCTGAACTAAAGTACTGAGTACTAGGTACAAGGAAATATCTGGACATATGGGATTAGAAGATCTACATTACGAGAATTATTCAAACCGAAGTTAAACAGTCACACATAAAAGATGCTTCGATAAAATTCCTGCATTGTATAGAAAGTTAAGAGTAGGTCATCTTTTTTCCAAATTGTATTCCATGAAATGTAGTGAAATGACATTTTGAAAACTGTTCCATGGGTTGGGAATGAGGATATGGTAATTGGTTGAATAAGCAAAAAATACTATAAATTATATTCGACTTGAGAATTCATGTGTATTAGCGTGTGAAAGCTCTAAGTCTTACAGAAAAGAAAGCCATAAAACTTCTTTTAAAACCCTGCTTTTGGGCTTCCCTGGTGGCGCAGTGGTTGAGAGTCCCTCTGCCGATGCAGGGGACGTGGGTTCGTGCCCCGGTCCGGGAAGATCCCACATGCTGCAGAGCAGCTGGGCCCGTGAGCTATGGTCGCTGAGCCTGCGCGTCCGGAGCCTGTGCTTCGCAACGGGAGAGGCCACAACAGTGAGAGGCCCGCGTACTGCAAAAACAAACAAACAAACAAAAACCCTGCTTTTCAATTCTGTGTGTGTGTGTGTGTGTGCGTGTGTGTGTGTGTAATGTTTGTTAATATGTAGTGAAATATTCTTTGGAGCATAGTTTGTGCAATGTAAAATTAATAGACTAGATAATCTCTAAAGTACCTTCTTCCTCTAAGCTATTATGACTCTAGGGTTATATAATGTGTAATAACATGGTCTACAAGAATGTGAACTCTTAGGATATAATTCTATTTCACTACAGGTCTAGGATACACTGCCCAGAATATAACTCTATTTCACTACAGACTTAGGATACACTTCAATCCTTCAAATACTTATGCATATATAGTGGAAATTTTCCAAGAAGCATATTCCTAAATAGCAACTTCCTTTGACAAGGGTACTTTAAGATTCTGAGCAGCTGCCTTTGGTTTTTAAAACCAGTCTCAACAATAATTACCTTATGATTTAGGATCAGCCATAAAGAGATAATGGTACGTTCACTGGCAAATGACCAGATACATAAAATTCTGACCAGGAACGCTACACACTGCTTCCCAAATCTAAGAAATATATTATATAAGATATATAGAAATGTTTTGCAAAGTGGAACTATAAACTGTTCATCTATTCAAGAGTAAAACAGCATAATTACAAAAATTATATACTGAACATGAGTCAGGTCTTTTTTGCATGCACTGAACAAGAGCATGTATTTATACACAGCACTGGCACACAGTAGGTGTGCTCCCATTCTTTTATGTGAGGGAGGTATTATAATCTCTACTTTATGCTCAGCAAACTAAGGTTCAGAGAGCCAAGCTCCCCATTTGCCCATGATACTCTCGCCATCTTCACTTCCTCTCACACTCGTGCTTTCCTCCAGGTCTCTGTGCTTCCTGTATTCTCTGCTTGAATGTCTTTACCCCAGACCTTGCCTTAGCTCACTTCCTTTCACTCAGATCTCAGTTCACAGTCACCTCCTGTGAGAATCCTCCTCTAACTGCTCTTACCTGAGAGGGCCAACAATCATATTTAGTGACTACCTATTCTTTGTACTTATTATTTGAGACTATGATATTACTATCTCTCTTTTTATAAATTACATGGACCACACTATCACGTATGCTTTGTGAGAGCTGAAACCTTGTCTGAGATGGTTCACTGCTATATTCTCTGTTCCTAGAACAACACTTAACCCATAGTTGGTTCTCAACAAATATTCTTTTAGTTAATGAAAGAAGTAATCTGCCATTTTGATTAAAAGCAGGGGAAAAAAAAAACCACTTTCCATAGAAAACTTATTTTAATTTCAATATACCTCAGATCCACTAATAAAACTGTTACGTTTTCACTTTGTTTTTCTGATTATTGATAAGGATGGTGCATGCATGACAACAATAAAACTGCTCAAGGAGCGTTGGCAGACTCAGGCCTCATTGCCATAAATGGTATTTAAACCAGTAGAAAAAAACTGGAGCCTCTCCAAATAACTGACAACACAATGCAATATCATGGAAAACAACTGCCAAGTGAAATCACTAATCAATGCAAAAATTGTCCCAACAAAAATGATCTTGGGAGAACTGTTCAAAGAATACACAAATCTATTAATAACATTTGTTAGGCCAGAATAAAATACGTCATATGTGTTTTCTGATGGACGGATCATGTGAGTCAGATCACAGGAATGTATGTCAATGGTATTCTGAAAATATTACCATTACACTACATCAGTACTTACTATTACTGCCAGTAGATCCCAGACTATCATGAGTTTTAGCTCCATAAATCTTCTCAGGACCTGATAGTCTCTGAATTAACTACACTCCAAGGTTTTTTTTCTTTTTAGTTTTGACCCCTTCATCCATTTCTCCCAACCCTATCCCTCACCACCAATCTGTTTTCTGTATCTAGGAGCTTGTTTTTAGTTTCTTCTTTAAATTTTCTTGTTCATTCTTTAGATTCCCCATATAAGAGAGATCATATGCTATTTGTTTTTCTCTGACTTACTTAACTTAGCATAATACCCTTGAGGTCCATCCATGTTGTCACAAATGGCAAGACTTGCACTCTTCCCGTGGCTGAATAATATTCCATTGTGTATATATACCACAGTTTCTTTATCCATTCATCCATCGGTGGACACTTCAGTTGTTTCCGTATCTTAGGTTATTGTAAATAATGCTGCAATGAAGATGGGGGTTCATATATCATTCTGAGTTACTGTTTTCTTCAGATAAATACCCAGAAGTAGAATTATTGGATCACGAGGTAGTTCTATTTTTAGTTTTTTGAGGAATCTCCATACCATTTCCCATAGTGGTGGCACCAATTCACATTCCCACCAACGATGCACAAGGGTTCCCTTTTCTCCACATCCTTGACAACACTTTTTTTTTTTGGCGGTATGCGGGCCTTTCACTGTTGTGGCCTCTCCCGTTGCAGAGCACAGGCTCCGGACGCGCAGGCTCCACGGCATGTGGGATCTTCCCGGACCGGGGCACAAACCCATGTCCCCTGCATTGGCAGGCGGACTCTCAACCACTGTGCCACCAGGGAAGCCCAACACTTACTTTTTGTCTTTTGATTAATAACCATTCTAACAGGTGTGAGGTAATATCTCATTGTAGTTTTGATTTGTACTTTCTTGATGATTAATGATGTTGAACATCTTTTCATCTATCTGTTGGCCATCTGTATGTCTTTAGAAAAATGTCTGTTCAGATTTTCAGCTCATTTTTTAATTTATTTTTTTGCTATTGAGTTATATGAGTTCTTCATGTATTTTGCATATTAGCCCCTCATCAGATATATGAATTGCAAATATTTTCTCCCATTCAGTAGGTTGCCTTTTCATTTTGCTGATTTCCTTTGCTGTGCAGAGCTTTTTAGTTTGATGTCCCACTTGCTTATTTTTGCTTTTGTTGCTTTTGCTTTTGGTGTCAGACTCAAAAAAGCATTGCCAAGACCTATGCCAAGTAGTTTACTGCCTATATATTCTTCTAGGACTTTTACGGCTTCGGGTCTTACATTCAAGTGTTTAATCAATTTTGAGTTAATTTTTGTGTATGGTACAAGATAGTGGTTGAGTTTCATTCTTTTGCATGTGGCTGTCCAGTTTTCCCAATATCATTTATTGAAGAGACTGTCCTTTCCCCATTGTATATTCTTGGCTCCTTTGTAGTAAATTAATTTTGACCATATATGTATGGATTTATTTCTGGGCTTTCTATTCTGTTCCAATCTGTGTGTCTGTTGTATATAATATCATGTCATCTGCAAATAATGACAGTTTTACTGCCTCTTTTCCAATTTGGATGCCTTTTATTTCTTTTTCATACCTTCTTCTGGCTAGGATTTCTAGTACTATGTTGAATAAAAGTGGCGAGACTGGACATTCTTGTCTTGTTCCTGATCTTAGAGGAAATGCTTTCATCTTTTCACCATTAAGTATGACGTTAGCTGTGTGCTTGTCATATGTAGCCTGTATTATATTGAGGTACATTCTCTCCACACCTACTTTGTTGATAGTTTTTATGATAAAATTGATGTTGAATTTTGTCAAAAGCTTTTTTTGCACTTATTGAGATGATCATGTGATTTTTATTCTTCACTTTGCTGATGTGGTGAAAACCGTAATTTTTAAAAAATTCTTATAATCTTAATTAAACATGGACTTCTTACAAAATGGCCAGAAATAGGTTACTTAGAGACTATTAACTAAGATTAGGACTATTTTCCACAAGGTCAGTGGCAAAATGGCTCTAGGAAATTTTGCAACTCTAATTTACAAGTAAACCAGGTAGTAAAAGACCCTACAGCCCAGTTTCCACCATTGTAATTGGAGCACACTCCTCAATTTGACTGAAAGATATGGTTAAAAGGATCCTCATATTTCTTCTAGTCTCATATGGAAGTAAGCCTAAATTTTTTCCCACAGACTGGAGAACTAGACATGTTCCTTTATTCCCAATGACAACAGTTCTGATCTGTGCTCCTAACAAGCAGGAAAGTCAGTCACTGGACCAGGACCAGAGGGTCTTTAGGCCTCATTTACTACAACCTCTTCCTTTTGTGAATGTGGAAACTAGATGTCAGAGTTTTGCAACATACTGAGGGCCACACAGTGGTAAGAGACAGAGATGAGAGCACTCAAATCCAGACCCCCTAACTTCACAACAGCTCCCTCTCCACTGGTTCACACCACCCTCCTCTGCACTTCTAGGATTCTTCATGTCATCCTTCCTCTTAATTCCTTCCTTTATCTGTCTTTGGAAGAAAAGGTCCTTAAAACCAACTGAAGTACTATTATTTCATTCTAAATTTACATTCACTTGTTAAGTTCACCTTATGATCCATACCCAGCTACGTTCAGTTCTGTTGCTTTATCAGTGCCTAATCCACTGATAACCTTAAATTATTCCCTTACCAATCCACAGAACTATTAATCATATCTTCTTGGCTTAAATCTCAAATCAACTTGTACTGCATTTATTTGTGTGAGTCTATTTTTCAAGGTCAGCTTAGGCACTTGTAATTTGAGACTGGCCCTAGAAAACATTCAAATGGCCTAGCCATAACCTTGGAAAACATGATTTAAATGCTGATAGAAGCATCTTGACTAACAGGTGCAGTTGAAATAAATGCCTTTATGAACTACATCCTACTACATCCTAGTAATGGACTTCCTGCATCTTAAGAGCTGCATTTTCCATTTCCATAATCATCATGCTGCTAGTGTCATAGGAAATTAGTGTGTGCTTACCTTGCTATCTGTCCTTTATGGTTATTATATTATTGTTAAAATAAACTAATGATTGAATTGACAGAACAAGACCACAACTAAATGGCTTTCATAGAGAAACTTTTAATAATTTCATAGGAACTAAAATCAGTCATTTTTATAAAACTAAAGACTCTTTGAAGAATAAAATTGCTTTATTGCTTTTTCCTCATAAAAAAGCATGTGGTTAAGAGGGATTCATTGTGGGTGTGATGATGTCTGAAGATGTCATAATCAAGATTGATTTAGACCAATATAACCTTAGTGAAGATGTGTAACTGCTATCATAAGACTGGCATCAATATATCAGTCTCTGAACCACTAAAAAAAACTACTTTGTGAACAAGCGTATAAATTTTTTATTGACATAACCCCATTGCTGAAATATGAATTTGAATTATGACATGTTCTGTACTTAAAAGTACTAACTTGGTAATCAAAATCATAATAGAATTGGCTAACAATCAGGAAAGTTCAGTAATACATATGAATTATCTATTCTTTTTCTAGTCAGCAACACCTATCAGTAATTCTGCTTTGATAAAGAAATCTCAAGCACCGAAGCCAGACCAGCTTGAATTCCAATTCCAGCAACCCTACGTATTAGCTGTGTAATCTAGAACAAGTCACTCAACATAAGTCAGTCTCACTTATATCATAAATTACATAGAATAATATTTTCTACTTCTGAACACTGTGGTGCAAATAAAACACCTTTAACATTAACAGTACCTACTAAGTGATCAGCAAAGGTTAGTCCATAGTCTTAATAAGGTATTAATTTTATTATCTCAGGTTATATTAGAATTACCATTATGGCATGCACAAATTATCACTTAAAAACCTTTCTTTGAAGATCAGTTGGTTCCAAATATGTAATAATTTGGGTCATCATTGTATACAATATAAATGATTATTATAATGAAGATATGCAGAAATATCCTATAAATATATATTGAAGATAAAGTAGTTCTAAATGGCATAACTTACTACCAACTACAAATTACAGTAAAATGTTTTCTTGCTCATCTTTTTGATTCCCCTAGAAAAATATATTATTATAACAATGGCTGACTACAAGAATATTCATAGCAAATTTATTCAAAAAATCCCAAACTGGAAACAATCCAAATAACCATCAGTAAGAGAATGGATAAACAAATCATGATATATTCGTATACTAGAATAGTACACAGCAATAAAAAGAATGAATTACTGATATACACAACAACATATATGGATATCAAAATCACTATGGGTGAAAGATGCCATGCACAAAAAGGTACATAAAATACAATTCCACTCATATGAAGTTTGAAGAAAGCAGAAGTAATCTATAGTGGTACAAGTTAGAATAGTGCTACTTCTGCAGAGCAGGAATGCAGGGGTGTGAAGGAATCTTCTAGGGTAGTATAAATGTTCTGTGTCTTGATATGGGTGATGTTTTCCTATGTTTATACATAAGTAAAATTCCTCAAGCTTTACATTAAGATTTAGGCACTTCATCATATGTAAATTTTATCTCAAAAAGTAAATATAAAAATATAATAACTGAGACCTGACAACTAGACTGCCTATACATAGTGTTTTCACGTCTTATTTATTCTAAGACTTCCACTTGTGACTGCGATGGACCACCAAAGACTGGATTTACCCTCTCACCTGAAACAACTAAAAGTCCAGACAAAATATGAACATCATTAGTATATGACAGTGTTTCCCAAAACTTTGGAAGCAAAAGAAGCAAGTCCTACAACTGTCTAGATTACTGACTGGAGTTTTTAGACTGCAGCAAAGGGAAGGATAATCCAGGTAGAACTCAGTGGGTTCTCTGAGTTGAGATGGAACTGAAAGCCTGGGAAGACCGAGACAGTTAAGAGTGTGCAGAACAGAGTATCAAAAGGAAAGAGCACTCCACAGTATGGGAAGTCCAAAGATCTGTATAGTACCTCCTTGGGTTTTCATTTGATTAATGATCAGTGCATGTACGTGAGATAACTACTCAAGGCTGGGGTAAGAATTACCTGAAGTATTGGAAGGAATGATAATTACATTAAATGTAAATAATCTAAAGACACAAAATAAAAGGCAAAAATTCTCAGACTGGTTTAAAAACAAAGTAATACCCAAATATATGCTACCTACAAGAATCCCATTTTAAATATAAGGACACAGATTGGTTCAAAATAGAACAATGGAAAGACATATACCGTGCTAACAGTAATAAAAGAAAGTTGGAGTAACTCTTAATATAAAGCGAAGTAAATTTCAGATCAAAGAATATTACCAGGGATAAAGATTATTTCATAAAAACAAAAGGAATAATTCATCAAGAGGATATAATAATAATTTGTATGCACGTAATAACAGAGCTTCAAAATACATGAAATAAAAATTTACCGAAATAAAGGGAGAAATAGACAAAAGCACAATCACAGTTGGAATCTTTAACATACCAGTTTCAATAAACGATACAAGAACTAGAGAAATAAAACCAGTAAGGTAGAGTATCAACCACTTTAATCTATCTGACATTTATAGACTATTACCACTTAACAATTGCAGAATACACATTCCTTTCAAATGCACAGGGAATGAGTACCAAGACAGACAACAGCAGGGCTATAAACAAGTCTATAGATTTCAAAAGACTAAAACCTTACAGAGAATGTTCTCTGACCACAACAAATTAAACTAGAATCAACAAAAACAAAAGCAACAATTACATAGAAATTAAATAAATCACCTCTTTGAACCCATGGATCAAAAAATTATGAAGAAAACTAGAAAATATTTTGAACTAAATGATATTTAAAGCATCACATATCAAAATTTGTGGGATGTAGCTAAAGTAGTACTTAGAGAGGTACTTAAAGCATTATTTTTTTTTTTTTTTTTTTTTTGCGGTACGCAGGCCTTTAACTGTTGTGGCCTCTCCCATTGCGGAGCACAGGCTCCGGACGCGCAGGCTCAGCGGCCATGGCTCACGGGCCCAGCCGCTCCGCGGCATGTGACATCTTCCCAGGCCGGGGCACGAACCCGTGTCCCCTGCATCGGCAGGCGGACTCTCAATCACTGAGCCACCAGGGAAGCCCTTAAAGCATTATTGATTGATGATATTAGACAACAAGAAAGTTCTCAAATCCAGTATTTAAATTTTCAATTTACGAAACTGGAAAAGGAATGGTAAATTAAATTCAAAATAAGAAGAAAATAAAAATATGGGCAGAAATAAGTAAAATATAAAACAAAGATAATAAAGAAAATCAATGAAACCCAAAATTCATCCTTTGAAAAGATTAATACTTTTAATCAACCTCTAGCCAGATTGAGGAAAGTGAGAGAGAGAGGACACACAAATTCCTAATATCAGGAGTAAAAGAGGGAACATGACTATATATCCTACGGACATTAAGAGGATTATAAGGGAGTATTATGTACAACTTTATGTCAATAAACTATAAAGTTTAAATGAAATAAACAAATTCCATGAAAGATAAAAACTATCAAAGCTTACTGAATTAAAAATAGATGTCGAGGGCTTCCCTGGTGGCACAGTGGTTGAGAGTCCGCCTGCCGATACAGGGGACACGGGTTCGTGCCCCGGTCTGGGAAGATGTCACATGCCACAGAGCGGCTAGGCCCGTGAGCCATGGCCGCTGAGCCTGCACGTCCAGAGCCTGTGCTCCGCAACGGGAGAGGCCACAACAGTGAGAGGCCCGCGTACCACAAAAAAAAAAAAAAAAAAAAAAGATATCGACATGGTCTTATGTCAATTAGAGAATAGAACCTGTAGTTTAAAAATGTTCCCTTTCAGCCTTTTTGGCCTTTTCAACTTCTCTCATGGGAGGCAGACTCTGCCAGTAATGAAGAAAGGAACAGAAGACGGTTGCTGAGGGGCAACCAATAGTGTGTTGCCATATCTCCCCCATGATACTCAACATCAAACCTCCCTAAAATCTTTTCTCTGCCTTTCAAAAGCCCGCTTGCCTATATTGCGATGTATGTATTAGGTTGGCCAAAAAGTTCATTCGGGCTTTTCTATAACATCTTACGAAAAATCCAAACTTTTTGGCCAACCCAATATTTAGGAGAAACAAGGAGAAAGGAAAGAAGAAAATGATTACTCTCTACCCAAGCCCAAAATGGGATAGTATTATCTGACTTTTCTATTTATATTAGGGTTCTCTCTTTTACCTTTCTCAATTTGTTTGATAATCTGGTAGCATTGGCTTGCCTTTTGACAATGTCTTCTACAATTATCCTCAATGCTTCACCACGTAATGGGTAGAATTGACATCTCTGAAGTGAGACTGCCAGGTTCAAACCATGGCCTTACCACTTAACCCTTAGTTGTGTCAGTTTGAGTAATTCTTAACACTCTTTGTTCCAGACTTCTCACGTGTAAAATAAGTACGATTTTGTCAATATTATTTTCATCCTAGAGTTATGAAGATTAAATGAGTTAATGCGTATGAAGCATTTTGAATAGTAAATACTAGGTACACATTAGCTACCAATACTATTACTATTATTAATCCTGATCAAAGGGCAAACGAACCCTTGGTAATTTTGTGACACCAAGGGAAAGGCTATTGATAGTACAACTGAAATCATTTTTGGAGCCATTTAGTTGTCTGGTTGGCTAACTAACAAACAGCCTTTCCCCATGTTTTTTCTTAATTTTCAAAGACATCTTGCATCCCTTTTCTACTAAGTATCAGTACAAGAATACTGCATTCTTTTTTCAGCTGCTGGTAAGGAGAATACTTCCCCTTATGTTAGAAATGTCCTAGCCAGCGGCTGACAGTATTCCTAGGTGAGGAGTGTATTTTATGACTTCTTTATGGTGTTCTCTGAAAATTAACAAGGTGACTACATTAAAATGTTTATTAGTGTGTTTATGCTTTGGCACTCCTTTTAGACTTTAATTTCCAAGAGGGGTAATGATTGGGAGAAAGGTTCCATATAAACAGATAATGTGAGTGGCAAAGGAAACTGATATGTATTTTAATAGAATGCAGATGTCCTGAGCACTGTGGAAATGCTGCCTCTGGCATGATCATAAAATGTTAGAGTCCAGAGATTTCTTGGATTATAAAATTTTGTAGCTGGACCATATCTATGAGGTTGTTTTTGCTTATTCCTCATTTTACAGGTGTGGAAAGAAACCAAGGCAAAGAGAAGTTCAGTAGCTTATTCAAAGTCAGATCTCAGAACAAGTTCTTGGGCCTCTTGACTCACAGTCCAATTTTTCTTCCCACACTATGCTAGTTTTCCTCTCTTGTTGATTTTCCTTCCCTGAATATAGTTCCTAAGCTTGCAGCTGAATTTACTTTTCCATGACTCAAACAGACTTTCATTCAGAAGTGTTTCCATTAATCACTGAAAATAGTTGATTGAGACTTAATCCAAATGTTACTGTTTAAACTATTTTGCATTTTCCTAACTAAGCCCCCTTCCTTTCAAAAGTCAGAACTCCAAGTTACTTATAAGATTTATAATAGACTGTCTCCACAATTTATTAGTGCATAACTAAGACATCAATAAGTAACCAAAGAAGTATGTGAGATTTCTATCAACAATTATCTCCTTAAGGAGAACTGGAAATTCTATTTCTCAAAGAGCCTGAGTTCAATTACCCTGCTTTCAACTGAGAGAGTAATCAGGACAGGTTACTTGCACGACTTAATCTATTTAACTCCATAAATTAATTTTATATATGGTCAACCCTAAGGCAAGTCATTCAGCCCGGAAAACCTTTGATAAAGAGATTTTAGGAAACTACACCTCTTCATAGGATCAAACTACTACAGACTGAAGACTTCTCCAGAACGTGTAGAATATGCCTCCTTAGAAAACACATCTAATACACTAAATTAACAGGGGGAAAAGTAAACAAACCAGTATCATACTCAATGTTCTTAACTAAAAAATATTTATTCACATATGGAGCACACTATGGTTAAAGGCCTAAAATTAAGGTCGAAGGTTATGTGCTGCCTTGATACCTGGTGAAGTTGGGAGGGCCTCAAATGGCCTACACGAAGGAGCTCCTCCTCACTCTGCTCCCAAGGATAAGTCCCCCTACCCAAACAATCCTCCTTATCAAACAGACCAAGTACAGTCCTTGTTTATCCTTGAGTAGCAGTTTCAGTTCCCTAACAGCCTGCAGAATTATTCAAAGAAGAAATCACACCCTCCTGTGGGAACCAGGGAGCACCTTTGCTACTGTTATCGTGAAACCTGCCTACCACAGCTCCTGGTTGTTCACTCTGTCCCCAAGGATAAGCCTCACGTAGCCCAGCACAGTGTGCCGTGGCCTTCTCCCCCAGGTTGTGAGTACGTTTGACAGTAAACTGCTGTGATTTGTGCAGTGTTGGGCGTCATGTGTTCAGCTTTTGCCATAACCCTAGGGCTGGAATCCTCCAACTATGGGGTGAATAGGGGGTGACTGAAATACACACATGAATGATCCTGCTTTGCTGCAGGTGAACTCAGCTGAAAGAGGGGCGCCCAGTGGGCTGGTCCTATTTTACACTGTCTGCATTACTTATTTAAACATACTTGGACCAGATACTGCCTTTAATGTATGAAACCACTAAAATTACAGAACAAACCTTTTATAATTCTCTTCCTTTTTCTGTGGGTGGCCAGCTATTTTCCATTTCAAACAACAACATGAACCAAGGAAATGAATGAAATACTGAATGAGATTGCATTAAAAAAAAGTGACAGGTGTTAAACACTCTACTGGATGTGCTTCATTATTATCTAAAAAAGGACAGATTATCATTTTTAATTTAATGCAAGAAAAAGAATAGTAAATAATTTCACATGGATTTTTAAGACTATGATTATACCATAATGACAAGATAATTTTTACGAAACACTTATAGCAGATTTACAGGTTAAGATGGTAGACTTAAAAACAGATTTATATCCCTTACCTCCTGAAGACTCACTGAAATAACAGTAAAGGAATAAATATAGTATAAACTGACAACAGCAATAAAGATTGAGAAATGGGACCATGAGATCAAAACTGATTTTAATGAATATAAAAAGTGAATGACTGCATACTGACCACCAAGGCAGAGCAGAAGTTACAGTCTGGAAAATGAGCCAAGGTCTGGAAAGTGACCCAGAGAAGGTGGAAACTCAGAACCAACAAGTCAGAGAGAGACAGGGAGAAACATACAAGTAAGCAGAAATGAGGACAAAAAATGGGGGGATTATTTATGGGTCTACAAAAAGGATATTATGACCCCACACTCACTTTCAACTTACAGGGCATGATATAACTGGCAATGAAGCAAAAGAATTATACCTCTGTATGGTTGTGTCTATGTCTTTTGAATTAATCCTTTCTGGGATGTGACATACACCTTCAATCTAAAATTTCTTTTAATCTCAAATAAGCTCTTTCATTTTTTGTAATATTTTACCTTCCAGTAGATATTGGTCACTTGTAGCTGTTTAACATCTTGTAACACTATCACTGAATATTGGTAATTCTTCACAGTGTGATTTCCACCCTCCAAGTTAGAAACCAGAATATTCAGAGAGGGAATTGATCTGGCAGACATGGTATTAGAGACGTCACATTCTCAGGGCATAGTAAGGCAGAGATTCTTTCACTCCCAGTCTTAAGTAGTGGTGCCATTTGCACCACAGAAGCCCCTTTGTGTTTAAGCATGAGGCTTAGCTGTGGAGCTTCAGAAAATGGTCATGAGTGGCAAAGTTGCCAGTGGTTAATGCAGTTACGTTTTTGCTAGAGAAGCTCCCAAGTTTTCCTTGGGCACTATGTTTACCCCCATAGCTTCACAGGCTAGCTCTCCAGCCATATTGCACAGATTCTGCCAAATGTTTTAATAACTGCTCTTACTTCAGCTAGCCAGAGTGAATTCTGTTGTTTGCAAGAAGAAGCTTGACCAACATGTTTCCATATAATCTATTTTTCCTTATGACAATCTTACCATTGGAATATATGTTCTTCTAGATCATTCTTTTTTTAAATCAATATAATCACAATTTTATTTCCTTGTACTTGTGTACTTTGTTAAGATTTTACATTTCTTAAATTATTCCAGAAAATGAACTTGGTTGTCATCTTTATTTTTTGATTCCTCTGTTACTATTTAAAATGTTGAAATTATGTTTTCTGTCCAAAATGCCTTATGGTCTCTAATCATAGTATCTTAAAAGTATATAGGACACTTAAGTGAATATGTTTCCCCAAAGGGGGTGGCCAAGATGGCAGAGTAAGAAAACTCTGAGCTCACTTCCGCCCCCAGAACACCAAAATTACAAATATTTACAGGGCAATGAATGATAAGACCAGAAGACTATCAGAAAAAATCTTATACAACTAAAGATATAAAGAAGGAACCACAATAAGATGGGTAGGAGGAACAGAAACACAGTATAATTAAGACCCACACCTCTGGGTGGGCAACCCACAAATGGGAGGATAATTACAATTGCAGAGGTTCTCCTCAAGGAGCAAGGGGTTTGAGCTCCCCATCGTGCTCCCCAGCCTCCGGTCCTCCACCAGGAAGATGAGCCCACAGAATGTTTGTCTTTGAAGGCCAGCAAGGCTTACTTTCAGGAGAGCCATATGGCTGTAGGAAATGGAGACACCACACTTAAACCTGCACATAAAATCTCACATGCTCTGGGATTCAGGAGAGAAGCAGTAATTTGAAAGGATCCTGGGTCAGAAACACCTACTTGGAGAGCCTCCTGGAGATGCAGGAGGCAACTGGAGCTCACCCTGGGGACACAGACACTAGTGGTAGCCATTTTAGGGAGCTCATTATAAAATGAGGACATTGGTGCTGGCAAGTGCCACTTGGGAACCCTTTCTCTAACTTATTAGCACCAGGACCCAGCCCCACACACCATCGGTGCAACACAAGCTTTGGGACACCCTGGACCCTACAGCCAGCTGTGTCAGAAAATGACCCTGCCTACCACCAGGTCAACACCAGTGCCGGGACCCCCAGGGCTCTGCAACCAGAGATCCTGGGAGATCCTCTGCCCATCAGTGGGCCAGGACTAGCCCTGGAACCCCTGGGGTCTCAGCAATCAGCTACTTCATGGCCTGGCCCTGCCCACCAGCAGCCAGCAGCCTGCACCCAAGACAGGGACTGGCAAACAACTGGACCAGGGTCCAGCTACACCTCCCAGACTGCCCAGAGTAGTCTGCCACAATAGAAGGACCCACACAGCCCACACAGGGAAAACCCCTGGAGAACATAGCTCTGGTGACCAGAGGGGAGTGTGCTGCTGTAATGCATAGAACATCTCCTACAAAAGGCCACTGCAAAGGTGGGAAGTGTAACCAACTTACCAAATACATAGAAATAAAAATAGAAAATTAGGCAAAATGAGGCAACAGAGGAATATTTTCAAAACAAAGAAACAAGATAAAACTACAGAGGAAAATCTAAGTGGAGACAGGCAATCTATCTGATAGAGTTCATAAAGGTAATGATCAAAAAGATGTACAAAGAACTTGGGAGAAGACTGGATGAACAGACTGAGAAGTTAGAAGTTTTTAACAAACAGAAACTATAAAAAAAAAGAACCAAACAGAGATGAAGAATAACTGAAATTAAAAATACACTAGGAGGAATCAAAAGTAGATTAAATGATACAGAGGAACAGATCAGTGAACAAGAAGACAAATCAGTGGAAAGCACTAAAGCTGAATATAAGAAAAAAGAATAAAAAGAAATGAGGGCTCTTTAAGAGACCTGTGAGACAACATCAAGTGTACTAATATTCACATTATAGGCGTCCCAGAAAGAGAACAGAGAAATAAAGGCACAAAGAATATATCTGAAGACATAATAACTGAAAACTTCCCTAACTAGGGAAAGGAGCAGACATCCAGGTCCAGGATGCACAGAGAGTCCCAAACAGAATCAACATAAGGAGATCCACACCAAGACACATTATAACTAAAATGGCAAATATTAAAGATAAAGAGAGAATATTAAAGTGGCAAGGGAACAGCAACAAGTTACATACAAGGAAACACCCACAAAGTTATCAGCTGACTTTTCAGCAGAAATCCTGCAGGCCAGAAGAAAGTGGCACAATATATTTAAAGTGATGAAAGGGAAAAACTACAACCAAGAATACTCTACCTGGCAAGGTTTTCATTTAGATTTGAGGGAGAGATCAAAAGTTTTAAAGACAAGCAAAACCTAAAAGAGTTAGCCACCACCAAACCAGCTTTACAATAAATGTTAAAAGGACTTCTCTAAGTGAAAAAGAAAAGGCCAAAACTAGAAAAATTAAAATTATGAAAGGAAAAATATCATTGGTAAAGCAAATATTCAGTAAAGGTAGTTAATCAACCATGTATAAAGCTAGTAGGAAGGTTAAAAGACAAAAGGAGTGGGGTGACTTCCGAAGATGGCAGAGTAAAAGGGTGTGCACTCACTCCTCACTCCCTCTTATGAGAGCACCAGAACCACAACTAACTGCTGAACAATCATTGACAAGAAGACACTGGAACTCACTAAAAAAGATACCCCACATCCAAAGACAAAGGAGAAGCCACAATGAGATGGTAGGAGGGGCACAGTCACAATAAAATCAAATCCCATCACTGCTGAGTGGGTGACTCACAAACCGGAGAATGCCTATACCAGAAGTCCACCCACTGGAGTGAAGGTTCTGAGCCCCAAGTCAGGCTTCCCAACCTGGGGGTTCAGCAGTGGGAGGAGGAATTCCTCCTCAGACTTTGAAGGCTAGCGGGATTTGGTTGCAGGACTTCAGCAGGATTGGGGGAAACAGAGACTTCACTCTTAGAGGGCACACACAAAGTAGTGTGCACATCAGGACACAGGGGAAGGAGCAGTGACCCTATAGGAGACAAAAACAGACATATCTGCTAGTGTTAGAGGGTCTCCTGCAGAGGCAGCAGATGGCTGTGGCTCACTGCAGGGACAGGGACACTAGCAGCAGAAGTTCTGGGAAGTACTCCTTGGCATGAGTCCTCTAAGAATCTGCCATTAGCCCCACTAAAGAGCACGTAGGCTCCAGTGGTGGCTCGCCTCGGGCCAAACGACCAATAGGGAGGGAACCCAGTCCCACCCATCATCAGACAAGCAGATTAAAGTTTTACTGAGCTCTGCCTACCAGAGTAACACCCAGCTTTACCCACCACCAGTCCTTCCCATCAGGAAGCTTGCACAAGCCTCTTAGATAGCCTCATCCACCAGAGGGCAGACAGCACAAGCAAGAAGAACTACAATTCTGCAGCCTGCAAAACGAAAACCACATTCATAGAAAGACAGACAAAATGAAAAGGCAGAGGACTATGTACCAGATGAAGGAACAAGATAAAACCCCAGAAAAGCAACTAAATGAAGTGGAGATAGACAACCTTCCAGTAAAAGAATTCAGAATAATGATAGTGATGATGATTCAGACCTTGGAGAAAGTATGGAGGCAAAGATCGAGAAGATGCAAGAAATGTTTAACAAAGACCTAGAAGAATTAAAGAACAAACAAACAGATGAACAATAACTGAAATCAAAAATACATGAGAAGGAATCAATAGCAGAATAACTGAGGCAGAAGAACGGATAAGTGACCTGGAAGACACAATGTGGAATTCACTGCCATGGAACACAATAAAGAAAAAAGAATAAAAAGAAATGAAGACAGCCTAAGAGACCTCTGGGAAAACATTAAATGCACCAACATTCACATTATAGGGGTCCCAGAAGGAGAAGAGAGAGAGAAAGAACCCAAGAAAATATTTGAAGAGATTGTACTCAAAAACTTCCCTAACTTAGAAAAGGAAATAGCCACCCAAGTCCAGGAAGGGGAGAGAGCTCCATACAGGATAAACCCAAGGAGAAACACACTGAGACACATAGTAATCAAACTGACAAAAATTAAAGGCAAAGAAAAATTATTAAAAGCAACAAGGGAAAAATATACAAATAACATACAAGGGAACTCCCAAAAGATTAACAGCTGATTTCTCAGAACTCTACAAGCCAGAAGGGAGTGGCACAATATATTTAAAGTGATGAAAGGGAAGAATCTACAACCAAGATTACTCCACCCAGCAAGGATCTCATTCAGATTTGACAGAGAAATCAAAAGCTTTACATACAAGCAAAAACTAAGAGAATTCAGCACCACCAAACCAGCTCTACAACAAATGCTAAAGGAACTTCTCTAAGTGGGAAACACAACAGAAGAAAAGGACCTACAAAAACAAACCCAAAACAATTAAGAAAATGGTCACAGGAACATACATATTGATAATTACCTTAAACATGAAAGGATTAAATGCTCCCACCAAAAGACACAGGCTCACTGAATGGATACAAAAAAAAAAGTCCCATATATATGCTGTATACAAGAGACCCACATCAGACCTAGGGACACATACAGACTGCAAGTCAGGGGATGGAAAAAGATATTCCATGCAAATGGAAATCAAAAGAAAGTTGGAGTAGCAATACTCATATCAAATAAAATAGACTTTAAAATAAAGAATGTTACAAGAGACAAGGAAGGACACTACATAATGATCAAGGAATCAATCCAAGAAGAAGATATAACAATTATAAATATATATGCACCCAACATAGGAGCACCTCAATACATAAGGCAGATGCTAACAGCTTATAAAAGAGGAAATCGACAGTAACACAATAACAGTGCGGGACTTTAACACCTCACTAACACCAATGGACAGATCATCCAGACAGAAAATTAATAAGAAAACACAAGCTTTAAATGACACAATAGACCACATAGATTTAATTGATATTTATAGGTCATTCCATCCGAAAACAGCAGATTACACTTTCTTCTCAAGAGCACATGGAACATTCTCCAGGATAGATCACATCTTGGGTCACAAATCAAGCCTCAGCACATTTAAGAAAATTGAAATCATATCAAGCATCTTTTCCTACCACAACTCTATGAGATTAGAAATCAATTACTGGGAAGAAAAATGTAAAAAAAAAAAACACATGGAGGATAAATAATAGGTTACTAAATAACCAGTAGATCACTGAAGAAATCAAAGAGGAAATCAAAAAATACCTAGAGACAAATGACAATGAGAACATGACAATCCAAAACCTATGGGATGCAGCAAAAGTAGTTCTAAGATGGAACTTTATAGCAATACAATCCTACATCAAGAAACAAGAAAAATCTCAAATAAGCAATCTAAGCTTACACTTACAGGGAGAAGAACAAACAAAATGGAAAGTTAGTAGAAGGAAAGAAATCATAAAGATCAGAACAGAAATAAATGATATAGAAACAAAGAAAACAACAGCAAAGATCAATAAAACTAAAAGCTGATTCTTTGAGAAGATAAACAAAATTGATAAAACTTTAGGCAGACTCATCAAGAAAAACAGGGAGAGGACTCAAATCAATAAAATTAGAAATAAAAAAGGAGAAGTTACAATGGACACCACAAAAATACAAAGCATCATAAGAGACCACTACAAGCAACTCTATGGCAATAAAATGGACAACCTGGAAGAAGTGGACAAATTCTTAGAAAGGTATAACCTTCCAAGACTGAACCAGGAAGAAAGAGAAAATATGAACAGACCAATCACAAGTAATGAAATTGAAACTGTGATTAAAAATCATCCAACAAACAAAAGTCCAGGACCAGTTGGCTTCACAGGTGAATTCTATTAAACATTTAGAGAAGAGCTAACACCCATCCTTCTCAAAGTCTTCCAAAACATTACAGAGGAAGGAACACTCCCAAACTCATCTATGAGGCCACAATCACCCTGATACCAAAACCAGACAGAGATACTACAAAAAAAGAAAATTACCAACCAATATCACTGATGAATATAGATGCAAAAATCCTCAACAAAATACCAGCAAACAGAATCCAACAACACATTAAAAGGATCATACACTGGGCTTCCCTTGTGGCGCAGTGGTTGGGAGTCCGCCTGCCGATGTGCGGGATGCGGGTTCGTGCCCCGGTCTGGGAGGATCCCACATGCCGTGGAGTGGCTGGGCCCGTGAGCCGTGGCCGCTGAGCCTGTGCGTCGGGAGCCTGTGCTCTGCAATGGGAGAGGCCGCAGTGGTGAGAGGCCCGCATACCAAAAAAAAAAAAGGATTATACACCATGATCAAGAAGGGTTTATCCCAGGAATGCAAAGATTCTTCAACATATGCAAATCAATCAATGTGATACACCGTATTAACAAATTGAAGAATAAAACCATATGATCATGTCAATAGATGCAGAAAAAGCTTTTGACAAAATTCAACACCCATTTATGGTAAAAAATTCTCCAGAAAGGGAGCATAGAGGGAACCTACCTCAACATAATAAAGGCCATATATGACAAACCCACAGCAAACATTATTCTCAATGGTGAAAAACTGAAAGCATTTCCTCTAAATCAGGAACAAGACAAGGATGCCCACTCTCACCACTATTATTCAACATAGTTTTGGAAGTTTTAGCCATGGCAATCAGAGAAGAAAAAGAAATAAAAGGAATCCAAATTGGAAAGGAAGAAATAAAACTGTCACTGTTTGCAGATGACATGATACTATACATAGCGAATCATAAAGATGCCACCAAAAAACTACTAGAGCTAATCAATGAATTTGGTAAAGGTGCAGGACACAAAATTAATGCACAGAAATCTCTTGCACCCCTATACACTAACAATGAAAGATCAAAAAGACAAATTAAGGAAACAATCCCATTCACCACTGCAACAAAAAGAATAAAATATCTAGGAATAAACCTACCTAAGGAGGTAAAAGACCTATACTCAGAAAACTATAAGACACTGATAAAAGAAATCAAAGATGACAAAAACAGATGGAGAGCTATACCATGTTCTTGGATTGGAAGAATCAATATTGTGAAAATGACTATACTACCTAAAGCCATCTACAGATTCAATGCAATCCCTATCAAATTACCAATGGCGCTTTTTACATAACTAGAACAAAAAATTTCACAATTAGTATGGAAACACAAAAGATCCTGAATAGCCAAATCAGTCTTGAGGGAAAAAAATGGAGCTGGAGGAATCAGACTCCCTGATTTCAGACTATACTACAAAGCTACAATAATCAAGACAATATGGTACTGGCACAAAAACACAAATATAGATTAACAGAACAGGGTAGAAAGTCCAGAGGTAAACCTACGCACCTATGGTCAATGAATCTATGACAAAGGAGGCAAGGACATACAATGGAGAAAAGACAGCTTCTTCAATAAGTGGTGCTGAGAAAACTGGACAGCTGCATGTAAATGAATAAAATTAGACCACTCCCTGATACCATACACAAAACTAAACTCAAAATGGATTAAAAACCTAAATGTAAGGCTGGACACTATTAAACTCTTAGAGGAAAACATAGGAAGAACACTCTTTGACATAAATCACAGCAAGATCTTTTTTGACCCCCCTCCTAGAGTAATTGAAATAAAAACAAACAAATGGGACCTAATGAAACTTAAAAGCTTTTGCACAGCAAAGGAAACAATAAACAAGATGAAAAGACAACCCTCAGAATGGGAGAAAATATTTGCCAACGAATCAACGGACAAAGGATTAATCTCCAAAATATATAAACACCTCGTGCAGCTCAATATTAAAAAAGCAGAATCCAATCAAAAAATGGGGAGACGACATAAAAGATATCTCTCTAAAGATGACATACAGATGGCCAAGAGGCACATGAAAAGCTGCTCAACATCACTAACTATCAGAGAACTGCAAATCAAAACTACAATGAGGTATCGCCTCACACCAGTTAGAATGGCCATAATCAGAAAATCTACAAACAACAAATGCTGGAGAGGGCGTGGAGAAAAGGGAACCCTCTTGCACTGTTAGTGGGAATGTAAATCGATACAGCCACTATGGAGAACAGTATGGAGGTTCCTTAAAAACCTAAAAATAGAATTACCGTATGACCCAGCAATCCCACTACTGGGCATATACCCTGAGAAAACCATAATTCAAAAAGTCACATGCACCTCAATGTTCATTGCAGCGCTATTTACAATGGCCCGGTCATGGAAGCAACCTAAATGCCCATCGACAGATGAATGGATAAAGAAGATGCAGTACATATATACAATGGAATATTACTCAGCCATAAAAAAGGAATGAAATTGGGTCATTTGTAGAGATGTGGATGGACCTAGAGACTGTCATACAGAGTGAAGTAAGTCAGAAAGAGAAAAACGAATATCATATACTAACACATATATGGAATCTAGAAAAATGGTACAGATGAACTGGTTTGCAAGGCAGGAATAGAGATACAGATGTAGAGAACAAATGTATGGACACAAAGGCAGGAATATGGTGGGGGGTGGTGGCATGAATTGGGATTCACATATATACACTAATATGTATAAAATAGATAACTAATAAGAACCTGCTGTATAAAAAATCAAGTAAAATTCAAAAAAAAGACTGTTGTATTTAAAAAAAAGACAAAAGGAATAAAATCATCTATGTCTGCAATAAGTAGTTAAGGGATGCACAGAACAAAACATGTAAAATATGATGTCAAAAACAGTCATTGCAGGGCTTCCCTGGTGGCACAGCGGTTGAGAGTCTGCCTGCCGATGCAGGGGACACGGACGATCGTGCCCCAGTCCAGGAGGATCCCACGTGCCGCAGAGTGGCTGGGCCCGTGAGCCCTGGCTGCTGAGCCTGTGCGTCCGGAGCCTGTGCTCCGCAACAGGAGAGGCCAAAACAGTGAGAGGCCCGCGTACCACAAAAAAAAAACAAAAAAAAACCCAGTCATTGCGGAGGGAGTGGAGTAAAAATGTAGGGTTGTTAAAATGCATTTGAACTTTAGAGATCAGCAACTTAAAATAATCACACACATACATTGCTATATAGAGGTATAGATAAAGAGATAGATTGCTATATATAAACCTCATGGTAACCACAAACCAAAAATCTATAATAGATATACACACAAAAAGGTAAATGAATCCAAACAGTATTAAAGATAGTCATCAATTTTCAAGGAAAGAAAGCAAAGGAAGAAAAAAAGAACTACAAAAACAACCCCAAAACAATGAACAAATTGGCAATAAGAACACACCTATCAGTAATTACTTTAAATTTAAATGGATTAAATGCCCCAATCAAAAGGCACAGAATGGCTGAATGAATACAAAAATATATACTGTGTACAAGAGACACATTTCAGATCTAAAGACACACATGGACTGAAAGTGAGGGCATGCAAAAAGGTATCGCATGCAAATGGAAGTTGAAAGAAAGCAGAGGTAGCAATTCTTTTATCAGACAAAATAGACTTTAAGAGATGAAGAAGGACATTATATAATGAGCAAGGACAATCCAAGAAGAAGATGTAACAATTATAAATATATATGCACCCAACATAGGTGCACCTAAATACATAAAGCAAATATTAACAGATGTAAAGAAAGAAACTGACAGTTACAAAGTAATAGTAGGGGACTTCAACACCCCACTTACATCAATGGACAGATTATCCAGACAGAAAATCAGTAAGGAAACACCAGCTTTAAATTATACACTAGATCAGATGGACTGAATAGACATATATACAGAACATTCCATCCAAAAGCAGAAGAATACACATTGTTTTCAAGTGCACATGGAACATTCTCCAGGATAGATCACATGCTAGGACAAAACAAGTAAATTGAAGAAAATGGAAATCATATCAAGCATCTTTTCTGACCACGACACTATGAGACTAGAAATCAACTCCAAGAAAAGAAAATGCAAAAAACCACGAACACATGTAGGCTAAACACTATGCTACTAAACAACCAGTGGATCACTAAAGAAATCAAAGAAGAAACCAACAAATACCTGGAGACAAATAAAAATGAAAACACAATGATCTAAAATCCGTGGGACACAGCAATAGCAGTTCTAAGAGGGAAGTTTACAGAAATGCAAGCCTACCTCAGGAAACAAGAAAAATCTCAAACAACCTAATCTTATACCTAGAAAAAAACTAGAAAGAGAAGAACAAACAAGACCCAGAGTTAGTAGAAGGAAAGAAATCACAAAGATTAGAGCAGAAATAAATGAAATAGAGACTGAAATAACTACACAAAAGATCAAAGAAACTAAGAGCTGGTTCTTCAAAAAGATAAACAAAATTGATAAACCTTCTGCCAGACTCATGAAGAAAAATAAAAAGGAGGGCCCAAATCAGTAAAATCAGAAATAAAAAAAAAGTTACAACCAACACCACTCTTTTCCACTATGGAAAAAAGTATGGAGATTTCTCAAAAAATTAAATTTAGAGCTACCATATGATCCAGCAATTCCACTCCTGGTTATTTACTCAAATAAAAGAAAAACCCTAATTAGAAAAGATATATATGTTCATTGCAGTATTATTTACAATAGTCAGGATATGGAAGTAACCTAAGTGCCCATCCATACATGAAAAGTGGCATATATATAATGGAGTATTACTCAGCCATAAGAAAGAATGAAATCTTGCCATTTGTGAAAACATGGATGGACCAAGAGTATATTATGGTAAGTGAAATAAGTTAGAGAAAGACAAATAGTGTATTATTTCACTTATATGTGGAATCTAAAAAACAAATGAACAAACATAACAAAACAAACAGTTATAGATAAAGAGAATAAATAGGTGGTTGCTAGAGGGGAGAGGTCAGGGAGGAAAGAAATAGGTGAGGTAGATTAAGAGGTACAAACGTCCAACACAAAATAAATGAGTCACAGGTATAAAATGTATAGTGTGGGGAATATAGTCCATAACTATGTAAAATCTTCGTATGGTGACATATTGCAACTAGACTTATCATGGTTAGCCTGATTACAGGTTTATCTATTTTACTGATCATTGATGGCTCAACGATCACTTGATGGCTTATCATGGTGATCATTTTGAAATGTATAGAAATATCAAATCACTATGTTGTATAACAGGATCTAACAGTGTTGTAGGTCAATTATACTTCAAAAACAAACAAACTCATAGAAAAAGAAATCAGATCTGTGTTTACTAGAGGTGGGTGGGGGGATGGGGAATTGGATGAAGGCAGTCAAAAGGTACAAACTTCCAGGTATAAAGATAAATAAGTACTAGGGACATAATCTACAACATGATAAATGTAATTAACACTGCTGTATGTTACATATTAAAGTTGTTAAGACAGTAAATCCTAAGAGTTCTCATCAGAAGGAAAAAATTTTCTATTTCTTTAATTTTCAATCTATATACAAATTTTGTATCTGTAAGTAAATTCATTATGCTATATAACTTAAACTAATACAGTGCTGTATGTCAATTATACCTCAATAAAACTGGAATAAAAAGTTGTTTGTCCCATTAGTTCTGTGTTCTATAGACGCATTTGTCCTTTTTGTTTGGTTTACTTTCTCTGCTGCAAGTTCACATGTTTCTGTCTATGGAGTGTAATTATTCTTTGCCTAATCATGACAGTGGATGTTGGACCCTTCAGCATCAGGAACCCCATCATCTACTACACTCTCTCTGAAGGATAGTAGATGATAAAATGGGAGGGTTTTTTCTCCAATTGGTCAGCAGCAAAAGCACTGGCAAGCTAGACGCTCACCACTAAAATATACCATGGAGGGGAAGCCACTCTAACCTTCAGATACATGTAGTAAGGAAATCCAACACTATCATTACACTAGACTGCTGCAGTGTTCTTGGAAAAAGGTAGTATCACACAGCATTTACATGCAACAAGAACATAGGATCAGTACTCTCAACTGGGTAGAATCTTCCACCCAGGTGATCAGACTCTCCCTAAATGTTATCTCTTTTACCTAGAACTATAGGTTTGAGATAAATCCAGTGAGAATTGAAATTAATATAATTTACTTTTCCTGTGATATATTGAGACCAGGCACATTTTCTTATTCTTAGAAAATTCAGAATATACCATTTTTCAGTGGCATTAATATATTTTTTTCAGTGATTTCTAAATTCTTTTTGTTATACAGTCTTCAGTGTTACAAAGTCAATTGATCATGGTTATCATTTTACTTGGTCAGTTACATTATTCAATTGCTTGATTAAAATGTTGACTAGGTTTTTATCCTTACCCAGAAGAAAAAGAATGAAAAGCAATCAGCTATTGTAAAATATAACTTGAAACATTCATTCATTCAAAACAAATTATTAACATAAATTTTTGGAGAATATTAACCATGATTAACCTTAGGTCTGATAAAAAGATAGATCTGCTTGGTCAATCTTAAATGTTCATTTTGTTTACATTAATACATTCTAGGTCTACTTTCTGGCGGGCTTGATTCTAGTAATAAAGTTAGAGAGACTAACCTGGGGAAAAATTTTATTTTCTTTTACATTAAAAATACAAATAACTTCTCAATAGCAAAAGAGTCAAGAAGTATCAAGAGAAATTCTAAAATATTTTGAACTCAATAAAAATGAAATGTAACTCATTAAATTTGTGGGATACAGTGAAAGCAGGACATAGATGAAATTTTATAGCATCAAATGTGCATTTTAGAAAAGAAAAAAGATATGAAATCAATAATCTAACCTCCTACCATAGGAAACTAGAGAAAAAAGAGCAATTTAAGCCAAACAAGGAAAAGAAAAAAATAAAAATTAGAACAGAAATCAGTAAAATTTAAATAAGAAAACAATAGAGAAAATCAATGAAAGCAACATCTCATTTTTAAAACTATCAACAAAATAGATAAACCTGTAATCAGGCTAACCATGAATAAGAGAGATAAAACACAGGTTCTAATATCAAAAATAAAGTAGAAGTCATCATTAGTGATCCCATGAACATTGAAATGATAATAAAAGAAAACTGTCAACAACTGTATGCCCACAGATTTGACAAGTTATATTAAAAGGACTACTTCCATTAAAGACTAACACTAACAAAACTCACACAAAGAAAAACAGATACTCTAATAGGCTTACTCTTAATAGGCTTACATATATATTAAAGAAATTAAATCAACAATTAAAACTTCCCAAAATATAAAGCACTAAGTTTTATAGTGCTTAACTTGATGGCTTTAATGGTAAATACTAAACATTTAAGGAAGAATGATATCAATTCTGCACAAACCCTCCCAGAAAATAGTAGCAAGAGGAAACACCTCCTACTTCATTTTATAAGGCCAGCATTACTCTAATACCAAAGCCAAAGACACTACAAGAAAACTACAGACCAATCTCTCTCAAGAACATAGATGCAAAAATTCTCAACAAAGTACTAGCAAATCAAATTCAACAATTTATTCGAATAATTATACACCATGACCAAGTAGAACTTACTCCAGTTATGCTAGACTCCTCCAACACTTGAAAATCAATTAATGTAACCTATCACATCAACAGGCTAAAGAAGAAAAATCATATGATTGTATAGACTAATGGAGGAAAAATATTTGACAAAATTTAACACTTATTCATGATAAAAAAAAAAAAACTCTCAGCAAGCTAGGAATAGAGAGGAACTTCTTCAACTTGATAAAGTCCATTTACAAAAACTACACCCAAAATCATACTTCATGGTGAGAAACTGGATGCTTCCCCTAAGACTGAGAATGAGGAAAGGATGTCCTCTCTCAGCACTCTTATTCAACATCATGCTGGAAGTCCTAGATAGCACACTAAGAGAAAGAAATTAAAGGCATACAGATTGGAAAGGAAGAAATAAAACTGTCTTTGTTTGCAGACAACATGGATGTCTTTATAGAAAATCCCATAGAATTAACAAAAACAAAGCAAAACCAAAAAACTCTGGAACAAATAAGTAATTATTGCAAAGTTGCGAGATACAACGTTAATATACAAGAGTCAATTGCTTTACTATATATAAGCAGTAAACAATGGGAATATTAAATCTTAAAAAATATTTACAACCACTAAAATAGTTAGATAAGAATAAATCTAACAAAGTATAAAATCTGTATGAGGAAAACTGTAAAATTCTGATGAAAGAAATCAGATATGAATATATGGAGAAGTATTCTCTATCTATTGAAAGACTCATTGTTAAGATGTCAGTTCTTTCCAACTTGATCTATAGATTCAGTGCAATTCCAATCAAAATTATAGTAAGCTATTTTGTGGATAGTGAAAAATTAATTCTAAAATTTACATGAGAAGACAAAATCCTAGAACGGCCAACACAATACTGATAAAGAATAAAGTAGGAGACCTGACTTCAAGACTTACTATACAGCTACAGTGATCAAGACTGTGTGGTTCTGGTGAAAGCACAAGCATATAGATCAATGCAACAGAACACAGAAACCAGAAAGAGACCCAAATAAATATAGTCAATTGAACTCTGATGAAGGAGCAAAAACAATTCAAAGGAGAAAGGATAACCTCTTCAATAAACGGTTGGCTATCCATATGCAAAAAAAATGAATCCAGACAGAACTTTCACAAAAATTAACATGGAACATAGATCTAAAATATAAAACATACTATGAAACTTCTAGACAATAACATAGAATAAATTCTAGGCTTGGGTTTTGTTTTGTTTTTTAATTTGTTTATTATTTATTTTTGGCTGCACTGGGTCTTTGTTGCTGCGTGGCTTTCTCTAGTTGTGTCAAGCAGGAGCTACTCTTCGTTGTGCAGCTCGGGCTCTAGGTGCACGGGCTTCAGTACTTGTGGCTCGTAGGCTCTAGAGCACAGGTTCAGTAATTATGGCCCATGGGCTTAGTTGCCGCGGCACATGGGATCTTCCCGGACCAGGGCTCGAACCTGTGTCCCCAGCATTGGCAGGCAGACTCCTAACCACTGCGCCACCAGGGAAGCCCTAGGCTTGGGTTTTATGAAGAGCTTTTATATACACCACCAAAAATGCCTTCATGAAAGATAAAATTAGTAAATTAGACTTTATTAAAATTTAGAACTTCTGCTCTGCAAAATACACTGTTAAAAGAAGCAAAAGACAAGCCACAGATTGGGCAAAAATATCTGAAAAATATGTATCTGATAAAGGATTTACATCTAAAATATCTAAAATACAGTTGAAGTTCAACAGTAAGTAAAGAAACAACCCAATTAGAAATTGAGCAAAAGATCTGAGCAGACACCGAACCAAATAAGATATACAGGGTGGCAAAAAAAAGAATATGAAAGATACTCACCATTATTTGACATTAGGGAACTGCAAATTAAAGTAACAATGAAATACACACCTATTAGAATGGCTAAAATCCAAGTCCTGACAATAGCAAATGCTAGTTAGGATGTGGAGCAACAGAAACTCTCATTCAGTGCTGTTGGGAACACAAAATTCTACAGCCACTTTGGAAGACAGTTTGATAGTCTATTATACAGCTAAACATAGTATTACCATATGATCCAGCAAACAGGCTTCTAGGCATTTACCCAGTTGATTTGAAAATTCACACAAAAACCTGCATGTGAGTATTTATAGCAGCTTCATTCACAATAGCCAAAAACTGGAAGCAACAAAGATGTCTTTAAATAGGTGAATGGATAAGCAGACTGATACATGCATATAGTGTAATAATATTCAGAGATAAAAAGAAATGAGCTATCAAGCCATGAAAAGACATGGAGGAATCTTAAATGCATATTTCTACATCTGAAAATGCTATATACTCTATGGTTCCAATTGTATCACATTCTGAAACAGGCAAAACTATAGCAATGATATGTCCAGGGGGTCAGTGGAAAGGGAAGTGCTGATCAGGAGAAGCATAGAGGATTTTTTTTTTAGAGTAGAGAAACTATTCTGTGAGATAACATAGTTGTGGACACATGACCATATATTTGTGAAAATCCAGGTGCTAATCTAAGCAACTGAAAATAGTGTAATCTGTAAGACTAAAGGTAAAAGAAACTGTACCTATGCACTGTGCTGTAGTTGAGAAAGTTGTCTCTCATGGGAGTACAGGTTAAGAATTCTGACGCCACTATATATGTACACTATAAGTTCACAATTACATAAATGGATAGCTAATGGTGGGAGTCAAATTTCTTACCGTTAGAGTGGAAGGCTATAATAGATAAGCAAAAGGAGGCTAGAAAGATCTATGTGGTAATGGATTATGAGTTGGAGACATCAGTATGAACTCATGTGTAGCTTTATATAGACACAGATTATTTCATTTCATATAGAAATGTTTATAGATATGTGTAAATACATAGGTTAATATACATACTTGTATTTCTTTGCTCCATCAGTTGAGAGGGCCTAGAAGCAAACACACTTCAGTAGCAACAAACGTATCTAGCACCCAGATCTTTGGTTTTGAATACCCTTCTTCATTAAAATGAACCAGAGTTCCTAGAAGAAATGGCTGATTCTAGGACAGAGGCAGGAAACATATAAGTAGAGGCTAAAGTATCTTCTAGTGCCAAAAAACAAGCACATGCTAAAAAAATCCACAATAATGGTGGTATATCAAAGGGCCTACAGGGTCAACTGAAAGAGCTCTCAATGGTCAAGGCTGGAACAATTTGAGCAACAAAATAAATGAGTAGTATTAGTTACAACCCTGAGTATAAAAAAAATCCATGAGTCTATACTGATTTAAATAGGCAAATTAATGGAGAGAATAGACAAATCTCCCATGCAGAAGAATTCCAAATAATTTATGTAGATATTCCACTTTCAAGCAGAAGAGTATAATTCCTCACTCCTTAACGTGGGCTGTGCATAGTGACTTCCTTCCATCCAGTATGAAAAGGGCAGGAAAAAAGTAACTTTATAGCAGAGAATCCTAACAAACACTACCTCAGCCAGATGATCAAGGTCAACACCAACAGTTATAAGTAAGGTTAACAGAATGTATCTTTGATTCAGTGTGATGAAAACAGCACTTCATCTTTGTGGTCTCCCTCACCAAACCCATAATCCCAGTTAATCAAGATTAGAACATCAGGCAATTTCCAAATGAGGGACATTCTACAAAATATCTGACAAGTACTCCTCAACTGTCAAGGTCATCAAAAACAAGGAAAATCTGAGCAATTGTCATCTATCAATAGGAGCATAAGGAAACAGAATGACTACACGTAACTGTGGTGTCTTGGATGGATCTTCGAATAGAAAGAGACCATCAGGTAAAGATGAAGGAAAGTTAAAGTATAAACCTTAGATTATAATAATGTATTAGTATTGCTTTGCTAATTGTAACTAATACATAATACTATAGTTATGTAAAATGTTAATAATAGGGGAAATTGAGTAAGGGTTATATGAGAATTCTCTGGCCCATCTTCACAAATTTTCTGTAAATCTAAAATTGTTTTAAAATCTGAAGTATATTAAAAGCCAAAAGAAAAAAAGACAAATTTATCTATGCACTGCCAGCTCTGTATAGAGAAACTTAAAAGGATGCATCTTAAATCAGAAAAGCACATTATATCAGCAAAAAGAAACCCAAAATGCAGCTTTTCCCTTTGTCTAAAAGATTATCCCCTTGTGTCTTATAACACCTGTAACGCTTTATAAGATTAGAAATGACTGCCAAGTCTTCATAAGCCATTTGTTCCTATAAAATTTAACATAATTTTCAGCTATAATAAATAAGTTTATCAACAAAGTGATAAATTTGAGGTACCTATTACCAGTCTACAGATGGCCCTTAATTATTCTTGGAAATAGATTATTCATATCGGAAATATGTGGTCTTAGCTCTGAAAGTCAGTCCCCAGGAAAGCCAAGAGTAAAACTGTCCTCATGCCAACTTCCTCTCCAAACCTCTAGGATTAATTTTCAATTAACTGTGTCTCTGAAGTGAATATATATAGGATTATTTTTGTTAATTTGGCCCTTATGTAGACATTGTTTAATGTAGGCACTGATTAAAATAGATACTCAAAGGATACCATAGAGAGGGAAAGAGTCACAGGAAAAGAAAAGAATTATCAAGAATCTGTGTATCAATTAGTGTTCAGCATAGACAACAGAAGACATTGGGGCTACAGCAAAGGAAAGCAATTTAATACCAAGAATGAGGGGCTTACAGATGGTCTACAAGTGCTCTGGGCTGGGTCTCTAGAAGCAATTCCCAGATCATCACTGCATAAAGGCTCAAAGGGAACTGCTACCTCGACTACAGACAGGAAGCTCGGAAGCAGGAAGACAGCGCCTCAGCTCTGCTCCAAGTATCAGGAAACTGCTGCTGGAAGCACCGGCCCTGCACCAAGAAAATGCATGACCCCTCCAGACCCTCTCTCTCCTCACTTAACTCTGTTCTGCATTCAAGCCTCTCATGAGTGCATTTGATTGATTGAACTTAAATTACTTCTGGAGCGTCTGCTCGAAAGAAACTCTGAGAAATGTACTCTTAAGCTTTCCAGTCTCTGCCATACAGAAAGCACATTAAGGAAGCTGGAATAAATGTTGAGTCAGTCAATCGAGCTTATCCACCACGAGTGACATTAGATGAGTGTAATGTGAGTAATGTATTTGAGGGGCTATTATCAACCAGCCTCTTACTGGAGACATATTTTTCCTCTAGAGTTTAACAATGACCTATTCATATAGACCTTGTGGCCAACATATCACTCAGAAATCCAGATGAACCAAAAGTAGAACACCCCTGAAGTTGTCACAACATCATAGATCATTTGCACTTGTTCTCCTAAAACATATTCAAACGACAGAGTCTGCAACCAAAACCTCTTTTCAAAATTTTTTCTACATTTCATATAATCTCTATTTGGATTTCTTGCAATGTGCATGCATTTACACACATACGTACATGCTCTCATGAACAAACTCTATTCAGCTTTAAATATGAGAAGGTGCCCCTGTGGATACATACATACCTATTAATTATCAAGACGACTTTGTCTAAGCTCACAAATTTCATATGGTCCTTCCAAATTAAAACAGTTTTCCCCAGAATACAATATGAGGTTGGCATTGGCTATTTATATCATTATCAAATATTCTCACAAGCTAACCTCCTGCTTGAGCTCTTGCTTCCCAGCATAGATGTCTTTATCACTAACATAGTTTGGTTTTCTATAGACAAAAACAAATGATTAAATTTATATTCCATTAAGGGACAAACTGAAGTTATCCTAGAAAAATACAAAAGGGATATAAAAATTAGTCTGACTACACTTAGTACAGAGTATCTCGTGATCAAGTTTGGGGAAAAAAACTCTACATACAAACAGAAATTAGTAGAGAAAAACCAGTAGGACTGGCTGCTGAGATGAATTAGGAAAGATGATTGTTATAGTCAAAGGAATTATTGTTGAATGGGGTATGAATGATCTCTTAAACAGCAACAACAGCAAAAGTCCTTGTGGAACTCAGTCAGCCATGTGTCACCCCACTCCTGGTTGCACTTGTGGGTAAAGACAGATAAAATACAAGAAACTGCCAGAGGTTTCTGAACTGCTACAGCACTTTCCAAAGTGTCTCTCAATTACAGATGGTACCAATGAAAATGCACAATTTTGAAATAAAATCTCCCTCTATTTTTTTCATTCATTCTTTAAATTCTTTCTAAATAACACATTCTACAATAGAAACAGTTACCAAAAAGCTCTTTGACTGGAAATAATAAGAGATTTGAGCATAATATAAAAAAAAACTAAAATAACCTTCTCTTCTCAGTCTATAAAATTCCTCAGATAAATTTTAGAAATGATGTATTCATCATTCAGAAAGAGTGCCAAGAAATAGTTGTTTAAGAGGACCCTAAATTTAACATGCTTTCACTTGAATTGATACTATATGAAGAAAAGAATGCTCCACATTGAATTTACTAGCACACATCAATTTAGTCATGAAACATCTATTCTCCTGTAAAATATACTTCATCTTATCTTCATTTTTGTACACCATACTTGAAGATAAGAGTTACTCGTGGATGCCAGGAGGAAAAAAAAATTTGCACCATCAGATTTTCACTAAAATCCAATTTTACACTAAATTTTTATGAACCAAAATCAGCAAAGGACAGCATAATAGGTTTCTATCAAAGAAAGTTACTTTTTAAATCAGAAGAAAGCTATATATTATTTCCCTTACACATTAACTTTAAAAGAATTATTTTATAATAAGATTAAAACAGTCATAATCACAGGTGAATGATAATATTCCCTCATACTTCATTTTTCTGTCAAACACTTCTATGACTTATTGGGCTAGCAAACTATAACCCTAACTTTTATTCCATATTTGTGTTATCAATTAACTGATAATAATTTTTAAATAGCTAAGTAGCAGAAATTTACCAAATAACAAAATTTTTTTGACCGCACAGAAGGCAAAGAAACCAGCATCTATTTAGCACCTACTATATACCTGGCAATATGACTGAAGCACTCATATTTTTTATTTAATCTTCTAAACAGCTCTCTGTAGTAGGTATCAATAAATATAACATAGAAGAGCAAATCTGACTACATGTTGGATCTATTCCTTTAGCTCAAACCTTTGTGCTCTGTTACCTGTGCTTAGTCAAGCTGGCTCTACACCTTTGTAAAAGAATGTTAGCTACAGCCTCAAATATACATGATAGGCCACTCTCCAGGCTCTGCCTCCCAGGCTTGACCTTTAAAGGTATAACACTTTTCATTCATAGAGATAAAAAGTTGCAGAACGGAAAATAACATTTGTCTTGTTGAGGTTTACAGGAACATCGTGACCAGACCTATGTGGACAGCTGCAACAACAAAGGATGATCACATCTGGAGTCTGGCTGGCATGAAGAAGTTTGCAACAACCAGCCACGACCCTTCCCCTTTCAGTATAAAAGAAGCCTGAATTGTAACTCAGGTAAGATGGTTCTTTCAGACACTAGTTTGCCACCTTCTCGGTCTGCTGGCTTTCCGAATAAATTCACTATTCCTTGCCCCAACACCTCATCTCTCGACTCACTGGCCTGTCACACAGCAAGCAGTACAATTTTGGACTTGGTAATATAATGACCTATACAGAAAGAAAAACAGACCAAATAATTTAAATACTGATGAAGTGTTACACTATTGATGATGAAATTGTTATTCCAACCCAATTCTGTTATTCTCTACAACTTTACCTACTTGCTGCTATTAGATTTACGATTATAAACACTGAACACTTTCTACTCATGAGCAGACCCAGAAAATGGTGCCTTGAGTATAAAGCTTCCCTGTAGGATGTCTCTGAACAGCTCTTCAAACAGACCATACAGTTGTCTCATTTCTTCTGCGGCCCAAGGTATGCACTGATGGTGCACCCTTCGGAGAAGATAGCCCATCTTAGTACAATAAGAAGATTATTCTAAGATGGTGGAGGAGTAAGATGTGGAGATCAGCTTGCTCTCCACAAATACATCAAAAATACATCTACATGTGGAACAACTCCTACAGAACACCTACTGAACGCTGGCAGAAGACCTCAGACTTCCCAAAAGGCAAGAAAATCCCCATGTACCTGGGTAGGTCAAAAGAAAGAAGGAAAAACAGAGACAAAAGAATAGGGATGGGACCTGCACCTCAGGGAGGGAGCTGTGAAGGAGGAAAAGTTTCCACACACTAGGAAGCCCCTTCACTGGCGGAGATAGCGGGTGGGAAGCTTCAGAGCCACAGAGGAGATCACAGCAACAGGGGTGCGGAGGGCAAAGCGGAGAGATTCCCGCACAGAGGATCAGTGCCGACCAGCACTCAGCAGCCTGAGAGGCTTGTCTGCTCACCCGCTGGGGCGGGCGGGGACTGGGAGCTGAGGCTCCAGCTTCAGAGGTCAGATCCCAGGGAGAGGACTGGGGTTGGCGGTGTGAACACAGCCCGAAGGGGGCTAGTGTGCCACAGCCAGCCGAGAGGGAGTCGGGGAAAAACTCTAGACCTGCCTAAGAGGCAAGAGATCATTGTTTTGGGGTGCACGAGGAGAGGAGATTCCTTCCCTGTCTGCCCACAGAAGGCAGAATGCTGCCTAAACGAGCTCCAGAGATGGGCGCAATCCGCGGCTATCAGCTCGGACACCAGAGCCGGGAATGAAACTCTAACACTGCTGCTGCAGCCACCAAGAATCCTGTGTGCAAGCACAGATCCCTATCCACACCCCCACCCCTGGGAACCTGTGCAGCCTGCCATTGCCAGGGTGCCGTGATCCAGGGACAATTTCCCCAGGACAGCACACGGCACGCCTCAGGCTTTTGCAATGTCACGCCAGCCTCTGCCACTGCAGGCTAACTCTGCATTCCAGTTATAACTACCATACCCCTCGCTCCCCTCAGCCTGAGAGAGCCAGAGGCCCCTAATTAGCCTCTGCTTTAACTCTGTCCTGTCTGGGTGGGAAAAGAAGCCTGAGGGCAACCTATACGCAGAGGTGGGGCCAAAACCAAAGCGGAAGCCCAGGAGCTGTGAGAACAAAAAGAGAAAGGGAAATCTCTCCCAGCAGCCTCAGAAGCAGGAGATTGAATCCCCACAATCAACCTGAGGTACCCTGCATCTGTGGAATACCTGAATAGACAATGAATCAACCCAAAATTGAGGTGGTGGACTTTGGGAGCCACTGTAGACTTGGGGTTTGCTGTCTGTGACTTATTTCTGATTTTTATGTTTATCTTAGTATAGTTTTTAGCACTTGTTATCATTGGTGGATTTGTTTATTGGTTTGGTTGCTCTCTTCTTTTTTTAATTACTTTTAAATTTTTTAATTTTAATAATACTTTTATTATTTTATTTATTTATTTTTTCTTTTTTTCTCCCTTTTTTTCTGAGCAGTGTGGCTGACAGGGTCTTGGTGCCCAGGCCTGGTGTCAGGCCTGAGCCTCTGAGGTGGGAGAGCCAAGTTCAGGACATTGGACCACCAGAGACCTCCCAGCTCCACGTAATATCAATCAGTGTGAGCTCTCCCAGAGATCTCCATCTCAACACTAAGACCCAGCTCAACCCAACGGCCAGCAAACTCAAGTGCTGGATACCCCATGTGAAACAACTAGCAAGACAGGAACACAGCCGCAACCATTAGCAGAGAGGCTGCCTAAAATCATACTAAGTTCACAGACACCCCAAAATGCACCACCATATGTGGCCCTGCCCTCCAGAAAGACAAGATCTAGCACCACCCACCAGAACAGAGGCACCGGTCCCCTCTACCAGGAAGCCTACAGAAGCCACTGAACCAACCATATTCACTGGGGGCAGGCACCAAAAACAACAGGAACTACCAACATGCAGCCTGCGAAAAGGAGACCCCAAACACAGTAAGTTAAGCAAAATGAGAAAACAGAGAAATACACAGCAGATGAAGGAACAAGGTAAAAACCCACCAGACCAAACAAATGAAGAGGAAATAGGCAGGCTACCTGAAAAAGAATTCAGAGTAATGACAGTCAAGATGATCTAAAATCTTGGTAGAAAATACAAGAAACGTTTAACAAGGGCCTAGAAGAACTAAAGAGCAAAAAAACAATGTAGAACAACAAAATAAATGAAATTTAAAATTCTCTAGAAGGAATCAATAGCAGAATAACTGAGGCAGAAGAACAGGTCAGTGATGTGGAAGATAAAATAGTAGAAATAACTACCACAGAGCAGAATAAAAATAAAAGAATGAAAAGAATTGAGGACATTGTCAGAGACCTCTGGGACAACATTAAATGCACCAACATTCGAATTTTAGGGGTCCCATAAGAAGAGAAAAAGAAAGGTACTGAGAAAATATTTGAAGAGATTATAGTTGAAAACTTCCCTAACATGGGAAAGGAAACAGTCAATCAAGTACAGGAAGCACAGAGAGTCCCATACAGGATAAATCCAAGGAGAAACACACCAAGACACATATTAATCAAACTATCAAAAATTAAATACAAAGAAAAAATATTAGAAGCAGTAAGGGAAAAGCAACAAATAACATACAAGGGAATCCCCAAAAGATTAACAGCTGATCTTTCAGCAGAAACTCTGCAAGCCAGAAGTGGGTGGCAAGACATATTTAAAGTGATGAAAGGGAAAAACCTACAACCAAGATTACTCTACCCAGCAAGGACCTCATTCAGATTTGACAGAGAAATTAAAACCTTTACAGATAAGCAAAAGCTAAGAGAATTCAGCACCACCAAACCAGCTTCACAACAAATGCTAGAGGAACTTCTCCAGGCAGAAAACACGAGAGGAGGAAAAGACCTATAATAACAAACCCAAAACAATTAAGAAAATGGTAATAGGAACATACATATTGATGATTAGGTTAAATTTAAATGGATTAAATGCTCCAACCAAAAGACAAACAATGGATATAAAAACAAGAACTGTATGTATGCTGTCTACAAGAGACCCACTTCAGATCTAGGGACACATACAGACTGAAAGTCAGGGGATGGAAAAAGATATTCCATGCAAATGGAAATCAAAAGAAAGCTGGAGTAGCAATACTCATATCAGACAAAATAGACTTTAAACTAAAGACTATTACAAGAGACAAAGAAGGACACTACATAACGATCAAGGGATCAATCCAAGAAGAAGATATAACAATTGTAAATATCTATGCACCCAACACAGGAGCACCTCAATACATAAGGCAAATGCTAACAGCCATAGAAGGGGAAATCAACAGTAATCCAATCACAGTAGGCGACTTTAACATCCCACTTTCATCAATGGACAGATCATCCAAAATGAAAATAAATAAGGAAACACAAGATTTAAATGACACGTTAAACAAGATGGACTTAACTGATATTTATAGGACATTCCATCCAGAAACAACAAAATACACTTTTCTCAAGTGCTCATGGAACATGCTCCAGGATAGATCATATCTTGGGTCACAAATCAGTCCTTGGTAAATTTAAGAAGGTCGAAATCGTATCAAGCACCTTTTCTGACCACAGTGCTATGAGACTAGATATCACTTACAGGAAAAAAAACGAAAAAATACAAACACATGGAGGCTAAACAATATGCTACCAAATAACCAAGAGATCACTGAAGAAATCAAAGAGGAAATCAAAAAATACCTAGAAACAAATGAAAATGAAAACATTACAACCCAAAATCTATGGGATGCAGTAAAAGTGGTTCTAAGAGGGAAGTTTATAGATATACAATCCTACCTCAAGAAACAAGAAAAATCTCAAATAAACAACCTAAACATACACCTAAGGCAACTAGAGAGGAAATAACCAAAAAAACCCCGAAGTTAGCACAAGGAAAGAAATCATAAAGATCAGATCAGAAGTAAATGAAAAAGAAATGAAGGAAACAATAGCAAAGTTCAATAAAACTAAAATCTGGTTCTTTGAGAAGATAAACAAAATTGATAAACCACTAGCGAGACTCAGCAAGAAAAACAGGGAGAAGACTCAAATCAACAGAATTAGAAATGAAAAAGAAGTAACAACTGACACTGCAGAAATACAAAAGATCATGAGCGATTACTACAAGCAACTCTATGCCAATAAAATGGACAACCTGGAAGAAATGGACAAATTCTTAGAAAAGCACAACCTTCCGAGACTGAACCAGGAAGAAACAGAAAATATAAACAGACCAATCACCAGCACTGAAATTGAAGCTCTGATTAAAATCTCCCAACATCAAAAGCCCAGGACCAGATGGCTTCACAGGCGAATTCTATCAAACATTTAGAGAACAGCTAACACCTATGAAGATTATTCTGGCCCAAAATCATTTCTTTTTGGAAGTCACCCATTTTTTAAAAAGTTTTCCATGCTATAATTTGAATTATTAATAAGTTGGGGCACTTAAATATAGCACAAAAAGGGACACTAACACCCGTAAACGTGTAATCTCCCAAAATTTCCACAAATTAATTCCACATCCACCATTTGAATGTACACGTAATTTTGATGAAATGTTTTCATAAATACCAAACAAGCATCATGGGAAATTCTGCTTTAGTTATAAAGGACAAAATTTCATTGGGTAACGAATCTCGAAGGATTACTATCTCCGTGTTGTGTTCACATCTGTCCTCACAGGTCTTTGTAAAGCAAACAAAAGAAGGATGAGTTTGAAGAGCCTATGATAAGGAATCAAACTATTTCTCCCCTTCTGTGGGGAGAAACACTGAGTTGCCAAAAGTAAATGATATGGACCCATTTTTTGTTTTCACTTTAGCCTGGGTGACTTCTTTGAACATCACAAAAGAAAGGGCAACTAACTATCCCCAAAGGTGTTCTTAACTATGCTCAAACACTCTGCAGAGTTTGTTTTTTTAAACTGTATATTATGCTACACTGAAACAGTCACCAGTTAAGTGTATCACCAGCAACTGCAAATCATCTTCTTTGTCCCAGCAGACGCCATCATATCACAGCTAATTTTGTCACATTGTTATAACCTGAGCCAGACAGGTTCCAATGAATTGTAAAATATGTTGCAAGAATCTCAGATAATTCTGGGTGCTTACTGATGTTCATCCTATATACCCCAACAAGGTCATTATAAGAATATTCTTCAGTGATATTCTTATTTATCCTATCAAGAATATTTAAAATTGAAAATGAAGAAAGGATTGGTGGAAACAATTTAGATGAGTTGGTCTGTGAAAGAATCTATAAGCACTTCACATTCAATTGGGGCAAGTATGACAATGGCTTCTAATATTAGAAAGGTCATAGCCTGAAGTGTATTCCAAACTTGATATAACTTCTCCTAAGACAATGGATACTGATTACCTTGGCAGAATTGGTTTATCCAGCTAATTTTTTCTGTGTGAAGAACAAGGATATGTTCTTTAAAAGCCTAAGAGGCATAAGGACTCTAACAAATGAAAATCCCACTGTGTGGGATCCCACACAGTGTCAGATGGGATAATCCTTTATTTTTTCCCCCAATCCTTTATCTTACTTTGGTGAACATGGGAATAATGGCATATACACAGAAGGCTTAGGGTTAAAGAAGTTGATGTCCTGGAAGAAAAAAAAGTTCAGTTTCTTTGTCAGCTGTTGGCACATGGATATAGGAATGTTTAGATTTTGAGGGAAAGAAATAACACTTTTCAAAGATTTCTAAGAAATGTTATTGAAGTAAGTTTAAAATCAACAATGTATACGGATATTAAACATCTTGCAGCAAAAGTGAATCAGCAAAAGCAAATAAGCAACTGTTATCAGTTTTTTCTTAATTATAGTAAGGCAAATAACTGAGGGGTTGCATGGTAATTAAATAATACTCTAGATTTAATATTCAAAACAAGAAAGTTAATTTATTCTTCAATATTTTTAAAGAGCAGGCTCTTCCAGGAGGTGGTATTAGCTAATTCAACTGACAGAGTCAAACTTCTCACAGAAATTTTCAAAAAATACTGAAAGAGGTATAAAGTTATAACAGTAGTAGAAGCCAAAGTTACCTATAAAAATTTGCTGAACTATGGGAGGAAATTCCCCTTATAAAATTGCATAGATGAACTGATTAAGAAATGATCAATGTCCAGAACTGGGCTGTGTGATAGGATAGCGACATGTGGCCAATAAGTGCTTGCAATGTGGCTATTCTAAATGGAAGCATTCTGGAAATGTAAAGTACATAACAGCTGTCAAAGACTTTCAACAAAAATAAGAATGTAAATTACCTCATAAGTAATTTTTTAGTGGTCACTTGTTTAAATAATAACATTTTAAAATATTGGTCTGACTCTAACATATTATAAACATTGATTTCATTTGTTTTCATTTAGTTTTTTAAATGCAGTTACTAGAAAATTTTAAATTACATTATGTGGCTGGCATATTTCTAAGGATGCTGGTCTAGACCTTTGACTCAACAACATGGCTAGAGAGAGATTACACAAGAGATAGTTTCCACTCTCTTTCAGGGAGCCCTAACGTCAGAGAAATGGTGCCAGAACCACTGACCTCCCTTTTATATAATATATTTTCTTTGAGAGAGCCGAATTGGTTCTTCCTTTCATGCCTCCGCCATCTATCAATAACTTTCTCCTTATTGATACATCCATTAATGAAGCCATATCTCCTAGCAATGCAAAATGGCCAAGAATAAAGAGCACAGGCTGTAACAGAGTGCAACCTGAGATCTCACTGTAACTAGGTAAGGAAAGACACAGGAAACATCTTAGGAATCTTCGGTGTTCACAAGTCACTAAAATTTCTTCTAGCACATTATTTAGGAATAAAGTCACCTATTCACATTACAAAGAACAGGTAATCAAAGAAAGAACCCCTTCCCTATGTCAAAGGATTAGTAAAAAAATATTTTATAAAATAGAACTTTCGCTAGTAACCGTGTAGATCAACTTGTTCTAGTATGTAGTCTAAGAATCAGAATCTGGCAGCACAGAGATATACAGTAAAGAGGATCAAAGCAAATGAACACATCTTGTCCGGTGGCTTGCCTAGATCTTTTCCAGTTCAAGAAAGATTTCATAGCATAAAACAAGGAAATTAATCCATTTAAGATTTAGAGGAAAAGCATGCCTGTGAACATAGGAGGAAATATGATTCCATCTGGTTTCATAGAGTCTAAGAAACGAGATAAACTGACATGGCAAGACAGAACATTATCTAAGACAAAAATAGAATTATCAGATATAAGAAAATAATTCAGTGAAACTGAAATAAAATAACAAAATTAAACTATAAATTGGAAGCTATGAAGTACAGAATCAACACTAAAGTAGATAGAAACAAAAAGTAGAATATTGACTCTTAAATGTCAACAAGGCAACGGCATCAGAATCACATGGAATGCTTTTCAAATATACAGACGTGAGGCACTATCCTTTCAGAATCTGATTCAGTTGTTATAATAGGGCCTGAAAACATGTGTTATAAAAAGTTCTCCAGGTGATTCTAACGTACACACAAGTGTGGGAATGACAAATGTGTTGAACCAGAGGAGCTAAATGCCAAAAAGGAGGGAAGGATAAAGGTGAGAAAAAACATGAAAATATGGAAAGTAAGAGAATGGAGATAAAAATTAGCAATTACAAGCTTCTTTGGGAGAGAACAAAACAAAGGAGCAAAAGTATTTTCAGAACCTTAAAAACAGATAGGTAGATATCTGTAGACCAGAATGGATTATAGAATTCTGTGGTAGAAGAGTGGAAAGAGAAACACATCCTTGGACATATTTTGGTGAAATTCTTGATTGTCAAGTAGAATGAAACAAATCTTACAGGGGTTAATTTCAAAGAATAAAAAAGCAGGCTGTTTCCAACTTCTTATATGGAAATGATTTCCAGCAGATAATGAAATAATATTTAGAAAATTAAAATGGGCTTTAATCTAAGAAGTATATAATTAGCTGACATTTTATTTATGTGCAGAGGAAAAAATATTGCAGGTATGAAAAGGCACACAAAAATGGATCAACTAGATCTTTTTTCCTACAAATAGATATTCAATGATTTAATAAAACAAACTGCACTTAAGGAAAAACTCTAAAACTGGTAAGTCAGAAATAAGAAAAAAAAATTAGCAGTACCAGATATTGAGGCCCATGATAAGTCTATGATAACTAAAATGATGTGATACTATAACAAGAAAAGATAGATATGTTCCAGGAACAGAACAAAAAGCAGAAGCAAACTGAAGTATACATAAAGAAAAATGTACATTTATGCGTTCAGATAATATTTAAAGAAAAGCAAATATTTTCTAGATACATCTATTTGTAAGGAAAAAAACACATAGGAAGAAAATTCAACAAACAAAATTGGTTTCCTCTGGATGGTGGGAAATTTTTATTTTATTCTATATTACTTTGCCAAGGAAATTTCCAAGGAAAAACTTGTATCACATATAATCAGAAAAGAATAATAAGTGCCAAAAACAAAATTAGAATACTTAAAAGTATTTTCCTGATATTGTAGTTAGAGATGTTGCAAAATACTATTTGGTTTGTAACCCAAGGGTCATTGTGTGTCTTCTAAACTTTCTTCAAAATGCAATGAATAGAAAGGAGTAGAATATCCTGGAGAGAGAACAGCTTGATCACTTCCCACCTTTCTTACATTTACGACCACAACCCCAAATCCACTATAACTCTTGAGCCAAGCAGATGCTGGCTACGGTCAGGTAATGTTCCAACTGAGAGAGACACTGAAGAACTTTGAAAGTTGGAGAGCCTAGGCTGATGATGGGATTGTAGGTGGAGTCTTGAGAGGAATCCGTGGATCCCCGAGGAAAAAGCTGACACTAGCCTCAAGAGTATACCTAGTTTTCCTCATCCTTCAATAATAGAGGAAGATGCTGACAATGGAGACAAATAAATTCAAAACACCAAGGATCTTCCGACAGATTTTTCTTTGGCTTCGAGGAGTAATCAACAATGAGCACTGTAACGCAGAAAGATGGAAAGAAACTGAGTGTGTGAAGACATTGCTAAGCCACTGAATCAAAAAAAAACAGTAGCAACCCAACTTCTGAACTGTTAATTAAGATAAAATAATTTTTAATATTGTCCCTTTATTTTCAACCACCTTAAATCCATTGTTACTTGTCATAAGAAGCTTCTTAATTAATATAAGAAGACCAATAGGACAGAAAATTGTGATGGGCAGTAAATCTTCAAATGTGCAATGTGAAATCCAAATAAACAATGTTAGATTATATGGGAATGTGTCATATATGTTTTATAAATTTAAGTTTCTTAAAACACAGAAGTTACCCTGTAATGGAAATCCTAATATTCACCTGGTACTAAAATTTCTAAACTAGAATTTGGAGCTTGGTGGGGCAAGGCCAGAACAAAAGTTTTCAAAGATTTCATCTGGGAAGTAGAAGTGAACCTTAGAAAAAACTGACAGATGAGAAGTATAGTAGTAATGTCAGCATCATTGCGAAGTAATATGCTCCCTTTGTCTCTCTCCTTCCATCTAAAGCTAGTAAAACATCCATGATTTAACAAAGGATGCTCTGTCCAACACACTAGGATGCTGGAGAGATCCACTCATTTATAGATCTGAAGATTGGTGGATTGGAACATACAGAGGCGGCAGAACCAGGGCAACAGTGAAGGTGGTGCCTGCAATCTCGGCCCTCTGGCCGTGACAGCTAAAGTCCACACCCCAGAGAACCTGGTGGCAGCAGGACAGGTAGTGCTTACAACTCTGGCTGCCCAGCTGCAGAGGCACCCACAGCCACAGGGAACCGGGCAGCAGAGGCAGCAGGGCCCACAACCCTGTCCCTCTAACTGTAGCAGTACCTACAACTGCAGTCCCCCACTCCCACCAGTGGCTGCAGTGCCCACAAACCCAACAACCCTGGAGGCAGTGGAGGCACCTGTGATCCCAGCTCACCACATGCACTTCCGTATCCCCACCACAGCAGTGGTACCCATGACCCAGGTGACCCTGGACATGGCAGAAGCACCTGCCATTCTGGTGCTCCTCGTGGTTACACCAGTGACAGCAGTGACAGCAGCAACACCAGCAGCTGTCACCAGTGACTCCAAAAGCACCAGCTGTGACAAGGGCACCAGCCACCAGCAACACCTGGGCAGAGGCAGTGGAGTGTAGAAAGTGCTGATTCTCAAATATAGCCAATGGCAGCTCCGGTAAGAAAAACCAAAAACTTGAGGTATGCCATGTACTGGAAAAGAAAATAAAGGCCTCTAATTATCAGTCAATTGAATTGTTTGAATCAAATTTTTAAAGCTTACCTAAATAAGAGAGGCATTTGCTACTTCAAATGCGCCAGCAGAAGAACTCATCAAGCACCATGAAAAAACCACGATAACACAGTATCACACACACACAAAAAGACAATTCTTCAGAAACCAAACTTAAATTCACAGAACTTTGCAATCTAACTGATAGAGAATTCCAAATAGCTGCCAACAAGCTACAAGAAAACTCAGGCAGTTCAATGAGCTCAGGAATAAAATTAATGAACAGATGGAATACTTTACCAAAAAGATTGAACTAAAAAAGAACTAAACAGAAATTCTGGAGCTGAAGAACTCAGTAAATGAGATGAAGAATGCAATAGAAAGCACTGGAAATAGAGCAGACCATATGGGAGAAAGAATTAATGAGCTCAGAGATAGAAATCTAGAAACAATTAGGGTAGAGAAGGAGAGAGAACTGCTGGTTTTTTTTCGTTAATGTAGAAATTTTATTAGAACTATCTGACTCCATCAGGAAAGGCAACATAAGAGTAATGGGTGTCCCAAAAGGAGAAGAGAGGGAGAAGGGATCAGAGGGTTTATTTAAAGAAATAATAGCTGAGAACTTTCCAAACCCAAAGAAGAAACTGGATATACAAGTCCATGAAGCTAAGAGAATACCTAATTATCTCAATGCAAAAAGACCTTCTCCAAGACACATTATATTAAAACTTGTCAAAAGTAAATGATGAAGAATGAATTTTTAAAGGCAAGCAGGGAAAAAAAGACAGTAACCTACAAAGGAACTCCCATCAGGCTATCCAGCAGATTTCGCAGCAAAAAACTCTATAGGGCAGAAAAAAGTAGAAAGACATACAAAAAACACTGAAAGATAAAAACTGTCAGCCAAGACTACTCTATCCAGCAAAGTTGTTTTTCAGATATGAAGGAAAAATAAAGGCTTTCCCAGACAGAAGCTGAGGGAGTTCATTACCATCAGACCTGCCTTGCAAGAAATGTTGAAAGGAGCTCTTCTACCTGAAACAAAAAGGAAAAGTACACAAAACTTTAAGATGATGAATAGAATCATAAAATTCCAACTCTATATCACAATAGGAGGTTAACCACATAATTATAGCATAAAGGTTAAAGGGGAAAAAAGCAGTAATTTGGTAACTAACTCACAACATAAAAAGGGATAATTTGAGACACCAAAAATATAAAAGGGGAAGAAGAAAACATGGGACCTGTATGTTATCAGCAGAAAAAGGACTACATTATCTATGTTTTATACAAACTTTATGGTAAGCACAAATTATAAATCTAGAGTAGAGACACAAACTTAAAGAGGAAACTGAGAAAAACATCACAGAAAACCACCAAACTAAAACAGCAGACGGAAACACAAGGAAAGAGAAACAACAGAGATATGGAGCAACCAGAAAACAAAAGACAAAACACCAGTTCTTAGTCCTTGTCTTCCAATAATCACCCTGCATGGCAATGGATTAAAATCACCAATCAGAAAAACACTTAGTGGCTGAGAGTATTTAAAAAAACTAGACCCAACTATATGCTGCCTCTGGGAAACTCATCTCAGCTCTAAAAATAAACTCATCCCGGCTCAAAGTTAAGAGAAGGAAGATGATTCTCTAAGCAAATGGCAGCCAAAAGAAAGTAGGGGTAGCCATACTCATATCAGACAATACAGACTTCAAGCCAAAAAAGATAGTAACAGAAAAAGATGGACATTATATAATGATAAAATGGACAATCCATCAAGAAGACATAATAGTTATCATCATACATGCACCTAACATAGGAGCACCCAAATATATAAAGCAATCATTAATAGACATAAAGGAGAAGTTGACAGCAACACAATAATAGTAGAGAACTTTAACATCCCACTACATCAGTGGGTAATCATCTAGACAGAAAGTCAATAAGGAAACATCAGCCTTAATTGAAACATTAGACCAAATGAACTCAATAGATTTATATAGAACATTCTATCCAAATACAACAGAATATACATTCTTCTCAAGTGCACATGGAACACTTTCAATGATGGACCATATGTTGGAACACAAAACAAGTCTCAATAAATTTAAGAAGACTGAAATCATATCAAGCATCTTTTTTGACCATAATGGTATGAAACTAGATATCAACTAGAAGAAAGCTGGATAAAACACAAATATGTGGATACAAAACAACGTGCTACTGAACAACTCTTAGGTCAACAAACAGAAAATCAAAGGACAAATCAAAAAATACGTAAAGACAAATAAAAATGAAAATAAGACATACCAAAAATCTATAGGATACAGCAAAATGATACTAAGAAGGAAGTTTATAGCAATACACTACCTTAAGAAACAAGAAAAATCTCAAACAATCTAACCTTATACCTAAAGAAGCTGGAAAAAGAAAAATGAACAAAGCTCAAAGTCAGTAGAAGGAGGGAAATAATAAAAATCAGGCCAGAAATAAATAGAGACTACAAAGACAATAGAGAGGACTTCCCTGGCGGTCCAGTGGTTAAGACTCCGCACTTCCAATGCAGGAGTTGTGGGCTCAATCCCTGGTTGGGGAACTAGGATCCCACATGCCATGTGGCCAACTTAATAATAATAAAGTTTAGCTTAAAAATTTTAAAAAAGAAAAACAAAGACAACAGAAAAGATCAGTGAAACTAAGAACTGGTTCTTTGAAAAGATAAAATTAACACACCTTTAGCAAGACTTACTAAGAAAAAAAGAAGACCCAGATAAATAAAATCAGAAATGAAATAGGAGAAATTACAATAGATGTCAAAGAAATACAAATGATTATGAGAATACTATGAATAGCTATATACCAACAAATTGGACAACACAGAAGAAATGGATATATTTTTAGAATCATACAATCTTCCAAGAATGAATCATGAAGATATAGAAAATCGGAATATTGTTCACTAGTAAGGCGACTGAAATGGTCATCAAAAATCTTCCAAAAAACTGAAATTCCAGGACCAGACAGCTTCACAGATGAATTCTACCAAATATTCAAAAACGATTTAATACCGATCTTTCTCAAATTCTTCCAAAACATTGAAGAGGAAGGCATGCTTCCTAATTCATTTTATGAGGTCAACATTACCCTGATAACAAAACCAGATCAAGACAACACACACAAAAAAGTTACAGACCAACGCCTTGGATGAACTAGAACTAGATGCAAAAATTGTCTACAAAATTAGGCAAACTAAGTCCAACAGTACATTAAAAGGATCACATACCATGTTCAGGTGGGATTGATTCCAGGGATGTAAGAATGATTCAACATTCACAAATCAATGTGATATACCACATTAACAAAATGAAGGATAAAAATCATATGATCACCAATAGATGCAGAAAAAAATTTGACAAGATTTAACACCCAGTTATGATAAAAACTCAATAAAATAAGCATAGAAGGAACACACTTCAAAATAATAAAGGCTACATATGACAAAACCACAGTTAACATCACACTGAATGGTGAAAAACTGAAAGCTAACCTTCTAAGATCAGGAACAAGACAAGTGTGCCAACTCTCACCACTCTTATTCAACACAGTATCACAGTCCTAGCCAGAAGAATTAGGAAAGAAAAGGGAAATAAAAGGCATCCAAATTGAAAAAGAAGAAGTCAAACTGTCACTATTTGTAGATGACACAATTTTATACATAGACAATCCTAAAGACTTCATCAAAAACTATTAGAAATATGTGACTACAGTAAAGTTGCATGGTAAAATCTCAACAGAAAAAAATCTATTGCATTTCTGTACACTAACAATGAAGAAACAAAAAGAGAATCTAAGAAAACAGCCCCATTTATAATCACAAAAGAAATAATAAAATACCTAGGGATAAATTTAACCAAGGAGGTGAAATATCTGCACTGAAAACTATAAGATGTTGTTGAAAGAAACTGAAGAAGACACAGAAAAATGGAAAGAATTTCTGTGCTAATGGAATGGATGAGTCAATATTGTTTAGTGTCCATACTACCTACATCACACTAAAAAGCTTCTGCACAGCAAAGGAAATCATCAACAAAATGAAAAGACAACCTACCAAAAGGGAGAAGATTTTTGCAAATCAGATATCTGATAAAATGTCAACATCCAAATTGTATACACTACCCGTTCAGCTCAATAGCAAAAAAACAAAGAACCCGATTTAAAAAAATGGGCAGAGGATCTGAATAGACATTTTCCAAAGAAGACATACAGCCAACAGACACATGAAAATGAAATATTACCTTAGCCCTGTTAGAATGGCTATTATCAAAAACACATTAATAACCAGTGTTGGAGAGGATGTGGAGAAAAAGAAGCCCTCCAACACTGTTGGTGGGAATGTAAATTGGTGCAGCCACTATGGCAAACAGTATGGAGGTTCCTCAAAAAACCAAAAATAGAGTTGCCATATGATACAGAAATCCTACTTTTGGGTATTTACCTGAGGAATATTAAAATAGTAATTTAAAAAAATATATGCACTCCTATGTTCATCGAGTTATTTACAATAGCCAAGATATGGAAACAACCTAATTGATGGATGAATGGATAAAGAAAATGTGGTATATACACAATGGAATGCTACTCGGCCATAAAAAAGATGAAATCTTGCCATTTGTGATAATATTGAAGGAACTTGACGGTATTATGCTAAGTGAAATAAGTCAGATGGAGAAAGACAAATATCATATGATTTCACTCACATGTGGAATATTAAAAATAAATAAGTAAATGAATAAATAAATAAAACAGAAAAAAACACATAGAAACAGAGAACAGACTGGTAATCACCAGAAAGGAAAAGGGTTGGGGGAGGGCGAAATGAATAAAGGGGGTCAGCTCTACAGTGATGGATGGAAACTAGACTTTTGTGGGTGAGCACACTGTAGTGTCATCAGAAGTCAGAGTATAATGAAACGTACATAAAATGTTATAAAACAATATTACCTCAGTTAAAAAAAAGAATATAGTAAACTGCAATACTTTATTATACTTTTAGCCAACTTTAAATAAAGTTTAAATAGCTAACAATTTATCAAAAGAAGTAGTGAATGAAAAGTTCATTCAGTATCAGAGAAAGTATCACTAATTCATTATAGTAAAAAATGTAAAATGGAAAATCGTATTAAGAGATGCTGAGAAGTTATTTGACAATATTTAGCAGACACTCCTAATAAAACTCTAAACAGGAAAAACTAATCTATTTAAATATAAATAAATCTACCCATCAAAGTTCAATAGCAAATATCAAACAAAGAGATAAAACACTAAAACAATTATTTATAGTTTGGAACTCAGAGATGTTCAATGCTATCATTTTTTTATTCTTATTTTGGAGGTTCTGGAAAATTCAATATTAAAAATGAAATAACTCATTTTAAAAGAGATAAAACTGTCATTTGCTGATAATGCACTTGTATGCTTGGAACATGCAAGAGATTCTAATTTAAAAATTACTAAATTTTATAGAAGAGATTTGTAATGTGGGTAGATAACAGATAGATATACTAAATCAATTTTACCTTAGTATATGAATCTACATCAAGAAACATAAATGGAAAAGTAAAAACAATAGTAATGAAATAGGTAGAAATAAACCTAACCTCCCAGGGCCCCCGCAAAATGCACATGAAAAACTTTACAAAATTTCATTGACACTACACACCTTTAATGACCTAAATCACCAAAACAAACAACAAAACCCTAACAATACCATATTCTGGCCAGGATATGGAGCAACTGGAACGGATACGCTGCTGGTAGGATGCAAAACAGTACAACCATTTTGGAAAAACAGTGTGCTAGTGTCTTATAAAGTTAAACATAACTTATGACACAACCCAGGAATCTCATTCTTAGTTATTTACACAAGAGAAATGAAGACATATATGTCCACACTAAAACCTATATGCAAATATGTAAGGCAGCTTTATTCATAATCACCACAAAATGTCTATAACCTGGTAAATGGAAAAACAAACTGACTATTCAATAGAAGACTCATTCCATGATGAAAATACAAACTACTAATACTTGCAACAACATATACACATTTTAAATGCATTATGCTAAGTGAAAGAAAGTTGACACCAAAGGCTACATTCTATAGGCTTTCATTTATATAATATTCTGCAAAAGGCAAAACTAATTGAAGAAGAGCTCAATAATTGCCAGAGGTTGGGGATAGGGAGAGAAAATTAACAAGGGGCACAAGGAAATTTGGAGGTGATAAAATGTCTTATGTTTTGATTACAGTGCTGGATATATAATTGTATGCTTTGTCAGAATTCATCAAACAGTGCATCTCAAAAAGAAGAATTTTAGGGCTTCCCTGGTGGCGCAGTGGTTGGGAGTCCGCCTGCCGATGCAGGGGACACGGGATCGTGCCCCGGACCGGGAAGATCCCACATGCCGCGGAGCAGCTGGGCCCATGAGCCATGGCCGCTGAGCCTGCGCATCCGGAGCCTGTGCTCCGCAACGGGAGAGGCCGCAACAGTGAGAGGCCCGTGCACCGCAAAAAAAAAATTTTTTTAATTTAAAAAAAGAGAAATTTTACTTAATACGAATTATACATCAACAAACCTAACTTTAAAAAATTAATTGAAAGCCTTCAAACAAGGTGTGAATAAATGGGAAAAAACATACAATGTTCTTAGGTGATGACTTAAAAGCAGAATATATTATTTCTCTTAAAAAATATCATGTAAACTGATGTGATTCCAATCAGAATCCCCAAAGTATGGTTCTAGAATTGGATAAAATGATCTTGAACTTTGTATGGAAGAATTAGTGTTCGAGAATAGCTAAGAAAAAAGGAATAAAAGATAAGTTAGGAGACTAACACTAGATATCAAAATATTCTATAAAACTACCATAATCATATTAATATAGTATCAGCATAGGAATAACAGACTGGAGTACAATAAAACATACAGGAACAGATTCCAGTATATATGTTCATTTACTACATGATGTTGTTAAAAAAGAATACAGAGTTTATTAACTGCTGAACATGAACCGTTTATCTAATTAGGAGAAAACAGTGTTGAACCCCTATCTCATACCATAAACAATAAAAAATTACAAGGGGATAGAAGACCTAAATATCTTAAAAATTACAATCATAAAGTTTTTTTTTAATTTAGGGGTGGGAAGTTTTCTTAGCCAAGACAGAAAAATCCTGAAGCTATAAACAAGAAAGGAGACATATTTTGATAAAAGTGTTAAATGATTTATATAGGAAAAATATCAAAAATGTCTTAATGTACATTACGTGCAATGAAATAATGTACAAAGAGCCCTATAAATTCACAGTAAAAGCAACTCAATGGAAAAATGAGCAAAGGATATAAGTAATAGTTCACTAATGAGCAAATCTAAATGGCAAAAACAAAATGAAAAGGAGCTTAACCTTACTGTAAGTTTAGAAAATATAGATTAATGTAACAATGAGATCACTATATTTATTAGACCATCAAAAATTAAAATGAATGACACACATTGCTGTTCAGGATGCTGGGAAAAGTTATGATCAGACACTGCTGGTAGAAATGTAAATTATTACAATCTTTTTGAAAAGCAGTAAGACAGTATCCGCTTTTTTTTCTCTTAGCAATCCTGCTCCTGGGAATATATTCCATAACAATAAAATCACCAGTATAGAATGTTCCTTGTATTTTATTCATAGTGGCAAAAATTAGAAACAAAATTAATACTCATCCATAATGAGAAATGGCAGAATAATACTCACCATGAAATATTACACAACTAAAATGGAATGAATTAGTTTTATCCCAGCTGACATGGTAACATTTCCATAAGGTACTACTGAGTGAAGAAAAAAGATGCAGAAAAGCATTAATATGATGATTAGGTAGATATAAAGTCCTTATATATGGCTATGTGTCCATAGAGGAAAACATAAGATAAAAGCAAGGTTGTTAGATATCAAACAGGGTTGGAAGGAGGTAGGGAAGTAGTGCATATGACACAGAAAAAGAAAAGATGAGACCACTCAAAAAGAAACACTGTACTAATTTTAAAAATTGACACATAAGAGATCATCTCTTTTATGTACAATTACAGTTATAAATAAATATGTGTGATTCTATAGATGCATGAATTAATAAAGAGATTTGAAAGAACAAAATTAGATCTATGTCTACTGATATATGGGAATGTCAAATAAGATAATTTTATGTGAAAAAAGCAAGGTTTTGAGTGTATGAGTACTTATTTTTTTACACATTTGAATGAACAAAGAGAAGGATATAGAATGATGATACCAGGCTGTGAATCTTGACCCCAGAGGTTTGAAAATGGGTGACAGAGAGATGCATACAATAAGTTGGGCGTAATGAACTGGTTTCTGATAATAAACTTTCCTCTATTCATCTTTATAGTATTTAATTGTTATCAAAAGTGTATATTGCTATTGTAATTTAAACAACATCAAATGAAGGGAAAATATATTGCAATGAAGGAAGAAAATAAATTACTATTTAAGGTTCATGCTTTCAAAGTGGTTGGGAGAGTAACACAGATGTAGGTAAATGATTTATTGTGAGTCCCTGGGAGAAAGTTTCACTTATATGTATGCTTTTAATCCAAAGCAAACATATTAGTCATTTACTATCGTAGAGCCTGTCGACTAGCATTTCTGAAAGTGTGGATTTCAAACCACCTCCTTTAGAATCACTGGGGAATCTATAAAAAGGAATATGTCTAAACTCCATCCCAGATTTTCTGAATTAGCATTTCCAGGATGAGACTTAGGAATCTACATTTTTAACAAGTCCTCTCCCCTCCCCAAGATGATTCTTATATAAAAAATAAGCTGAGAGACAAAGATTTAGACCAGTGATTCCAACAGTTTACAGATCATAAGAAGCATCCATTTAAAAAAATATGATACAGCAAGTTTGGGAAACACAGCCGCAGGCACTTTCAGCAAAGACTCCTATAAAACAATTGACACAGCCAAGAAACAGGACCACTGCTTTACTGCAACATGGTTATAATTTCACAGCAGTATTAATAGTGTTTGTGCAACAGAAAAGGAAAAGTGAGATCGCAGGTTGTTTTGGTGAGATATTTATGTTAATATTTTCTCACACAGTCTCTTTCTCTTTCCACACAAGCCACCTTATTATAACTGTTATCTTCCTCCTAGTACATGGCTGATTCCCTGGCCCATCATTTTTGGGCATTTTGTCATTCAGAGACCAAAAAATGGCAAAGCCAGAAATTTAGTTCTCTCAGCAAAAATTCCTGAAGGGGAACCCCTTAGCCTTTGTTAACAACAATATAAAAAAATCCTCAGGGCTTCCCTGGTGGCGCAGTGGTTGAGAGTCCGCCTGCGATGCAGGGGACACGGGCTCGTGCCCTGGTCCGGGAGGATCCCATATGCCGCAGAGCGGCTGGGCCCGTGAGCCATGGCCGCTGAGTCTGCGCATCCGGAGCTTGTGCTCTGCAACGGGAGAGGCCACAACAGTGAGAGGCCCGCGTACAGAAAAAAAAAAAAAAAAGAAATCCTCAGCTACTACAGGAGCTATTTAAGCAGAATTTTTACCAGTGAGAACTTTTGTATTTTTCCTTGTTCAGCTCAGAGCATCATGAGTGATTAAGCCCACCAGATCAGTTACCAATCTCCAACAGGTAGATGATAGACAGCAAATCCAGTGTAAATTCCATCTCACATCAACTGTGTGGTTTTGGAGAAGTCATTTCACTGTGTTTCAGTGTCCTTGTCATTATATGAAGAGAATAGACTTGAACTTTACAGATGCATGTAACATCCTTCTATAAGTTTTAAGCTATTCAGTGGAATAGAATTTTGCAGTAAATGCAATGCTCTAGGGAAATTTAGAGAACTCCAATAATGCAGAGATAAACTCATCTTAAATTAGCAAATATTCTGGATATTCTGTGGCCTTCATACCATATTTGGGGGCAGGGGATGGGGGAGATTGCCTTTTTGCAATGTTTTCAACTTTTGGGTTCCCTTAAATCCCATGTATTGTCAAGCTTTGCTTTCTAGCCATAATGAATGTGGCCAGCTTGGAGATGCACGTATAACAAGAAGAATAAATGTTTTAGCTGGTATAAGAGTTCTTCTTAGAAAGAGAGCAACCCTTTGTTAAGAAAATGCAGCAATAACCTTTTTCAGAACAGAAGGTGAGAAATAATGGGGCCTGAATATGGGTAAAACTGTTCTGCTTAAGATAAAACTATGGACTATTTGCTTTAAAAAAAAAAAAGGAAAAGGAGAGATGAAAATAAAAGAAAAAAGTGGAGGCGAAGCAAGAGGAAAAGCTGTGTGTGATGGGATTTCTGCAGAGAGCACCCATGTCTACATTAAAATCTACAAAAAAATCACAAAATGCTTGCTGCTAGTAGATTTATATATTTAAAAAAAGAGTAAAGCGAAAAACAAAGCACAAAGAAGCCTTGGAGCTTTGCACATCAGCGACAAGGGGAGGAAATGAGGCAACATTCTCTGCTGAGAACTTGCAGAGATTATGGAAAGCATTCTGGCCATGCATTCAGGCTTGAAACCAAGTTTACAGAAATTCTCAAGAGGCAGAGAAGCTCATAAAGACATTTAACCAACTGACTTCTGTATATCTTAAATAAACCATTAATGCATTATTAAGGATCTGAGGATTTACATGCGGATCCAGAACAAATAATAACATGTCTGGGTCAAATGAAGGCTTCAGTACGAATAATGAAATGTGACTAACTCAAGAAGAACATCAGTATACCTTAGAAGTATAAAACAAGTTGGTTCTCTGACATCTGTACACAAACTAGCTGAAGTAGATAGCAATATGCTAGGTCTGTGACTAATATAAAGTGTTTTTTGTCATGCAGAGAATATCAACTGGCAAAACCAGTTGTATTATTTAGACAAACACCATTTAAGTGGGAGTAAGTAATATAAAAACTATTTCATAAATGACTTTCAACATTTAGATATTTGTTTACCAGGTATTTATTGAGCACCTCTTATATGCATTCCACTGAAGAGTCCCTAGAGGAATTTAAAGATATATAAGAATTCAATCTGGAAGAAGCTCAGTATCTAAGAAAATAGAATTTTTGACATATAAAGTTAAAAAAAGGAAAGAGTAAATGAAAATAGATTTTTAAAAATTGGCTAGAAGGGAAATTCAGAAGCTGAAGCGTCCTCGGTTATATTTTAGGAACTACATTAATACTTAATAAGTCACATAGATAAAAAAAGCTATAATATTTCAGGTGATAGAAAGATCACTTTGGATTTAGTAACCAGTGATGCCTTCGCATAATAGAGAAGGTGGACTTGGTTAGCATTCCAGCATCAACAATGATGTGGACGCTAAAATGTTAGGACACGGTCAGGTCTGCTGGGCTGGCATATGGTTTGGGGGGAGGAACACTGAGGGATGGTGAAGAGGAACGGAGAAAGCACCAGCAACCTAGGATCTATCTCTCTCTAGTTTATGAGACCTGGGGCAGGTTGCTTAACATCTTTGAATGTCTGTTTTAAAATGGAAATTAATAATTATCCACCCTGCCTTCCTCACAACTGCGCCAAAAAAATCAAATAAATTCAAGTATGCAGAAGTAATACAAATGCTTTAAAGTTTCATATGAATATAAATTAATTTTCATTTTGTTACTATCAGAGACTGACCTACATTTTTAAGATGGATAACCTCTTGGGTTCTCAAGGAAGGGTTTTATTGGAGTTCCTCTCAGCCATTCTGAGACCTCACACTAGTGATTTCTCTAATACCTATCTGTTCTCTCAACTTCACAGTTTAACTTTGCCCCTGGAGTTTAGGTTTTTGATATCCAGGTAAGACCCATTTCAAGGATTCCTGCCACCTGCTACTTGACTATGATACTGCCTCCAGAATTAAGAAAAACTAGTATCCACCTGTGCTCAGTTGACATTGGCTTGGCCCATTAATTGACAACAAAACCTGCACAGTTCACATCTGAGGTGAAAATTAACATACATGAGCCTGGAGTGTAATGCACATCCTCAACACTAAATTGGGTATCTGGATTTATTCTGAGAGTAAAGGGAGCCAAAGGGTTTTAAGCACATGTTGGGAGGGTGGCAAATAAAACAGATATATGATTTTTAGGAATATTAATCTTATAATTGGATTAAGAGTGAACTGAATGGAAAGGGGACTATTGCTACCAGCAGTGTGCCAGTGTATTTCATTATCAAGTTTATATATATTATCCCATGAATATTCAACACTCTTAATAGATATTAATTTATGGCAGACCTTAATCCAAAAAGGAATTAAGACAATTTACAAAAATACATACAAAATGATAAATTTAGATTTTAAAAAATGTAAGAGAAAAACAAATGAAATGTAAAATGAAAGTAGGAAAGACAGAATAAACTGAAGAGTGAGGTTAATATATAAAACCATGCTTCAAAGTTATTTATCTTTGTTAAAGGGATGCCAAAAACTCATCTGTGCATGTTTGATAGCACCCTAAAGAAGAAAATGCAATCTGTTTAAGAAATTAGAATTATAATTTTTAAAATAACACTTTCACATTTATTCAACAAACATTTATTGATTATCTACTATATAAAAGGTGAAAGTACATTTCTATGAGCTACCAGCACAGTGGTGAACAAGATGTCCAAAGTATCTGCCTCTTGGAGTTTGCATACTTGTGAGAGAGACAGATCATACACAAATATATACTATAATATCAGATAGTAGTATATGATGGGGGGAAATTAAGGTATAGAATAGAGAATGACTAAAAGAAGAGGTATAGTTTTGTTAGATCAGATATCCAAGAAAGGCATCTTTGAGGAGGTAATATCTGAGCAGACATGACTGAAGTTGATTTCATTCTGAATTTGGCAGGAAACCACTGAAGATTTTAAGCAAGGAATGATATGATCTAATTTGTATCCTTATAAAAGGATCCCTCTAGCTTTTGTATGGAGAATAGACTGTGGGCAGATGAGAGACAAAGCAAGGAGATAAGCTAGGAAGTTATTCCAACAAGGTGACATATGGCTTAGATAAGAGTGACAGCAGTGGAGGTGATGAATAGTTAGATTTAGAATGTATTGTGAAGGGGGATTTCACATAGACTGGACGTGGAGTGTGAAGAAAAGAGCAGCATCTAGGAAGACCCCTAAGTTTTTATATTGAGCAAGTGAGTGGTGGGTCTATTTACTGCGAGGAAGATGCCTGGGAAGAGCAGGTTGAGGAAGCAAAATCAAGACATTAGTTTTGATATGCCCACCAGATATCTAAATGAAGATGCTTGAAAAGCACACATATGAAGGAGGAGGAAGTCAGAACTGAAGACACAAATGTAAGTGTCCTGATAGTATTTAAATATTAATTTAAATTTTAGGGAGGACTAGATAAGATTTCTAGGGAGAGAGTATAGAGGCCATCCATTGACAATCGTCAATGTCAACGATACTCAATTTGGTAATACCTTCCCCTAAGAGGTGTTTTAGAAACTGGTGAGGGTGTTTTTCCTCTCATAATAATTGTGAGGGTGCTACTGGCATTTAGTAGGCAGGAACTAGGGATGCTTCAGGTCCTCCTATATTCCGGATGGTCCAAATTATCAAAGAATTGTCTCATGTCCCAGTAGATTTTTGAAATACCTGGTTGAATATTCACATAAGTGGGGGGAAAAAGTTTGATCTGAGCTTAGACCCTGTTTCAACATAAAGTATTTCTGTACAGTTTTAACACATATTTTACATTTTCAATAAATGCAAACAGCATGTAAATCAAAGGGAGGTTGTATGGATTTATTTTGAAATTTACCAAATTAATTCATCACTTCAGAAAAATGATGACAGCATGGTATTTAATTCTCCATTATAACAGCCATTTCAGTCTGTAAATCTACATATACTGCAAGCAGATTACTATTTATGTCTTCCAGGATAGCTGTGATAGAGCAGTCATATATTAAAATACATATTACACATTATTTTTTCTCATATTACTGTTAGGTAATTATATGGATTTTTTAATATTGTGTATGTTGGTAGATGATATAATCTATGAAATTTATTTCAAAATAGTAAAGGGGGCATAACAATTTATGTTGTAAAGCATATAAATATTTGTTAGGAGGGAGGTATTGGGTCTGATACAGTTGAGAATAACTGATAAACATGGACACTGAAATCAATGAGAATGATAACAACTAACTGGTAGAGAGAGCCTGGTGCTAAAAATGAGAAGGAATGACTAGGATCATGGCTCTGAAACTTTGCTGCATCTTCAAATCACCTGGGGAGCTGCTATGAGTCCTAATACCCAGGGTTGGCCACATCAGAATCTCTGAGGGTGTGGTCTAGGCATCAGTATTTTTCAAAATTCTCCACTGCAGTCAAGTTTGAGAATCACTGAATGAAGAGATCAGGGGAAAATTACAATAAGGAGGTACCGAAGGAGGTCAAATCTGATGGGATTCCATTTAAAGAATCAGTTGTTTTTCAGGAGTGGGGAAGGGAAAGAAATGGTTAAAATTGACAATGGGAGCAAGAACCCCCTACTTCACCTCCAGGTCTGAAGAAAATAACAGCCCCCACTGGAAAGACTTGTGGGAAACTGGAACCCTCAGGAGTGACAGGTTTCATTATGAGAAGTAATTGTAAATTACAGGAAAGCAGTAAAGGGGATATTTAAGAATGAGGTTGGGGATATGGGGATGTCAGAGGCACAGTTGGAAGGGCATAGAGTAGTTGAGGAAGGGAAAAAATTTGAGTCATATTAGGAGATTACAGAGAATACGCTGATAAAAAGAGTTCCAGGAATGGCCTACAAGACGAAATTGAGCTATCTGTAATGAGGTGGATGGACCTAGAGTCTGTCATACAGAGTGAAGTAAGTCAGAAAGAGAAAGACAAATACCGTATGCTAACACATATATATGGAATTTAAGAAAAAAAATGTCATGAAGAACCTAGGGGTAAGACAGGAATAAAGACACAGACCTACTAGAGAATGGACTTGAGGATATGGGGAGGGGGAAGGGTAAGCTGTGACAAAGCGAGAGAGAGGCATGGACATATATACACTACCAAACGTAAGGTAGATAGCTAGTGGGGAGCAGCCGCATAGCACAGGGAGATCAGCTCGGTGCTTTGTGACCGTCTGGATGGGTGGGATAGGGAGGGTGGGAGGGAGGGAGACACAAGAGGGAAGAGATATGGGAACATATGTATAACTGATTCACTTTGTTATAAAGCAGAAACTAACACACCATTGTAAAGCAATTATACTCTAATAAAGATGTAAAAAAAAAAAAAAAAAGAAACAGATGGAACACATGATGGGCTCTGTCCTGGTGCCTTTAGAGGAAGATGGGCAACCTGTTCTGCCAGTGCTCAGTCAGTGCTCTCCCCAGGGCCTCTGGGATCCCTCCTACCACTTCCGCTGTCCCACCCCAGCTTCTTCGTGGTTTTGCTTATAACGGCTGGAACCTGCAATTCTCTTCAGAGGATTGCCCTTGAGCTGGTGGAGCCACCTGGCAAAGCTGGAAATACCTGCGAGCTTATGGTCTCACAGGGATAGCCTTAGCTAATCCATGACTGGTACAGAAACGTGCAGACCCAGCTCCCTCGTCTCATCAGGAAAAGCTCTAGGGCTTAATTTATATCCCGGAGTTTTTCTGTGGGATCAAGCTGAAATGATCCTTCCTACCTTGCTCAAAATTGTCCCTTTGCTTGGCTTCCTCTCCTTCCCGGTCCTACTTCTCCCACTTCCTCACCAGTTTCTCCTTGCAAACACTAATAAATCACTTGCTCTTGAGTTCTTGTCTTGGGGTCAGCTTCTGGGAAACTTGACCCAAGACAGCCTCCTCCTTATGGTGGACAGACAGCAGCATATGTTAGCAGAACAGGAGGTGCCCTGGAAGACTCCTAAGGCACTTGCTGAGCCAATGGGGGGCAGTTTTACCACATGCAAGTGGAATTACTGAGATGACTAATTTTGATAGATCAGAGTAGGTTTTTCCATGTGTCCTTATAAAGAGGACAAAATTCTCAATAACATCTTCCAGGAACTCTAATACCAGTTTTCAGAAGGAAAATAATACATCATTATTTATCACTCAATATAATCAAATGCTGTCATTCAGAAACAAGCAACTATGTAGGCTGCCAAAACAATGTGGTAGTATGTGTACCCAGCTTTCCTATAGTCTAGTTTCATCTACGGATAGATTTTAGGGTACCTAGAAAAGAAGAGAGACCTATATCCCTCAGGTAATCCCCCCCTAAGATATTGTTTAAAATAGTTAAGCATTCACTAAATATTGAGCATCAGTGAGTTCAAAGTTATTTTTTCTTATTAATGCTCAGAACTAAATCTAAGTTGCTGGTTAAGTGAAGAGAACATATTTTAAGTGTCAGCCAAGGTGGTGCTATAGGCTATAATTGTCAGAGATTATAATAAGATCGGCAAAAATGATGAAGCATAGGTAGTAACAATTAATGCATCCATTTGACTTCCGTGTCTTGTCCCCTCCAATATTCAATATTTCAGAGGCAGAGTTCAAATAACTGAATGAAAGTTGTACTTAAATCCAAAGTCCCAGGACTTAACGCAACAGGAACAGAGACTTTCACAACCACTGCTTCATATTAGGAAATACATAAGCTTTAATTCTTCTCTCCAAAAGTACCCTTTAGGTTCCAAAGGGAAGGAAAAAGGAGAAAATATGTCTGGACAATGATTAATAAGTGGGTGAATTAGAGAGGTAATGGGTACAAATGATTAACAAAACACTCTCTTTTCAGGGAACATCTTGAGAAACCATGTGATGGCTACATTATGGAATTTTCCATGAATAAATCCTTCCAAGCTTAATACTGACACAACGCTAACTTTTAATTACCTTCATGGTACTATGAAGATGGGATTGTAACAATAACTGAAGTCATCAAATTATTTTCCTCCCTCATCTAGTGGGGAGACATTTCCAACACTCAGAGTAGCAAAACTATGTAAGTATACAAGTGTACCATGTACGACTGCCAAAGCATGAGCTCTAGAGACCTTTATTCAAAAGGCAGCTCACTGAAATGAGGAGACCCCAAAAGCAGGGCAATGAAGGGAGAATTGCTCTCTGTGGAGCTGGGGAGGAAAAAATTCTCACTGTGGAGTGAGAGGGGGGGATGTCTCAATTGGACCATTTACCCAAGGAACCGCACTCGGGAAGTCCCCTATGGAGCACCCTGAGAACAATAAAGTTGCTGTAGGAGAAAATCAGTATTTGGCAGCCAGCTGCAAAGCCACAGTTGGATGAAGGAGCAATAATCCTCAGATGAGGAGGCCCACAGATTTACCACCACTTTCCAACAGGCAGAACTTCTTTACTCCTCTCCACCCACCTCAACACACACACACACACACACACACACACACACACACACACACACACACACACACACACACACACACACACACACACACACACACACACACACACACACACACACACTTGGGATGACCAGGCACAGGCGCATGGAATATAAAAGAGGAAGAAGAGGAATCAGGCTACCTTCCTTTCAAATGCAAATCATTTTTACCAATCTTAGAAGTCAAGTGGGAGCTGAATGCTGGGATTTTGGATACTTTTCAATAACCACTGAAATAAATATAGCATTTGCTTCCCAAAGTGAGTACAAATGATTAAAATGCCACTTGCTGTCAATTTTATATTATCTTCTCCATCCACTGGAATATGCTAGCCAGCATGTGTTACTAGTAATTGTAGAAAAAAAAATGCCCTATTTTTACATTGCTGAGTTGAGATCTTGCATTTCTATAAGGGTCTGACCTCCATCAGTAACCTGAACTTCAACAGATTGACCTTTAAGCCATTAAAGAAAAAAGTTGTGTAGTAGAAAGAACTATACTGATCTAATTGTCAGTGTGACTATCATATACCAAATTTATGATTTCAGGCAAGTTTCTTTCTTTTTTTTAAACATCTGAGTCTTAATTTTCTAAAATTTAAAATGGGGTTGACAATACTTAAGTAAAAGTAAGCACTCAAGCTCAAGAAATGTTTGTTTTCATCCCACCCATATCCTCAACCTGTAGACCAATTTTGAATGCTATTTTTTTCAAACAATGGACATGCAATGCATTAATCCCTGTGGTGTTATCTTTCTTAATCAATGAGTTCTTTTCTTTTTAATCTTGCTAAAGAAGTGAACAGATAGTTTCCCTCTAGGAATTTTTGTTTTGTTTTGCATCTTTAAATGATACTTAACATTTAGACAGCTACTGTACTATAAATCTAGGGTATGTGTGAATTTAGAGCCCCAATTCACCTTAGCTTGTTAAACCTGTGCCTTAACAGCTTTTACAGAGCAGGAATACCAACATGACTGAGTTGTATGCCTTCCCTGTGTGCATATTTGCCTTCCTTCATTGTTATTTGAGTTAGTCTTTCTAATTTTTTTTTTTTTTAAGACAAGAGTATGTTTGCGTTTGGCCTATTTCAGCTATAATACATTCTTGCTCTAACCCATGACAATTTTTCTTAGGCTGCCATATAAGTGTCCTGTATCCTGTCAAATTTGCAATTTAAATATTTGGATTTTTCTTCTTACTTTCTTATGCCTTATCTTCCTTCTAGTTTCTGGTGATGACTGTACCCTGACCCTCAAAAGCTCTAATTTGCATGCCCCTAGAAACCGATTTATAAGAGGCTGCTATAATCGTCCACAACAGTGACTGGAGTCTTTAAAACAGTTCCCTGTAGCAAATCATATCTCTAAACATTTTACAAGAAGGGTAAGTCAACATGTTTAAACAGGCTGCCTCAGGAAGAACCTGTATAATTTATGGAGCAGAATAGACATATTGCTACCCAAAGCATTTTTCTCATTCCCACAGAAACTATAGCATGGTTTCAATGTTCAGTGAGTGACTTTGTTCAGGGAAGAGACACAGGAAGAGGAATAAATTTTCAGGTAGTCTTCTGGAATCTAAAGTCTATTTCTTTTTCCAACTTTACATGAGCATAAACAGCTCTGGATCACATCTCTTGAAATTCCCCTTCACTTCCCCTTGAACTTGGGCAAGTTACATTAGTAAGTTACCTCTGTGCCTCAGTTTCCTCATTTGTAAAGTGAAGATGATCACAGAAATCTCTTTGCCAAGATTCTTGTGAGGATTAAATGAGTTTATACATGAAAACTGCTTAAAATAACCCCAGCCCTCAGTAGGCACTCAGCAAGTGTTAGTTATAATTTTACTCCTTCTATCACTATTCAGTAGCTTCTTCATCTCCTCCACGCCCCATCTAGCAGGGCAAGGAAGACAGAGCACCAAAGCCAAGGAGGGAAGATCAGTCCTGTTCTTGCGTTCACTCATCTCTAGTTGAGCATCTCATCAGTGAAGATTTTGGACCTTTTGTTCCAGTTCATTTCCCTCTGTCCCCTGCTACCCCATAAACTTCCCATGTATCTCCTGACCCTTATTTCAGTGAACAAGACTATGAATGAAACATGCTAGTTTTACTTTCCATTTGTCATCACTGTCACAGGGAACAAGCCACAAGTTGGGAAGAATCAGAGCTAAAAGCAAGCAAGCTATGGACATGCAAGGTTAATAGCAATCAAAAAAGCAACTTCCAATACAGGCCTTTCTCAAGTTTCCAGTGTTCACTGCCCTATAACCCTCCTTTTGCAATAACCATGGAAATAGCTGAGAGATTTATTAGGAAGCCAAATAGATGTTCTGGTTATTAAGAGAGCAGCATACCATTCCCAACTGTAACCACCATAAATTGAATAATATTGCCCTACATCTAACCTGTTCAACAAATACATATTTAATAACCATTATATGTACTGAAGTATGAAATAATAAAATAGAGTAATTTGCCTTCAAGTAGCTTATTATTTAGTAGGGGAAATAAGCTATGTATACAAATAGCCACAATATAAGGCAGAAAATACTAAGCTCTGTGGGCAACACAAAAATAAAAATCTCAAATCCCAAAAACTGAAAAGTGTGGTCAGTTCCCATGAATTGACCATGAAATTCAATTATTGCATCAGAATCTCTACTAAAATAGCTGCTTCATATTCAAGTAAAGGTTGACCAAGCTCCTGGTCTGAGCAAGGCCCTGTCCTGATTTCTACGTTAGATGCAAGTGTCAACAGGGAACCTGTAATCTTACTGGTGATGTAAGACATACAGACATACGATCATATAAAAGGCTGAATGGTAAAAGGAACATGGGAACACAGAGTAGAAAGTCTTTCTAATCAGATGTGGGCAGGTGACATGGATGGAGATGACACCTCCCTAGTCCAAGGCCACTCTCGGGGTTCAAGTGGTCTCCTGCCATCACTTTGCAGTGGTCTTCTGGCATACTGTCTTTCCCCTGACAGCCTCCCCTAACTTACACTGTGGCCAGAATGATTTTAAAGTGTAAAGTCAGATCATGGTTCTTCCTTTTCTTTGGCCCTTCAAAGTCCTCCCCCACCCCCGATCATCCTGGAGTTAAGCCCAGACACTGTGCCAGGGCCTAGAGTGCCAGGGGTGCTGGACCCCGCCTACTTCTGTATGCTCAGCTCACACCACTTGTTTACTCCACTGTATCCACACTGGCTCCTTGCTGGGTCTTGGCCTTGTCAAGTGTGCTCCCTTCTCAGCATCTTTTACTTGTTGTCCCCTAGCTCCCTCTTCATAGGGCTCTCTTCTCCACGCTCCAATTGTTGGTCATGCCTCGATTCTAGCCTCGTGAAAACTCTTCCTTCTCTCCCCCAACCTGGTAGTACACTGCTGCCAGAGTTACTCCTCCTATACCTGAGTGATTGGCTTGGAACTCTACCTGCTTTTCTGGCACTATGGGACTGCGATCTCCCTCCTCTCAGAGTAGGTTTCTTAAGTCTCTTCTTGGGGGCAAACTAGCCCCACAGGGACTTCCCTGGTGGCACAGTGGTTAAGAGTCTGCCTGCCAATGCAGGGGACAGGGGTTCGATCCCTGGTCCGGGAAGATCCCACATACCACAGAGCAACTAAGCCCATGCACCACAACTACTGAGCCTGCACTCTAGAGCCTGCAAGCCACAGCTACTGAGCCCGCGTGCCACAACTACTGAAGGCTGCATGCCTAGAGCCTGTGCTCCGCAACAAGAGAAGCCACAGCAAAGAGAGGCCCACACACTGCAACGAAGACCTGACGCAGCCAAAAAATAAAATTTAAAACTTAAAAAAAAAAAAAGGAGCCCCACATACCCTTACTGGGGCAATGGATTAGATAATATCTTGGTCAAAGTGTGGTGACAAAGTGGTGTGTATGAAACACATACTCCACTTCCAATGCTTTTCCTCCTTCGCTGTGTGACCTCAACCAAGTACTTAACCTCTCCTGTGTCTTCATTTGGAAGGATCTCTATTGTCACTCCTAGGTCCAACCTTCTTTATTTCTCCATTTCTTCATCCCATATGTACTTATTGAGAGTCTGTTTTACGCATGGTGCTGTGCTGGCCCCAAGGACTAAGCTGTGAATAACACAGACACCATGTATGACTTTAGGAACTAAATCTGAGCACAGGAGACAGACATTGAGCAGTTTATCTCACGTTTATCTCATGTGCTGATGAAATAGCAATCTCCCAGATCCCTGACTGGAGTATGCCCCAGATGGAGGAGAAAATAAATTTTGGGTTTTCCCAAATCCTATTAGAGACCAGCGGAAAAGAACACCTTTCCCAGGAATTTTAAAAGGCTCAAGGTACAGGGAAAATTGTCATTTCAAAGCTTCCATAGTTAGTTGTTTTGCTTGCTTGTTTTCCTGAAGAGTAGATGGCTTTGCTCCTTGAAAAGGCACAATAATGGGTCCTGCTTCTCATGTCCTTCTTACGGACTAATAAGCTCTGAGCACAGTCTACAAAGCAAAGTGTCATCTATCTGCACAAATTGTCATCTCTCATCCCCACTAAGGAGAGTGTAAACTGTACAGATTAAGTCAGATTTAGGAGGAGTTTTTATTACTTAATAAGGATCTAGGATAAGTCTATGAGAATTATTGTTTTCCCTGGAGGGTGTGTAGAGAAAACGTGCCTTCACTTCATAGGAGTAGAAAGTCTGCTAAGGTTAGCTACCTTGAAGTGAAAAACCCTCTCTAGGTGGTTACAGAATACCGTCATGGTTTTATCTTAGACAGAACTCAGATTTTAAGAAATATTACACTGTGGTTAATTGCAAGCCTTCACTAAACCTTGTAAATAGAGAGGCAAGAATTACAAAGCAAGATCAGTACTTCTGAGCAAGGAGCTGAACAAATAAATCAAAATTTACCCCGGGAGAGTCTGAAGAGAAGATCTTTAAGACTTGAAAGAGGGCAGACTGGGAAAAGAAGTTAGAAATTAAGGTTGCCTGTAAGGAGAACCCATGTGAGATTCTTTCCCTTGAACTTTTGGAACAGTGGTATTTCACATAGTTTCAAGGTTTTTTTTTTTTTTCCCTATAATTTCCTCTGGTAATCTTTAACATTTCAGTAAAGTGTGCTACACATGGGCAGTCTTTTGTTAGTAGGATTGTGGGTAATTAGGTCAGTAAAGAGAACTGTGGCCTTTCTCACATCACCTCCTGCTGAGACTAGCAGCAAATACCGAAGGAGACAGTGGACCCAGAGTCCCACAAGGGGAGACAAAGCAAATAATATTCAGGGTAAAGCAAATAATATTCAGAGTATTGCTGAGAGGAGAGAGAAGAGGAGCCCTTGATGTCGTAAAGTCGATGCCAAGTGAGTGAATTCAAAATGGCCAGGAGCCAAACACTCCTTTTTCCCAAATATACCAGAGGAAGGAGATTCTCAAAGGGATGAAGCTGACAATTAGGATACAAGCACATACACAAAATTACAATTGTGGTAGGTATTCCCAGGGGAAGCCCCAGAGACCAAGAGAGCAAAGAATGGAGAAACTTAATTCTCAAGGGTTCTGAAGACTGAGTAGGATTTATCGAGGTGAAGGGGAGACACCAAGTATACCCCTGGCAGGGAGAAAAGCAGGGTAAAAGCGGAGGAGTGTCCAAAGAACTGAAAGAAGGCCTGAGGCCAGACTACTCACCCTGAGACAGGATGAGGCTGGTGAAGGACTTGAGGGCATTTTTAAAATACTGAATTTTATTCTAAAGCAAGAAAGCTGAACATCCCTCTAGGACCCCAAGTCTAAGTGCCAGAACCAGAGGAAGTAGTGGAATTAGTGCCATAGCTTGCAAGAAAAGGAAAGCACAGTCCAAAAACAGCTTATTGGAGCATGTACACTCGGAGGATGATCATGAAGGATTGACAGGACAGACCAAGAGAATGAAACAGGGTTTCTAGACGAGAAAAAAAGAACACTCAGCATCCAGAAGATGAGAATGATCATTTTTAATTACAGGGAGTAGCTAAATCTATCTATAAGGACTAACTCAATCTTTTTCTCACCCATAGAAATTATTATTTCTACTTGCAAAATATCTCAATTTTGATTTTTTTTCTTGCCAGAAACATGTGTAATTAAATGTTTTAAGACAAGATGAGCTTTGATTTTAATTGACATCTACACTGCAGGATAACTCTTATTGTTATCGTCCAACTGCTGAAATTCCTTCATATTAAAATTTTACTAATTTAATATAAAATAATTTTTAAGGAATTAGATATTTTCCTTCTTAACTACATCTATACCATGAGTATGCACACAATTAAAGCAGAAACCCTAATTCCTGATTACCTGCCTACTCCTCCTAGCTTAGTGGACCACCTGCAGTGTTTAAGAGTAACTTGAAGTGATATTTGTCAAGTCAAAATGTTGATCTAGATCACTTTTGTTCAGAAAAATAATCCTCTTGGCTGGGATGCTTTGAGCTGCAAATGACATAAAAAATAACTCTAAGTCATTTAAGCAACAACGGGTGCACAGTTGTACATAGCAAGGCAGGTGGTTCCACGACTGAAAGTTCACGCATACAACGACCCCAGCAAGGGCCTGGGTGCTCTCCATCTTTCTGCTCAGCCATACACAGGATGTCAAAGATGTCTCCCTCCTGGTTGCAAGGTGGGGATAGCAGCTCTGAGTGTCAAATGCAGGCACATCAGTACCTGTCCTAGGAGAGGAAGACTTTTATAAAGTCTCTCTTCATTGGAAAGGAGAAGTCTCCCCAGAACTCTGATGGCAGTCTTCCCCTCAGGCCTCATTGGCTATGTCTAGGTCACATGAATAAAGCAATCACTAGAAAAATGAACAAAATGAAAATGGTTTGCAAGACAACTGTGCTTTATGCCTCAAGGTATTATGAGCTGTACCTTTCCTAAGCAGAGGGAAAGGTGAATGTGGAATAAACCTGGAGATCTCCTAGAAGGGAATAAAGAAGGAAAGGCAAGAGAAGAGAAGAAAAAGGGCAGAGAATGAGTATTTCCAAAATTAGAGGGTCTGCTTTAAGAGAGGAAAGCATAGGCTAGGAAAACCAACAGCAGTGTGCTCTATATCTCTAGGCCTGAAGGGCAAGGAGAGAGTAGTTACCAAAAGTAGAAGGAGGAGGCTCTATTGATACTCTCCCACCCCCTGAAGTCTCTAAAGGCTGGCCTGAGGCAAACCCACTATTAAGGAGCCAGGAGACCACCTTGACTTTGTTCTTCTGTTGTTGAAGTCCCCCATTGGCCAACCTCACCTAGAAACCAGCAGGCAAATAGCTGATACAGCAGAGTCTCCTGAGGCAGGGTGAGGGGAATGGGGCAGAGTTGATTTGCCTGTGCAAATCTAGCACAATCAATACACCCATTGATTAAAACCTTTCTCACTGCCATTACAAGTAAAAAACATACTACACACACATTTTCAAGAAAGAAAAGATGGTCACCTTTAATTAAGTAAAATAGTTGTTCTCTTTCTCTTCCTCTTCCTCAAAGTACATACAAAAATGATTGTTTCCTTTAGTTAGTAACAGATTTCTTTTTTAGCCTCATCAGTTAGCAAGATGTTAGCAACCATTGGAAGTGGTTAAGCACACAGGTACAGGCTAAGAAAGGGGAACCCAGTACCTCCACTGTACATGTTCGATAGAAAGCCTCCATGGAGTGGAGTTGTGGGAAATGAGTCAGGTGAGGGACAGTTTGATTAAGCTATTCCAGAGAGTTTATATTTTGAAATGGTTTTCAAAGCCTTCTTTAAAAATCGAATAATTCTAACCTACATAGAACAATGTTCTTATTTTGCCTCCCTAGATTTCATCCCAATTTCTTTACAAGATCCCCTCGCATTCTTTAGATTAGTTCTTCTGTCCTCCTAGATTTTTCTATCCTCCAATTCCTGTAGCACCAGGAGAGAAAAAAAAAAAAAAAGTCAGAAAGGTATGTAGAAACCACAGGAAAAACCAATTAAAACTTGAAGATGGGGGCTTCCCTGGGGGCGCAGTCATTGAGAATCTGCCTGCTAATGCAGGGGACACGGGTTCGAGCCCTGGTCTGGGAGGATCCCACATGCCACGGAGCAACTAGGCCCATGAGCCACAACTACTGAGCCTGCGCGTCTGGAGCCTGTGCTCCGCAACAAGAGAGGCCACCACAGTGAGAGGCCCGCACACCGCGATGAAGAGTGGCCCCCGCTCGCCACAACTAGAGAAAGCCCTCGCACAGAAACGAAGACCCAACACAGCCAAAAATAAATAAATTAATTAATAAACTCCTACCCCCAACATCTTCTTTAAAATAAAAAAAATTAAAAAAACTTGAAGGTGTTAACCTTCAGATTTTCAGTCTCTTACTTTAATCTATATCCATCCAACTCTTCCTTCTGCCTTTTGCTGCTCTGATAATTAAACAACAAACTCCAAACAAGCGATATGCCACCTCTATCTGAGGTCCATCAACTACTGTACTTGGCTTCCAAGAGCCTCATTTTGTCTTGCTCCTGGCTGAACTACTAAAGCACATTCCAAAGTGATGCCAATATTAAGATGCATGTACCACACTTAATCAATTGACTCTGTATTTTAAAACACGGTTTCAGGTGAAAGATCCAGAGAATGAATAAAACAGTTATGTAGGTCCTGTTACATGGTACTAATTGATTTTTAGTTCCTCTTCTAAGCCAAAGAAATTTAAATAGGTTAATTTGGAATAGCTGTTAGCAACACAATCTTTTCACGGCTGAAATTCATACTTTATGGCTAAAATTAAGAAATCTCTTTGAAATACTTGATATCTAACAGAATGGAAAAGATAAGCTGGACTTTGTTTTAAATAGCTAATTCCCTAATAGTTGAGCCTTTTCGCTAATAGAAAGGCAAGATAATTAGCCCACAAATGTACAATCCACAAGAACAAATATTTTTATCTATTGTGTTCACTAATATACTCTCAGTGCTGAAAACTGGCCCAATGTAGGTACTCAATTAATATATGTTGAATAATGAATGACTAACGGAAGCCTCAAATTAAGACTATCAAAACAAGTGAAGTATCAAAAATATAGTTAACATATTCTAGGTATTAAATACTAATATCAATAATAACAACACTATTACCATTTTGAATATTTACTCTTTGCCAGCCCAAGTTGAGAGTTTTATTCATAATACCTCACTAAATCTTTATAAAGGATTCAATTCTACCATAAAATAGGTAGTAAGAATTCCATTCTTTAGATAAAAAAAGCTGACTCAGTCAGGCTATTATTTAGTGAACCCATAATTCACATTCTGAACTGTCTCCAAAGTCTAATCTCTTAAGCCCAAAGCTATACCTACAGCTTTTATTACCAAAGTTTAACACCTCAAACCTGGAATCCAAGATTTAGTTTTTGAACCAGAAAACCTCTCATGACTTAGGCTCAGGCCACTCTGGATTTGAACGTCTGTGAGGCCACTTTTCTCTAAGTTACTGTGCACAAGTTATTTAATTTCCCTGGGGCTCAGTTTTTTTAATCTGCAAGATGTGTTCACTTATTCCACCTCATGAGGATTTTATTAGAATTAGATGGAACATTCTCTTGAAGCTTTCCTAGTGTATAATCAATGCTTATTTTTTTGATTTTCTGACTCTACCCCCCAAAACTCAATGAAGTAGGTGAGTTAAATTATTATAGTGTGAAATAAACGTGTAGGAATGTGATCTAAGTAATTTCAACGCTAAAAAGAATTGTCACACCTTTCTTTTTTCCTCTTATTGGGTGGAGTTGGAAAAGACATTTCACTGCCAGGATCCTAGGATGAACCCTCCATTTCACTTTGGTGACTGATCAAGGAAACATAAGAGGTTAGACTGACACTAAAAATCAAATCATTCTTGTTTCATTCTTATTTCATTCTTATTTCATATGTTTATGACTTTATTTTCAGAGCCCAAGGAAGACAGAGAAAAGTAGAGAACGTTGCCTATAATTACTTTTTACTAACTCCTAATTATTAGCTGTTTTTGTTTATTAAACTTTGTGTTTCTTTCATAAGATCAGACGATTATTGCTTAATATTTCCAAATTACAGGTGAGCACAAGGCATCCTCTGGGAGCCATCCTCCCTACTCATACTGAAGGGCATTTATAATTACTTAAGCCTTATATTTTTTTTTTCTGAGAATTATTACATACCAGAGTAGAACATCATCTTAAAATGAATATAATATCTACGCAAATGTTTGTGAGTTCCTCATTTCCTTGAGTGCTTCCACCTTGGGAGGACAAGACATGATGAGCATGCACAAAGAAAAATAAAAGAAAAAAAGAAAGAAAAGAAAAATAAGATCAAGAGGAAAGAAAAATAAAATTAGCATACCACCTTATTTTGTTGATTTTAGGAATTATAAGCGTCTTACAACTCTCTGATAGACAGTAGACATAAAGAAAGAAGTGATGTCTTGATATGATAGTTAGAAAATGAAGTACTAATGGGGAGGAGAGAAGACACAAGGTGATAAGAACTGTCAGGTGACAATTCAAGTGTCTGGGTATGAACCAAACAGGTGCAAAGCAGGAATTCAGATGAGCCAAAGGAGGATGCTCTGGATTTGACTGAGAAAACAACAGGGTAGTTCTGAGAACCATTTCAGAGAAGTTGGCTAATGCAGTGTTTCTCAACTGAGGCTGGTCATTGTGATCCCCTGGAAAGCTATTCACATCCTGAAGCTGAGGCTGCCACTCCAGTCATGGAAGTCGGAATCTGAGAGGGGGCGATTCCCATGAGCAGCCAAGGCTGAGAGTCCCCGGGCTAAGCAGGGAGATTGAGCCCTTGATTCCTCCCATCACTTTGAATTACACAGAAATCTTAGTAGGCTAAGTCATTCTTTTTCAAAAAGAAGTAATAGACCCAACACATTTTCCTGTATGAATTTGCTGCCTGAGTTTCCTGACAACTCCTGTCCATTGTCAGTGGAACCGGTGACAATGCTATGTGTAAGCACTGAATTGCAGCTCTGATTACGTCTGAGTGGCAGACTTAGAAACAAGGAGGCTGTTGCATCTCTGCACTCCCCTACAGCTGGTGAAAATCTAGCTCTGTAGAGCAGCTGTAGGTAGAGCCTGTCCTCTTTCCAGCCACCCAAGGAAACACTTGCCACCCCAAGCAGCTGTCCCAAGGCATAAATGAATTAACCTCTGCCAGGGATCACAACAGCTGTTGAAATCAGCTGCTGGTGCGGGGTGAAGGGAAGGGCAGGGGAGTGTGTCTGTAGCCAGCCACCGTCAGTTCCTTGGGGATCCCCAAGATCACTCCCAGTGTTAATGTGGGTGGACGGAACACAAAAGGGTGCAAGCTTGTGAAACAACTGCAAACAAATATCTGCTAATGAAGTCACTAATTAAGGAGGACACGCTTTGACAAGAAGCTATTCACAACTTTCCATTTACTTGGAAACTTAAATATCCGGCATTTAAAAAAAAAAAAATGTCTTGAAATGCTTCAGATTCACAGGCGGGGCTTACTGTTTTCTCAACCATTGTTCCTTTTTTTTTTTTAAAAAAAAAAAAACAATCTAGGCATTAACGAACTTTCTTCTTTGTACTCATCAGGTTTTATGAACACCTAGGGCTTTTTTTTTTAACATCTTTATTGGAGTGTAATTGCTTTACAAGGGTGTGTTAGTTGCTGCTGTATAACAAAGTGAATCAGTTATACGTATCCATATATCCCCATATCCCATCCCTCTTGCATCTCCCTCTCACCCTCCCTATCCCACCCACCTAGGGCTTTTTTACGTTACTTTAAATGAATGAATTTTTCCTTCATTTCAAACAGTAGCAGTTTACATATTTACATATTTTTAAAATGCTTTTTTAGTGAATTGAAAAGTACATTTAAAGGTGTTAACAAATTCTGGAGCTTCAGACACATACTTCGATGTCTCTGGCACCTGGAAGCTGTTGCTAATCCATGGGAGGGAGTAAGCTTCACAATCCAGAAGACACCATGTCCTATGCTTATCTTTTTTTTTTTTTTTTTTTCCGGTAAAGTAGAAAGAAATAGCTTTATTGCTTTGGCAGGCACAGTGGGCTAATGCCCTCGAGACTGTGTGTCCTACCTTGGAGTGGGTAGTGAGGAGTCTTACAGTGTTCAAGGAGCAGGGCTTGGTCAGCGGGTGGACATTCTTCTGATTGTCTGGTGGTGAGGTAATCGGGAGTCAGCATCATCAACCTTCCAGTTCCAATGGGTCTGGGTCTGTGTGCTTGTGGGAGGCAGACAGTTAACTGTTCCCAAGGGGTGGAGGTTTCAGTATCAGAGGCAGGAAGAAAGCACAGGTGCCTGGAGGGGAGCAGTCGCTGATTTAGCCATCATCTGCTCTCTTGCTTCCGGTGGGGATTCACCAACCGGGTGTGTCCTTTGCTCCCCTGTCCTATGCTTATCTTAACACTTAATTTTTATTTGTTACCCCCATGATAATGTCCTTACTTTCCTGCTCTCTTAGATTTTTTATACCTTTAATGTCTTATCACCTGAGTTTCACAGTTTTAGCTTATTATCTTTTTAGTTCAAGGCATGGTGGGTTAACCAAAGAGCTGCAGTAAAAAGCGTAAACAAAGGATAGTTTTGAGGTAATCCCATAATAATTTCACGTACTTTTATGGTTCAAGGTCTATAGATTTAAAATGACACTGATTGAATCTTTTCTATCTTAAAGCCTCAGATTTATCAGTAAAGTTGCAAATATAGTATTTTAACTCTACCACCAATGTCTTCTTGAGATCAGTGATTCCCCCTCAGAGTAAAACATATTTTTGACACACTTTTTATGAGATTGTCCAAGATAGAATACATACATACAAATATACCTTTGGAGAAGAGAAAGGCAGATTTAGGAAGAATCTAGAGAATTAGAGAAAGTTCAAAGAAACATTATGTAGCTAGCTGAAAGATAGAAATTGGAACTCATATGGAACAAGGGAGGAATAAGAAATATATCAGTCAGAACAATGTCTGTTACAAATTGCAGAACTCAACTCAAAATGGTCTAAGCAAAATAAATATTAACACTTCGAAGTAGCCACTTTCAGTTAAACCCATGTTTTTGAAAGATATTAGGAATCTGTTCGTCTTTCTTTTTCACCTCCATTTTCCTTCGTAGGCCTTCATTCCTGGTCAGGATCTCATAAGTGGTGGTAAAGATCACAGGCAGATCCATGCTTACAGAGTACCAGCTTAGCAACCACAGAGGGAAGAACACCTCTTTCAAATATACTAGCGTAGGAGCTGAGTTTCACCGAATCAAATCAGATCAAACGCTCTTCTCTGAGCTGAACTGTGGCCAGAGAATATACCAATATACCCAGATAACTGCTGACTACTGGATCTGAGAAGGGTAAAGTTCTTCCTATCTGAATCATAAGGACTGAAAGTAGAAAATCTGCCAGTTATGGATACACACATACATGAAAGCATGCTCACTAGTGTGCACACACAGGAACACACACATACCCCTATATCATTCATATAGCATCCCAGATGGTACACTCAAAATAAGATAATTCAAGGAAGGTTTGATAACGAATATTAACCAATAAAGATATGGGCAGGGTATAGAAAAAAAACAACAACACAGAATAGGAACAAGTGGAAACAACAGTTATCAGGATCTGGGAGAAGAGAAGCTTTTAGAGAAGACTTCTTGCACTTTGAGAGAAGCAGTGGCCTTTGGTCAAGAACAGAGCCAGCACAAGACAACTTGCCAGGGAAGAAGCCAAGAGAACAAATATCCCAACCTCAGTCTCCTCCCTCCCTCTGATCTCTGCCAGATATCCCCATTGGCCAAACCCAACAGGAAGCCAGACGGGGCCCAGGGAGCTCCTAGGGCATGGTAAAAAATAGAGACTGTTTGTTCTGGAAGATAGAGAAAATATCCAGCATATACAACCACTACAAAAAGATAGTTATAATAGTGTTCAGTTGTAAATGTATGACAGAACAAATCCCATTGCAGTAAATGGCATGGAAATAAAGATATCTGTATAACTTAAAGAGAATCCATCCTCAATTCCAAATAATCTCTAGTCCCAACATTTATTTATCTCTACTCTTCTTCACAGTTAATACTCCTGAAGGAATAGTTAACATACCCTGCTCCTACTCTCTCATAATCCACTCACCCCGCAATTGCAATTTGGCTTTTGTCCCCAATACTCCAGAGCAGTGGTTTTCCAGAGATGGTCCCCAGACCAGCAGCATCATTATCACCTGGGAATTTGTTGGAGATGCAAATTCAACTGGCCTCATCCAAGACTTGCTGAGTCAAAAACTCTGAGAATCTGGGGATTAGCAATCTGCGGTTTAGCAAGCCCTCCAGGTGATTCTGAAGCACACTAAAATTCGAGAATCACCGCACTACAGAAATGCAAATGTATAAGATTACCAATGAGCTTCATATTAGAGTCTGTGAATGCTCTTCTGTCTTCTTTCTTGACCTAGACATTTTTGTGATTTGTCCATTTGACATTGTGATCTTTTCTGCAAAGGGAATCAGCCTCTCTGTGCTCCCATACTCCAATCTCAGATCATAAAGCAAGAGTAGCAATCCTCTTGTAAATATTAGGAAGAACACCCCTGCCTGTGTCTCCACTCACCGTATCCCAAACCTCCCTAATACTGGTAGCATCTGACTGATAATAAGCAGAGTTAACGAAGTAAAAATAACTGTTCTTATGTTCTGCCTCTTATTTGTTTTCAAGTTGCCTGCTTGGAAGTTTTACTGTATACTCTTCCTTTCTCCTGCTGCTTCCATGCACAAAACTCAGTAGGGCAGTGTGGCAAGGCAAAACCTGTAATTTTCCAGCCACAAATTGTGCCTGCTAGTGGGAAGGGTTGAATCATTCAAGTAGGAAATAAGAAGGGGCCCATTTTGGCCTCAAATCTAAGCCAAATTTTCTAATCCAGTTTTACCAATAAATAATGCAGGTATCTTTATCTGACTCTTAAGTATATTTTCAATTCAGAATCCATGAGACTAGGGGAGGAGTATGGTTAATTGTCATCCTAAATCCCCAACAAAGGATGTATCAGTTGGAAAACTTTGAGAATAGACTCAGGGCTAAACAAATTTAGATCAAAATATGACATGGACAGATTGAACATACTAACGTGGCCGAAATGAACACCTTTAGCAAGTGGGGGCTTCTCAGTTCTTTGAACTTTGAAGTTGGCAGAAGCTTATATTGTGGCTGGAGTCTACCTGAGTGTGGTTAGTGTTAACAGGCTTAGGCTATGTGGCTAGACTTCAGTACAAGTGAGCATGTGGCCAGTTGGAGCCTTTAAGCAAGGCTGTAACTGGTGGGCTTGAGCTGAGAAGCACATTTAGGTTTAAGCAGAAAAGAGATTCATCTTAGCAGTCATGGTGGGCATTTCAGAGCCTTCGAACAGAACAAGCAGCAATCTGGTTATAAGTGCAAATACAGTGTTCTTTCCTAAGATCAGGAGAGACTCTTTGGGAGAATTTAAACTGGAGCTGCACCACTGCTTCTCCTGGGACTGGGTCCCACACAGAGCGAGTAAGAACCAGGAAAGGCTCCTATGAAAATAAGCAGACTTTCATGCATGTACTATTGGAAGGTGACTCAGCCTGTAATATGAAGTACAGGGCTGGAGTAAGCGTCCCTTAATCTGGAGGAGTTCAGATTTTGGGAGTCCTGAAATCTAAGTTTGCTTGTTCCCATCCCTATCCTATTTCTTAGCTGCTGCTAAATGAACCATAAAGGGAAAAACCTCCAGTCCTGCTAAAAGAAGAACATAAGTGGTGAAGATGGGGCCACTGGAATTGTAAATATCAATTCAAAAGGGAACTAAAAATATTAACCCTCAAGGGATTAAAAATGAAACACACAAAAGTTTATTTTGAAGAAGCACATGGCACCTGTTCTTGGTTTTCACTGGACTTTGCTCTTGAAGCTATGAAAACTCTGGACATGCAGAAGTGGAAACTATTAATAACCAACTGACCACTATCATGGAAAAGTTAAAACCAAAACTATTTCTATCATTTCCACCATTTTTTATCTATCTATCTATCCTCCAGATACCACTGCATGATTCTTGGCTGACATCTGCAGTGAGAGTCTGCATGGCATTATATTCTAAACCCTGATTATATAATTTTGCTGGGGTTGCTGCTGTGGGCCTAGAGATTTTTGTTCTTTCTCAATCATATGAGTCAGCCAGTAGTATTGCGATGATCTCATTTGTCCTATTGATTCTCAGTCTGTTTTAAAGGAAGCAGTGGAAACCATGGCAGGTTACAGCTACTGAAGGAATACTCACTGACTTAACATCCCAAGTCAATTGAAAGTCAGCAAAATAATACATAACAGAGAGCTAAATTTTGGATTTTAGTTCTTTGGGAATTTAATTTAGAAGCAAATTTATTCTGGGCATTAATTTCTCCCCAGCAATTTAATAATTAGAGGGTGTTCTGAATGGGCAAATTTGGGTCATGTTTCTACTGCTGGCATTGTGTTATCTGCAACATTTTTATATTGTAATTTGACTGAATATATAACTCCTGGTGAATTATATAAATGAATACAATTTGAGATGGGGAACAGAATAGGGAATACATTTATAATTCAGCATAGTAGATAGATTATTGAACGTAGTCTTCACCCATTTCAGATCATTCTGGGGTGAAATCTGAATTGCCCCCCCATGGTTCAAAAGGATAGCAAGGAGTGGCAGATGGTGACAGAAGTGACTTCACAAAGATGGGAACAAGACTGACCTTACACGTTGCTGTTCTCCCCTGCACCCTAGATTTCTTGTAAGTTTGATGGTCAAGCCAAGGTGTCAAGAGATGGAAAGCTGTGGAATGTAAGAGGATCATTCTCTGACACTGATTATGTTCCCCTAACATGGGAACTCCCACCCTCTCCAATCTCCTCATTCACTGTTCCCAACTGAAGGAGTGACAAATATGGATGAGAGCCTACCCTCTGTTGGGGAGAGTTAACATAAAAGTCTTTTTGCAAATTCCCTGCTTTATAAAATTTGATCTTCCCTTAGCTATTGTGACTCCTTTCTCTTCAAATATTTCTCCCATCTCTGTCTACTCCTTCTTAGTATTTGTCACCAGCTCCATCCTTTCACACATTCCTTCAGTGGGTTCTCCAGGGCACCATCTTTGGTGCTTTCAGAGTGATCTTTCTAAAATGCAAATAGAGACATGTCACCCTGGGGCTTAAAAATATTTTAGTGGATTCCTTTAGCTTTCTGAATAAAAGCTAAACTACTTAGTTTGCTCTGTGAAGCTCTTCATAATCTCATTCCTAATGGCCTCTTGTAAATAAATGAGCAGGGACATGATCAAATTTACAGATTTGAAATAACACTTTGATAGCAATGTAGATGAACATAATGGGCACCCGGTAAATATTGGTGATTGAATGAGTGAAGGAGTGAGAATATGAACCCTGACTGAAGGATGTGTTGAGGGAAGTGAAGAGGGAAGAGAAACTCAGAGATAATAAGTTTGCCAATCTGCAGCAAGGGTGAGTAATTAAATCGAGGTGGGAGATTGGAAGGGAGATGGTAGATTTTTTCTTTAGTTGGCAGTGTCATTTTTCAAGAGAGAATCACAAGAAAGAACAATTTTAAGTAAGAATTCACAAGTGCAGTTTTAGAAATACTGGTTTCACATTTCTAACCACAGCCCTGTATGTATTTGTTGCTCCATCCTTTCGAAATCATTTACCTGAACATGTAATTTTTATACTTTCTGTGTATTTCATACCTGTTCTGACTGCCCTCAGTATACTGCCCCTCTTGTTCCTGACACTTTTTCATTCTCTGAAAATCATTTTAAACATCCTCTCCTTTAGGAAGCATGCCATGATCCTTCTTTCAATCCATAGTCATGTTTTATCCATGAATTTATGCACCCATTCATCCATTAATCTATTCAATACTTAAGTATCTACTTAATAATTTATTAATAATACATTTTATTGTTTAACAAATTAAGTACCTACTGTGTGCCACACACTGTCCCTGCTGTGTGCCCTCTACTTCTATTAATATTTAACACATTACACTGTAGTACTTGATTTCTGATATATCTGCTCCATGCATTATTAGATCTTTGAATATAAGTACACTGCTTTATTTGATTTAACCTTCCAAGCACCTAGCCTATTATTAGGCACATAGAAGTTGCTTAGAAAATGAATGTGAAGGAATGAATGCAAGAAACTGATTGGTAGGTACAGGTGTTAGGCTCTGGGCAATAGTCCCTTTGAAAATCTGATCCTTATAAATTCTACTCTGAGAAAGAAAACAGACATCACATAATGCCATATGTCAACAATCAAATTTTGCATCAGGCTGAATGAAGTAGGCATTAGTGGGACAGATAAGTTAACAAGGCTTGAAAGAAACAGGAGAAGCAATTGCAACAGGTCATCTCTCAAGTCAAATTTGCAAGTGCTGACAATTACCTGGAGTGCCTTTATGTATCAAGAGTGAATTTCTCTGAGCCAGAGTTGGATTCATAAAGGAGCAGAACTCAATGAAATATTGTTAGTATTATTATTCCTAGGTCTCTATGGAATTGTAAATGAATCTTCCACTGTCTCAAAATATATCACAACTTTATTATAACTGCAATTCCATAACTTTCTCTGGCCATTAAATATTATTGTGTCTTAAAAATTCTTAAAGGAGCACAGTTCTAAAATCAAGTAATAATTTCCCCCATATTTTCCAGATGTAAACAAACAAGTTACATAAAAATTGCCATTTAATTTTATTGCTACTTAATAAGTTGTCCAAGTTTGTCCAATAAAGATAATCTGTTTATTAATGATTTATACATTTGTTTGAACTTTAAATTTTCTCTTTTAATAGATATACACTCATTTGTTAGCATTTACCCATAAAAAATATTCTTCATCTGTTTGTTTTTACATATAACTATTAGAGAATAGATTAAGCAAACTATATTTCAGGGCAGAATGGCAAACACATACAGTATTATAACACAGAAGTTGTGAAATTTAGCTTTAAATATGAGTTTAAATTAGATGTGTAAGTCCATAAAAGCGTACAGATGTGTTAAAAGGCCATAGGGTTTTCACTGGCCTACCTCTTACTTGTTCAGAGAGATTTAAAGAACTAAAGACAAATGAAGGAAAACTTACAGAATATGACTGACTGGTTATGAGAGATCAAGAAAGGTTTTGGGGTGGTGGAGGGATAGACTGGGAGTTTGGGATTAGCAGATGCAAACTATTATACATAGAATGGATAAGCAACAAGGTACAACCGTATAGCACAAGGAACTATACTCAATGTCCTGTAATAAGCTATAATGAAAAAGAATATGAAAAAGAATATATATATGTATTAACTGAATCACTGTTGTACAGCAGAAATGAACACAACATTGTAAGTCAACTATACTTCAATAAAATTTTTAAAAAAGAAAGGTTTCTAGCCTGATTGACTAGACAAATAGAGTAACTATTGATAAACAGGAAAATCAGAATGAGGGAGAAACAAGTTTATTAAAAATTAATTAATTTGTCCTTAAAGGTATTGAATCATATGTTTCAGTACGCTATCAAATGACAAATATTTATACAGTACTTAGAGATGTGTGAGATAATGACAGAAATAAAAGGCATGTGTGAGAGTCTTTTACAGAAGATAAGGATGTATGACATGGTTAAGAACTCGGAGAAGAGAGATTTAGAACAAGAAGGCAGAAGCAGTCAGTGGAACAGGTCAAGCAGCAGCAATCAGAAACAGTGAAGAAACAGAACGTGGCTAAAACAGCACTGGGACAGTGTAGAGTTCACTCAGCTGGGTCTAGAGTCAGAAACCACCCAACGCTTGGACAACATGGGAGGTTCTCAGCGCAGCCAGGGGCCTGGTTGCTCCAGAATACACCACTTTCCTTCCTGGAGTCACATACATAACAAAGAGGTGACCCCTTTTACTTAATGGTAAAGCAGTGCTAAGATGCTGCTCACTTCCCAAAACACTGCACCCCGAAAAACCACACTGGCCACAGGGAGAGTTTTTTCTTCCAGAGAGGCCACCTGGTAACCAGCCTCTTCAAAAAGCAAGAGTTTTCATTGCCAAAAGGTGTCCTCCATTAACCTCCAAACAGGAACCATCTTGCTTAACATGCCTTGCTTTAAGTAAGAAGTGTATTAATCAGAATAGGCTAGGCTGCTGCAACAACCCCCAAACCTAAGTGGAATAACAAAACAAAGTTTATCTTTCCCTCACAAAGTCTTCTGTCATTTGTGTGACTCCCTAGGGCAAGTGTCCTCTCTGCACTCACTCAACAATCCAAGAAACTTTGATCTTAGGACACCACTGTTTCAACATGTGGTCTGTAGAATGAAAAGAAGTTGGCAGGTTGCACAAGGCGTGTGGTGCTTTACTGTGTGAATTTGGCCAATCTGAAACTATGTTTCCCAGAAACCCTTCCTTTACCCCTTTAAGTTTCCTAATTAGAGGTGACCAACATAAGAACAGCCCAAGATTTGGAAGGCAGAAGTGAAATAGCAGTGGTTATACTCTGAAAGTCACTGTGGCTGGAGATTGTGAGAGACAGATGTAGAGCTATCAGCAGAGTCCTCCTTGTCTTTGCTCTCTCCACAGTGACAAATAAATGCAGTGGTGCAGAAGATTTTTAGCTTCTTCTGACTCATCCTGACTCCATGTTCTGACTACCAGAACCAGAACCAGTCACAGAGGCAATAACTCTCTGCAGATTTCTCTAGCTGTTTTTCTTCACAGTCCCACGCTAGCAGGTAGACATATCTACTTCACAAATTCCCTGACAAGCACCAATTTATCCACCTGTGCCAGTGCTTCAGAAGTACTACTTTGTGGTTTTTCACTGATCTGCAAATTGCCCTTTTACACTCTTATTTTTCCATCTCATACAATTTTGTAAATTCTTATCCAACAATAAAACCCTTGAACCACAGTACTCATAGTGGTTCTGCTTTCCTGACCGACACTACCTGCTACAATGACCGGTACCAGCAGTGGTTCCAGGGGAACAGAAATTTAAGAATGAAAACAAAGAGTTAGTTCTCTGACTAATTAGTAATATAGGCATTAATGACCCTATTGCCAGTGGTAAAGAGAAGTCTGGTATTCTGCAACATACAGTAGTAAAAATGTCACTTAAATTCTTTCCTATGCTCAGATGCCTATAGAAGGCAGAGCTTTAGGTGACCAAGTGTCTGCTCTTACAAGAAATTTTAATATCAATAAAAGTGTAACAGATTGGTTGTTTGTTCTAAGTGCACTAGAAAACATGGAGAAAAGAATTTGCTGGGCTTAGGGTGTTAAATTCCCATCTCAAGCATAGTTAAAGAAACAGTTTCTCTGTCTGCTCCAAAACGCAGACACCCTTATTTCTTCAGATGTAGGTCAAGATTTCTGAAAACAAAACTCAAAGTCCAATGCCCTGCTCAGCTGAATAACAACCCCAACTGAATTCCTCACCTCATAGTGAAGGCATTGAGAGAGTGGGGCCCTAAATAATATGATGGGCAGACTCCAATAAAGTATACAAACCTCCCTAAAGCAGCCCTTCTCACCTTGTTCAAGTATGGTGATGGCCTCCCCTGAAGTAGTAACCTTGAAGGGATCTACCTCATCAATACCAACTCCCACTAACTGTCCTTGCTTCTAGACCTACTACCAGACTTAAGTTCTGACAAGCCCCAACCGGTCAGGTTCACAATAAGTACCATATCCCCAAAGATCTGCAAGACTTTTCACTTTTTTTTTTTTTTTTTGCGGTATGCGGGCCTCTCACTTTTGTGGCCTCTCCCGTTGCGGAGCACAGGCTCTGGACGCACAGGCTCAGCAGCCATGGCTCACGGGCCCAGCTGCTCTGCGGCATGTGGAACTTCCCGGACCGGGGCACGAACCCATGTCCCCTGCATCAGCAGGCGGACTCTCAACCACTGCGCCACCAGGGAAGCCTGACTTTTCACACTTTTTAATCAAAGAAACCTGAGTAAACATGTATGACAATGGTTCATAAGGGTGTTGAGTAGAAGGAACATTATGTTTGATCATGCTGAATTTGTTGATATGGCAAGGGTCAATTGGCTCTTCCAGGTGCTATTGTAATAGGCGGCAGAGCCAAAGTAGTAATTAAAATGATTTGGCCAACAGTGATCCTTGGCATTTGACAATTTATCATGGTATACCTACGACGAGAAAACTACTAAACTCTTACTTGATTTGTGTAAGCAGAAATCATCCTGAAACAGAACAAATGTCTGACTTGAATCATTAAAATAGTCATAACTCCTTAAACAAGTCCAAGAATTGAGCAGTTCACATACCCAGAGCCATTTGGATGAAAGGAAGCCTGAGTCCCTTGAGGAAGGACCTTGATACGTTGCCAAATAATATATTATAAATATTTTACTTATCTTTCCTAAGGGACATGTGGCATTTTACCAGGGTGACCATGCATTGGAGAGGAAAAAATTACCCAATTTTGAGGGAGTTATTGGACACTGGCTCTGGACTGAGATAATCTCTGAAGAACGAAAACACCACTGTAGACCAACTAGCTAGTCACAGTACAGGCTTTTAGAAGTCAGGCAATTAATGAAGTGCTGACTTGGGTCCATCTCACAGTAATTCCAGTGTGTCCCAAAAATCAGCTCATGGTTCTTTTCCCACTTCTAGAAAGCATTATTGGAAAAGACAAGATAAGCAGCTTGTAGAATCTCCACACTGGTTCCTTGACTCATGGAATAAGGGCTGGTACAGTATAGAGGGGAGGACCAACTGGAAACCTCTAGAACCACGTCTACACACCAAAATAATACAGTAAAGGCACTGCTTTATTCCTGGAGAGACTGCAGTTCTAAGTGACAACATCAATGACTTGAAAGACACAGAAGTGGTGATTCTACCACATTTCTATTCAACTCGCCTATTTTTCCTGTGCAAAGGACAGATGGATCTTAAAGAATGACAGTGGATTATTGTAAACTTAAGCAGGTGGCAACTCCTATTATGGCTGCAGTTCCTGATGTGATTTCTTTACTAAAGTAAATCAACATGTTTCCTGGTATGTTACTACGAAGCATATGAATATTTTCACCTAGCAGAGATAGCAGGACACCATCACAAATTTACTTCAGGGTTATATTAACTCTGTAGTCTTATGTCATAATCTATTCCAGAGAGTACTTCCTTGATCATTTCTCCATTCCACAAGATTTCATGATGGTCCACATTAATAATATCATGCTGATTAGATCTAGAAAGTAGCAACTATTTTAGACACCTTGGCGAGATACGAATATGTAAAAAAATTCAGAACAATTTCTAGGATTCTAGTGGTCAGTAGCATGCCATTACATCCCTTACAAGGTGAAGGTCAAATGGCTGAATCTGGCCCTTTCTAACACTGAAAGATGGACTATGCCTATTGCACCTCTTTAGATTTTAGGGCAACATACACATCATTTGGGCATGCTATCATGACCCCAAATATTGAGTAATCCAAAAGGCTGCCAGCTTTGAGTGGGACCCAAACAAGAGAAGGATGTACAAAAAAATCCCAGGCCTCCAGTGGCTGATTTTCCACTTAGGCAATATAATTCACAGATTCAATTGTGCGTGAAATGTTTGTGGCAGCAGGAATACTGGACGGAGCCACTGTAATGTCAATAAAGGTGAAACACAGTGCACAACTTTAAGATTTTGGCGCTAAGCTATGCCATCCTTTGCAGATACCTACTCTCCTTTTGAGAAATAGCTTCTGGCTTTTATTAGGTCCTAGTAGAGAAGTGGATGCTTAACACAAGCTACCAAATTATCTTGAAAACTAAATTGAATATCAAGAACAGATTGTTGATTTATCTACCAAGCCTTGAAAGTGGGAGTGAACAGTAGCACTCCATCACTAACATTAACTCCATCATTAACGTCATTAACTGGAAGGGGTATTCACAAGAGCAGGCTGGAGCAATTCCTGAAAGCACAGATAAGACACAGGAGAAAGCAGTTCAGATTCCTATGATTCCTACCCCCGCTACATTGCCTCCACTTTAATCAGCCCACACATATGGCAGTCGCTTTAACCAGTTGGCTGATGAGAAAGAAAAATTTGGTGACTGGTTTACAAATGGTTCTGCACAGTACACTGGCCCTCCCTCAAAGTGGAGAGCTATTCCTCTACAGCCCCACTTAGGAGTGGCCCTGAGGACAATGGTGAAGAAAAATATCCCCGGTGGGCATAACTTTGAGCAGTGCACCTGGCTGTTTTGTTTTGTTTTTGTTTTTTCTATTCTGCCTAGAATGAGAGATGGTCAGAGGTATGAATCCATGCTGATTCTTAGTCAAGGGCTGACAATTTGTTTGCTGGATGGTCAGGGACTTGGAAGGAACATGACTGGTGAAAAGGAGTTCTGGAGAAGAAGCATGTGAACGGACCTCTGAAAATAAGCACAGAGTATGAAAATATCTGCATCCTATATCAATGCCCACCAAAGGGCAACACCAGCAGAAGAGGTTTTAATAATCAGGTGGAAAACATTACTCATTCTATAGATGCCAGGCAGCCTCTCTGCCCAGCCACCCTTGACTTTGCGCCACCAGCTTATGCATAAAGTGCTTATGGTAATAAAGGTGAAAGTTACTTATGAGCTAAGCAACATGGACTTCCACTCTATAAACTGCCGAGTACTCAACCTGAAAACAGATTAACAGGGAGTTCCAACATTGTACATGATTCCCCAGGGAAACCAGACACCTCAAGAGAAGTTGATTACTTTGAGTCATTTCCTTCCTGAAAGGGGCAGCAATTTTTTCATCACTTGACAAGACGCTTATTCTGGATACAAATTTGCAATCCCAGCCCAACAGTCTTCAGCCAAAACCACCAACTGTGAACTTACAGAATGCCTTATCTACCAGCATGGTGTTCCATACACCATTGCTTCTGTTCAAGGAATTTATTTTACAGTAAGCGCAGCAATCAGCTTTTCTCAGCGAATTCACTGATCTTACCATATTTCCCAGAAGCAATGAAATGATCTTTTAAAGACTCTGATACAGTACAACTGGATGATCACACTTTTGTGGGTTGGGGTAATGTCCTTAAGCATTTAGTATATGTTCTGAATCAATGCCCAGTATACGATGCTGGGTTTTCTCCCCCACAGCCAAGCTTCTTTGGCTGGAGAATGGAAGACGGAATAGCTCCTCTCCCTATTACTCCTAATGATCCACTAGCAATATTTTGCCTTCTGGCCTCCACGAATTTAGGATCTGCTAGTTTAGAGATCTTTGCTCCAAAGGGGAACACAACAATAGTTCTCAAAAACAGAAGTTGAAACTGCCACCTGGTCACTCTTCATAGCAGTGACTCAGCTGTCAGAGAAGGAACTAATTGCGGTAAGTAGAATGATCGATTCTGACTACCAAGAAAAAATGGTGTGATTGACAGAATTCTAAGATGGCTCCCAAAATTCCCACTCCCTGGTGTACATGCTAATATAATTCCCTCCTCCTGAATGTGGACAAGACCTATGAATATGATTAGATAGTCACTCCTTGATTAGATTACATTATCTAAGATTCAGCTGCAGCAGACTGGAGTAAGTTTATCCTGCTGCATTTGAAGAATTAAGCTGTCATGTTGCAAGATAAGAGGGTCACATGCCTAGGACCTAAAAGAGGCTTCTAGGAGCTGAAATTGACTCTCTCCCCCAGCCACCACATAGAGAGTAAATGGGATCTCAGTCTTAAAACCACTAGGAACTGAATTTTGCCAACAGCCTGAATTAACTTAGAAAAGAACCCAGGGTATCAGATGAGATCACAGTCCTAGCTGAGGAGACCCTGAGCAGAGGACCCAGTTAAACCATAACTACACTCCTGACCCACAGAAGCTGTGAGATAATAAGTGTGTATTGTTTTAAACTGATGAATTTATTATAACTTGGTTTGCAACAACAGAAATCTAATGCAGTTGTGTTGCTTATATACAACGGGGAAAAGAGGCAGATGTCTGTGACATAGGTGATCCTCTAGGGCACCTCTTAGGACTCACATATTCTCCCAATAAAAAATTATTGGAACAGTACAAAAATTCAAAATAATCAGAACTGCTAAAGGCATAGACCCTCCAGGAATACAGGTTTGGGATACCCCACCAGTGAAAAAACCATGATCAGCTAAGCTGCTTGCTGAGGGCAAAGGGAATATGGAATGGGTATTAGAAGAAGCAAGTTATAAATACCAGCTATAACCATGTGACTATTTACAAATTTAAGACTATAGTAGTTCCAGGTACTTCCTCCTCTGATATGAATGTATTTGTGTATGTATATACATATGTTTAGATAGATATGCTAATCAAGCTTCTTTATTATTTCCCTACTCTGTAACATATGTTAATAGCCATTAACCTAACATGTCAATACTTAAGTTAGAAGATATCAAAGAAGGAGTAGGACTCAGCTAGAAAAGGAATAAACATCACCCAAAGATGGGGCCTTAGTGTCCTCTTTTGGGAGAAGATACAATGCTAGCATGTTTTCAGTTGCACGTAGCTGCATCATGTTAGGTGGAATCATGATTTAGCTGTTAGATATAAATATAGTTCAAAGCAGTACGAACAGATGTCTGTAGTTGTTTTGCACTTTATCAATCTGGCTAATCTGAAACCAGGTTTCCCAGAATCCTCTTCTCAGTTAAATGTGGTCCAAAGAGAAATCGACGTGATTTGGAAAGCAGGAATTGGAAAACAGCAGCCATTACTCTTAAAAGGGCATTCTAGTTAAAGGCAGTGAGAGACACAAAGATCTTCCAGAAGATTTCAGCTTGTCTTTAATCTTCTTGATGTTGACAGACAGATGCAGACCTATCAGTAGATTCAGCTTGCTCTCACTCTGCCCCACTCTGCATTCAACACTACTTCCAAACTGCTAACTCCGCTAATAGACAGGAACCCTAATCATCACCAGACACAGAAACAGTGACCTTCCACAGACTTCTCCACCAGTTACCCTTTATGTTAATACCCCAACAGCTGCACGTACGTCACTTCACAAAATCCCTGGCAAGCTAACCCGTCCACCCATGCCGGTGCAGAGAGGCTGGTTATCACCTCAGTTCTCCAGCCTCTCCCACAATCTGCAGGGTCTTGTTCCCATCACAAACCCCTGCTCCATGGCACTCAGTGTCTCCTCCCTCGACTGAAGCCTGACTGATAAAGAAGCTTCTCATATCTGCTGCCACAAAGGACCAGTCCACGAGGCAGTGTCCACAGTGCACTTATCTCCAAGTAGGCTGGGGAAGTTTGGAAAACTTGGACAAGTGAGCAGTAGTGATGCTAACCATTTCTTTTTTGTTTTCAAATGTTATTTTTTTTTTTAAAGAAAGGATAATAGCCATGTGCTAGTTATTTTTAAAACTGCGGGAATATAAAAGTTATATCTTATAAAAGTCAAGATGTTCTCTTCTTCACTCTCCCAATAATCCTACTTAAAAGGAGCCCTTTCCTTTATACACAGGGTACAGGACAAAAGGTTTGAAGTTACATTACACTCCTCTACAGAGTCCCTTTACTTTCTACACCTATAACTGGTGTAGAAGAGAAAGTAAACTGCAAAGGTGAGTAAGAGGCCATAAAATGCTTCTTAAAATAACAGGTCTAGCATCCTTGCTAACAACAACAAAAGAACAAAAGTGAAAATCAGGACTAGATGGTAAGGAACCAGAGCAAAGAGCATCCTAAGAAGTTAAATAATAGATGGAGGAGAAGATGGGACAGCAACCTGAGAGAGCAATAAAGTCCTTAGAAGATTTTTCTGAGACAGGATCTGAAAACATTTACAGAACACAAGAATGATGTCAAACCGACAAAGGAAAAAAATAACCAAGATTTCAATGGGCAGTACAGATGCAAGACTGGAATAAAGAGCATAAGGAAAGAACATACTTTAAAAATGAGAAGCCCTATATGCCCTGCCAATGGGGAGAGAGATAAGAGCTGGAGCAGAGTTGCCAAGAAGTTCTAGCAGAGAAAAAAGTAGTTTTTCTCTTTCTCCTCTCTGCACCAACAAACACCCACCCCTATTGAAAGGTTTTTTTTCCCCCCAATGACCATAGCTAGTAAATAATGAACACAAAATCAAATTTTAAAAAGGAACATGCCTTACTTATATAGAGGTATGTCCTGGCTGAATCTAAAATAAGATTGAAAGGGTGATGCCAACAAAGATGCTCTCAACCCCACCACCACCATTATTCTCTGACTCCCAAACACAGAGAGAGAATACTTGAGTAATCGCATAGAACAGAAAGTGACCTGTATGAAGGACTTTGGGGGATGGAGAAAAGAGTATAAATAACACGTTATCTCAATACATTAGTTGGGAAATTATCTAAACTCATTATTATTTTGATTTATTTTAATTATAACCAAACTGTGGTTTCCAAAAAAAGGATAAAAGCATAATTAAGAAAAACATTAAAACATAACCTAATATTTAGCAGTCACTCTACAATCTTATAACTAAATGGTCAATTGGAAAGCTTCAAAGAAAATGATGAAACTTGGCTTATATCTGAAGCCATGTTACAAAAAAATTGAAGCATAATTGTTTCAAGAAATATAATGTAATACTGTGCATCAACTTAACTTTTGGTCCTTAAAACCTCCATAAGCTCAATCACAATGTTACACACTATTTCCTGGTAATAGTAGCAGCAGCAGTGCAGTAGTAGTAGCAGTAACAGCTGATATTACTAACAGCTCACTCTTAGTAAGCTTAGACACTTTGCTAAGTGCTATACTTATCTCATTTAATCCTCATAACCTTATAAGGGAAAAACTATTATTATCTACATTTCACAGATGCAAGAAGATGGGAGTTGAGACGCAACTGATTCACTCAAGGTCACACAGTAAGAAAGGAAGCTCAGTACTTAAATCCACAGCTCTCTGATATGCACTTCCATGTTCTCCACCACTGGTCTATGCAAACTTCTTACATTCACAGGCTTCTAAAAATGTTCATCCAACTATAAACAGGATGCATCCCCCAACAAAAACTTCTTTCCTATAAATTCTATTAATTTTTCATGAATGCAAATCTTTTATGAACCTCTACATAAAAAACGATTATTTTGGTTATTTTCTTGGCCTTACTGTCGTTCAAGAAGACAGTATCTGCAAAGTCTAGGTTTAATTTAAATTCAACCTAAGTTGAAAAGGTTTGTCACTCTCCTGAGTACTGCCATTTCTGGTGTGGAATTGCTGACCTAGTTCTCAAGCAAGGGATAAATTCACATAGCTTAAGTGTAGTCTTTAGGGAAAGAGTTGAGTTATTGTTCATGTCCCATTTATATAGAATGCTGACCTTTGAAAATAACCCATTTCTTGTTGTAAATGTTTAAAAAGTAAAAATAATTGTGCTTATACTTTAATAACAATGATCCATGCTACTTTGGCCTTGTTTTTTTATATCTTACAGTCGGAATACTCCTCTTGGCTTCCGTCTTATTATATATGACAATATTTTATGTTACATCACATACTTAATTAACCATATATACCTTACATCACATACTTAATTACATCACACACTTAATTAACCCTATATACCTTTAATCTGGAAGGTAAATGGGTAGGTAGAAAACAGCTGTCTCTAATTTACACTAAATCAGATAAAGAGTAGAAAACCCATTAATTATCTAACTATATGACATGAAACAATTATTACTGACTATTGCACTGAAAGAATATAGAAATTGATTTTGCCTCATATAATAAAGCATCAGCAACACTAAAAAAGAAAATCTACTGATTAGAGTTATCAAAATTATAACCTATGACACAAGCTTCAGAATCAGAAAATGCCTCCAAGTTTCATGTTGTTTTATAGTATTTGTAAAGAAAAAGTATTTAAGGGAATATCATAGAATTTATAAATTGTTGCAAAATATGGTATAAAACTCCAAAAGGTAAATACTAAATAATAAAGAAAATAGAGTTGTAGTTGTATTAATCTTAATTTGGTACAAATTAATGAACAACGTGATTAAGTAAGAGTTGTAGGTTAGATAAAAGAAATAGATACGTCAAGAAAAATATTCAGGGAAGAATGTAAAAGCCTATGTTTTAGTAAAGGTATATTATATTCGAATGCAAGGAATAGGAATCCTCTCAATCTAGCTTAATGAAAACAGGACTTAACATAAAGGTAAAACATGCACATTTCATGGGCACTCAGAGGAAATGAAGAACAACCAGACCACAACAGTCTCCGAAATGGAACTGAAAACTGAGAACTAAATCTTGTCTTACCGTCTCTCGGAGATCGCCCAGGTCTCTGCTCGCCCTTGCAGGAGCTTCCTGGGCATGCGCACGACCCGTGTGGTCACGTTATCCCAGCTCCCACCTCAGGCTGTTATTTGAAGTGCTCACTATCATTGGATAAGCACAAGTCCCACTTGCATCAGCTGTGAGTTGTTAGCTCCTGGGTCAGGTGTCCATCCTAAAGCACATCAGCTGTGGCATGGGCCCAACTGAAAGGTAATTTTAAAGAAGGGAAACTTTGATAGGAAAAAAACCACCAAAGCGTACAGCTACCTCCAACTACAAAAAGGATAACAGAAACAAACAATAAAATGAAGGTTTTAATCTATATATTTAAAGTTCAAACGAGAAAAAAGAGAACATTTTTATGGTGGCTTATGGCAGATACAAAACATAAAGGGAATTCCCAAAACAATTTACTTGGTCAACTTTTCTCCTATTTTTAATGTAAATAAAACAATTTCATTTTAGATTCCTGTAAGCTGAAGACAAATGTTTAACAATGGTTTTGATTTGGGTTTTTGAAGTCAACAAAAGCTGTTTGAATAATATAACTAAACTTAAAACGGCTTCAAAAAAAAAAAAAATGGCTACAACAAGCACATTTTCAGAAGGACAGGTCTCTGGATAACAGGTAGAACTAATGAACACAGAATTAGGCCACTATTTTCAAAAGTCCTTACATGGTATCCTGACAGTAAGATTTCTATTGTGGTCAAGCAAAAGACAAAAAAAAAACCAAAAAAACAACAAAAACAAAACCTTACAGTTTAATGCAATTTATTTTAAATTGAGTTTTGTTAGATGTACTCATAAAATATTAGTTGTTAATTAAAAATGAACATTTCTAATATCTTATAAATATGCCTTTTGGGTATATTTATAATATTCAACTATCAAAACTTATATATATAATATTATATAAAGTATCTTACAAAATTATATGAAAATGTAATAGGCACTGTTTTTCATTCATGATAGAAACACTTCTTATCTTTTTTTCACTTAGAATCTGTGAATTATTTTCTTTTCTTTGGAATTCTAAGTAGCATACTTTCCATATGGGAGGCATTTCAAATTCACTGACTGATTTAATTTGTGGTAGTCTATCTTTCCTTTATCTACAATTCCATAAGTTTTATTAAGTGCCCATTTTGTGAAAAGCACCATACTTATTGATGCAATTAGGTTTTAGACTGGCTTTAATCTATGATTAAACTTACATTTTATTCTCTTTTCCTACAATTCCCTAACAGATGAAGAAATACATACACGAACAGGTAAGTCCTTAGATACTCGAAGACTGATTACATTTCCTAATAATTTACCAACCTTAACTGGTTCTCCTTTGCCTCTATATTCTCTTTATTGCAGGATTCCTCCCTTAGCAATCTTTCTCTATGCATCTTGAAATAAGTTAAGGTCAAGAAAAAAAAACTAACATTTTTGTACATAATTAATCACAAGTTATTTTTAATTGATCTTCTTTCTTTAAATGGGATTAATTGTAGAAATTTGAATTTTTAAAAAGAAAATTTTGTGAAGTTGAATTTACTGCTCTTTTAGTTAAGAAATGTTTCTGTGGATGGAAACACTACCAACTAGTATTTAGGCGATAGCACACAGCAGTTGGTGGTTTCAAATTGCATGCATCATTGCTCTGTGTATAGTATGAATAGCTTTACAAATTTATCATCTATCTGGAATTTATGTTCCAGCTTTCTTCCAAGTAGCTATTGGTATAAGCCTCCACTTCAATTTTATCTCTTGCAATATTAAAAAATATTGTTCATTTAGCATTAACCACATTTTAAAAACTTTTTTCACAATAATGACTCTGGGCTTCCCTGGTGGCGCAGTGGTTGAGAGTCTGCCTGCTGATGCAGGGGACACAGGTTCGTGCCCCGGTCTGGGAAGATCCCACATGCCGCGGAGCGGCTGGGCCCGTGAGCCATGGCCGCTGAGCCTGCGCGTCCGGAGCCTATGCTCCACAATGGGAGAGGCCACAACAGTGAGAAGCCCACATACCGAAAACAAACAAACAAACAATAATGACTCTAATGAAGCCCAACTATAGCAGAGTAGTAAAACATTACTGCCTACAATTTCAGATCATGAAAGGTAAGAGCAATACTATGAGGATCAGTGAGTTAAAGACAGAACAGGAAAGCAATGGACTAAAATTCTAGGCTAACCTGACTCAGAGAGTTATTTGTTAGGAGACAAACCAGTTGCTCAGGCCAAATCAGGAGGTAAGTGTCTTACCTCAGGTGTAAGCAGGTTGAGACCATTATGTGCTAAGTGATAAACCCCAAACCAAAACCAAAAGGAGATGTCAGAGGTCAATTCTTTGGAGAGGGTTGTCAGCAATTCTTCATCTAAGGTTGGTGGCAGTATCAAAGGCAGGAATGAAGGGCAAAAGGTGTAGGTCTTGGACTTCCATGGTGGCGCAGTGGTTAAGAATCCGCCTGCCAATGCAGGGGACACAGGTTCGATCTCTGGTCTGGGAAGATCCCACATGCCGTGGAGCAACTAAGTCCGTGCGCCACAACTACTAAGCCTGTGCTCTAGGGCCTGTAAGCCACAACTACTGAGCCCACTTGCTGCAACTACTGAAGCCCATGCACCTAAAGCCCGTGCTCCACAACAAAAGAAGCCACCGCAATGAGAAGCCTGCACACAGCAATGAAGAGTAGCCCCTGCTAGGCACAACTAGAGAAAGCCCGTGTGCAGCAACGAAGACCCAACACAGCCATAAATAAATAAATAAATTTATCTTTTAAAAAGAAGGTATAAGTCTTCAGGGTCAAAAAGGAAAACTGTAAAATAAGAAATACTACATCCAAAAAGTCAAAGGCCTAGAAGGTAAGAAGAGAACAAGAAGCAACAAGAATACTCTCTAGCAGTAATGTCTGAAAGAATTTTCTGCAGCAATGGAGAATTCCACCATTCACGATCCAACATGGTGGCCTATCCACATATGACTTTTGTGCACTTGAAATATGACAAGTGCAACTAAGGAATTGAAGTTTTAAGTTTAAAATGAAATTTTAATAATAAAATTTAAAATGAAAGACAGAAGAAGTCTGATCAACTAGAGACTTAAGGACTCAAGGAACATCATGGTGGTGAGTTTTCTTTTTCCTTCATATATCCCTGACTGGGAGCTAAAGAAGCTGACAATCTAGAAATGCCAGTGGGCACAGAAAAAAAAAAAAAAAAAAGAAAGGAAGAAAGAAAAAGCCCCAGCAAAAGCCTTCTCTGTCTAACCAAATAAAGGGCCAGCTTACCAAGACAGAAGACTTTCAGACAATAACTAATCTACTCTAGACAAACACCATAGAAAAAACTATGGCCTCACCTCCATATCCACAGCTGCAGAGGCCAACTGGGGAGTTTACACTTCCACCTTCATGAGGGTATATTGAGGTGTCCCCAAACCCCTTTCTGAGTGGTTTCAGAAAAGCCAGATAGAAAGCTGGCACTGTCATTACCACCAGCAGGTAGCTTTCCCACAGTGCAGGCAGAGATTCTCTGGGGAACCAGCACTTCCATCCCTACTGGGTTGGTGTCAACAGAGGCCTAGTGGAGAGTTAGGACATTCATGATTGCCCAGTGGTATCAAGGCAACACCTCCATACAGTGCAGTGGAGACCACGTGGGGACCAGAACTCCCCCTGACACACAGACATAATAGGTAACCCTCACCTCAGTGTCAATACAGACAAAATAAGGAACTTGGACTCCTACCTCCACCTTGCAGTAATGAAGCAGTGTCCTTTCCTCCCTTCCCATGTCAGAGCAATGTTAGAGAAATCCAGTTAAAACAGGTTCAGATAAGATCCAGAGTCTTGTAATATGAAAATATCCAAACCTCTAGCAAGACTAACAAAGAAAAAAAAGAGACAAGACACAAATTACCAATATCAGGAATGAAACATGAAACAGGATGTCACTACAGGATCTGCAGACAAAATGATAATAAGGATATACTACAAACAACTCAATACATAAATCTGACAACTTAGATGAAATGGACCAATTCCTCGAAAAACACAAACTACTACAACTTATCCAATATGAAACAGATACTGTAATTTAAATAGTCCTGTAATATTAAGGAAATTGAATTTGTCTTTTTAAAACTCCAGAAAAAGCAATTACCAAGCCCATGTGGTTTCACAGGAGATTACTATCAAATGTTTAAAGAAAAATAAACAATTCTACAATATCTCTTTCAGGAAATAAAAGAGGAGGAAACAGTTCCCAATTTATTTTATGAAGCTAATACCAAAGACAGACAAAGACAGTACAAGAAAGAAAAAGAGAAGAAAAAAAAAAGAGAAAAAGGATGGAAGGAATAAAAGAACAAAGGAAAGAGAGAGGAAGTCAGGAAGGAAGGAGAAAAAGAAGACTATAGAACAGTAATTCCTCAAAAATATAGACATAAAAATCCTTAACATTTTAGCAAATTGAATTCAGCAATATATAAAAAAAAATTACACACCATGACCAAATGGAGTTTATTTCAGGATTGCAAAAGTTCAGTCTTTCAAAACCATGTTAACAAACTAAAGAACAAAAATCCCATGATCATATCAACGGATGCAGAAAAAACATTTGATAAAATTCAACACTCATTCATGATAAAAACTCTCAGAAAAATAGGAATAAAAGGAACTTCCTCAACTTAATAAAGATCTACCAGAAAACCTGCAGCCAACATTATACTTAATTGTGAAAAGCTAAATACTTTTCCCACAAGACTGGAAACAAGGTAAGGAAGTCTGCTCTCACAACTCTTAGTCAACATAGTGCTAGAAGTTCTAGCCAGTGCATTAAGGTAAAAAGCAAATAAAAGGCACACAGATGTGAAAGGAAGAAATACAACTGTCCCTATTTGCAAATGACCTGACTGACAACACAGAAAATTGCAAGGAATCTACAAAAAAGAAAGGAAGGAAGGAAGGGAAGGAGGAAAGGAGGGAAGGAGGGAGGAAGGGAGGGAGGGAGGGAGGGAAGGAGGGAGGAAAGAAAGCAAAGAAAGAAAGGAAGGAAGGAAGGAAGAAAGATAGGAAAAAAGAAAGAAAGGAGGAAAAAGGAAAGGAAAGAAAGAAACTCATACAACTGATAAGTGAGTTCAGCAAGGTTGCAGAATTCAAGATAAGCACACCAAAAAAATCAATTATATTTTTATATACGAAAAATGAACACTTGGACAACAGAATTTAAACTACAATACTAAAAAAGTAAATATAATACTTAGGTGTAAATCTAACAGTACATGTACAGAATGTATGTGCTTTATCTACACAATGCTAATGAAAGAAATCAAAGAAGACCTAAATAAATGAAAAGACATACCATGTTCATGTCTTGAAAGACTCAACATAGTAAAGATGTCTATTTTCCCCAAATTGATATACAGGTTTATCATAACATCCATCGAAATCTCCACAAGATTTTTTGTAGATATTGACAAGATTCTTCTAAAATTTATATGTAAAGACAAAGGAACTAGATTCACTAAAATAATTTCGTAAAAGAAAAATGAAGTACCAGAAATTAATCTACCCAGTGATCAAGACTATGTGGCATGGTGGAAGGATAGAAAAAAGAGCAATAAAACAGAACAGAGAAAGCAGAAATAAACCCACACAAGTATGACCAACTGATTGACGGCAAACTTCATTGTTGTCTCATTTTAAGAAATGGCCACAGCCACCCCAACCTTCAGCAACCACAGCCCTAATTAATCAGCAGCCATCAACATCAAGGCAAGACCCTCCACCAGCAAAAAGGTTATGACTCATCAAAGGCTCAGATGATGGCTCTCATTTTTAAGCAATAAAGTATTTTTAATGACGTTATATACCTTGTTTTTTAGACAGAATGCTATTGCACACTTAACAGACTATAGCATAGTATGAATATATGTATGTACTGGGAAATCAAAAAAATCATGTGACTAGTTTTATTGTGATATTTGCTTTACTGCAGTGGTCTGGAACTAAACTTGCAATATCTCCAAGGTATGCCTCTATCTAGAATATTTTTAAAATCTCTCAAGATTCAACAGTAAAAGTGCAAATAATCCAGTTAGAAAACATGGAAAAAGACATTAAGGGACATTTCACCAAAGAAATATACAGATGTCAATAAACACATGAAAAGATGTTCAACATCATTAGCCATTAGAGGACTGCAAATTAAAACTGTAGTGAGATATCACTACACATCAAAACAACTAAAATAAAAATACTGGTAAGGATATGAACTACCTGGATCATTCATACGTTGCCGGTAGCAATGAAAATAGTACAGCCACTCTGGTAAAGAGCTTGGCAGTTTCTTAAAAGGCTAAATATTTTACTACCATAGTGCTCAGTAATTGCACTCCCGGGCATTTACCCCAAAGAAATGAAGAGTTATGTTGACAGACAAACCTGTACACAAATGTTCATAACTTTATTCATAGTAGTAAAAAACTGGAAACAACCCAGATGTCCTTCAATGGTAAATGCATAAACTTACTGGTATATGCATACAGGAAACACTACTCAACAATAATAAAGAAGGGGACTTCCCTGGTGGCGCAGTGGTTGAGACTCCATGTTCCCAATGCAGGAGAGTCAGGGTTCGATCCCTAGTCAGGGAACTAATTCTCACATGCATGCCACAGCTAATAGTTTGCACGCCACAACTGAGTCCTTGAGCCACAGCTAAGGAGCCCGCCTGCCGCAACTAAGGAGCCCACATGCCGCAACTAAGGGGCCTGCCTGCTGTGTCTAAGACCCAGCGCAACCAAATAAATAAATAAATATATATTTTTAGATTGCCTAAAAAAACAATAATAAAGAAGGAACTATTAACACACAGAACAACCTAGATGAATCTCCACAGAATTATGCTGAGTGAAAAATACAAATCCTAAAATGTTATATAACATACAATTCCATTTATATAACATTTTTGAAATCACAAAATTATAGAATTGGAAAACATATTAGAGATTGACAGGAGGGGGAAGAAGTGGGTGTAGATATGATTATAAAAGGACAACATGAGGCATCCTTGTGGTGCTGGAAATATTCTGGATCTTGACAGTATCAATGCCAATGTCCTGATTTTGATATCGTACAATGGTTTTACACAATATTAGCATTGAGGGAAACTGGGTAAGGGGTACATTGGGCCATTATGTATTATTTCTTACAGCTCCATATGAATCTACAATCAACTCAAAATAACGAGCTTAATTGAAAAGATCCACAGAACTTAAAAAAAAAAAAGGTAGCGAGCATAAGGAATGTTCAGGGTCAGGGTAGAAAACAAGGAGTTTTCTTGGAATGGGGTTTCTTGACATTGTTTGATAGTTATATGCATTTGATTTGAAGGTGTACCCTATTAAGGAGAAAGAAAAGACATGTTTGCCTTAAAGGACAAAACTAGGGAAAATTATAAGAGTTAGAAGAATACAGATTAAGGCTTAATGCAGGGAGACAGCTGTTCAGTAGTAAACAAGGGGGTGTCCAACACTAGAATGGGTTGCCTAGAGAAGAAGTAAACTTCAAGGTGATGCATTCAGGCAGGAAGGATGTTGCAAAAGGCATGACTGCATTTAGTGGAGGCTGGGCCTCATAAGGGAATCTCAAATTCAAATGCCAACAGAGAGCTTGCTAGGTAATAAACATGAACTACTAAAGCATAGTGGGAGAAAAAAATAAAGAACAATAAGGAGCAATGCAGCTATGGAAACCAAAGAGAAAAATCTGCCACTCAGCTCAGGAAGATGGTTGCTGAGCTAGAAGAGCTGGGTCTTCAGATGTTTCAAAAGAAGCTGGGAATCTGGCTTTTTCAATGAAATCTCCCAATAATTAAAATATATTTACTAATTTGCTTCTGATGTACAAATACTATTAAGTCTAAAACTGTGTAGTCCAAATAAAACTTATCTGGAACTTATTCTATTGTTTTAATTTTCGTACTTTAAATGAGTCACCAAAAAAATGGCTTCTATCATTACATCCATGCATTTCAATTTCCAAAAACCTTACATTTATATCTCTTCATAGATTGATGTTTCCATGAAAATATCTGAGTGAATATCTCATTTGCTGCCGTTTGTGTTTGATATTAAGGTAGCCATTAGGCCAATGCTTTCCTGTTAACCTGTTAAGTCCTGCAAATGATGGCTCATTTTGGTGGGGAGGATATTTATGAAAGTTCCAGTTGTATGCAGAATATATCATCTTTACCACATATTCAGAGATACAATGATATATCATGTTTCATTGTTCAAGTTTACTTCATGAACATCTTTTCTCCTGACATGATGGGATCTTTCTTGAAAGGAAGTGTCAAGTCTTAGATCTCCTTTTTCTGTCCTCAGTATTGCTTACCACGGTTTGGATCAAACAATAAGTGTTCAGAATGGTTAGTTCACAAGGCCCTGTGTCAGATAATATAATTGAAGATATCTCTGGCCAAAAAAGGAAAAGTTAGGATAAGCAGGCAGGAAGACTTATTCAGTCCTACCCTCTACAGACACTCCATCAGCACCATCACAACCCCCCAGCCTCTCAGCCGGCCTCTCTCCCTCTTAAAATTTTAACACTGTTTGTGTTTCCCCAAGAGTCTTCAGGAGCTCTCCAACAGACAATGATTGAAGATTCCATTCGCTGTTTTGAATTTCAAAAAGAAATAAAGAAAACAATCGGACGGAATCTTTCTGCATTCCATGTATCTTATGTAACTGTGGCCTTGGGAGGAATTTGCATTGCAGGGCAGCTTAGATGGGATTTATCAACCAATAGGAGAGGTAAATGGCTCATATCTATTCCCTTCCTCTCTTTCCTTCAAATTCAAGTAGATGTTATGGTATCAGTCAGTGTCTACAATGTCTATGGTAGGGTCCTACGGCAGATGTAGGGTTTCTACAAATCAGATTGAGTAACCAAAAACGTGGCAAGTGGTATTTGACAACAGAGAAAAGTAATGAATCCCCAAGCATACAGGGTCTTTAGCTTTTCATTTACCCATCAGACACTGAGATTTTGAGTTGTGAAAAAAAATTTGTGTTTAAAGAACATAAAGTTACCAGAATTCAGACAATTTTATATGCTAAGGAAAAAAACCACACACACACACACACACACACATGACACATTTGCCCATATCAAATAAAATGAGAAATTTTAAGGAGCCACCCATAAGGTCTTTGACAATCAGACACAGTACTTTTTAAAACAGGTGGTAAAAGACAAAATTCAGCACAATTGGTGTCCAGAGAAGCTACATCAAAAACTATTTTTAAGAATGTCTAGTTCCACAAAAAGAAAAAGTGTGAGAATCAAATCAAAACCCAGTTTCAGAAATGCCAAGAGTGAAAGGTACTAAGCTGGTGTGCTCTGGGCATGTGCCCCGGCAGGGCTCCTGACTTTTCAAGACAGCATGATTTTCACTTTACTGTTTCCTGAACTGACCTAGTCATGTTCTGCCTTCCCTGCCAGGAAGCATTATTTCCTTTAACTTATTTCTTTGCCTCCATCTAACTTCTGCACACTTAGTGCATTCCCTTGTCTGACTATTGCTCCAAATATGACACATCCCTTACTTTCTTCTCCACTGAGGGAGGAGTTACTTGGCTTTCATGAAAGCATTTTTTTATAGAAAGACAAAAAAGGTCCGTGTCCTACTGTGTATTTCTGCTTCAAAAATCACTTCTGAGGAGACAAGTTGCATTGGGTATGGTTGACCAGAATTCTGAGCATGACAGTACATAAACCTCAATACTAGAACAGTCTTCTCAGATCCTGAAATGCTGCAGAGCAGTACAAAGGAAAGAGACATGCTCTCCACTATTTCATGTCACCTTTTAGTCCTGAAAGAACAACGGTTACCAAACAATAGACAATTTCTCTCAAAGTGCAGTTCTTTTGCTGACTCTGAGTGTTAGATCTAAGTCCAGTGAAAGCAATAGCACAGTATTACTTGGCCTTTTTAGTTTTTTCAATCTACAGCAAAAAGTAAGGCAGTATCTTGTTTACCTGGATTACTGGACCAGCCTTTTAACTGGTCCCTAACTTCTGTCCTTGCTTCTCACACGCCCTCCAGTTTATTCTCCAAGAGCAGCCAGAGTGAGCCTTTAAAACACATCAGATGGTAAATGTCTTCCACTCCAAATTCAACAGTTCTGACTCTCAATCGGGATTAAAGCCCAAGGTTTACGTCATCTCCTCACATACTCATCCCCCCTTACGTGCTGATCTCAACAACAGCCCTCACTCTACTCCAGCCTCAGCAGTCTCTTTGCTGTTCCTTGAATACACCAGGAAGGCTCTAGCACAAGGGAATCTTGCACCAGAGGCTCCTCTGCCGCAACAACTTTCTCATAGACATCACCGCCTTTAAGACTTTGCTCAAATATCAATGTCTCAAAGACACGTGCCTCAACGACCCTATACCAGATCAAAATTATTTTTTCTTTTATTTCTACTATACCTCCAACTCCTTTAATCCTGATCTACTTTTCATTTGTTGATATTATACATTGTCGTTTGGGTACTGTTTATAATAGAAGTCTACAAAGGCAGGGATCTTTGTTTTATTCACCCACTTAATTACCTAAAACAGTGGCTGGCATATGTGTGGTAGACACTCAATTAAATTTGTTGAATAAATTAATTAGTGGTAAATTGACTTTTTTTTCATTGAGGAAAAAGACATATTGTTAACAAAGTAATTGTAATTCACAATTACTGAATAATCAAAAACTTTATGTTCTGAATTCAAACAATTGGACTTTTGTTTGTTTTTTCCCAGATTCATGGAAGACCCTCAATATTCAAAGCATAAAGGTAAGCTGTAAGGTTCCAGGTGAATTTGAGTTAGCAAGTGAATTGAAAATTGGGAGAGCAATTTTTAACTGCCTTCATCTAGGAAAACAAACCCACGTTTGCTCTCACACTAGTTGTCCACCCTCAGCTGCCCAGACATGGGAACTAGAATTTTGGTACGGTATCAAAATTCTCTCCTGTTGCTTGGTGCATATGTCAGTTAGTCAAACTCATTCCTGGATCTGGAGCTTTTCCTGGCAAGATGCTATGGTCAAGGGTCTGGGCCCATGACCCTGACTCAGATTCCCTGGTCTCCTAGTGATGCTTTTTTAGTCCTTGCTTTCTAATCTCCTTGCTCTCTGGATTTCTTGACTGTACACACTCATGCCCTCAGTTTGTTCCTTGAATCTTGTTTGATTTTCCAAATATTGACCTATATGATAGATATAGAGATGTATCACCCAGATCCCCTTTCTCAGAAGTACTTATTGACCAGCTGTGACAAATGCGGGCAGTAGACAGTGTCCAACTGCCGGCCCCGTCAGGGACTGCTTCAGCTGCAAAGTGCCATCTACCCCAGGGTAGCATGCATCCTTGAGGCAGCATGCACCCCATGATGGTGCAGTGATGGACCCGCTAAAGAGCAGTTCTTGCTCCAGACTCCCCGCAGGTTGGCCAAGGCGTTACCAGGCATGTATCACAAGCCAAACTCTCCTTCTGTCCAATCCTGCTCCCTCCTCTTCCTCCCCGCTGCTTCATCAGGACTGATCTCTAATAAACACCATGTATCCCCAGACATGAGCTCAGTATCTGCTTCTGGAGATCCAATAATAACAACCTCCAACGCTCTCAACTAATAGAAATGTCAAAATTAAGAAACTTGAAGAGATAGAAAGTGAAGTAGAATATGTACGAGTAATACTCAGGAAGCAATATATGATACATGACAGCCTTATCTATTGCTGAAGCAATGCTAATGACACTTATGAGTCCTCATTAGAATGTAAGAAAGCTACTTTGCTTTCTTAAGACTTTGAGCCAAAACTCTTCTAACTCACCCTCTGGAAAATCCTCCTTTAAGTTGATAATTCTTTTACAAAAAAAAAAAAAAAACAATTAAAACCCATCAGTTCTGGAGATAATCGAAACATAGTTTAGGTTCTGAATAAGGACCTAAGAGAACTAAACTTACTATATCATAGAAGTTATAAGAACATCATCCTGATATTTGTACATTAACAACATCCATTTGTCAGAAATTTACTTTCAACTATATGTCTTTCAGTTTTAAAACAATTTTAGAATAGAGTGGGCCGTTTTTATTTCTAAGATACAATGAACTTGTTAATATTTCTGACACTGGTTGGTACCACCTTCTTTTGGCTGGAATCATTTAACCCTACTTCATCGTGGTATTTCCCCATATTATTCAAGGTAAAACCGCCTTTGATCCAATGTATCTAATATCTAGGAGACACCTTAGCTAGATCCAAAACCATGCATAGGCACTGCCTTCCCTTTGCCTGAGGGTGAATATAGTAGCATTTTCCAAAACCTCTCTAGTCACCACACGACCCTTATGAGTGGCTGATTTCTCTGCCAAACTCAATCGGCTTGGACCCTTACGAGAAGTTCTAAATTCCAAAGGCTGCTTGTTTGAAAATTCATGAGCTTCTCAATGATGCAGTTCCTTTTTTGGCCGCCCCACTGCTGGGTTAGTTCAGACAACAAGCTGCTTAGGGATGGATAATTTTTCATTTTGGCTGCCAAAACCTATGTGGTGGGGTGGGGTTGGTATTTCACTGCTATTGTAGAATTTTCAGAAGTTTGGAAAACAGAGAATTTTATTTTTTGTTTTGTTTTGATATAGGACATTTTGACAATGGCTTTGGCAGTGATACAAAAATCTCCATGCTTGTAAACCAGAATAACATTTGCAGCCATCTGGCTTGCATGTAGCACCCTCTGAGTAGGATAGATATAAAAGCAGTAAGCAATTAAGAGGCTTAAAGTGGTTTTCCCATTAGCTTCTGAACTGAACTATCCCATGATAAAGATATAATAGGTAACGAAAGGGTTGCTGATTCTTCGTCAGCACACTTCCCATCATGATAAAAATTGTCTGACGCCTCCATTATTTCTTAATTTCACAATCTCCCTTCACTATCACCACCATGATCTACCTAAGTTTCTGGACTCAGACTTTCCTTTTGTCCTAAATATAACATCCCCAATCATGACAAACCACAAAAATCCATTAAAAGATCCACTATATGCCCAGTTATGTTTATTATTCTCTCTTCTGAATATGACTAAGGCTTGATTCCAAAGAACAGAGGAAAACTCTTAAACCAAAAACATATGAATTGCTGGCTTTTAATTTTAAGTTTCAGGGCTTAATCTTTATATGATAAACATTAGATATTTTATTAGGATAGTTTTAAACAATAAAACACAGAAGAAAATTTTGATCCTTGAAACTGAAAAGACATAGCTCCTTTAGACCAGGAATTACTCCTTTTGACCTCTTTAAAATTATTCAAAGGTATTTATTATAATATCTACACATACCAAGATATATAAATAGCACCACCGACTTGGAGTCTTGTCAATTTCCAGTACAATAATAGGAGATCAAAGTTATCCAAAGCTCTAGAAGCAAAGTGGGAGCAGTTGTGCTGAAAGTAAAGAGTAAAGTGAGGTAGGATTTGAGAAGAGATGCTTATTTTCCCCCATTCAGCTCGCTCCTTAGAATTCTATCCTGCCTGTCCAGGAAATGTGATGTGCTAGTAACCTGCAGAAGAGGCTTTGTGCTGTCACACATTTTGCACATTTTACATAGAGCAACATATTTTTATGCAAGGCTTTCAGAGATTTCTCACTTAGTTGTCAAGTTCGGAAAACCCAGAGCTGGAAGAGATCAGACAGGAATTTTCCCAAACAAATTAGCATGTTGCAGGATGATGTAAATGAATTTCCCCTGTGCTTCAGCACGTTTTGCAGCACGGCTAAGACATTAACAAGTGATGGTTTCATGCACTTGGGCTAGTGATTTACAAAGTTGCTTCCTGATTTAATAGAGTGCTAGAAAGGACTGTTGTTATACCAACTAAAAGAATCATAAAATGGTAATGAATGTTATGAAACTTCATGAATATTTCATATGAAGACAGGCTGTCAGATTTATCTGGAGGTTAAAGAGCACATAGGCCGTAAATCAGGCCCAAGAGGGAGTTGCTTGAAGTTCGTAGTTGGTGAGTACTATTTACATGTTAGGCAAGGCTATCTGTGGGTGTTTATTATTTTACTGACACGTTAGAACCCAGTTAACCTAAGATAAGGAAAAAAACTTCAGGTTTAAAATAAAGCACTTTAAAAAGAGTCAGCAAAGTTTTCTGGGAAGCATTAGGGTATTTTGGGGAACAAAATTGGCTTTATTGTAATTTCCTTATTTAATGTATTAAGTATTCAAAACTATAATCAGTATTCAATAAAAAGGTATCACAAGGGTATTAAACTGGTGCAATAAAATGGAATAATGAGCATAAGCATGTTCTTTAGCTATGAACTGTACATATAACCATCATTTATATTAAACCTTTAATATATCATCAGTTTCAAGGCAATTTCTGATTTGAAATATTTATGGTTAGTTTAAAATTCACTAGTTATTTGTTAGATAGGTGTGTTTCATTTCTTCCAATAGAAGAACACCAACAAAAAAATGCTTCCCCAGGATACATTAATGACATAGAAGTGAAATTTAGTTCAGCGATTATGGGATTTCCCATCTAGCTCTGTAACTAGCTGAGAGCAAGCCCCTTACTGCCTTTAAATTTTTTCCCTTTTCTATGCTTTTCAAGTACAAGAAATGTTATTTAAATATAACATTTAAATGTTATATTTAAAGGAGATGATCCTTCTGAAAATCTTTTATTTATCTGGCAGTGGAAATAGAAACCGAACAGCTCATTCATTCGTTTGATCAGTCACTCAGCATAATTTTGAACGCTTACTATGTGACATGTACCTTGCTAGGTGATGGGGATGAAATTGCAGATGATTAAAACACGGTCCCTTCCTGTAGAACATTTGGCTTCAAAAGATAAGTAAATAAGAAACTATAAAAAGTGTGACGGCTGACATAATAGGGGCTGTTACGAGAGCACATGGGAGGGGTACATGCCCTAGAGTTTAGGGGTCAAAGATGGCACCTTGGAGAAAAGAATATCTCAGGTCAGAACTACGTAAACAATGAGTGAAGTCCTAGGGAAGTAGGGTGTAGACTAGGAGAGAAAAAACACAATCTATTAGAGGAGCTGAGGATAGCTTGCAATGGTTGAAGTGTATTGAATGTATACTTTTTGGGGAGAGGATGGGAAGATGGGGAGGGAAGCAAAGGAGGGCATAGACCATGCCTATAAACCCTGCAAGGAGTTTAAAGTCTACCCCAGGGCAATGGATTTCAGCAGTGTACTGATATCAGTAGATCTCCATTTCCTCTTGTTTAAAGTTATATTTCTTGTTTGGTAGAGAAAATGTTTTATACTTCTACTCTTCATACTAAAATGAAAATCAAGAATTTGATCAGATGTTTTAAGTCAGTGACTGATGGGTTTTGAAAGTAACTCTATAAAAAGAGTTGAGGGGGAGGGGGAGGGAATCAAATTATTTTTGTAAAAAATGTTGAACATCACCAATGCTCTTGAATGGTGGAAAAGAGGGTGATTAAATAAATACACATCTCTAAGAATAAAGTAAGATTGGGGTAATTACCCTGAAGAATCTCCTGATAAGAATGGAGTTCCAGAGGTAGATAAAAAGATATCTTTATGAAGGACTTAAAAATAAAAATTATCCTTCATTTTAAAGAAGAAAAAATAGCTTACATTCTAAAGAAATCATTCACATGTATGTCTACATCCTCATCCTGCTCAATACTTAGAATATGTTGTTTTAAAATAATAACTAATATTGATTAAGGAAATACAATGTGTAATCCTTAAGTGTTTTACATATATTTGCTTGTTAAAACTAAGTGTTTTACATATATTAGCTTACTTAATCCTCATTTTAAAAACTATATAGTAAATACTATAATTATCTCAATTTTAAAGTTGAGGGAATTAGGCACAGAGTCAAGTAATGTGTCTGTCATATAGTCAGTGAGCTGCAGAGCTGGTATTTGAACCTAGGCAGTCAGGCTCTTAACCACAACGGCAAGCCCCAGTGTTCTCAGTTGTGACATATTACATAGTCACACAGTTTATAGTTTTCATGGTAATAATCAATGGAAAGTATCATCTAAAAGAAAAAAACTGTTCTCATTTACCCTTTGAATATTCTTTTATGTCTATTTATAAGGGAGTTCATATTTTGAAGAAGAAGAAAATTCTAACTTGATTTTCTGCAAGGCAAACGTACATTTGCAGATTTGACACTCATAGCAATGTATTTTGCCTATTGATTACTGATGAATAAACTTTGAGTTCTTACTTTGGTACTGCTGAATGGTAAATGCATAGAACACATGAGATCACTTATAAGGGAATAAATAATTTTTAAAAATTTCCTTCACAGAATATATCACACTGAACTGTCATTCACATTACCCTAAACTGAGTTATAATGTTATTACCTAGTAGATGTCACATCCTTCATTCAAAATGGAAACTGGGCTTTTAATTTCCAGAGGAAAACACCCTATATGTTTAAGCTGATCTATAGGGCATAATACCAAAGCCTCCCCAATACAAAGAGTCATTTGTCCAATTGTCTGACCTGCTCCAGCCTAGTGAATAAGGACAGCATAGGATGACAAAAGGTTTTCAGCAGAAACGGATTTATAGTCAGAATCAGTTTCCTGTGTTTTCATTCATTTTGAATGAATACGAAGAATAATCTTGCTTCTAATACAAATGCAGCAAACTGAGCCATTAAATTGACAGTGTGATCTATCCCACTTCACACTGCTTTATAAGCAAAATGTATCTTCTCAGGAGTTTTCTCCTGGTTAAATAATTGTAAGAAATATATCTCTTGCCATTACTTTTATTGATAAAACACAGCATGTCATCTTAATTCATCCTTCCACTGCTCTATTTTATCATCTTCTACAGAGTGATTGGGATTCTGATCACCCTGTGTTCTGCTCTCAGATTGAAAGCCTCTATCTACTCATCTGTTATTCTTCACGAAGCAAAGCTCTGGTGTATCATCTGTTTTCTCACTGAATCTTCACCAGAGATTCACATGCCAGCAAGCAATAACCTTGGGGTTCTCTTAGAAATCCTCGAGGGTCCCTGCTATGTCTGGGCTTGAAGCTAACAGAATTAATGGACAAAGTGCTGTTATTTGATTTTCATTTCTGAATTTGATTTGGGGTCCATGAGCTTAGTGGAGTGCTGATAATGTTTTAGCGATCTTTGAAGCTAGTCATCACTTGCTGAAAGGTTTAGAAGGCTGGAAGCTTTAATTGCATATCTTAAATTCTTTCTCTTTTCCTCCATTGATGTTCAAATAAGATCACATCTTAGTTTAATCTTAGAACACAAAGAACATTTGTTTTGTCTCAATCAGGATTCTTAGGAAATTTTCCACTTCTAATAACAAATGATGATTTAGAATTTCTAGTCTGAAATTGGCATCAGTTTGAATTGTTTTTTTATTTCTTGATGGAATTTGCTGATTTTTTTTTTTTATCCACATAGTTCACATTACTGAGGAAAGGTTATAAATGAATTTAAATCAGAAGCAGGTCTTGGTCATGACACAAGTCAAAAGAAATATATAGCCTAGAAAATTTGTGAATATTGATCATTTTTATAATTAGGCATAACTGATGCTAAAATACAAACTGTATACTTTAAAGTGGTTTATCTGCGTGTATTAACACATAAACATGTATACATGTAAATACTTGGACATAATATTCATATATATATATATATATACACACACACCATGGTAATAGAATTTTTTTCAGGTTTCTTTTACTTCAGCTTTACTGAGGTATAACTGACAAATAAAATTGTAAGATATTTAAAGTGTACATCATGGTGACTTATGTATACCTTATGAAAAGATTCCTTCCACCTAGTAAATTCAATATCCATCACCTCACATATTAATCTTTTTGTGTAAGAGAGAATATTTAAGTTCTACTCTCTTAGCAAATTTCAATTATAAAAAATAGAATTTTAAAGTCAATATTAGGAGTAATGAGTCATCTACTGTTTCATTATCCATTACTGGAAAGCAATCCACTCAAAACTTAGTTTAAAACAACAGTTTATTATTTTTAAAAAGTCTCTCAGTTGTCCAGGCTCAGCTGGGAAATTCTTCTGCTTCATGTAATAGCATTGGCTGGGTTCACTCACTCAGATGCAGTCAGCTGAAGACTGAACTTGACTGGAAGGTCCAAGAAAGCTTTACTCATAAGTCTGGCACTTTGATGCTCTCTACGTGGTTGTTCCACATGGACTCCCTCACAACATGGTGATCTCAGGATAGTCAGATTTTGTGTAGCAGCTGGCTTCAAAAGGAATAAAGTAGAAGCTGCCAGTCTCCTTAAGGGCTAGTCCTAGAACTGGCATAGCATCACTTGAGCTCCATTCTATTGGGCAGAGCAAGTCACAAGCCCACCTCACATTCAAGAGGAAGGGATAGACTACCTCTTGATTGGTAGAGCAACAAGAATACAGAAGAAAGGCAGAAATAGATGGCCATCTCTGGAGACTATCAAGCACACATAGCAAAATTTAAGTTTCAAGAGTCTATTTTAAAAATTGGACAAGAAGTACTCTCAGCCTTCTTCATTATACTAGACAATAATTGGTTTTTCTAAAATATTAATCTATCTAAAGTCCATGTAATACTGTATGTTTAAAAATTCATGGATTAATCTGCCTGTGATCTTTTAGGGTCATTTACTAATTTTAACACTGAAATCAACCCTCTTATTTAAAACTTATTGTCTTTCCCTCACTGTGCTTCCAATTTTCAATAGACTTTTCTTTAGTTAACATTTTCCCCTGGAATACAATTGGAAACCAAGGAGAAAATGAAAACTGAAGGCAAACGTATAATTTGTTTACACGTATGACCTACTCAATCTCGTCAAAACCAATCATCCATCCAGGAGGTCAGTAGGTATCATGGAGTCTGAGAAGTGGCCAGGCAGTGTTTCTCTCTATCCATCTCACTCAAAGTAGCTCCAGTTTTCAGTTATCCACACCAATGGGTTTCCCAATTGACAAGAGTAACTAAGAGGTAACTTTACATTTAATAAGCATTTAATAAATGTCAATCACAAAATATTTTTTTTAAATATATCAAAGAGAGTCATCCTAATTCTTTTGTGTAAAAACACTGATCAAGGTCCCAGTATATGCTAGGCATTAGAAATATACATGATCTCCTTTTCAAAGTTTCAGAAAGCTAGGAAAACATAAAATACTGCCTCAGGTTTCTGGTTTTGTTTTTTAAATTTTTAATTTAATAATATGAACCAGGACTTCCCTGGTGGCGCAGTGGTTGAGAGTCCGCCTGCCGATGCAGGGGACACGGGTTAGTGCCCCGGTCTGGGAAAATCCCACGTGCCGCGGAGCGGCTGGGCCCGTGAGCCACGGCCGCTAAGCCTGCGCGTCCGGAGCCTGTGCTCCGCAACGGGAGAGGCCGCAGCAGTGAGAGGCCCGCGTACCGGAAAAAAAAAAGAAAGGATGTTCTCTTCTGGGAACAGAACATCCTTATGTGCAGCAGAAGCACTACTCTGAGAGGAAATTGTTGAATGAGAGTGCAGCTTCAGCAGCAATGCTGCTGATTCCTAGGAGTGGGCAAGGGGGATTTCAGTTATGTAGGCCCATTAACATCCCTATTCTAAAGATTTCCATTTATAGAATACACTGTGTATGTTTTTAGCTTTGAACAGCATGTGTATATTTATATGAGCATAACACACACACATGCACACACACACACAAAAGGGGAGGAAAACATATCAACGTGTTAACCACGCTGGATGGTGGAATTACAGATGATTTTTTTCTAAATTTGCTACTTTATACTTTTCTTTGTATTTTTAAAATTTTATACAATACCACACACAAATAGTATACTTAACAGAAAAACATCACTGTTTAAATGTAACATAACATCTGAATATAAATACAAATGATGTTTCTGAACCTTTTTATTAATCTTCCATTTCTAAGGGACATTCTCTATGCAAGCATTCTTTATGTTTTTTAATAAAAAACATTTTGTATTTGGAGACAGCTGAATTGAGTGAGTAACTAACTTTAGAACTGGATTCTTTAAAAGAACAAAAGCAATATTAAGAAACACAGAAAAGTACACATTTTAACCATGTTCCCTACTCACAGAACATAATCCTTAAATTCAGTAAATATGTTTTATATATTTTTTCACATAAAATTTTCATATATGTGTGATTTGAATCACAGCACAAATTATTTTGAACATGCTGTGAATATCCTAAACATTGCTAAAATTCATCTCTTATACAAAACATAAAACATAAACAGAAGTTAACATTTTTCTAATTCTAACAGTTTTCTGTTCATTAGTCACCCCACACAATGTTTTCCCTATTATTTATCTGTAAATTCTACTTATCAAACTCAAATCCACAAGACCATCACATGGTTCAGAATTTAAACTCAAGAGTAGACAGGAAATCAAACTCATGTTTAACCTTGTGTGTATGGGTGAGACCACAGAAGATGCACACAGAATAAATGCATCTGGTGACAACCGCAATAAAGATGGCAAGAGTGATACATTTCCTCGAAAGGCAATAAAAATACAAAGTGCTTTGTCCTCCTAGTTCCATTTCTCAGAGCTGAGTTTATACCGTTTTCCATAATTCCAGGCATGACTGTCAACACAGAAAGTGAATAATCTAGTCTTAGCTCATTCACAGACCTTCAAAAGCCCCTGGCATACTCAGAACATCAAAATTTATAACTTAATTTGTTTACTTTAAGGAAACTCACTTGGTTATCAAATATGAAGTGTCTAATAGCTAAGATTAAAAAACAAGGAAACCTAAGATGTCTGAATTATTAATTATCAGTTTACAGTTTAAGTCTTTACTTGGCAAAACAATTCACTTTTCAAAGATTGTTGTAACAAGTCTTAGGCACAGCTAGAGCAAACATTTGTGTTTGTATTAAATCTGGCTATTTCCACATATGCTCACTGTGACTTCAGGAACAGAGCCATAGGGAGAAAGGCCAGCAGTCATTCATTTACATTGCACTGATAACAGCGGTTTGGGTTGGTAGGCTAGCTGTGTCAAATGAAACACTAATATCACTATTTATAACTTGCCTTTCTCCTGCCTTAAATCTACTGAAGACCTTGTCCTATTTATCTTTAGGCTATTTTTGTGAGGAACACAAGCATCAATTAAAAAAAAGAAGAAGAAAATGTTAGGAAGGTTTCTGTATTCCTGTTCAAGTAGTAGAGTTCCAATTAAGAAAAATATCATAGGTATTTGAAGTTCCCAAACTGATATCCCCTGACTGGACAAGAAAAGGTGTTCCAGTTATGAACTGTCTGTGTAGCTGCCACGAAATCAAAAGTGTGACTTACAGATTGAAGACAGGAAGAATGACCAAATCCAAAGTAGATTGATTGGATTCGCGACAATGCTCTGCTGTCTTATTCTCCTAAAATAGGACATCTTGTTCCAGTCCCTTAAAGTCTAGGGGAGAAAACAGAGCTGTGGCTCACTGACTGCATGGTAACTGGAGAGGTTAAAGGAGTCTGGGGGTTTATCTGCACTATTTCCCTTCCTTGAAGCAGACTACCACCCGAACCATGCTGGGAATGGTACAAGCCAAGAGTGGTGGGGCAGGTGACTTTCAGTGATGGAGTCTAATGAATCCAAACCCATGTCTTCAACTAATGTGTCTTAGCACTTAAAATTACATTTTTGTATGTCATTCTTAGAAACTAAAAAATAATAATAATAATAAAGCCTCTAAGATTTCCTTCCCTCCTTCCTTGCTCCCCTTTTTCCTTCCTTCCTTTTTGATTTTCTAAATAACTAAATAAACTTAATTCTTTCGTAAAATCTTTCAGACGATTTACCAAACAATCATATTTTATGTTCAACAACTTGGCTTGCCCAATAAAAGTTTCAAGGGCTTCCCTGGTGGCGCAGTGGTTGAGAGTCCGCCTGCCGATGCAGGGGACACAGGTTCGTGCCCCGGTCCAGGAAGATTCCACATGCCGTGGAGCGGCTGGGCCTGTGAGCCATGGCCGCTGAGCCTGTGCGTCTGGAGCCTGTGCTCCGCAACGGGAGAGGCCACAGCAGTGAGAGGCCCGCGTACCGCAAAAAAATTAAAAGTTTCAAGTAGCAGAATGTGCACAAGGGCCATAAGAAGTGAGTTCAGATGCTTTCAGATGGAGTGAAGCAAGCTTCATCCAGTCATGAAGGCCACTTGTAAATAGAAAGATGCAGCCTAGAAATTGTAGAATAACAAACTATTTCAAGCAACAGATCGAAAAGAAATATATAATGTACATGAGGCATGAGTTATATAAGTCACTCTCAAATTTTTGTGCCTCAAAATAACCAAATGCATTAATAAAAATGCCTATTTCCAGAGTCCCCATCCCCAAAGATGGAGCCCAGGAATATGCATTTTTAACAAGTACCAAGGTAGTTCTGAAGCAATTGGTCTATGGACCACACTTCAGGAAACATGAGATAAGAGTATATATTCTACTCCTAAGAAAAATCTATAATAAAATATTCATTCAAAAATGCCCTATGCCCAAAAGATTTAGCAGAACATAGGGCAGAAAACAAGGTAGAAAATAACATGCCCTCATGGAACTTATGCTCCTGCCTGTTGAATACAAAAACTGGAAGAAAAACATAGCTACATACAAAAAACCTTGATCATTTTTATTATATACTTCATTTCTGATCTTGCCTTTCTATATCCTTTACACAGTATAAAATGTAAACTATGAGAATAACTTAGAAACAAAATTTACTTCATATATTTTTAAATTCATGTCCAGTGATAAGTCTCCAGTGATAAAAGAAAATATAGTAAAATATTTCATTAGTACCTCATTAAATATTATGATAATTTAGAGTTCTATTAAGACATAGCAGGCCAGAACACCCACCACACTGAATCAGGTTGAACTGAGCTGCTTCACTTGGTTTTCTTGGTAGGTGCGGAATCATGTGGTTTGGGTGAGGGCTTTCATGGGCTTGGATCAGGTGGTTGGGAGCCCTCAACGAGTGACACCTAGGGAGACATTATTGACAACTCAGGAAGTCTGGTGGTTATCTAGTCAATCTTGACCTCTAGAAGCTTTCAGTTGAGCTGGGGGCCCTAAATTTTAAAAATTAGATGACAATAATACTAAGTAATGTGACAGAGAAAAACAAAAACTACTTTAGGAATTGTACAAAAGAGATTAGCATAGTCTGGAATAGCAGAAAATATCTTGTGGACTAAATGGCTTCAAACAGGCACTAAAAGACAGATAGAATCTAATAGATAGAGGGGTATCCACTGTGAACACAGTATGAGTACCAGGGGAGGGACCAAATTAGTCTGAAGAGAACTAATAATTTTGGAATTTCAGGGAACAACATTAGACAGAAAGAATCAATCCAGATAAAAGCAGGCCTGGAGGGACTTCCCTGGTGGCACAGTGGTTAAGAATCCGCCTGCCAATGCAGGGGACACGGTTCGATCCCCGGTCTGGGAAGATCCCACATGCCACGGAGCAAATAAGCCTGTGCGCTACAACTACTGAGCCTGCGTGCCACAACTACTGAAGCCCACACGCCTAGAGCCCATGCTCTGCAACAAGAGAAGCCACCACAATGAGAAGCCCCCGCCCGCTGCAACTAGAAAAAGCCCGAGCACAAATAAATAAAATAAAATAAATTAATTAAAAAAAAAAACAGGCCTGAAAATCCGGATCAATAGCAGCAATTACTATTTCAGGTTAAAATGAAAATTCAAACAGATGTTGCCAGCATTGGATTTGTAATTCCCATCACTATTCTAATACCAGATAAATCCTAGAATATAAGCTCGGAATCATGAAGAAAAAACTATTATGAGCACAGACCACCTTATTGCAAGTTGTCCTACTGTCTATTTGGCTAATACAACATTCATTCTCTTACATATGGCCCAGAACTGGGAAGGAAATTTTTCTGTTCAAAATGAACTAATAAAATTTTCCATATATTAGAGAGTGTATTTGTCCCTACAAGTACATTTACTTATACATGAGGGAATTTGAAAAGCCAGTGAGCATATCCAACCATCTCTGACAGAAAAATTATATAACTATGACATCTTGCATACAAATTCAAATGCTTAATGCCAAGGCACTTGTATTTGAATTTCATGTGTTTGAAGAGATGAATACTGTGTGTTCACAGATTCTTTTTATGTTTTTAGAGAATAAAATGGATCACACATCTATCCACATTCCTTAATTCTTACAAAAGAGATTCCTTGTAAAGATAAAGGCCTTTATTTTGTTTCAGAAGTTACCCAGCAAAGATTTTCATTTGATTGCAAACTATTACCAAATGTTTCCAGCTACTTTGTAAATATATGGCCCTAAGAGATAAGGGAAAAGGGGAAATAAGGGGAGAAATGTGAACAGTCATACGTGGACCTATCCTAAAAGAATCTATAGCCTACAAACGGAACTAAGATACACACAAACATACACTCATGCACACTATAAAGTAAAAGGTGATAAATACAAAAAGATGAAGCAGGATGATATACAAAAAAACTATGGACTTTAAAGTCAACCAACACTGGATCTGATTTTCAGCTCTGCCAATGTGACTTTGGACAAGTTATTTAAACAATCTGGTTTAATTTCCTTTTTTGCTATAGAATGGGTGAAATAGTACATACCTTGTATAATTGTTATGGTGACTAAATAAAGTAATGTGTACATCATGTAACTCAGTGCCTAGGCCCAAGAATCCGGTCTATAATAATAGTGACTATGGTCATTATAAGAAGAGAACTAATAAAATACCATCAAATTTCACAGCAAGTAGAAATAATTTTAAGAAACACTATAGAGATAAAATTTATAAAACTTGTGGAAGTAAAACTTATTAGAGGTAAGGGGGAGGGAGGCAAGGTAATGAAAGTTTTGAAAACAAGTATATTAAAAAGTGGTGGTGGTGACATTAATAAAAATAAAAACAAGGATGAAGGAGGATGAGATTAACCAATGATGGGAACTGCTGTTTACAGAAAAGGACATAACTATTCTTTACCCATCTTGCATTTAACCAGGTATTTTTCTGACGTTTAGAAATAGAAAGAACATGAAAGTCCTTTTCCCATGGGTCTATTTTAAGCAATTTAAATTACATGTTCAGCAAAAGTGTTTGATACTATAGGAGATGTACTTTTATAAATCTTCACCTGCACAGGCCTCCTCGGACCATGCAGCTGGTTCAGAATCACCTGACTATGCAAGAAAGTGACTTGGACAGATTTGAAAAATCTGGCTGCTGAAGAACAAATCTTATTGTACGTACCCACCTAACCAAAAATGAATCCAAAATTTCCAAATCGTCCATACTAAAAAAAAAAAAAAGACAGTCTTCAAATATAAGATGATGTAAGCTTAGGTTGGAAGCTGTTTGAAATCCTCTATTACATGAAGAGATCTACAACAAACAGAAAAACCCTCAGGTGGTTTCACAGAGCACCAGTGACTTTCGACTTGGTAACCTCCAGGAATGCTGAAAAAGGTAAATTAATGAGTAAAAGGATTTTTCTATTCCTTGCAGGTAGGTTCTTGGTCTACATCCAAATCCTTCATATATTTTGCATTCTTTAATTTTTCTTTAGAGGAGCTTAGCACATTTATCTTAAAATTATTCAAAATATAAAGCTACTTTAAAATATTTCCTCCACTGTGTTAAGAGAGAAAACACTCATGTCTGAACAAACCTTAGAAACACATCCAGGAAATAAATGAACTGACTGATTATATGAACAGTTTTTCCCACAGGAAGTTGGCTAACTGGGTTGACTCTGCCAGGTCACAGCAAATAAAGGCAGATCCTACAGCAGACTGTTTAACCTCCAGAAAAAGAAAGTACCTTTTTGAAAACAAACTGCATTTATTTAGTCTTTGGAATTCATCCTAAAATAAATATGATCGTTTTCTTGTTTTTCAGCTTTCCTGAAAGTAATATGCATAGCTCTTTCTAACTGTAGTTTTTTGGATAGAGTTCTGAAGCTGTCAGAATCATACCTCTTCCATACTTAAAAATGAAGTAATATAGTCACGGAGCACACATCCATAAAACTATGGGATATAACCCTCCAGCAAGTGTTAAACATTCTTTGGAAATGTGGCTCTATAGGAAAGTTCTCCCCAAGAAAAAATCTCTTATTTCATGTAGTATGTTGAGGAGAGTCCTTTATATTTTAACATTCACTAGTTCCTTTTTAATACAGAAAATATGAAAAAATAGAATAAAATTGTTTACAATCCCACAGCACACATAACCTCTGGTGATATTAAAAACAGAAAAAACAAGATAAATAATATATGCAAATGGAAAGAAATTTTAAATACTACTGAAAGGTATAAAATTAAGTGTCTCCTTCTCATCCTCAGTTCCAAACCCTTTTTGTAAAGGTGGAAAGTGTTAACAGTTTCGTACACATCCTCCAAGTAAATAATTGGCATATCCACTATACTAATCTTTAAAAATGTTTAGACCAAAGAATCATACAAAACAATTATCATATACTTTGCTTTTTTTATATATACCTTGGAGATTTTTCCTAATGAGTATGTATAAGAAAACTGTTCCATTTCTTTAAAAGAGCCAGGTAGTGTTCCAGTGTCCTCAACTGATGAACATTTAGGCTGTGTCCAATTTTGTTTTGTTTTGTTTCATTTTTCAATTACAAACAATACTGCAGTAAACACACTGCACATAATCTGAGGAATGATCATGAGCATATGTGTAGGAAAAATTTCCTAAGTCAATTGCCTGGACAAACAGTATGTTCACTTCAAGTTTTCATAGATATCACTAAATTGTCTTCCAAAAGATAAGACCAATTTATATTCCTAACATCTGTATGATAATGTCTGATTCCTCCTGCCTCACCAGACTTCACCAAGAGATGTTGAGATCCTAACGCCCACTGCCTGTGAATATGACTTATTTGGAAATAGGTCTTTGCAGATGATCTATTTCAGATAAAGTATTAGGGTGGGCCCTAATCCATTATGACTATGTCTTTAGAAAAAGGGGAAATTTGACAAGAGACAGGCACACAGGGAGAACGCTATGTGAAGATGAAGGTGGAAATTGGTGTGATGCACTGGGGCAAGCCAAGGAATGCCAAAGATGTGACTGCCTGTGAACCACCAGAAGCTAGGGGAGATGCACGGGATAGATGCTCCCCTACAGCCCTCAGAAGAAACCAACAATGCCCACACTGTAAGCAGTTACATCCCTGGAAAGAGGACCAGGCATGGCTTTCTTGACAGAAGAGAAGCCATTGTTGGTTTAAGACATTTGTGATCTAAGCCTGGCCACAATGCTTGCCCTTGAACAGGTCTCAGTAAAAATGATCTTAAGGGGACAAAAGAATGCAGAATAAAACGACTGTTATCAGGCAAGAGATGTAACAATAGCAAAGGTACTAATCGGTTGTAAAGACTCCCACTTCTGTTTCCATGGTAAAGATTAGCCTGACTCGCTCAACCACCAGATCAAGTGGAACCTAAGGGAGGATAATGTTGACTTTTTCTGACCCTCTTGACTTCAATCAACTAAAGCTTGGACTCTGTCAACCACCCAAGCCCCTTTGTGAATATGCATGTACCCTTAGCTTAAAACTTCCCCAATTTTACTGTTTGAGGAGACACTAACTTGGGAAATATCCCTGGTGTTCTCCTTACTTGCTGCAAGTAATAAATCCTTCCTTCTCCCCACCTTTGACTTGGTTGTGTCTTTTGGCTCAACACCCACCAAGAGGTAAACCCAGTTTTTGAGTAAAAACAACATAATCTGAGACTTCTAACACCTCCAGAACTGTGAGACAATAAATTACGGTTATTTTAAGCCACTCATTTTGTGGTAGGTGAAAATAATATCTCATTTTTTGATTTGCCCTTAGTTTACGCTTTCTTTTCACCGACCCTCAAACTTTTTCATTTTTATGTCCCTCCCAACACCCTAGTGTAGTATCTTGCATGCAATAAATGTTGATAATAATTTGCTTAGTGAATAATTACATGCTATAAAAGATAGGCTAGTAAAAGGACAAAAAAAATTATACGTGAAATGGTAGGCTACTGTTTTGAGTGGCATTTCTTTGTGAGTGAAGTTGAGCATCTGATTATATTATTATTGTTCCTTTGTAATTTTTTTTTTGGCCTAAAGGTACTTCTTCATAGTCTGTGCCTATTATTCAACTGAATTATGCATTTTTATTAGTGATTTGTACACATTATAAACAAAAGAAATTGTCAGTTTGTTATGTTTCAAATATAGTCCCAGATTCCAATTTGTTTTTTAATTTAATGAAAGCACTTTATACTAATTCTTTTATATTATAATATTTTTATGCTGTTATATAGCCAAATCACTCAAACTTTTCCTGTAGGCTTTTGGGGTCTGTGTCTTATTTGGAAACTTCTTTGTACTTTTAACTTATAAATAAATACAAACCTATTTTACGGTTCTAGTTTTTACATTTAAATATTGATTTATATTATATATTCAGTGAAACCATTTTTGTCAAAAAATGTTTCGTAAGGTTCAACATAATGACTTCTTTCTCAGTGGAAGTGAGGTATTTTTGTTTAATGGCTAGCCAGGTCCCAATACTATTTGATGTATAAACTATTGTTTCTCTAATGACTTTTAAATAAAAAACAACCATGATAAATACTTAGGTCAATTTCTGTTTTTTTTTTTTAAATCTGTATATTCTTATTTCTAATTCATTTTATTTTTATAATTATAAAATTCATCACCCCTCATTATAACTATGATAGAGAATATTCCAACATGTTTAGATAAATGTATTATTGCAAATGAACTTAAGAATCAATTGATCAACTTCCCCTTTCCCCTCCCATCTCCCTCTCCAATTAAAAAAGAAAAATGCATTTGGATTTTGATTGAGTTCACACTAAATTTGTATAATTATTGTTGGGAAACTGATATCCTTACAAAACTGAGTCTTCTTATTCAAGAAAAAATTATTCCATTCTATATAAAAGTCTTTTAATTTCCCTCCAAATTATTTGTTTTCTTAATGTAGTACTTATTTCTTCTTAGATTTATTTCTAGATTATTTTATGATTGTTTTTTAATTGGCATTAGAAATGAGACCTTTTCTTGTCAACATGTTCGTATTAATGTTAGTTGATTGAAAATTTATTGATTTGGAAATATTGATTTTGTAAGTGACCACTTTGCTGAAGTTTTAAATTTATAATAGTTTTTATGGTGATTCTATTAAGTGGTTCAGGCCACAGTCATATCATCTGCAAATAGTGTTTGCCTCCTTTTCAGTAGTTTTCCTGTTTAATTGCATTACTTTGTACTTCTACAAAACACTAAATAATAGGGCTGATAGGTGTTCTCCTTTTCTTATTTCTGATACTAAAGGGATTCTTTTATCATTTTGCCATTAAACCCTAACTCCAGGGGAAAAAAAAGGAGAATGGATAAATTCTAACATTTGATTCTCAGATTCCATAAGCTTAAAATTAATTTTAGAACACTTGCCTCATATGGTTGTTATGAGAATAAAATTATGACACATTTAACAGGTCTGGGCATCAGTAAGCATTTAATAAATGTTATACACTTCTCTCTCCTGGAAAATTTTAGATGCTTTCAATAATTTTAGGTATCTATTAAAGGAGAATACTATTTTTATTTAAGTAAAAAATATTTGGCTCCAAGATATTCAAGAATAATTAAATCATCACACATTTATTACGCTGCTTTTATGAATAAGACATCATGAAAACTCTGGCATTGCCACTTCCACAAAGCCTTTCTAACCCCATCTCCTGACTACACTGCAGCAACCTTGAATTAGGCTCTCACTACCCCAACTACTAAGTGGTCTCCTATTTTAGTCCACATTGCAATAATAGCAAACCCATTTACAGAGCTTAATATGTACCAGGTATTGTTCTGAGTATTTTACAGATATTAGCATTTAACTCACATACTTTTATTTCCATTTTACAGATGAAGAAACTGAAACACAGAATTAAGAAACTTCCCGAGGTCTTTCAGCCTGAAAATGGTCAAGATGTAAACCCAAGCTGATCCAAGGCTCATACTCATAACAAGCATTTAATGCCCGTCAAAGTACAGCATCCATATTTCTATTCCTCCCTTCATTCAGTATTTGATGTTGATTCTACCTCTTTCACATCTGTTCCCTCATTTCACATTTGTACTTTCCTTTATATTCCTTTATTGAGTATCCTAAAATCAGCCCTGATTAAATTCTTTTAATTGACTGTCATTGTCTCCTAATTAGTCTATTAAACTCCTCTCTGCACACCATTTATCACACATCTCCCTCATTTTATCTGAAGTTCTTCTGACAGTTTAAAGTTTTTGAAATAGAGTTTAAGTGCAAATTTCTTAATTTGGTATTTATAATGCCCTGTAAATCAGATTCCAATCCACCAAGCCCCCCAAACTATTTCTATGTGTATTTTATGTTTTGTCCAAGCTGAAATATTCCTTGAGAATACCCTACATTTTCCAAACTTTGATTCATTTTATATACTATTTCCTCTACCAAGAGTGACCTCTCTTTATCTCTCTAGAAATTCTAAGCCATTTTTCAAGGACTCTTTCAAATGTTAACCACTTCAAGTAATCCTTTCTCAAGCCCCAGGCTGAAAGTGGTTTCTCCCTCTTCTCACCCTAGCAATTTGAACTATGCTGGTGGCATGAATCACAATCTATTTTACAGATAGCTATGTGTATACATATGGTCACAGTTTGGGCTGGTGTGTTGATAAAATAATTGTAGAGAAGACTATATTAAAGTATATTTAGGGAGGCTTTTAAGATTGGGTTGAGTTTGGATAGGCAAAGTAGATAAGGAGAGTATTAAAAGAATGAGCAAAAAACAGGAAAAGAATAAGGAGCTGAGACAACTAGAAGGGAAAACTTATATATAAAGGAGAAGCTGGAAATAAGACTGAAAGGTAAAATGGGGTCAGACTATGGAAGACATTTAATTACTTGTTAAATAGTTTGATCCTGAACACAGCGGAAGACTTCCAAAAGTTTTACATTTAGGAATGGAGTGCCTATAAGTGGTGTCCTGCGGCGGTTAATATGGTACAGAGTGTAAGATGGATTTGCAAATGGGAAGACTGGAGGCAAAGGAATAACCAACAGTGGAGCTAGGATGAAAATTCAGTGATCTTTCTGGTTAAACTTAAATCAATTCATAGATGTGGTTGGCCAGAGTATATTACTGTATCAAAGAAATTGTCCCAAAGCCGCTACTTAACAGTAAAATCTTTCAGCTCAAAAGAACAATACCCCTCTTGGCAAACTATTTTATAATCGAGTTTTCTCTAACAGCAAGGAGAGAGTTTCCTAGCTAGTATCTATTGTTAATAAAGGCCTACACTTGCACAGTTCTCTCTTTTCATTCCAATCCCTAGAAACACATTTCCGCATCTCCTTAATGGGAAAATGGAACCAATATTTGTAGAGTGATTATTAGGTTTCGCATTTAATCTTCACAACAAGGCTACATTTAGATATTATTTTCCCCATTTTACAGTTGTGGCACAGGAGTCTCAAAGCGATTAGGTAATTTACATAAGAAAACAGAACTGGTACGGAGCAAGAACAAAAATGTGATTGCAGGTCTGGATACTAAAAGTCTCCTCCGCTTTCAAGTCCACTATGCACTCTCCTCTAAAATGTGGGCCACTCTTAGACACACTGGATAGTATGCTTGATAGAACTTGCATAAGAAGTTCTATATGACACTGATTCTAGGGAAACAGGCCCATCATCAACAATTTAACAAACACCCTTACTCATTACTTGTAGAATTAAAGAAGGAGTAAATTAATTTGTTCTATAGTAGTTCACTTCCTTATGAATAGAGAAAAGGAAAAAAGTGGCACTTTACTAACTTTTTAAAATTTAAAATTTTAAAAAGTTTAAATTTTAAAATTTTAAAATTTAAAATTCCCTTTGAGTAAATCACCTTCAAAAATCTGAATTATTTATTTTTAGTTAATGTAAACACCCCAACTTTTAAAGATGAAGTTTCGTACAGTGGGTAGCACAGTGTTTTAGAAATCTCCATCATTACTGAGAGTTTTCTGTTACAGTGTGACCTCCACAGTAGCCAGCCTCCAAGACGGCCCCCAGTGAGCCTCGCCGCCTGGCACTCTTGCCCCCATGGAGTCCCCTCTCACATTGCATGAGGATTCGTCTGTGTGACCCACAGAATACAGCAGGTATGTTCCTCCAAGACTAGGTCATAGGAATATTGTGGATCTGCCTCTCTCTCTGGGATCGCTTGCTCTGGAGAAAGTCAGCTGCCATGTCATGAGGAAGCCCACATGATGAAGAGCCTGCTATCAACCACAGGAGTGACCATGCGAGTAAATCCTCAGTCCAGGCAAGCCTTCAAATGACTGATATCCCTGCTGTGTTTGGACTGCAATCTCATGAGAGACACCAAGTCAATCCACCCAGAACTCCAGCCATTTCAGAATTCCTGACCTATAAAAACTGAATTTCCCAGTTGGTCTTCTTGACCTACTTTAAAACCTAGAAACACAGAACTGTTTGAAGTTAATATCTTACAGTTATCTGTGTGTGTGTATGTGTGTGTGTGTTTAACAGTCATAGCTAATATTTATTTACCATCTATCAGGCACTCCACAAGCATATTCTACTTTAATCCTCACACAACGCTGAGATAGGTCCTATAATTATCCCCATTTTAAATGAGTAAAGTAAAACTTAGAGGTGTTGATGAACTTTCTGAAGTTCAAACAGGCATTATATGATGCGACTGAGAAATGCTTGAGTCCAGACTTATAACTGCTACATTAAATTACTTTAACGATATTGTTCTGGCTACTATTACAGCATAAAAAATTACCCTTAAGTTTAGCAGCTAAAAACATTTTTTATTTTGCTCAGATTTTATAGGGCTCAGCTAGGCAGTTCTCACTTGTAGTGTCATGTGGTTATAGACAGATTTTGGCTGGGGCTGTAGTCATCTGAATCTCAACTGTGTTGGACATCCAAGATAGATCAACTTACATGGCTGTCAGTTGATGCTGGCTCTTGGATAGAAATGGGTTGTCAACCAGAACATCCACTCATGGACTCTCCAGCATGACAGCCTCAGAGTAACTGGACTTCTTACAGGAGGACCTTTCCCCCAAAACGAGAATCCCAAGAAAACCAGACAAAAGCTACATGGCCTTTTCAGACTTAACCTTGGAAATTACACAGCATCACACATCTGTTGCATTCCTTGGTTATAAGGGAGTGACTAAGTGGGTCCATATTCAAGGGAAGAGGACATAAATCCCACATCTCAATGGGAAAAGTATCAAAGGAATTGTGAATATGTTTAAACCCACCACAGAAATTAGTTGGATGGATATTTGGATGCAGTGTCTCTTTTTGAAATTTGCTTCTAATGAAATCTAATGGAAGTTAAAATAGTCTGGATCATTGCTCATAAGTACAGATGAGATTTTATGATTAATTGTGAATAACATTTGCTATAAGAAAAATTAAACTAACAATACTTGTTGATTTTATTAATTGATTAAGGCAGTCTGATTTGTAAGCATGCATGCATGTAGAAAAACCATATCATGGAGGACACGATTTAACCTTGAGTCAGATCTTTATAAACAATATTTAAATATAAAAGCAATAACAGTAAAATTTTCATTAATAGATTACTGACAATTACTACATTTATTCATCATTTCTTTTTACATTAACAGGTTGTATTTATATTTTTGAGGGGAAATGAATATCTGGATGAGTTGTCATTTACAATTTTGCACCCAGTTCCAGTGTGGGGATTTTGTTGCAGACACCACCAAGCAAGTGGAATTGTAGGACATGAGCTGGGTGTTCTATAATTCAACTCATTTCTGACACTATCTACCTAGAGATAGCATCATTTCCCACAGATTAAGGACTCAGTCCTACAAGCTTGTGCTTCTCCCATCCTCACCCCACTTTAGAGGCCAGTCACAAGTCCAGGTTTTCACCTGGGCTTCTGACCTACTGGCTATAGATCAGAGGTTCCAATGACCTCTTCCTCAGGTTTGATTAATTTGCTAGAGAGGCTCACAAAACTCAGAGAAACATTTTACTTCCTAGATTACCAGTTTATTATAAAAGGATGTGATGCAGAAACAGCCAGATAGAAGAGATGCATAGGGTAAGGTATGGGGAAAGGGCGCAGAGCTTCCATGCTCTCGCCTTGAGTGCCACTCTCCCCACATCTCTGTGTGCTCTCTGGATGCTCTCTGAACCCTGACCTTTTGGGTTTTTATGGAGGCTTCATTAGATAGGTATGATTGATTAAATCATTGGCCATTGGTGACTGAATTCAACCTCCAATCCCTTTGCCTCCCAGGAGTGAGGGGATGAGACTAAAAGTTATAAGCCTATAATCATATGGTTAGTTCCCCTGGCAATCAGCCCCCATCCTTAGGTTAGCTAGGAGCTTCCAAAAGTCACCTCATCAACTTAATAAAAGACAACTTTCCATGTGTAGGAAATTCCATAGGAGCTATGTGCCAGGTACCCAAAGAAGACCAAACATATTTACTACTATAAATCATAATAATAATTGTTCAACATTGTACATGTGTGTGAGAGGAAAAGGAAGGGAGGGGAAAAAAAGTGGAGAGAAAAATAGGTAGGGATTAAAAACAAAAGATTCGGTCCAAGAGTTGGCAAACTACACAGACCAAATCCAGCTTGCCTATTTTTGTTTTCGTATGGCCTGTGAGATAAGAATAATTTTCACATTATAAATCTTTTTAAAAATACAAAGAAAGATAATGTTCAATGACCTGTGAAAACTAAAGAAATTAAAATTTTAATGTCTATAAATAAAGCTTTATTGGAGCACAGCCAAGCTCACTCATGTACGTATCGTCTATGGCTGCTTTAGAGCTACAACAGCAATGTCAAGCAGTTGTGACAGTACCCGTGTGGCCCATACTACCTAAAATATTTACTATGCTACTCTTTACAGAAGAAGTTTACCAGTCCTGATTTAGACAAAATGAGAATCAGAGTAAAAGAGAATGGGAATAATAGGTGAAGTTTTTATTCTTAGCATAAAACACAGTGGGTCACACAGAGAAAGTTAAATGAAAGTTTATTATAAAAGGCATTTTATAATAGACATTTCCAATGTCTGTTGCGGCATCTCTCGTTGCGGAGCACAGGCTCCGGATGCGCAGGCTCAGCGGCCAGCGGCCAGCGGTGACTAAATGAATTCAGTCACCAATAGCCAATGATTTAATCAATCATACCTATCTAATGAAGCCTCCATAAAAACCCAAAAGGTCAGGGTTCAGAGAGCATCCAGAGAGCACACAGAGATGTGGGGAGAGTGGCACTCAAGGCGAGAGCACGGAAGCTCTGCGCCCTTTCCCCATACCTTACCCTATGCATCTCTTCTATCTGGCTGTTTCTGCGTCACATCCTTTTATAATAAACTGAGAGAAGTAAGTTTGTCAACATTTTAGTAAATTAATAGGAGTTGTGAAAGGAAAATCAATATGGAGTTGGTATTGCCAAGAGTATGCTCTAGAATGGAGCCAGGAGGCCATTTAGGAAGTGTAACTTATGCACATGTCAGCCTGGATGGAATTTAACCTTTGACCACTTATTGCCCTAATGAAGGCATCCAGAACGACTGCCAGAAACGCAAGATACTTATCAGACCCTTACCCTGAAACAACTCATGACAACCATCCCTTAAGGACAAATATTTCTTTCCTTGTTTCAGAGTACAAGCTCATGGCTTTGCCTTTACAAGCCCCTGACTCTTTCTTTGCCAGAACATTTTCAGTTTTACTCAAATCTGTGTCTCCTGAATTGCAATTCTTAAGACTCTAAATGAACTCCTTTCTTATGTGCAGTCTTCTGTGGGTTTTTTTGGCTGACAGAGTATAAAAAGTTTTCCTTCCTGACTTTATACCTGTGATGCTAGAGTATTTGCCCTGCACATCTATGCCACTCTGCCAATGTAAAGCTGCAAATGTAGGGCTTCCCTGGTGGCGCAGTGGTTGGGAGTCTGCCTGCTGACGCAGGGGACGCGGGTTCGTGTCCCGGTCCGGGAAGATCCCACATGCCGCGGAGCGGCTGGGCCCGTGAGCCATGGCCGCTGAGCCTGCGCGTCCGGAGCCTGTGCTCCGCCACGAGAGAGGCCGCAACAGTGAGAGGCCCGCGTACCGCAAAAAAAAAAAAAAAAAAAAAAAAAAGCTGCAAATGTAAACATACATCTTCAATAACTATAATTTAATTTTCCATAGTTACAAATCAGAGGCTATAACAAGCAGATTTTTCGTGAATGTATGTGTGCCACAGATGTGAAAGTTCAGAGAGAATAAAGCTGGGGATGTACTTTCCATTGTACTCTTTTATTTATTTAATACCATACTGTAAATTATTAAAAAGACAGGTGCTCTTTGCCACCTAGTTTCTGTTGTTCTTTTGGCTAGCACTAGCAGAGGATCAACGTGCTGACAGGTAGCTACTACAAACTACAGTTTTAGCCAGGGACTCGTGAAGCTGGAACGTTGGAGAGTTGGACTGTATACATTTTTCTTTAGCTAGAGAAATAGATGCCAGCAAGAAACCTTAGTCTGTATTCCCCATCTAATAGACATTTCCAATCGTAAGCTAAATAACACAAGAACAGCAGCTTAGGTACAATAAATGCAGAGTCTTTCACCTCTAAGCTAAACTGAATTTAATCTACCCTGAATGACATTCCAGTTTTATCTTCTATAGAAAATCAATCATTCAACGGCTTTTCAGGGTTGGCTATTGAGTCCATAAGAGTGAATGGGATTACCCAAGGAGAGTGACAGGCTGGGGACAGAATATGCATGTCTCATGACATCACACCTGGGTCCAAGCTCCAACAGCTGGGGCATGGACAGGGACGAGCAAAAGTGACCTCAAGCTACAGAACACTAAAATCTACAGAAAGCTCTAGGAGCCAAGAGATTTCCAAAAATCAATACCCAGGTGAGATAACTAGACATCAAGTGCCTCCCGATATGATGTACCTATAGCAGCCAAAAATGTTTAAACTAACCCTAATCAAGCTTTTAACATCTAACTCTCAGTTATGAAGAAATACAGGGACTAGAGAATAATGAATATCATGAGGAAAAGTCTGACAAAATCAGAATATGAAATTTTCTATAAGAAAATTGGCCTCTCCTGGAAAAGAATATTGGGACAGGGTGGAGGGAGGAAGGAGGAGAACTATTATAGATTAAAAGGAATTTAAGAGATATAATTTAAGAGATTTACATGTAATACACAGTCCTTAATTATATCTTGATTTAAAAAATACAATTAGATATTCTGGGAGAAAATGGGGGAAAATTTGAATACGTGGCTACGTAGGAGAATGTGCTTTTTTAAATTTAGAAATGTATACTACAATGTTTAGGCAAATTCTCCCAGATCTATAATTTACTTTAAAGTAGTTTAGCCCTTGCTGTATATAAAAAGGAAACAATACCATATCCATATGCAAGTAGTAGTTATATGTGTATTAATTCTACTTTTCTGTATGATTGAAAATTTTACTACAAAATGTTCTTTTTTTTTTTTTTGCGTTACGCGGGCCTTTCACTGCTGTGGCCTCTCTCGTTGCGGAGCACAGGCTCCGGACGCGCAGGCTCAGCGGCCATGGCTCACGGGCCCAGCCGCTCCGCGGCATGTGGGATCTTCCCAGACCGGGGCACGAACCCGCGTCCCCCGCATCGGCAGGCGGACTCCCAACCACTGCACCACCAGGGAAGCCCCAAAATGTTCTTTTACAAAAACAAACAAAAACCTTTCTGGGCAAAGGAGGGGATAAGCCATATAGCAGCCTTATCAAAGCACTGATCTAAGGGTTTACACTAGAGTGACAGAATCCAACTAAGCCACACACAAAAAATTAGGGCAGAGAAAGCTGATTTGGAAAAGAAAGTAGAAGACAGGGCCTCGAGCGATACCCTGATATGCTTGCACATAACCAAGTGGTCTTTACATTCCTTGAACAGCTCTCATCCATGGCATAGGAGTTGATAGCATACCAGGCATGTTCACAAAGAAAACTGAGCCTTTGACCCTCTGCCCCCTGACCCTCTTTCCCCTGTTTGCAAATTTCAGCTACTGGCCTTCCTGATAATCTTCTAATGGGACTATACTGATTTTTTGCATGAGTCTTTAGTTATGCACCTCCTTCGCCTTTTATATATATTATTTAAATCTCATCAGAAGGTTCTGTGGACAGGAGCATCACTTTCTTCATTTGTTTCCATCTCTTTTAACTCGTATGGATTTTTTCTTTTGTTTTTGAAATTTGTTTCTGATAGCACTCAAACTTTGAAGATATTTCGCTTTCTATATTTTCAGGCTACAGGAGTATACTCATCTTACCTTTTATGTGGAATCTGCCCTCCTAAAACCAAGACACTTCTCTCTGTCCGCGGTGCCCCTTCCAGGACTGCATGAGGACTTAGAGGGCAGCAGTCCTTCTGACTCAAGTTCTAGGACTTCCAATTCAATAGCCAAGTCTTCTTCATGGCCCAGAATTAGGTTCAGAGTAGCAGCTTCCAAGTTTCTAACTCTGATTTCTGTAAAATTAAATAATCAATAAAAGAAGTAAAGAATTTAGCATTGGGTATTATTTAACTCAGGTAATGCAACAGAAATCCAAAATTAATCCCTAAAATTAATATTGCTTCTGTGATCTGTGGAAAGAATAAGACTTCCTTTCATTTTTTTTAGCAACGTAACTTTTTTTTGGCTGCATTGGGTATTCATTGCTGCACAGGGGCTTTCTCTAGCTGTGGCGAGCAGGGGCTACTCTTCGTTGCGGTGCACAGGCTTCTCATTGTGGTGGCTTCTCTTGTTGCAGAGCACGGGCTCTAGGCGCATAGGCTTCAGTAGCTGTGGCACTTGATCTCAGTAGTTGTGGCTCGTGGGCTCTAGAGTGAAGGCTCAGTAGCTGTGGCGCACAGGCTTAGTTGCTCCTCAGCGTGTGGGATCTTCCCGGACCAGGACTTGAACCCATGTCCCCTGCACTGGCAGGCAGATTCTTAACCACTGTGCCACCAGGGAAGCCCCCAAGACTTCCTTTCTTCTACTTGGCCCTTACATTTATCCACTTATCCTCACTTAAATGATCTATTATTATATCCTTGATTTTCCCAGGTATTCCTTTATAACATACTTCCTTACCCCATTTATCTTCTGCTGGCTTTTGGCAAAATTTTCCCAAAAAATAAGAAATTGAGTTGGAATTAGAGAATAGAAATCGGACTTCCTGTGAGAGCTGACTCCACTCTATCACACTGCTTTCCTTCTAACCAACAAGGAAGAACAGGTTGGTGAGAGAAGAGACTTCTATTGGAAAGCAACTATTAGCTCCTATTAGTGAGGAAGGGGGACCAACCATATTTCCTAAGGGATTAGGTTTAGGAATAATGAATTAAACCCCAGCTTCTACTAGATCAATCTTGGTGGAAATAAGCCAATGAAGAGACTTGGGGGACAGGGGGACAGGGGTGGGCAAAACTAAAAGAGAAATAAGTCTTAATCACAGGTGTGACAGTTACAGGGTTGCAGAACCTGAAGCCAATGGGTGCTTCTGGCTTTCTTCTAAGACTGGGCCTCAGAAGCAGTCAAACCATTGTCCAAACAGAGTTACCACTATCACATTCAATGCTGGCTAACTCCATTCAAGGGAGGATGCCCGGCACAAAAGAATGCCATGGCCTGGAACCAGTATTGATTCTACTAGTTAGTTATTTGTCAACCTTACCCACAATACACAGGAATCTATTTTTAAAAGCCTGTGTAGTAGGACTGCTTATATTAGGTTAACCCATATTTGTAGGGTAAGGGGGATTCTCCATAGATGCCTTTTTTCATAAAGGGCAACTTCATATGCTTCAACCTATAAAACAGAAGAGTGGGACAAGCATTTTAGGGAGAGTATGGAAACATGTCAGGTAAGGCTATAGTAGAAGAAAGCATGTAGCTACCCTAAATGAGTATAAAATACTAGGTTCATATTAATTCTTGAGGTATTAAGAAACGTTAAAACATTATCGCAGAGCCAGGTTAGTGATTTAGGGAAATCCTGAAAGAGAAAGAATCCAGATGGCTAGAAATGGTAATGTTCAATCAGAGAAGAAAAGAATAGGGAAGCTATAGATGTGGATATTTAGCAAAATCTAAATATTCAATAACTGATTATTATACAGTTAGTTTGTGAATATTTATAAACAATGCAGTGATTGCTAAAGCAACTGTATATTTTGAACCAACAGCCAAATCATACCTAACAGTGAAACAAGACAGAAGAGATAATTTAGAAACAATAAGTCTGGAAAACTGAATACAAAATTTTCATTATTTCCAGATGATATAATTGTATAATCAGATAATTATAATCAATTGAAAATTCATTTTAATTAATAAGGCAGTTCAGTAAATTAGCTAAATAAAAGATAAATAAAAATCAATAGCTTTTCTACATTTTGTCAACCACCATTAGACATTTTAATAGAGGCAAATTCAGAAAGATGGCACCTGGCTAGTAATGCATGAATCAGCCTTGTGCAGTTTCCAAAAGAAATAGCTATGAAAATGCAGAAAAAGATGAAACTCTTAACAATGCTGAAAATTAACACTATAGGCCAACTACTGTGGGAATTGTGAAAAACTGGCACTAATTACAAGAACTATTGAGATCAAATGGCTATTGTAACTTGTGACCAAGTCATATACATACTTAGCGTTATTCATCTCTTATAGTTGAGCAGTCAAGCAATAGTGCTTCATTTTTTTTAACCTAAACAATTATAAAAATATAGGGTCAGGCATATTTTAAAATTAAAGGTTAAAAGTAAGATGTAGAACAATGTAAAACATGAAAATAAGTCGAAGAGAAACAAACATAGCAACAATAAAAAAGATGTCCAAAAAAAAAAAAAAAAAAAAGATGTCCACATAGCAAAAGACAGACGAAAGGGAAGAAGAAAAAGAAGGAGGAGGAGCAGTGGTGGGATGGAGGCAAAAAGTGAAGCAAAAATAGAAAATGTAAAACAATACGGAAACAGCAGGTAAAACACTCAATTATGGCAATAAGTAAAAATGGGTTAAAGACAAAGTCTCCAGTAATGAACCTTAAACAAAATACAGCCACACATTGTTTATAAGAATCACACTTAAGAAAATGTGACCAAAAGAAAAAAAACATTAGACATCTAAGCATGTGGAAATGTTTCTCAAACACAAAAGGATGCAAAAATTAAACAATTGCAAAGTGATGCAAATGCACAGATAATTAACAAGTGAAATAATAGTATATTAAAAATAAGAAAAAAGTATAACTAGCATGAACCATTATGTATTAATTAAAAGCAACAGAATGTACAAGTGTAACTGAGCAACACCCTATGGGGTCTTCCTGGGACAGACCCCCACCCCAGGTCCTCTGCCTGCCTTTTGTTTGTAGAAAAACTGAAGTCTCCTAGGCCACCCCTGAGTCACAAAAACCTGGCTGATGAATTAATTACTGAAAAGATGTGAACAAAAATAACATTTGGGAGAACTGGTAATTATTTAAACAGTAAATCAGCCATATAGTAGTCACAGGTTCTTTAATTCCTCCCTGAAATACACAAATAACAGTGTCTGATGCACATTCCTCCACATAGATGAGAAAGAACATAAGTAAATTAAGACCTAAGTAAATTAGACTATAGAAAGTTGAAAGAGTCCATCCTCTCACCCTAACAACCAAAACAAACCAAATAAGCTGAAAAATCAAAAATTTTAAGTGAATCAGAAATCTGAATGTGGCACATGAAAAGATTCTCAATATCACTAATTATTAGAGAACTGCAAATCAAAACTACAATGAGGTATCACCTTACACTGGTCAGAATGGCCACCATGAAAAAAATCTATAAACAATAAATGCTGGAAAGGGTGTGGAGAAAAGGGAATCCTCCTGCACTTTCAGTGGGAATGTCAACTGGTACATACACTATGGAGAACAGTATGGAGGTTCCATAAAAAACTAAAAATAGAACTACCATATGACCCAGCAATCCCACTCCTGGGCATATACCCGGAGAAAACCATAATTCGAAAAGATACATGCACTCCAATGTTCATTGCAGCACTATTTACAGTAGCCAGGACATGGAAGCAACCTAAATGTCCATCAACAGAGGAATGGATAAAGAAGATGTGGTATGTATATACAATGGAATATTACTCAGCCATAAGAAAGAACAAAATAATGCCATTTGCGGCAACATGGATGGACTTAGAGATTGTCATACTGAGTGAAGTAAGTCAAACACAGAAAGACAAATATCATATGATATCACTTATTTGTGGAATCTAAAAAAAAGAGTACAAATGAATTTATTTACAAAACAGAAGTAGAGTCATGGATGTAGAAAACTCATGGTTACCAGGGGATAAGTGGGGGCGGGGGGCAGGGAGGGATAAATTGGGAGACTGGGATTGACATAGACATACTACTATATATAAAATAGATAACTAGTAAGAACCTGCTGTATAGCACAGGGAACTCTACTCAGTACTCTGCAATGGCCTATATGGGAAAAGAATCTAAAAAAAAGAGTGGATATATGTATACGTATACATATATGTATATGTATTCACTTTGCTGTACACCTGAAACTAACATTGTAAATGAATTATACTCCAATAAAAATTTTTAAAAAAAGAAATCTGAGGATAAGCATACAAAGAAACCTAAATGAATTAATTCAAGAAATGAAAAAGCCCTTCTTAGGAGAAAAGAGACCACAGCTGCTTTTATCCCAGGCATAGTGTCAAGAATGAGGACAAATGTAAAAGATGTGTTTAAGGAGGAATGCCACATGGAATTATACATGCAAATTCAAAGGAGCCCCAGCCACAGAGTGTATCTGAACCCATATGCCAACCATTTCCCATAGTTCTTCACCTGGTACAAAGATAATTCCCCAGCAACTCAGAAAGCTGGTAGTCAGAATATAAAGGAGAAAAAAAATCATCAAGAGTTTGGAAAGCTGGTGGCTCACCTATAAAGCACCAAGGAATTTCTGGAATCTTGCCAGTGCTTTGTCGCCAAACATTATTGAAGGAAAAGTCCTGACCCTACCCTAAGATGTTGAAGCCAGTGGTGAACTGAATCCAACAAAAGCTAAAAAAAATTAATTAGTAACTGATCAGCTCAACAACAACAGATGACCACATTAACTTAGCTGCCACTCTAGCAGTGTGGCCAAAGAAGCAGCATGCTCTTTTAGGAGGTAAATATTAACTTCAGTGTCTAGTATCCTTTTACGCACAATCGCCTCTATGCAATCAAACATTATGAGACACACAAAGAAGCATGAAAATGTGGCCTGTGATCAGGATAGAAAAGTATCTCTATATAGAAGACCCAGAGATGGCTCAAAGGTTGGAATTATTAGACAGGGACTTTAATAAAATGCTAACAGCTCCAGGGGAAAATGTGGACAACATGCATGAAGAGACAGAATTTCAGCAATCAGTTGCAAGCTGTTAAAAAAAATGCTAGAAATGGAAAATACTATATCAGAAATGTTGACTGAATATATGAGTAAACATTCTTACCTTATCTTAGAGGAAAAGCATTCAGCCTTTGACCATTAAGTATGAAGTTAATTGCAGGGCTGGGGGAGAGGGGTGCAAGTTTTTTTTTTTTTTTTACATGTCTTCATATTGAAGAAATATCCTTTTTGTTGGGAGTTCATTTTATTATGAACAAGGGATGAATTTTGTCACATGTTTTTGTGCATCAATTTGGACAATTTAGTTGCATCAGAAGTGGCATTCTCTAGAACAATCCTGACTCACTAAAGCATGGTGAAAGCATTATTTGGGAAAAGGATGAGGGGGCAAGGACTGATGAATCTTTACTGCTGAGATAGCTCCCAAGTTACCTGTAACATGAAACAGCAGTTGCGCCATCACTTACAGAGGTGAAAGTCACCAGTGGAATTTAGAAATGATAGACCCAACACGCAAACAGTTGGCTCACTGGACACATAAAAAAATGCAAAGTCATGACAAACAAGCTAAATATACAATCCCTTTGGTTATTTTTGTCTGCAATAGCTAAAATCAAGTAAAGCAAAATGTTAAGGTGAATTCTGGTGAGACATTATGCTCAGATTTTGGTCTCTAGCCTTAGGGCCACTATGCAAAGGAAAGTTTATGCTGGAAAAACAAATAGCAGTTCTATAACTTCTGGTCACCAAAACGATAGTCAAGGCTGTGGAGGGACAAAAAACTACTGAAATCAGAAAATATAATGTGAAGGACTTATCTCATTTTGTGAATCGATGTCATCAGGTTCCTGAAGAACGTTTACTAAATTGATTGTGAGAGCAAGAAACTTAAGGGTAGGTTTTTTGGTTTTTTTTTTTTTATTTCGTACGTTGCAGAATGGAGGAGCATGTTTGAGTGGACGCAAGACCCAAATCTCACTATCGAACAATCACAGATGACGGTATAGTTTCTCTAGGAGGAAAGGTCCCAAAAAGAGCTGACAAGCAGACCACATGGGGCCACTACTGGTGACCCTGGGAGGCTATAAGTGGGTCCTACAGGAATGAACAGTTACTCTAGACAGAGATTTGCATAGCTGGTGGCAAATGCAAGTGCTCAAAACACTATAAAAGAACTGAGACAGAACTTACTATACCAATTTGGACCACCAAATTATATTCCTTTAGACCAAGAGCACAGTGTACAGCCAATAGTCTGAGAATAATTTAATGATAACTCATAAAATGTAGCAATGGTTTTTAAATCTGCATTTTGAAACTTGTGATAAACACCTACATAACTATGATAAAGGAAAACATACAATTTTTTTAACTGGAAAACCTGCTTCATTTTAATATAATTCTTCATTTATTTGTTCTCTATATTCATCTTAAAATCCTCATAAATTGCATCTTCTCCATAAGCTACTTGGTGTCTACAAAAGTAGCATACAGCAAATGCACAAAAATCTGTAAAGGTAGTGAACATGATAGTGTTGATGACAATAGCTGATGTGTAGATAAAAAGTATGTAGCTAATTAAAAACTTCATTTCCATTTCATTATAAAAGAGTATCTAGGAACAATGAGAACAAAAGAAGAAAAGTTAACAGAAAAAAATATTGGGATTTTTAAAAGCAAGATCCAAAAGGAAGGTGGGAAAGAAAGCAAAAGAAAGAAATCACTTAACAAAACCATTCAGTAAAACATGTAATAAGAATCAGGAAATGCCTAAGGCACTGATACAGCAGCAATTAGAGCCACCTCTTCCATTAACATTCTATTTGATGCCTCAGGGAGTCTCAACTCACATTCCTGGGAGCCATCACTCTTGAAGGTTGGTTTACTTATTGTCTTGCCCTTTTTTCTTTTAGAATTATTAAACTCTCTATCAATGGTATTAAAACAAAATGTCTAACATGGACAAGAAATTGCTTGTAGCAAGAATTTGATTGTTCTGTGAATGGAGTACTTAATTATTTTGATTTTGATTGAGTACGGGGTAAGATGAATAGGCCTTGCCATTTTACATAAATTCATTAATAACAGATACCCATTCCTTTATATTCAACAAATGCCCCCATTTTGTGCATTTTTGCCTGTAGTTCTTGATACGATGGTAGTGATGAAAGAAGTACCAGAGAAACTACAGGCCTCTCCAAGGCCAAGAGCATCCTGGGATATAGTCATCTGTGTTAAAGCTGGAAAGGATGTAAGAGTTTATCTGTTTTAATTTCCTCATTTTGACACAGGAAAAGCTTCAAATCCATTGAGGCTCACCCAGAATCACACAGGTGGTTAGTTGCAGATCTAGAGTAAAGCCACAATCTCCTCACTACATTTTTGCTACTCCCCGCTCTCTACATTTCATAATCCATCATATTCTATATCAAACTAGGAATCAATTTGTATTAGTTGGGGTTCTCCCAAGAAACAGAGCCAATAGGATGTGTACATAGAAAGAGATTTCTTATAACGAATTGGCTCGCATCATTATGGAGGTTGGCAAGTCCAAAATCTGCAGTGTGGGCTGGTAGCCTCAGATCCAGGAGAGCCGCTGGTGCAGGGTAAGTCCAGAGTTAAGGGAAATTCACACAAGGATCTTAAAGACATATCTACCTTAAGAAGTCACACAGGAAGCTTTCGTTCAGGTCTCAAAGTGTGTGGACAGGGGATGAATTTACAGATATCAAAATTCCACCACTATAATTCTGACTAGGATTTTATATTAAGACAACAATAAAATTATTTAAATGTAAGATTTATTATTTATGAGCTTCCATTCCTGTCTTCTGATTCATTTGGCTTTCTGATCTATACTCACAAGCACTAAGGTTACTTTGAATACACTTCAAGGATGTTGCTATTGCAAAATGACTTGACTATGAAACTAGTCTTTTTAGGGGCACCATCTGTTGTTCATGACACTTAAAATAAAGGAGATTTCAGTTGCTAAATATTCCACAGGAACATATGAAGAGAATTCAAAGGGTTTGGATTTCTAAGAAAACACAATATCCCCTAAGCACAATGAAACCCTTTCTTCAAACTGTTTGTAATAACAAAGAAGTGTTTAATTATATTTGATATACATAGATCTTTTCTGGAAAAACAAAATAATACATGAATTAGATCAAGCCTTCTGTAAAGCAAGTGGAATGATGAAAGTCTGTGATATTCTTATATATAATCATGCAAGGACAGAAACAAATGGAAGTAAAGCCACCTTCACAAAATAAAATGGTTCTGAAAAGGCTAACTGATGTGTTCCCCTTACATAAGACATAAATATGAGTCAATTGTGCAATGACAGAGTTGAGCTTTGGAGGCCAAGTGGCCTAACAGAGTTTTTCCTGAGGGGTTAATCAGAGTTCCCAGGCCTTAGAGACTCATTTTTAAATGACCTGAATATGCTAGAATGTCTCCTAGGAATAACTGATGAATACTAATTAAGATTCCAAATTCTTTGCAAATAAAAAGTTAGAAGACAAATGTCTAGACATAAGAGTACCTATTAGTAATGTTTTGAGCTCCTCGGATGAAGGGTTTTCAAGAACAGCTCAGTCGGACTACTGCAGAAGAACAGGAACTGCCACCTTTTGTGAACCACTCTAATCTATAATAATCTACCTTGTCAATAAACAAGTTAAACTGTGTCTTTGTCAGAGAGCTGGGGTCAGAAAGTATTATCGTAGATTGTCATTTTGCTCTCTACATGGTGCACTACACATCATTTTAAAATGATACGCTGTGTTCAATATTTTATATGACTGAAGGATAACTCTAGACTTGAATTTATTGCCGTACATACATGCAGCTAAATCATATATTACATCAAACAAATCATATATTACATCAAACACTATTTTCAAGATATCAGCTAGCATAACTGATGATAAACTATTTTATATATAAATTCATTTTGCCTCATTTTTCATTTGCCACTTTACTGCTTTATAGCTATCTAAAATATTTTACACCTGGAAAATTCTTTGACATCTTTACATAAAATCTAATTCTTTTGGAGTTGGATAACTAAAAAAGAACACTTGCTCCCTTTATGAAAAATACTTTAAGATTTGGTTTTATTTTCTTTTTATCTTGGAGTTGCTATGATTTGGGGAAGAGCGCTTTACAGACAAAAATCAATGCCTTCTTATTGCAAATGCTTCTTTTCAATATGGCTGAGAAAAAAATCAGGATACAAATGGTCTCTTATATTTATCTCTGAATTACTGATATCTTGTGCAAATACCAATTCATCCTAAATTTCAATTAGAATTTTATTTAATTGTCCTCAAATTTCCTCACAGTGACTATTTCAACACTTAAACATCAACAATAATCTTACATTCCAAAGTTTAAACCAGTAACTTCACTCAACAAAAATCAATGAGGTGCTTTCCAAGACTTTGAATCATTTAGAACATAGAAAACTCAATAAGCCAAGAGTTTTCTTATTTAAAAGAAAGAAGAATGCTATCTAATATAGGCAGAGATCACACAGTGATTACAGCAAGCATTTATCCCTTTGAAATAAAATAATTGACTGACAACCTGAAGACAGATTTGCTCAAAAGATTTTTTTTTTCTTTTCTGAAAATGTTATGATAGCCTAGCAGTGTAATTAAGTGAAGAGACTTGGGTTTGTAAGTATAGAGACTGACATTTTATTTATTTTTCATGGTTTTAGTAGAATCTCTTAAAGTGATATGGGGCCCACCAACTAGTTATTAAAGCTCCTAATTTTCTTAAACTCAAGGTGATTCAGGCACAGTGGTCGCAGTGTTAAAGTAGAAGCCAAATTAGCCAAAGTAATTCTGCACAATTATTTTGTACAATATATGATAATCTATAAGGCATTATATCTTTTTTTTTAACACCTTTATTGGAGTATAATTGCTTTACAATGGTGTGTTAGTTTCTGCTATATAAAAAAGTGAATCAATTATACATATATCCCCATATCTTTTCCCCCTTGGATCTCCCTCCCACCCACCCTCCCTATCCCACCCTCCCTATCCCACCCCTCTAGGTGGTCACAAAGCACCAAGCTGATCTCCCTGTGCTATGCGGCTGCTTCCCGCTAGCTATCTATTTTACATTTGGTAGTGTATATATGTCCATGCCACTCTCTCACTTTGTCCCAGCTTACCCTTCCCCCTCCCCGTAACCTCAAGTCCATTTTCTAGTAGGTCTGCGTTTTTACTCCTATCTTGCCCCTAGGTTCCTCATGAGCATTTTTTTTTAGATTCCATATATATATATGTTAGCTTATGGTATTTGTTTTTCTCTTTCTCACTTACTTCACTCTGTGTAACAGACTCTAGGTCCATCCACCTCACTACAAATAACTCAATTTTGTTTCTTTTTAGGGCTGAGTAATATTCCATTGTATATATGTGCCACATCTTCTTTATCCATTCATCTGTCGATGGACACTTAGGTTGTTTCCGTGTCCTGGCTATTGTAAATAGAGCTGCAATGAACATTGTGGTACATGACTCTTTTGGAATTACGGTTTTCTCAGGGTATATGCCCAGTAGTGGGATTGCTGGGTCGTATGGTAGTTCTATTTTTAGTTTTTTAAGGAACCTCCATACTGTTCTCCATAGTGGCTGTATCAATTTACATTCCCATGAACAGTGCAAGAGGGTTCCCTTTTCTCCATACTCTCTCCAGCATTTGTTGTTTGTAGATTTTTTGATGATGGCCATTCTGACCAGTGTGAGATGATATCTCATTGTAGTTTTGATTTGCATTTCTCTAACGATTGGTAATGTTGAGCATTCTTTCATGTGTTTGCTGGCAATCTGTATATCTTCATTGGAGAAATGTCTATTTAGGTCTTCTGCCGATTTTTGGATTGGGTTGTTTGTTTTTTTGATATTGAGCTGCATGAGCTGCTTGTATATTTTGGAGATTAATCCTTTGTCAGTTGCTTCATTCGCAAATATTTTCACCCATTCTGAGGGTTGTCTTTTCGTCTTGTTTATGGTTTCCTTTGCTGTGCAAGAGCTTTGAAGTTTCATTAGGTCCCATTTGTTTTTTGTTTTTATTTCCATTTCTCTAGGAGGTAGGTCAAAAAGGATCTTGCTGTGATTTATGTCATAGAGTGTTCGGCCTATGTTTCCCTCAAAGAGTTTGATAGTTTCTGGCCTTACACTTAGGTCTTTAATCCACTTTGAGCTTATATTTGTGTACGGTGTTAGGGAGTGTTCTAATTTCATTCTTTAAATGTAGCTGTCCAGTTCTCCCAGCACCACTTATTGAAGAGACTGTCTTTTCTCCACTGTATATTCTTGCCTCCTTTATCAAAGATAAGGTGACCATATATGCGTGGGTTTATCTCTGAGCTTTCTATCCTGTTCCATTGATCTATCTTTCTGTTTTTGTGCCAGTACCATACTGTCCTGATTACTGTATCTTTGCAGTATAGTCTGAAGTCAGGGAGCCTGATTCCTCCAGCTCCGTTTTTCTTTCTCAAGATTGCTTTGGCTATTCAGCGTCTTTTGTGTTTCCATACAAATTGTGAACTTTTTTGCTCTAGTTCTGTGAAAAATGCCATTAGTAGTTTGACAGGGATTGCACTGAATCTGTAGATTGCTTTGGATAGTATAGTCATTTTCACAATGTTGATTCTTCCAGTCCAAAAAAATGGTATATCTCTCCATCTATTTGTATCATCTTTAAATTCTTTCATCAGTCTCTTATAATTTTCTGCATACAGATCTTTTGAGTCTTAGGTAGGTTTATTCCTAGGTATTTTATTCTTTTTGTTGCAGTGGTAAATGGGAATCTTTTTTTTTGTTTTTGTGTGTGTGTGTGTGTGTGTGTGTACACGGGCCTCTCACTGTTGTGGCCTCTTACAACGCGGAGCACAGGCTCTGGATGCGCAGGCTCAGTGGCCATGGCTCACAGGCCCAGCCACTCCACGGCATGTGGGATCTTCCCGGACCGGGGAACAAATCCGTGTCCCCTGCAGCGGCAGGCAGACTCTCAACCACTGCACCACCAGGGAAGCCCTAGGGAGTGTTTTCTTAATTTCACTTTCAGATTTTTCATCATTAGTGTATAGGAATGCAAGAGATTTCTGTGCATTAATTTTGTATCCTGCTACTTTACTAAATTCATTTATTAGCTCCAGTAGTTTTGTGGTAGCATCTTTAGGATTCTCTGTGTATAGTGTCATGTCATCTGCAAACAGTGACAGCTTTACTTCTTCTTTTCCGATTTGAATTCCTTTTATTTCTTTTTCTTCTCTGATTGCTGTGGCTAAAATTTCCAAAACTATGTTGAATAAGAGTGGTGAGAGTGGGCAACCTTGTCTTGTTCCTGATCTTAGTGGAAATGCTTTCAGTTTTTCACCATTGAGGATGATGTTTTCTGTGGGTTTGTCATATATGGCCTTTATTATGTTGAGGTAAGTTCCCTCTATGCCTACTTTCTGGAGGGTTTTTATCATAAATGGGTGTTGAATTTTGTCGAAAGCTTTCTCTGCATCTATTGAGATGATCGTATGGTGTTTCTCCTTCAATTTGTTAATATGGTGTATCACACTGATTGATTTGCGTATATTAAAGAATCCTTGCATTCCTGGGATAAACCTCACTTGATCATGGTGTATGATTCTTTTAATGCGCTGTTGAATTCTGTTTACTAGTATTTTGTTGCGGATTTTTGCATCTATGTTCATCAGTGATATTGGCCTGTACTTTTCTTTCTTTGTGACATCTTTGTCTGGTTTTGGTATCAGGGTGATGGTGGCCACATAGAATGAGTTTGGGAGTGTTCCTCCCTCTGTTATATTTTGCAAGAGTTAGAGAAGGATAGGTGTTAGCTCTTCTCTAAATGTTTGATAGAATTCACCTGTGAAGCCATCTGGTCCTAGGCTTTTGTTTGTTGGAAGACTTTTAGTCACAGTTTCAATTTCAGTGCTTGTAATTGGTGTGTTCATATTTTCTATTTCATCCTGGTTCAGTCTCAGAAGGTTGTGCATTTCTAAGACTCTGCCCATTTCTTCCAGGTTGTCCATTTTATTGGCATATAGTTGCTTGTAGTAATCTCTCATGATCCTTTGTATTTCTGCAGTGTCAGTTGTTACTTCTTTTTCATTTCTAATTCTATTGATTTGCGTCTTAGTTCTTCTAGGTCCTTGTTAAATGTTTATTGTATTTTCTCCATTCTATTTCCAAGATTTTGGATCATCTTTAGTATCATTATTCTGAATTCTTTTTCACATAGCCTGCCTATTTCCTCTTCATTTGTTTGGTCTGGTGGGTATTTACCTTGCTCCTTCATCTGCTGTGTGTTTCTCTGTCTTCTTATTTTGCTTAACTTACTGTGTTTGGCGTCTCCTTTTCACAGGCTGCAGGTTCGTAGTTCCTGTTGTTTTTGGTGTCTGCCCCCAGTGGCTGAGGTTAGTTCAGTTGGTTGTGTAGGCTTCCTGGTGGAGGGGACTAGTGCCTGTGTTCTGGTGGATGAGTCCGGATCTTGTCTTTATGGTGGGCAGGTCCACGTCTGGTGGTGTGTTTTGGGGTGTCTGTTGCCTTATTATGATTTTAGGCAGCCTCTCTGCTAATGAGTGGGGTTGTGTTCCTGTCTTGCTAGTTGTTTGGCATACAGTGTCCAGCTCTGTAGTTTGCTGGTCGTTGAGTGGAGCTGGGTCTTGCCGTTGAGATGGAGATCTCTGGGAGATTTTCACCATTTGATATTATGTGGAGCTGGGAGGTCTCTGGTGGACCAATGTCCTGAACTTGGCTCTCCCACCTCAGAAGCACAGCCCTGATGCTTGGCTGGAGCACCAGGAGCCTGTCATCCACATGGCTTAGAAGAAAAGGGAGAAAAATAAGAAAGACAGAAAGAAGAAGATAAAATAAAAGTTATTAAAATAAAAAATAATTTAAAAAAATTTTTTTAATAAAAAAAAGAAAGAAAGAAGAGAGCAACCTAACCAAAAAACAAATCCACCAGTGATAACAAGCACTAAAAACTATAGTAAAAAAAACAAAACAAAACAAAAACGGACAGACCAAACTCTAGGACAAATGGTAAAAGCAAAGCTACACAGATGAAATCACACACAGAAGAATACACATACACACTCACAAAGGGAAAAATATATATATATTGTTGCTCCCAAAGTCCACCTCCTCAATTTGGGATGATTTGTTGTCTATTCATGTATTCCACAGATGCAGGGTACATCAAGTTGATTGTGGAGATTTAATCTGCTGCTCCTGAGGCTGCTGGGAGAGATTTCCCTTTCTCTTTGTTCGCACAGCTCCTGGGGTTCAGCGTTGGATTTGGCCCAGCCTCTGTGTGTAGGTCACCTGAGGGCATCTGTTCTTTGCTCAGACAGGATGGGTTAAAGGAGCAGCTGATTAGGGGGATCTGACTCACTCAGGCGGGGGGGAGGCAGGGGTACGGAGTGCTGGGAAAGCCTGTAGCAGGAGAGCCCAGCATGACGTTGCACCAGCGTGAGGCGTGCTGTGTGTTCTCCTGGGGAAGTTGTCTTTGGATCACGGTACCCTGGCAGTGGCGGGCTGCACAGGCTCCCAGGAGGGGAGATGTGGATAGTGACCTGTGCTTGCGCACAGGCTCCTTGGTGGCTGCAGCAGTAACCCTAGCATCCCATGCCCGTCTCTGGGGTCCGCGCTGATAGTCGCAGCTCACACCCATCTCTGGAGCTCATTTTGGTGGCGCTCTTAATCCCCTCTACTTGCGCACCAGGAAACAGAGACAAGAAAAAGTCTCTTGCCTCTTTGGCAGCTCCAGACTTTTTCCCAGACTCCCTCCTGGCTAGCTGTGGCACACCAGCCCCCTTCAGGCTGTGTTCACGCAGCCAACCCCAGTCCTCTCCCTGGGCTCCAACCTCCGACCTCCGACCTCCGAAGCCCGAGCCTCAGCTCCCAGCCCCCACCCACCCCAGCGGGTGAGCAGACAAGCCTCTCCGGCTGGTGAGTGCTGGTCTGCTCCAATCCTCTGTGCGGGAATCTCTCCGCTTTGCCCTCTGCACCCCTGCTGCTGTGCTCTCCTCCGTGGCTCTGAAGCTCCCCCGCTCTGCCACCCACAGTCTCTCCCCGTGAAGGGCCTTCCTAGTGTATGGAAACCTTTCCTTCTTCACAGCTCCCTCCCACTGGTGCAGGTCCCATCCCTATTCTTTTGTCTCTGTTTTTTCTTTTTTCTTTTGTCCTGCCCAGATACATGGGGAGTTTCTTGACTTTTGGGAGGTCTGAGGTCTTCTGCCAGCATTCAGTAGGTGTTCTGTAGGAGTTGTTCCACATGTAGATGTATTTCTGATGTGTTTGTGGGGAGGAAGGTGATCTCCACGTCTTACTCTTCTGCCATCTTGAAGCTCCTCTAAGGCATTATATCTTGATATTTAGGATCACATGCCAGTAGATTGTGATTAGTAAAACACAAAATTGTAGATTATTAAAAATAACCTACATAGATCAAATACATGATTGTTTAATGGGCATTTCCCTATGACTAACCTCTGAAGGCCCTGGGTGTAATATTACATCGCAAGTAGACATAAATCAAGAAGAAAGATGATACGGGGAGCAGAGGAGCCTGGTGTTTGTGTCTCTCTCACTCAAGTGAAGATAAAGTCCATGCAACTTCCAGTAAATTAATTGGTGTCTAGTTCTCAACCCCCTTACCCACCTCCATAAAATAAAAATGATGACGCATGCCAAGGATCACAGGAATGCCAGGATATGAAAAGATTACCTTTTCCAACTACACCCTAAATTCTCAAACAAAATACTCCATGTAAACTGTATTAAGATAACTTCATTTTCCACTGTCAATTTTATATTTATTTATAGTTACTCTATGGGGAAAACAGGTCTCTAGTAAATTGGCTGGAATGAACTAGCTGTAAGCTTACTGAAGACTATAGTGGGGAAATGGTCGTAGGAATGCAGATCACATTGTATACCTTAAGTTTACACAATGTCATTTGTCAATTACATCTCAATAAAGCTGGAGATAAAAGGAAAAATAAAATAAGAATGCAGAAGGAAATGCTAAAGGCAAATAAACCTCCAGGCCTACTATGTTTATATAATTCTAATGGTTTGAATGTAAAGAGTAATGTGATGGGAATCCCGTAAAAGAATAGAACATGGATGGATTATCAGAAAGAGGAATCTAACATTTCCAGGAGCACAATGTGTTAAATTGTGGTAATAGTGACAGTAATGATTAAAATGAAATCAAATCAAGTACTTAAATAAAATGTAAAGAAACAGTAAATCTTCAGGTAAAAGCATAACATCCTTGCAACGGCAGAATCTTTGGCCAAGATTTTCAAGAGAGTTTCTATTCTTATTCGTAGGTTTATAGACTACTTTTATAGTCATGACTAACTGCCACATACATCCACCAAATAATCTATCAACCCTTCATGAATTTATCTGTTTTTAGCTAACAGCACATGTCTTACTCCAGTGGGTACATATTTGGAAGCTCTACTAGAACTCTATGGATCATGTAAGATCAGCTCTCCTAAGGAAACAAAGGGTTATTAGCAGAAGATGGGAATGCTAGACAGTTAAATAAAAAAGTAGGTATCTTACTGGATTACTATGAGGCTTTAAATAAGACTACAAATGTAAAGTTCTTAGCACAGTACCTGGTACATAATAAGTGGTCACTAAATGTTAGTTATTAAAGTGGGGACTCTCTCTCCCTCTCCAGATATTCTTACTTTTGCCTGTGAAGTATGATTGACTGCCTTTTAGGTTCAGAAATATTGAGAAGCCATCTTCCTCTCTCAGTCTCTCTCTTCCTTTCCCTTCCCTCCCCACTCCCCACCATTAGATAGGAAGAGTGACTTATCTTATTGGTAAGGTTTAGAAAACCAATAAGCAAGAATGACTCTGCTTTCCCAAGGTTCCCCTTTTGCAATAGCCTGTCGCCAGGAAGGAGAAATATATTCTTTCCCTGCTCTACAGGAAGCACAGTGAGATCACAGCCCATGGCTTGCCTTCTAGAAGTCAAACTAGAAGCCTACCTCTTCCTTTGGAATATAAGGCATGTTGATTACCCATGCATCTAGCCAAATGTCTACTTTTAGTCTCTTCTAAAATGGCCACCACAAATATGTAATGAGGGCAAGTCTCAAGAAATGTGATTGTGGTGGCAAGTCTACAGTCCAGCTTTACCAGAAAAAAAAATCAAACTAGTATCATGCTTCTATATATGAATCGTGCATATTGTTTTTACTGAATCCAAACTCAGAGGGAGAAAAGTGGGATTAATCATCATGTGTTTGACAGACATCTTCAAATCAGCAGCTTTAGCTGTTGCTATTGTTATTGATATATGGCACAGCATTAAACAAGAAAGAGATTTACAGTGGCTACTCAACGTAATTTTAGGTTTAGTCATAGTCTTCATATCATCCATAATGCTTTACTAGAAGCTGTCTGATAGACACAGCACCGTGTAGCCAAGGGGATGGGACTAAGACCTATTAAACATAACAGCTGAAATTTGGTAGATTATAGCTTACTAACCTTAAATTTTTGTGATATGAGGAAATTTACTAACCAAAGAATACCTATATAAACAACTAAGCAAACCAAACTTTGGGACCTTGGGATTCCCAATTTGGAAAAAAATGGTTAGGCATAACCTGTATATAAGAATGATATCAAAGTATCTTAACATGGGGTTAAATAAATCTCAGGATTAATTAAGCCTGAACATATACTTATAGGCATACACTTCTTTGGACAAGAAAGCCAAGAAGAAAGGACAGGAGTAAAAGTCAGAGAGGATCAGAAAGCAATAAAGCACGGGAGAAAGAGACTTTGCCTTCAAAGGAAAAGCAGTGTTAAATCTCTCGGTATCTCTTTAGTAAAATGTAAGAGGTTCAAATTAATGCTCTTAATCATTGTTTTAATACTCTTAAGCTTAAACTACAATTATCTCTTATTTCATTAAGTCCTATAGAATTTCAAAAAATTTATATATTTTTTAAAAATTAAATATTGTTATAAAGGTTACCTTCCCTAGAAAAATTCATCAGACTGTAGCAGGAAATCTGAATCCACAAGAAAAACAACAACAAAAAAACAAGTCTTCACTACCACCAAGATAAAAAATATCCTATTTTTACTGCTCCATTAAAACTATTGAAAATTTGGAATTTCTAGAATTGAAAATCACTAAGAGAATGCTACACATTGACTATGGAATTCTACATTCAAATATAATTTAGAATACTTTTTAATATGCCAATCCTATAACACCAAAGTGATATTTATATACAAGCAAAAATAGTTTGAATTTGCACAGGTAGTATTGACTACTCTTGAATGATGTATGAATAACAGATATAAGAATAATTATTAACAAAGAATAGTCAGGAGCACACACAAAATTCTTTTGATGAGCTGCCAAGAATGCACCAAAAATGAAAGTTCTTTCTTCTGATGTCATTGGTGAATGCCAGGGAATTCCATAACTTCCATTTTTACTTATGTGTAATATAGAGAGAGAAAGAGAAAAAAATGCTGAGATTTTTCTTTGCTTGGTGGGAGAACAAGGACTGCCTAAGAATTTGAACTAGGATATGTTAATGAAATATTATAATTTTGAATCTTATTTCAAGACCTTTGCAAAATTTTGAGTGTGATCGGAAGGAATATTCTTGAGAGTAAGGGAGATTCCATTAACACACAAAGGTCAAAGAAAGATATAATCATAAGGAATCCCCAAGGCAGAGATGGCAAGGAATGTAAGAACAGTGGTTTTAGGTTATTCTCTGTTGTCTGCTATGCTGTAGACTGCCACCATGATTTCAAATCTTCAATTAAAGTGTACTTTATGTAAGTGATGTATTAGTGAATACAGGAGGTACACAGACACTCGTCGGCAAAGTCAGGTAGAAGTCAGACAGTAGCTCTGAGAGGGATGTAAGGGGCAGGGGAAAAGAATTCAACATGAACTCACACAAAGGGGTGCCTGGGAGATAAAGAAAGACCTCCCCTGCCTATCCTTCATCTGGAACCTCCTAGCTGCCACTCAATGGCCAAACTTTCAAGTTCCTGATATGCTTGCGTACAAATATATGGCCCACTATTTTCAGATAGACCATTTAATTTTTCCATGCATCATTCATTTTGTTTTAAGTCACTTAAGGTTTTCAGTCACTGCTGTTCTTACTTCTCAACTTGAAATTAGTGTTAGTCTATCTTTATCAATTAAGTTTGTACAGAGTTATCAGTTAACCCCATAATGTTAACAGTACTTATGGGCTATACCTTTCCAATCAATAGATTTTAGAGTTTAGGATTAATAGGTGTTATCCATTCTCCTGGCTCTAAAGCAGATACAAACCTAAAGCAGATACCTCAACAAAAGTATACTTACACATTGAAACTACAATGTTTTCCCTACCAAAAGTGTGAACAGATAGGGTAGGTGGGTCCCAGTCTTACTTGCCCAGCCTAAAAAGAACTGTAAAAAATTTGAAGAACGATTGGCCTATGAGATATCTTCAAATTTGTGCTCTCAACTGAAAATAAAGGTATTATTTTTCTGAATGATCAAGAAGTCACAATAGGGCATGATTTTAGCCATCATATTCTAGCTGGGTCATTCATAATGTCAGGCAAATTTTATTTATAAGTTGAAAGACCAGAATTACAGTTGTCACTCTATTTGGAACAATAGGTCTATTGCCTGAACTCTTCTCTCTAAATTATCAATAGTTATAGATGCATATCAGGCCCAACTTAAGATTATCTTTCATGATCCCAATTGGAATGACAGGAGAATGCAATAAGAACCATTTACACCGTGCAATTGATGATCCTCATACAACTCCCATGTAAAATTACATTTCCCCTAGAGATAAACTGTTGAGTACTAAAGACAGTGATCTCTCATCGCAAAATTCCCTTTGTCCTTCAAACTACCTTCACATAGTTTCCTGGTAACCAAGGCACAAGATGAAAAAAGGTGGAAAATTCACCTAATTTCTCAAATCCATGTGTTTAATATTAACTAATAGAGAGTCTGTAATCCTGGCCTTATACTTCCCCCATTGATCAACCAGACACTGATATAGTGAAAAGGAGGTAAAATATATCTTCTTAATTTGTACTGTTTTCAGGTTAACATTTAGAGAATATGGTTACCATGATAATAAGCTAAGATAGTCAAAAGAGGTGGTGAAGAGTTTCAAATAATTAATTCATGTCCCTAAAATATGGATGCAGAATTTTAAAGGTTTCTATTCATAGACTGTAAGAGAAATATAACCTAGGATTACACTGGGGTATGTGTTTATGTGAGTAAAAACTTAGAAAGTACAATTATGAACAATTAATGAAAGGAAAGTAAGTTTAAACGTGTTGTTATCTTTCCTCACAAGGTAAAACAAAAGTATTCGATTATTACTATTATTCCCCTAGAGAAAGAAGCTAAAATAGAAGAATAATCCAGTGTTGGTAACCTCACCCTGGATAAGCAGTCCACTTCTCAAAGATAAGCCCCTGGGTGCTCATAATGGCAGAACAGGTGATTCACATCAGCGAACAGATTGTGTTGTGTTACTTCAGAAGATTATTACCTCTGGGAAAAAAAGAGTGGATGAGAAACTCTTGGTTTTCATAAGAAAATTTAGTTTCTATCCAAAAAAACAAACAACTTGATTTTAAAATGCACAGAAGACCTGATCAGACATTTTTCCAAAGAAGATATACATGAAAAGATGCTTAACATGGCAAATTGTCAGAGAAATGCAAATCAAAACCACAATGAGATATCCCTTCACATCTGTCAGAATGGCTATCATCAAAAAGTCCACAAATAACAAATGTTGGCAAGGATGTGGAGAAAAGGGAAACCTAGCATACTGTTGGTGAGAATGTAAACTGGAAAACAGTACGGAGGCGCTTCAAAAGACTAAAAATAGAACTACCATATGATCCAACAATTCAACTCCTGGGTATATATCCAAAAAAAAACCCAAAGCACTAATTCAAAAATATACATGCACCCCAATGTTCATAGCAGCAATATTTACAATAGTTGAGATATGGAAACAACCTAAGTATCCATCAACAGATGAATGGATAAAGAAGATGTGGAATATATTTATACAATGAAATATTACTCAGCCATAAAAAAGAACGAAATCCTGCCATTTGCAACAACATGGATGAACCTAGAGATTATCATACTAAGTGAAGTCAGACAGAGAAAGACAAAAACTCCGTTATCACTTATATGTGGAATCTAAAAAATAAAGCAAACAGATGAATATAATAAAACAGAAACAGACTCACAGACACAGAGCACAAGCTAGTGGTTACCAGTGGTGAGAGGGAAAAGGGAAGGGGCAAGGTAGGGGGAGGGGATTAAGAGGTACAAACTACTATATGTAAAAGAAATAAGCTACAAGGATATATTGTACAGCAGTGGGAATATAGCCAATAGTTTAAAATAACTTTAAATGGAGTATAATCTATAAAAATATTGAATCACTATATTGTACACCTGAAAGTAATGTAATATTGGAAATCATCTATAATTTTAAAAAAGAAAATTTAGTTTCTGGCTTATCAATAAAGGGAATTTAAAACATGGAGTTACCCTGGGCTTCCCTGGTGGTGCAGTGATTGAGAGTCCACCTGCCGATGCAGGGGACACGGGTTCGTGCCCCGGTCCGGGAAGATCCCACATGCCGCGGAGCAGCTGGGCCCGTGAGCCATGGCCGCTGAGCCTGCGCGTCCGGAGCCTGTGCTCCGCAACAGGAGAGGCCACAACAGTGAGAGGCCCGCGTACCGCAAAAACAACAACAACAACAACAAAAAACAAAACATGGAGTTACCCTGATAAGGGTATGCTTTCAAACCACTTCACTTGAAACGTATAATATTTTATGGCTTCTTGCCGATTACCTGATTATACACAGGTCAAGGGCTTCATTTTAAAAATCCTAATGTTTTCTGAGCAACCTCACCTTCTAAAGGTCCATGTTGTCATGTGTCAGGGGATAACAGTTACACACCCGCTTCACCAATTTCTTAACCTCACCCGTGCCTGCTGCTCTTTATTGTCCCAGCCAATGAATGTCCTGGTCAGTGTGCTGGTATCTCACACCCACAGATTTGCTGAATCCATCCAAATAGTTCTCCATCCTGGCCCCCCCGGGAGTTGTTCTAATTTGAACAACTTATCTGTCACTTTGATTTTCTGATTAATAATTCAATGACGAGAGTTAAAATTTTAAAGCAATTAATGAAGTTTTGACTGTTCAGCCTTCATTCTTAACCAATGACAAAACAAAGTGAGAGTAGTAAACACAGGAAATATTGAAGGCTTTGAGTGCTTGCAGGGTAGGACCTTAAAATATCCAATATGGTCAATCAGAAAAAGAAAAACTACTGTTAATGGTTGTGAGAAAATTAGAAAAGACTAAATCATATAAAAAATATTTTTTTTCCAAAATCTTCAGTTAGTTAAAAACTTACTGAGTTTCATGAGATTCCAATTCTGTCACATTCCTGGATATTTCCTGAATGTTTATAGTAATTTGGTTAATATTAAACTTTTGCCCTTCTAAGATTGCTAAAGAAAGATGGAAAGATGTTATTTCTTAGTTCTTGCTTGGGTTTAAGAGAGCTTTTTTTTAAAATAACTTTAAATCATTTCACAGAACTTCAATCCCATTTTGAAGGAAAAGAAATTGTTGTTGACAGAGCTTTAGAAATTAGGATTAAGATGCCAGTAACCTTGCTGTCAGGCAGTGGAGCAAGCAATAAAATAATGACATGTGAGCCTTATCGTGGACAAGGTCAGTCCCAGACCTCCCCACCAGAATCCGTTTAAAGAGCATTTCATTTATTGATTTGTTTGTTTGCTTGTATAAAAGTAAGAATGGGTCTCTTTCATTCTAAATGTGACTTAGAAATTACATAATTTTGGTCTCTTGACACTGCCCTTGACTTAATTAGTTAAGAAGAGATATCCTGAGCTATTACTACTACTACCAACTATTCAAGACATGGATTTGGCCCTGCTGATACTCCTGTTGTTTTGACTCAACAGGAATTCTAGAAATAACTCTCTCATACATGTTAGGTGTCGATTATGGGCAATCATAAATTTTAACTTCTTTATATCTTCTCTGAAAATATCCTCCTGAAATATCTAGATCCAATTCATTTTTTGTCATCCAGAAATGTTATTTTCCAAAGATTGTTTCCTTTCATTTTTGTCAGCAAGAATTGCTTTGGTGTCCCCACCTTACGTTTTAAAATGTTGCTTACCTTCCGTACATAGTGTGCTTGCTTCAGGTCTAAAGAACCATTCCTTTTATTTGTAGCGAGAAGGCTTAATATGAAATCTATCTTCCTAACCAACTGTAAGTGAACAATACATTACTGTTGACTATCGGTACATTGTTGTATAGCAGACTCTAGAGCTTATTTGTCCTGCTTAACTGAATCTTTATGCCTGTTGCTTAGGAACTCCCTATTCAATAAATATTGATGTCAAGCACCTGCAAAAATTCTAACTACAATTGTGTTGATCAAATCCAAATCCCCATATTTTCTTATCACATTCTTAAGATTATTCATCTTACACGTATTTTTCCTAAATATTTATCTAATATCCAAATTCTAACCAAAGTTTTAGAATTTAATATGGGTATCACCTCAGAATGGCCTTATTTTTGTAGTACTTTTATTCTATTAATTTAAGGTAACTCTCTGTATTGTTTCTTACAACAGTGTGCAAATCAACAATTATCTCAAAATTTTAAAATATGTCTAAAGTGCTCTCCTAATCTCCCTCTGCATTTCTCTGGAAGTTGGCAGACAGGGAGAAAATCTACCTCAGAAGTTGTCTCAAGTCCAATTTTCTCCAGGATAAAGCTCTGTCCTCGATTTTCTCTTGTATTTTGGCTCAGGATTCTTGAATTCTACCCTCAGCTTTGCCAAAACATGAATAATCTAAGCCAGGTCACCTTCCTTCTTTGGGCCTCAGTTTTCTCACATAAATGAGGAATTGAGCTAGATAACTTTTAAGTTTCTTTCTAACTCTAAAGTTCTCTGATTACACTGAACTAGGGCTAAATATCTTTTAATCAAATTATAGTAACTCTGACACATTATCAAAAGTGAGTCCTTAAGTAGGATATCTAACAACAAGGTCAATACCAAGGACTCCTCGGGCTTTCATCTCTTGATCAGCAATGGAAAGCTTTGGAGTAGAAAGAAAGAGCACTTCAGGAGTCCTTGAAGAATTCAGTTTCCAGTAGTCAGCTGCTCTTTGCATACTCCTCCCATTGTATAACAACCTACATGACCCTCGACTCAACATTAATATTTTTCCAATGTTCATATCAACACTACATCTTGACGTAAAAATTTTGAACCAGGACTCCCTAAGAGGGAGCCCTGTAATGACTGTCTTTACCTTGTCCTCTTTCCCCCCAAATATTCCTCATAATGAAATACAATTTGAATTAGTCATTCTTTTTTTTTTTTTTTTTTTTTTTTTGCGGTACGCGGGCCTCTCACTGTTGTGGTCTCTCCCGTTGCGGAGCACAGGCTCCGGATGCTCAGGCTCAGTGGCCATGGCTCACGGGCCCAGCCGGTCCGCGGCATGTGGGATCCTCCCGGACCGGGGCACGAACCCGCGTCCCCTGCATTGGCAAGCAGACTCTCAACCACTGCGCCACCAGGGAAGCCCTGAATTAGTCATTCTTAATGTCAATACAGGGTAAAAACAAATTCAAACTCAGTTGTGAAAATGCATTCATGCAGTTACTCTGTTTTGCTCTCAGTTTGTCTTGAAGATTAAATAAACCAAGGACCAGGTGAAAAACATTACGAAATATTCTTTAAAAACCTTGTTACAGAGATTGTCTTATATTGTTTGGGGTCCTCTGCAAAAGGATTTATGCAGATTCAGCATGGATGGGGATATATCCTTTGAGAATTTAGAATCAGGAAAAAGCTTATTTCTCCTAAAGAATTTATGCATTTATTTTGTCACATAATTAGGATTTATATCTTATAATGTTTTCCTCATAGTCAGTGCAGCCTAAAAGCTTAGATCTTAATTTAAAGCTCAAACTTAGTACTCTTAGATTAGTAGTATTAAAACAGTTCTTAGTATACATTCAGAATATCTCAAAAGTCACACTAAGAATAAAGATTTCTGGGTCTACACCAAGAGATTCTGAGTAACCCGGTCTGGGATAAGGGCCTCAAATCTGCCTATCTAATGACAATCCAAAATAATTATGATGCAAATAGCCCACAGACCTCACACTGAGAAATATTAGCTCAGATAGTTTTAAATTGTCTCACCTGTTTTTGATACTTCAGATGTATCTATTTTTATAGCAGTAGCTTTATTATATAATTATTTTATTATAGATTATCTTAATTATTTTCTAGACTAAGTAGAATAAAACTAATTATTTGTGCATCTCTGCATAAATACAAACATATATAGATGGTAATTAACTTGTAACCAATAGGGAAAACATGGGTAAACATCTTTGTATCCTAAGCAAGTCTTACTACTGCTTAAACAAAATTATAAAGACAAAAAAAAAGAATGAATTTGATTGCGTCCAAATTAACGAAGCTTATATGATGAAGGATATCAGACACAAAGTTAATAGACAATTTGACAGAATGGGAGAATATACTTATAATTTCTGAAGCATCTAAGAATTACACGAGGATATGCTATACACACAAACATATCCTAGAATCCTACAATCTACCCAGAACCTATATAAATCAATAGGAAAAAAATAGCAACCCCAGTAGAAAAATGGACAAAGAATATGAATAAGCAATGTAAAGAAAAAATATAAAATGTAACAGCATTTAATGAGATGCTTAGTTTCACTGGTTATCAGAGAAATGCAAATTAATACAAAAATAAGATATCCCCTTACCTTTAATAAACTGGTAAACATTAGGAAGCCAGGCACTGCCATGAACTGCCAGGGATATGATGACTTAAGAATGCAGCTATTCGGAGAGCGACCTGGCTGTCAAAGAAGACTGACAGCCCTTCTCTTGCCATAAGGCTTGCCAGGTAGGAAATATACATCCATCATTATGTTCACCAAACCACCAGGAGGCCAAATTAAATCTCTGCTTTCTCTTTAAATCACTTCTCTTTTGATTTGAAGGAAGGCAGAAACAGTGTAAGAGAGTGAGAATCTCAGGACACCAATAGCCCTCTGGGGAAGTCCTGCTTCAAAATCCAACCCTTGACCCATTTGTAGCCTCAATGCCAGGGAAGGGTTACTACGAGTCACACAGCCATCGTCATGCAGTCTCCCACCAACTCCCTTGAAAATCCTGCATCATGGACTCATACCTCTAGGAATGTGGCATCTGTTGACTCAGTGATTCAATCAAATTTACCATTTTATTAACTATTGCAAGTGCTTATATAGGTCCAGTTGAACAAGCAGATATAACCAAGTAAAAAGATTTGTGTGAATTTCTAACTCAGAAGAAGAAGAGATTCATGTTACCAGAGTAGATTAATTTTTATATCACACCTGGCACCTGAATATCTTTAGGGTCCTTTCTAGTTCTAAAAGTACAAGATTCTAGGTAGACTACGATCCAGTTACCTAAAACCTACTCAAATGTGACCACTGAACTTAAGAGAAAGATAAAGCATGTGTCAATTTTTTTAATCATTATAGTTACTCTTCTGACAGTACAGTTTAAAAATAATTATGCTTACAATTTTAACTGATTTTTAAATTAAACTTATGAATAAGGCATAATAATTTCACTTATGGATGTACCCTTCAAACTGAGGAAAAGTGTTATATTTCAAGTTTTTATGTAAAACAGAACATTTCTCCAAAGAAATTAGGTTCTTTTAATTTCAGAAAATTGGGTCAATTTCTGTATCTTACCAGTATACTATTCGAGGCTCACAGAGCAGTGTCTCAAAGTGTGGGCAAAACCACAGGTCTCAGAATCACCTGAGTTATATTTGAAATATGCAAATTCCTAAGCCCTATCCCAGATCTATGCAAGTAGAATGTCTGGGGACAGAACTCCAGGATTTTGCGTTTTGAAAGCTCCCCAGTATTCTTAAGGAATAAACTCACAAGCTAATGTACTTAAGCGCTCAAATCAAAATGGGAAAACCACTGTTTTGGAATCCGCATTTGTGAAAAATTTGTTTTCTCATATGCACTAAATAGGATCTCTTCTCTAAACATATAACTTTGCTTCTACAGAAAATCAGCTTGGTTTAATTATTAGGGCTATGCATTAGAACTCAACACATGTTTTATCTCCTGTGCCAGCATTTCTCCCTCTGAATGCTATCAGTAAATTATTTAAATTCACTGTGATATATAGGATATACAGCAATTCCTTTCTCCTGCCTCAGAGGCATAGTGTGAGGTTAATTAAATAACAGCTGCAAAATACTTTTGGCTCCTTAGAGAAAGACATATAAGACATTATACTATATATGTAGCATTTTTTCCCCTCTCCTATGAAAATAGCGTTAATTGTTCTTGAGAACTCAGCCCATGGCAGAGAAAACAACCATGGCATGGCTTTCGTAAGTATTAAATTCACAAGGGCAAATTTTTGTCACAGTGGGTATCAGACCCAGTGAATGCTATGCTTCTGTTCTTTGCACAAAGACCACTGCCATCTTGTGGGAAACAGTCATCATCCTTACCTTGGGCTTCTATCTCATTTGTGTGAAACGGTGACAAGATAATTTGGGTTTTCTGCTATCGAGGATTTGTGACATACATAGTCTTCGTCATCCTGAGGCCTGTTATCTGTGGCACTGGAGGGCTATGTGAGACCACCCTGAAGGTCAGGTGGTGTTAATGGAAAAAAGAGCTTTATAAACAAGACATCTCCCTGGGGTTTTGAAACTATACTTATCCTTCAAATGGGGCTTGCCACATAAACCTGCTTTTGTGTTCCATTACAGTCTGGAATTAGAGCTAAAAAAAGAGAAAAAAAAAATCATCACTGGTGATCATTAAATCCAATGATGATTGCTCTGGGAAAAATATGTCAGTCTGTAAATGTTGTTTGTATTCATTTATCAAAAGAAGAACAGGGATTGCTTACAGAAAATAAGTCCACCAAACAGCCTTGAAGTCTATCAAGTTTGATAAATAATTGTCATATTTTGACAAACATGATGGATTTTTAAATCCACCCTATAAAAATAGGTTTTCATGGAAGGAAGATTCCTTTCTAGCTTTTCTCATGTTTGTTGAAAGGCTTGGAAGTATATCTAGAGAAAACATAGCAAATGTCTTTCATTTATTCCAGAGAAAACTTTGCCTTAAGAAATAATACTACATGGAAAAAAACCATAGCCTTTCTGGTCAGAAATATTGCCTTTTACTTCTATAAAGCAGGAATTCCTTGAGAAATACATGGTTTTTTATTTGCATTTTTAAATTTAGGTGGCTGTGTCAGCCTTAGGCGAAAAATTAGATGAAATTTGTCTTTTCCTACTTCTAAACTTTTACTCCACTCCCACTTCAAATACCTTCTCTCAGCTAGGTGTTTTCTCCCTTCTCTCCTGAGGCCCTAGCTTCTCCAGTAATCAGACAACTGAAATTTAAATCAATATACACTACAATGTTAGAGACAAAGTAAGTTGCTCCACTGAGGAACAGGTACATCTTTGGAGAATTACAAGTCACTGCTTAATCCAAAAGGTAGAATATCAAAAGACCGATTCAAGGAAACTGGGCAGGGGAGACAGTTGGTGAATTTTTTTCTAGAACCCAAGGTTTCATTATATGGGCAGCCATCTATTCAGCTTATTGATTTTTAAAAGTTCAAAAAACACTTGGACAAGAGTAATATATTAAGTCCTTCAAATAAAATGGTGTCTTCTTACTCCAGTCTCAAATCTTAGTACAGTTGTTTCATCCAAAAGAAATAAAAGTCAGATGACCCAAAGTACCAAAGAATAATATATGAGTTTACTGAACTGTCTTGAAGAGGCGGCAAAAGAGGGAACAGGAATACGACACGTAATACAAAGAAATTTTTTCTATAATCTTTTTTGGATAGATTTTTCTCTTAACTCCCATGGACTGAAGCAATCAATCCCCTGAATTTTCTATCTTTGTGTTTCCAAAAGCACCCCCAGCCTTCTGTTCCATTATTGACCTCCAAGAGCAGCATTTTCTGATGTGAGCAGAATTCTTTATGCTTCATTTCTACCCAGCATCCTAGTCGGTACATCAAAGGCCCAGGAACTTGGCAATGACAACAAAGAATTCAAGCTTAAAGGGTAGAGACAGGTTCAAAGACTATGAGCATGTATCCTGCAATAATTTTGCTCCTTTAGCTAAGAGTAATATCACATTTACCAAAAAGAAGAAGAGTCTCTGTTTGAGTACCATTTTGTCCCAATCACGGCTGGTCTGCATTCAGCTGTCCGAAGGGTCCCAAGTGTACAAATAACTAGTGCATGGAAGACACTGTGCTCCGGTCACTGTGTTCATAGTGACCTAATGCACATGCTCGTCCTGGAGCACCATTTCCCATGCTGTTGGCCTGGACAACTCCCACTCACGCTTGAAGACCCTTCTGTTAACTCACACACTGAAGTGGGTTCTCTGGCAGAGGTTGCTGGTTACCCTCTCCCTAACCATGATTTGCTTGTTCCTAATAGCAATAACACTCTCAATTTTTAGCTGAAGGCATGGCCACCCCCAAGAAAGAATATATTTCCATTTTTCACTTATCTTTCAGTTAAATATGACCATAAAACTAATTTCTGGCCAGTGATAGGTGAGCTGAAAGGATGTGTTTATCATCTGAGCTGTGCCCTTAAGAGAATTCTCAGTGGCTGCAACTCCCCACTTTCCCTTTCCTGATGGCCGGCGTGGACCATCGTGGACCATGCAGATGAAGCAACACACTGGAAATGGCAAAACAACCAGATAGAAGGAAGCTAGAGCTTTGGTACTATGGAACCACCACACCAGCCCTGCAATTTTGTACCCAGAATGTCAGGTATGAGAAAAACTATTTCATTCATTTTGGGTCTCAGTATACAAACTCAGGAGCCCTCTGTCATTTCCAATAGCACCCTGTGAAAGCGTCTCTTGAGACACTGATTTCTCTGCTTTAAATAACTGGTGTTTTTTTTACCTATAGACTGTAATCCTTGGGCAGGCAGGATCTCTTGTTAATACCTGTATTCCAGTGTGAAGTACACTGTATGTTTACAATAACTATTTGCTGGCTGGGTAAATGGATGGATGGATAGATGGATGCATGCATGCATGAATAAATGAATGAAATAGACAACTGACCATGTGATCAGCTTGAATTCACTCAGAGTCAGATATTTTTACCTGATTACTTAATGGACTTTTCCAACTTGGGATTTGGGGCATAAATTTAAATTGTAATAGAAAAGAAAATACACTTTGAGAGAAAAAATGCTTTAGAGGGTAAAATATGCAGTAATTTTCTAAAATGATTGATATGAGCATGCACATAATTAATGACAACACGTATCTCTCAGGTGGGATGCTCTTCTAATCAACAGTCTCTCTTCACACAAAGTCCAAGTACCAGTACTGGTTCTGTTTTTATCTTTCTTACTTTTATCATGGTGGTCTTCTACTGAGAGAGGTAAAAGCTCTAAATACAACAAGCTGTAAATTCTATCTGTACTTCTGTAAATCCAGTTTCTAATGGACAAGGCCTCCAGACTCAACCGTTGCTAATACTGCCCTGTTATCATTCATCTGTCTCCATGTTCATGCAGTATTCTGCACTGCTGTATGAGAGAAACTTCCTGACCAGTCACAAAACCAAACTCTTCATTTATCCATGACAATTTGCACTTGGTACAGAGTATTCATCTGGGCAGAGAGGACTGTTCACCCATTCTTTACTCACTCTAAGTCTCTTCTGTTGCTCTCTGCAGACACTTCTACAGACTGCAGTTTAACTATTCCAGGAAGTCGCCTTCCAATCTCAAGATGGCACTTGTCTCCACTGCATGACTGGCCATATTCTTCTGAACTTTGGGACCACCAGGAGCTATACCTCCCACTCTAGCTTCACAGTTTGCTGGTCTGTTCATGCTTTTGAATCTGTTTTTCCCTTTGGGGTTTTTCTTGACCTTCAGTTTCCACAGGTCTCTCTGTTCTTTCTCCTTTGGGCAAGTTGGATGTTATTTAGCCTGCCCAAGGAATCCAGACATAAAACATAGCAGTCAAGGGAAGTACTTCCGGGAGTATTTCTTCTACTCCCTTTCCCTTCCCAGTTTCCACCTTTCCCAAGATACACACTCAAATATCCACACACACACACACACGCAAACATGCACACACACCTTCTCTTCATGACCTTTCCCTGTCCTCCTTTCACAATTGCTCCTTCCACAACTACTATGGGACAAGGGTCGAGTGTTCCTGCTTATTTTGCAAAAGCTGCAGCTGGCATTCAAACTGCTGCTGTACTTGCAGAAAAATCATTTTCAATATTTGTTCTTCTTTAACTCTTTCACAATCCACTTCATGTGGTTTTTACTCTAATGATTAAACAAGACCTATAAAACATGATCCTGTCCTTCAGAGGTTTTACTCTAAGAACCACAACAAAAGCAAAAAGTCCTATGTCCACGTAGTTTTTTTAAATGGCATGCTTATGTTTATCTATCTACAACATAACAGTGTGCTATGCATTTTAACTTATTTCACTCAGCTGTCTTGGGAGTTTGAAGCCAAAGCCCTGGCAATATTAATAGGGGATCTGAATAAGTTATTTTGTTTTCTGTCTTAAAAAGATAATCCATTTCAGATATGGCTTCTTTTATATACAAATTCACAACTCTCTGTGGCTAGGCAGTGCTTATTTTACCATCTGATGAACTGCTTTGCATTTTTGCATTAGTGCCAGTAGAGTTTACTTTAATTATGTGCCTATAATGTACAGGATCAGCTATGAAAATACCTTATCCCCTCATAGAGAAACACTAGGAAAACCAGACACCAAAATGTACTCATTTTTTCCTCAGCTACCCCAGATATTACCAGTGCCAAATTCTGATAACTCAGCTTTTTCTTATTGCCTTTTATACTGTAATTTGTCAAGCTTAAAGCTTTCTTGTTCCATTGTCTATTAGCTCAGTTCAAATACTACCATTTACTAGACTTTACTCAATATAATCCTCTCAATTTTCCCTACTGAATTTTAGGTCTCATTCCTCAAATATCCTCCAAACCTCATTTCATGCAATAGTGCCAATACATTTCAAATTGACAGGTTTCAATCCAGGAAAATAAATGGCAAGAGGTTGAAACATGACTTGAGAAACTGTATTTGCCAAGACCATTTATCAGAGTCCTTGAAAAGTAAACCATGGGTTTGATCATTTTAAATTTTCTTTACAATGAACCCAAGGTAAATTTCTAGAAACATGTGCTATGATAAGGCATCATCTCAGGATGGGAATCATTAAATTACTTCTCTTTAATGAAAGGATATGCTAAGTGTCTCCAGCATTTTTTTTAAGGCAAATACAAATGATCCAAGTTTCCTGATATTAAAATGTTTAGGCACATGACAAAGTCACAGGTATAAATAACTGCTTTCCATATTTTGATTATATGAGTTAAAGCGCTGTTACTGTCACCCTTTTAAAAAGCTCTTTAAAGCTGGTGAAAAAATAAAATAGGCCCATATCATGGGTGCTTTTAGTTACAAGCCAGAGGGGGCAACCTTGAGTACAGAGAAACAGCTCAGGGCTTAGCGAGGCTAAAAGTGGTGAAATGCAAGCTGTGAAAGACTATTTGAAAACTGATGAAATAGTCGACTTGAACTACTAACCTGTTTTGAACATGTGTATTTTAATGCTAAAATTAAATTATGAAATTTAATTATTTCAGATGTATTTTTGTTCCAAAATTGAAACCAACAAAGTGGGAATGACGGGAAGGGTAGTGTTTGCCTTCCTAAACTGGGTACTTTTTAAGCAGCAGGCCTCTCACAGATGTGAAAAGGAAGTGGAGACCAGAAGCTCTAGAGAGACACCCAACCGGATGACTACACGATTGGATGATCAGATTTAGGGCCAGGCTGAGAACAGGCACATGAATAATTGATAAGAATATCAATTGAGTAAAGCAGCAGGTCAGAAAGACACAAGCCACTAAATTAGAAAGACAAGTCCTGAATCCCTAAATCTGCCTCATTTGCCTTTCACCACGGTTATCTGTCATTTTTGTTTAGAATTTTTAGAAAGCTTTAAATTGGTAGGGTAAATTAGAGATATTTTCTTCATCTATCACACTCCCACAGCCCCAGATATGCTGATAGATGCTAAACACTTGTCCTATTAAGAATAAAGCTCAGTAAAATCACAAGGGAATTTCAAAGTTTCCTTATAGATGGTACATTCTGAGAACAGAAAGGGAAATTCCATTTGGTTACTTAATACATTCATTTATTCATTAATAAGTATTTAATGTATAATTGATTTTGTTCCATCAGCAAAAACTGTCTACGTAGTACAAACTACATAAGTCCTTTAACACACACACAAAAAATTATATTTATTTCTCATTGTTTTAGCTGGAAGCAGGAAGATATGTTTTATGTTTGTTTTGATGTCATTATTGGCTACAGTAAAAATGAGATTGTAACATCTAATAACCCTTCTAGAGTCAGGTGTGTGTGTGTGGTTTTTAATTGTTTTAGGGAAGGAAGTTATATTTTGGATCCTTCCTTTTTATCAGATGTCCTCAGAGAACTCCGAAAACATATCTAGGACTTTTGTTGATTCTTCCCTTTAGGTAAATTTACATAAGTATTTTCACTTACAGTAAGTGTAATATCTAGCCTCCTATAAAATTCTTTTACTTTGACATAAATATGTCTTTTAAAAATTCATTTGGCATAGAAAACAAACTTATAGTTACTAAAGAGGAAAACGGGGGGAGGGATAAATTAGGAGTTTGGGATTAACAGATACACACTACTATATGTAAAATAGATATACAACAAGGACCTACAGTATAGCACAGGGAACTATATTCAGTATCTTATAACAACATATAAAGGAAAAGAATCTGGAAAAGAACATATATATATGTATATATATGTGTATATATATATACACATATATATATACATTTATATATATGAATCACTTTGCTGTATACCTAAAACATTGTAAATCAACTATATTACGATAAAAAAATACATTTAAAAAATTCATTTGGCAGCTGACCCCATTTACCAATATGCACATTATCAGCATCGTTCCAAGGGCAGAGGTATCCTATTGAAGTTTTGTCAAGAAGAACACACATTCAATAAACATTTATTGAGCACCTTCCCCGTACCCAGCAACTGTTAGGCAACAGAGATATAAATATGACAACAATTAGCCTATACCTGTGAAGAACATGCTTTTATCATAGTTTGTATATATTGCATATTCATACGCATTTTCAATTATTCATTTAAGAGGTACTTAATGATATAGTATAAGGTACCAGGAACTGTACTAGTCCAGAGTTAGAAATATAAATACAAAATATATTCAGCCTTCTTGGCGCTCACAGACTAATAGGAGGAAGGGAAAATGCATAATGGGAAATCTCTATGATACCTGCATTAGGGTAAATATGGCAAAGACACTATGATAGCACAGAGTAAAGATGACTAGCTTTACCCGGGGCCATCAAGGAAATCCATACAACCATTGTGCACGCTAGAGTCTATACTGCTAGACAAATAAGGAAGGGAGTCCTTGACTTTCTCATTCACTTGGGCAGCAAGTTTCCAGCATGTCTCAATTCATCCTAAAAGAATACCACCTTCGGACCACCCACCAAATAGCTCTGTCTCTGGGCACAGTTACCACTTGGCATCTGCTGAGATGTGCGGCAAGGGTATTAATTACTACTCACCATGTGATTAATGTGGCTGATAGTTCTTGATGAGGTCAGTGTGTTTTGTGGATCTTAGATTAATGATTCCAATTTGACAGACAGCAAGCCACTAAATGGTTACCAGGTGGCAAAAATATTGTGTTACCTTAGGCAGAACTGAAGACAGTAACAGAACTAAGAAATCAATTCAGAGCAGGATTAATGGCATGAAAACAAGTTTCCCATAGTTTTCCAAATAATCCTTATGCAGACATTCTAATAGTTCCCATTTTTAGTTTTAGGAAACTGATTTCTCCGTGAGCTCTACCAAAAAATCAAAGAAATTATTTGAAGATAAAACACAGATGTGACTTTGCTGGAGTATGATGAGGGACATGTATCAGACTGCACAGCAAATGTTTAGCCTTCCTATGGAACGGGGCCACGTAAGTATTAAATAACCTTACTATTTACACATTTAACCATTTAGATAGATCGAGTACATTTACGAGAAGACCTTTAGCAGAAGACACTTCCTGATCTTCAGGAAAATTCTATTAGTATCTTGTCTTAAATGAAGTACCTATTTAAAATAAAAAGATACAAAGAAACAGAAGTCAAGAGAAAAAGTAGTCTGAAGAAAATTTAATGGAACAGAGTTATATTTCTGTTTCCTGTCTAGTAAGAACAGCAAAACTCCCAACACACAGCCCTCTTACATCTTCCCCAGGTCATGAGCTCATTGGGGAAGAAGCCATTCATTCCTCATTTTTATATTCCCATCACTGAGCATAGGGTCCAATATAGGGGTTGAATAATTCTGCTGAGTTGTTTACCAACCAAATCTGGACTGTGGAGACTTGGCCTTGACACGTATGCCATTGTGCACACAGGACCTTGGCTTCCCATAGCCAGAGTCAGTCTGCAAAGAGGCAGACAGTGCCCATCACTGAGCACACACAGGCACAATGTGTGAGCCTTCAATAAAAAATGAACTCACAGTCCCTCTCCTAAGGAGATTAATATACTTCTTGAAGCAGGATAGCTGTCAGTGGGTAGAAATATTCTGTGTCCCAAACACCAGAACATTTCATCCCACAATGCTTTGTACATGTTTCATTAAAAAATGTTGACCTAACTTATGACCCCTCCACTAATGCAACCTTTATTTGTCATAAATAAAACTGCTAATATGACAACACAATCTCAAGTTCTCAGCTAGAGTGATGCTTTTCAAAGGCTAGTTGATCATGTAATTCCTCAGCTAAAACTGTACAGTGCCTCCCCAATTTCTCTCAGGGTAAAAGCCAATTCCATGTAAAATCTGGCATCCTTTACTTCCCTGACCCCCCACACCCCTCTTTGAGCACCTGCCTTGGCTTTTGCACTACACCCACTCTTCCCTTTTCCTGAAACTCTCTTTTCACTCTCTCCCTGGGTTCAAGTCTTGTTGCTCAAAGTCTCTGGTCTCAGTGAGGTCTACCCCACCCACCCTGTTTACAATCAGAACCTTTCTCACCCAGCACTTCCTGTCCCCCTTATTCTGTTTTACCTTCTGCACAGCACTTATAACTCACACGCACACACACACACACACAGACACACACACACACACACACACACACGTATTTATTCAATTTAGGGTTGGCCTCATTCTACCAGAAGGTAAGTTCCATAAGGACAGGGATTTTGTCTCTTTTGTTCTCTGCTGTAACCTCAGTCGCAAAAGGAGTGCCGGACACATAGGATGCACTCAGTATTACTGAACGAATGGATCGATCAAACAATTAGAACCACCATGGCCTTTGCACATAGGAGCTGTAAATAAGGAGCTGTACATAAGGAGCTTGTAGAGATCGGAAACAAAATTAGATTTTAATTTCTTATTGGAATGGAAGAGTAAGGGACCACTGAAGAAATCAAGCTACAAATGCTCCTTCTCCAACATTTATAATAAAAGATTTTCACAGGTATCTAATAAAAACTTATTAGAAAAAAATCAAGAAGAAATGATCCTTATTTTGAAAGCAATTTTGAGGTATTTGGAACAATGATGAATGCCTATGCACACTACAAGGAAATTTACCAGCAAAGGAAGACTTTAATCCAGACTTCACCTGCCAAAGCTTCAGGCAGTCTGCCCTTACAGGAAAATGCCACTTCAATGGCATATGTATGTACATATGTGTGAATGCTGAAGGAGTATCATGTTTCAGTCACCATTCTAGCCCTATATTAAGTAACTAGCCCAAAGTCACTTATAAGATAGCTTTTAATACTCAATACATACCTGTAAGAGCCTACATATATGTGTGAAAGATTTCTTCATGTATTTCATAATCAAGTTTTATAAAATGTTTTATGGTTTAAAAAAATGGATCTCTAGGAATAGAACATCAAATTAGAATCTAATGGTTACAGAAAATTAAGGTTCAACTAAGAGAAAGTAACTTGAGAACTTGTTCAAAAACAAATTAGGTGAGAGCCAGTAATGGTCAATATCCTCAGCAGTAAGCCTAAATTGCTTCTAAACTACGATGAATTTCTACTATACAGTGCTCTCTATTTCCTCATACTTGGAATTTTGGGGACTTTTCGTGTGTAAAGAAATGGCACAAGAATCTTGACTGCACAATAAACCATAAAAGCAAAAACTTTAAAAACCCCCTTGGAAACATAAAACTGTTAATTCACTGTTAATTCCAAATTTAATTTAGCTCTTTGTAATTTAAATCTATGATGTCATTAGTTGTATAATGCAATGTTATCCTATGTCACTAAGAAAAAATAAAATGCTGCCAATTATAATTGTAAGATGTACTTGATTATTAAGATACACCCTAATTTCAGAGATTTTAAAGTGGGGGAAATGTCAGTCTGAATCAATGAATCATTTACTAGTATTTAGGGGAGTTATAACCAAGTTGGCCAAGCCTTCTCTCTTTCTACCAAGGAAGCAGTTGAGTAAATTTACTACTTGAGTAATCCACTATTTAGTAAGAATGTTCTTGTGACACTATAGATTATCAAACACTATACCAGTGTCAAGAAAAATTGTTGAATATCCTGGAATGGAATAATTCTGACTTGCATGAGCCATACAATTAATCATTACCCAGAAGATCTCGAAGAAATTAGCCTGGATATAAAAGAAATTACACTTTAGCTATAGTCTTTCTAGAGGAAATACTATGCTTCCAAAAGAGTAATATTATCTTAGAATAATATTTGTTCTTCTTAAATTCATGAAGTAATTGATTTTCTCAAATCGTTTTTATTGGAATTCTGGATTTTCACAAAATGACTTCGGCTAATGAAAATATTCACCAATATGATCTTTCATATCCAATTCTTCTTCATGCTGTGCTCTAATGGGAAACTAGAAAATATCATTCTAAAAACTGTTTTGACAAATAGCAGGTAAATCACAAAACATAAGCCAGATAATGCTTAAAATGGGAGAGGATTTGGCAGCCAAATAGCCAAGAAAGAAAAATGAAAACTACTGGTATGAAGATTGAAAGCTTTTATAGAATTTCAAGGATGCATGACTTGATCTTTCAAAATGGGAATTATAAACAATAAGAAATGTCATGCAGCAATTTCATTTTATGCAGAACCATGTAAGTAAATGTACCATTTGATTTAATAATGAAGATATGAAAAAGATAAACTGTTAACAAAATATAGTCTGCAGTAGCTTCTTTCAGTAATGATGTATACATTTGAAAAGGAGAAAGTCAATAGATGTAAGATTAAAAAACATTATTCATCTCTTTCTCACAGCAGGGTGACTAAGCCTGCTGTCACCAAACATGTTACCTCACTGTTCCCTGATGGAGTTCCTTTAATAGGATGAGATGAATGCAAGTGTTTAACTATTTTAACATATCAACAACAGAAAATAAAAGCAGCTATTGAAACAAATGATCTGGCTCTCCGCTAATTGAATATGTTTATGTCTTTAGACAGAAAGGCACTGATGCCTAAAATTTGTATAGTACCATAGTAATAGAAGTTTACCAATTAAACAACAAAATAGGTTCGAAACCAAATAGTCTTTCAATCCCTCATAGACAAAAGTGCTTAACATCCATCTGTCAGAAAGTCCGTGCATGTTAATTTTAAATGTAAACTGAATCTATATCATGATTTCAGATGTTCACCATTTCCTAACTAATGTTGATCCAAATGCAAAGACTGCCTAAATTATTAATAAGTCACACTGCCTATGGGAGAGGTCTCTAGATCCAGAAAACCTGTCTGGAATGCAAGACACCTTACCTATGAAGGCCACATAATTTTTTATTCTCTAAGGCACCCACAAACCAATGAACTATCACTTGGAAAAAAAGCATCAGTCCTACAATGAACCACTTCAAAATTTCCATAGTTTTGGCCCTGACCTATCCTCAAGTCAAAACAGAAAATAACCCCCCCTCAATTCCCCTTCCTTTAATTTGTTCTGCTTTCTTCCCATCTTCCCAGCCTGTTATTCTCTTTCATCGGGTTCCCGTTCCCTGAGCCTCCCAATTTTCTCATATAATCTCCACTCCCAGAGAACAGCTTGATAAATCTTTGCCAAGGAAGGATCTAGTAAGAAGTACATTTCTAAAGGTGATGCCTAGAGAATCATAATGTATCACTAACAGTGAATTTCTGGAGATGCTTTTTAGGTCCCCCTGTGGTGCAAACAACTAAGCTTAGCCTCATTTACACTTTTATACCAAGTTAAACTATATTTCCTATTTCACAGGCCACAACTGTTTCCTTCCAAGTTTCCTTCTACCTATTATTAAGAGTTTTGAATGGAAACACACAGGATTTTCCAGCATAAATAAAATAGAAATATTCACACAGGTTCATGAAACTCACCTTGTTCAGTACAAGAGGAGTTTGGTATTAGAGAACAATTTCCAACTCCAGAGAGTGGTTCTACAGAGTTTTGTAAGCAATTATTATAGGATGTTTTCATTCCATCTACTCAATACTAGCTAATGAGATAAAAATAGCAGCGTTTCATCAAGGCTGATGTAAATTTTTCTACAATCATATCCTTTAAAATAGGGACTGTAGTCTGAAGGCACCTAAGAACATGTGGCCAGAGGCAAAAAGGAAATTAGAGTATTTTAAACTCAGAACACTGATTATAGAATTTTGGTAAAATTTTCCTTTTAGGTAGCGGTAATATGCCCCAATTTGTAGCCACAAGTTTGGATCTTCAGCTGGGGAAGGAAGGAAGGAAGAAAGGGAGGGAAGGAGGGAGGGAGAGAGGGAGGAAGGGTGGAAGAAAGGGAGGAAGAGGAAAGGGAGGAGAAATTTGGAGGAGGGGGGAGTGATATCTTTCTGTTGTACAACAAAATCCTTCCATTTGAATAACAAAACTGACCAAGGCAAAAAAACTCCACTGTTGGCATTTACACTAGGGTATGAGGCAACAACCAAGGTGTCTCCATTGAAACAACTTTGCCATAAATTTAATGTGTGTCTTTAATATAGTGAATCCCAGGCCTAGATACACATTGAATCACCTGGGAAGGTTTCAACTATACCGACGGCAGGAAGCTACCTCAACATTGTGATGGAGATTGGCCTGAGGTGCAGCCTGGGCATCAGGATATCTGAAAGCTCCCCCAGGTGATTCGGATGTGCAGGTACCCAGCATTAATCAAAGGACAGAAGACAGAGCTATTCCAGACACCTGTCTGAGCTGACTGTGCGTGCCTGAGACCCAGCTTCACTAGATGGCTCACCTCCTGTGGAACCTTCACGGCCTCCCCTGCAATTACCCAGTGAAATGGGGACAATAGTGGATCGCAGTCTGCTGTGCGATTAGTAGCTCTGTGATACACTAATCAATTCCTCTCTCTTTCCCCCCGTGGGCTCTGACTCAAGCTGCAGTAGAGAAAGCAACAAACAGCCTAGCCAATAAAGGACCGCTGCCACCGGATAGCCTTTCTTTGACTAAAGAGCCAGAACCTGCCTTTCAGAAACGCAGAGACAGCGTAGGAACGAGGCTGCCATCTGGCGGCCTTCCTGGGCATCTCACGGCCTCTCTCTCGGAAAAGGAATGCGAATCCTACTTTCCAACACCATTGACGTACTAGAAACAGGCTTAAATATTACTGCAATGGAAGGGCTCCATGGTGACAGGCAGAATCTGAAGGGAGGGCAGAGCCAGCCCTCTCTATAGGCCAAATGGGACACACGCTCGCCCTCAAAATTTTCTTTCACCCACCTGTCTGCCTTCAAAGTTCTTCTTTAAGGACTTTCAGGAGAGAGGTTTTGCCCAACTGGAGTTACAGTTTTCTTACCAGGAAGGATCTAACACAGCGGTTCTCAAGCTTAGAATCACCTGGAGGGCTTGTGAAAGTCCAGATTGTTGAGCCCCACTGCCTGAGTTTCCAATTCAGCAGATCTGGCCAGAGAATTTGCCTTTCTAACAAATTCCCAAGTGATACTGCTGGTCCAGTGACCATACTTGGAGAAGCACTGGACAAACTGGCAAAGATCCGTTAGTTCTTAACAGTCAGTAATCTAATAGATCCATCAGTAAGCTGAGGAGACAAGATTGGGTTAAGCATCTGTAGCCCAGAGCAGTGACCAGGGTCAAAAGATGGTGTCACCATGGGACTATTCCTAAATATGAGTGGAATAGCATAAGGGAACCAAAAATACCAGCAAAGAAGTGATCTAGATGAGAACTGGACAAAAAATGCCTCTTCTTTTGCCCACCGTCCTCAGGGGGGTCTCTGGAAACATTGCGTGGTGTATTACCTAAATACCAAATCATCCCAATCCATTTAGTTTAGGGGGGGAGCAGACCTAATTCGAAAGCCAAAATGACAGGCCACAATAGATTTCAAACTGAGGATTTTATAGAGACATAAGGTGACAAGAGACATATTAGTATGCATTCCAATACCACCATCTAGTGGAATTTTGTTTTACATCACACAACCTAAAGGGAGGTGGTATACTTTTAACAGAAGAGAGCCACATCATTTGCTAATTGTGATACAACCCAAAAGGGCAAGTAAACAGAAACAGTAAATTACGGCTACACGAAAGACATTTTTGCAATCATACATAATATGTTGTATGAAAACAGAACAAAGCTATTAGCTGAGGAACTGCATACACAGAGAAGTGTGTACAAATAGCTTTACCAGAGAAGTCTGGTAAGAACAGGTAGTGAAAATGGGAAATTATATCAAAATGTTATCTTCATGTGCTGTGTTTATATGCTAAAGCCTCAAACCTCCTCATTATCACTGATAAATAGTTATATGAAAAGGAAAAAGCGCATGTTCTGTATAAATGTAAAATGATCCATGTAACCACATGGCCTTATGAACAAAACAGTTGAATAAATTGAATTCTCTATTCTCTACCACGGACCCCAGGGAGAGAGAGAGAGTAAGGAAGAAAAGAGAGGCACAAAATCCCTGCTGCTAGCCCTGAGAAGGGGTCAGAAAGGAGACGATTCAAGATGTAAAAATCTGCTTCACTGGCCGTAAAATGTGTAAAACTCCATTCTAGGTGAGCTGATAGTTTAAGGATAACCATTCACAAGAAGCAATTTTATTTTTCTAATCACTGTTACAAACGTAATTGATGGACTGCCTCTTTTCTGTCTCGCAATACCTCAGGCAGATACTACTGATGTTTGATCATTTTCATGATTCATAAAAATCATAAAATTTTACCAAGCCCAGGGTAGTGAAACTGGTGACCCACAGGGGTCTAGCTTGACCCCCCTCCTCCAACTCCAACGTCATGAAGCCAACCTGGGAACTTGTTAAAAATGCAAATTCTCAGCCCCAAGTCTAGAGGAAGAGTCCCTCTCAATACATGTCATTTGAGATTAAATGCAGGGCCTCCCATTCTGTTGTTCGATTGTGCTATCAATGTGGTTGCCTTGATACTACACACTGCTTGGTCTCAAACCGTTCCTCAGATAGTTTTATAAATATTGCTGAGAAAATTTTTACCTAGCCTATATTTCCTACCCCAAGTGAGATTTCAATATGCCCAGGATTTTAAAATTACATTTAAAAAAGTATTTCTAATTCTACAGAGAAACCCTGAATATATTACATATGAGTACCTTCAACTAAGGTTTTATTAAATTGTTTCTATTTCTCATATCAAGAATCCCTTGTCTAATAAATCTTCATTGAATTTTATATGTGCTCAGCACTCTGCTTTGAAGGAAGGATAAGTATCTTAGGTTAGGTTCCCAAGAGGCAGACTCTGAGATGAGGATTCATGAGCAAGTGATTTATTAAGAAGGTGCTCCCAGCAGAAATCAGCAAGAGAGTAGGGAAAGCAGAACAAGGAGGAAACCCATGTAAGGGTGTGTTTCAGACTAAATCCCAGGGAGGGTCTTGACCTCATCTTGCAGGGAACTCTGACATCTATCCAAACTAGAAGCAAGGGAACTGAGGTTTCATATTCCCAGGTACCTTGCTCATGAGATAAGGAGCCTGAGATTGGCCTGGAAAATAAGGTTCACAGGTGCTGGCCACTGGAATCAAAACCACGCCAAAGCTACAGGAGGCGTGAAGAGATGGGTGAAAGGGATACAGGGGATCTGGTTGGAGCACCAACAGTCTCTGCTTCAATCAGCATAAATCTTGTTTTCTTGCATTCTAGATGAGTAACAAAAAAATAATTGAAGACCAGTAGTAGACCAAATATAGCCAAATGCAAAGTTATGGTAAGCGGACACATATTATAATAAACCAAAAGCAGTGGTTCCCAAAACTTTGTTGCACATTGAAACCACCTGAGGATCTAAACTATACTGATGCCTGGCTCCCAATCCCAGGCATTGTAATTTATTTGGTTTGGGGTGTAACCTGGGCATTGGAATGTTTTAAAGTCACTCCCACCTCCAGGTGATTCTAATCTTCAGGAAAGTCTGGGAACCACTGGTCCAAGGCAAGAAAGACTAATGTGAATTGTTTTCACTAGGGAAGAGACATCAGGAAAGGGGTGAGGCTGAACTGGGTCTTGACAGATGGTTAAAATTGGGGTAACAAAAAATAAAAGGGGTAGACATTACTGTCAAGAAATGCAGCATAAATTCAAAGGCAAAAATTAGCATGACTAATAAAGGAAAACAAGGAAACCAACTTGAGAAGGTCTTGCTTAGACAAGTGAAAAATAAGGTTTTATAGAGAAAGTGAATCCCTATTACAGTTAGACCAGAAGTCAAGCAAAACTTTTGTGAACTTGACCCAGTGGGCAACCATTATAGATTTTTGAACAGAGGAGTGAAATGATAAAAGTGGTGTTTAAAGAAAAGTATTCCAGCAACAATACAGAAGATAGATCCAAATTCCAAGAGGCTGGAGTCACAGAGGTCTGCCAAGAGGCCATTTCAGTAATCCTGGTATTTGATAAGGTCTCCACTAGGGCAGTAGCTGTCAAACTTGAAAGGAAGGCACGAATAAGTAAAGGTATTTTAAAGAAAAGAAAGGTCTGGGATCTTGGATATAGAAGTCAAAAAGAGAAAGGTATTAAAGATAAGTCCAAACTTAATAGGCGATGGGAGGTATTAACTGATGTGTTTTTTCCACATGTATGTTAACCCCTGACCCGTCTTCAACTGGGCTAGGGGACACGAAGCAGGCTTTGCTCTACTGGGGATGTCAAAGAGGAATAAGAGAAAAAGGATACCAAGTTATTTGCTTTAAATTAAAATTTAATAATAATAATCCTACATTGTGCATATAACACAGAATATTTTTTTAACTTTTTATTTTATATTAGGGTATAGACAAGTAAAAATGTTGTGATAGTTTCAGGTGCACAGCAAAGCCACACAGCCATACATATACATGTATCCATTCTTCCTCAAACTCTCCTCCCATCCAGGCTGCCACATAACATTGAGCAGAGTTCCCTGTGGTATATGGTAGGTCCTTGTTGGTTATCCATTTTAAATATAGCAGTGTGTACATGACAATCCCAAACTCCCTGACTATCCCTTCCTCCCATCCTTCCCCCCTGGTAACCATAAATTCGTTCTCCAAGTCTATGAGTCTGTTTCTGTTTTGTAAATGAGTTTATTTGTATCATTTTTTTTTAGATTTCACTTATAAGGGATATTATACGATATTTCTCTTTCTCTGTCTGACTTACTTCACTCAGTATGACAATCTCTAGGTCCATCCATGTGCTTCAAATGGCATTATTTCATTCTTTTTAATGGCTGAGTAATATCCCATTGTATATATGTACCACGTCTTCTTTACCCATTCCTCTGTCAATGGACATTTAGCTCCAAAATTTACGAACAACTCATCTGGCTTAATATCATCAAAATAAACAACCCAATCAAAAAATGGGCAGAACACCTAAATAGACATTTCTCCCAAGAAGACATACAGATGGCCAAGAGGCACATGAAAAGATATTTGACATCGCTAATTATTAGAGAAATGCAAATCAAAACTACAATGAGGTATCACCTCATACCAGTCAAAATGGCCATCATCAAAAAATCCACAAACAGTAAATGCCAGAGAGAGTGTGGAGAGAAGGGAACCCTCCTACACTGTTTGTGGGTATGTAAATTGGTACAGCCACTATGGAGAACAGTACAGAGGTTCCTTAAAAAACTAAAAACAGAGCTACCATATGACCCTGCAATCCCACTCCTGGGCATATATTGGGAGAAAAACATGTTCCAAAAGGATACATGCACCCCAATGTTCACTGCAGCACTGTTTACAATAGCCAAGACATGGAAGCAACCTAAATGTCCATCGACATAGCACAGATATTTTAAAGGAAAATTGTTAAGAAAGCTTTTTTTCTGCCCTCCTTCCAGGCAAACTTTCCCTGGAAAGGAAAAAGATAATTAGATGGGAAGAAGAGAGCTTAGATACTTAGAGTAAGGACTTTGAACACTGTCCTCTCCCATTCCTCTGCCTGCTCCACACTCCTAAGCCTTGTGGATCATAAAGAGTCAGAAAAGCCACAGTCTTCCTTTATCCTTATAGGGATCCAAAGATAGAGTGGAAGACTACCCTCCTTTATTGCCTACCACAATGACATTGGGCTTGTGATGTCTCAGTCATGCAGGTCTTGATGATTGGTCCTATATCTCTGGAGAGCAGCCCTGAAGAGGGGTCCTCAAGCAACTGAAGTTATTTGAGAGCTGTTGGCCTGAAGAGGTGTCAGAAATGTGATGAATTATGGCAACAGAAAGTGATACCCTCAGTTCATACACTGTGGTGGTAAAAAGACATCTCAGAAAAAGTAAGAATTGATGCTGAAAACCAAGGATGATGGCAGGAGGATTATACATCTCAGCCACTGGCAATATGGGGCAGATCAAGACTGAGACAGAGACACCCCCCCTCCAACAGTGCACCTCTGCAGTGAAGAGAAAAAGCAGAAAATATCAAATATATAATATAATAAATATACATGTATATATATATAACATAAATATTAAATATGATTGGGAGATCACTGATTTTGATTGAGATTAACAATTAAAGTAACTGAGTTTCCCTAGAAGTGATTGAGTTGCTTTGTTACTTTGAAGAGGAATGTTGCATGAGGTGAAAATATAACATTTTCATTATAGGAAAATAAAGAATGTTACATTTTATACATCTGAATTTTCACTCTTTGAAAATCACCTTGACTTTACAAGGTTTTGAGCTAATATGACAGGAAAAACGGTGGCACCAAGATGATGAATCTGGCTTGGGGGCATGTCAAGTTTAAGTAACAAGATAGGCCATAGAAAATATTCTGTAGGTTGATGGAATGCAAAACTAGAGCCAGACTGGAAGATGAGGGCAAAGTTATAGATTCATTCAGTAGTCATTAGAATGAAGGTGGTAATTTAAGGTAGCATGAATGTACAAAGAAAAGCACATAGGCAAAAGCTCTGAACCCCTAAATTGCTTCTATAGGACATAAAAGTGAGCTTGATATTTAAAATATTGGTGGAATTATTTAAGTATATAAAAGATTATGACATACAATGTATACACTTTCCTGTCTTGTCATTATTTGATTAAACTGAATAAATCATAAGAATTTAGTAGGCCCATGTTTTTTCAGCTATTATATATATTTATATATTTTAATATTTTCAAATATTATAGGTACATGGAATAAAGAGATCTCGGAAATGAAAATGTGGATTGCTGAAATATATGACAAAGGCTGAGAGATGAGGTTGAGAAAATTTCCCAGAAAAAAAGCAAAAACAAAACAAAATCCAAAAGGTGGAAATTAAGAGAGAAATGATGGGAGATATAAAGGAGTCCCAGGAGGTCCAACATCCAAATAATAGGAGTCCAGCGGGGGGGGGGGGGGTGGCGGGGTGCGAGGGAGGAAAGAAAAGAGAGAAGGGAAGGGAAGGAAGAGAAAAAGAGGAATGAAAATTATCAAAGAAATAATAAAATTTCCTAGAGTAGTTTCTGCAGTGAATAACATTTACATATTTATTGTATAGTAATCTCTGTTTATTGATTTTTATTTCACAGAATCAGTCCATGGACAAGTCTCAGAAGATATCATTTTAACACTAGAATTGGGCATAAATCCTATGAGCCCTGACAATATTTACATTGTAATTTAATGCTGATAGTTTGAGAGGTGGAGACAGGAAAAGAGGCCTGATGGAAGTATAAGAACCCAGCTGTCTTCACATTAAATGGCATAGAAGGAAGAGAAACTGTTTTAAGGTAATAGCCTATAAGATAAAGTTTTGAGAATGTTATTAAAAGTCATAAATAGTAACCAACAGAAACCCTAGAAATAAGATTATATCTGACTAAATTGGGAGGCAGAGAAGACAGGGGTAGGATAATACTGTGTGACTGAGCAAAATTCCAGAGGCAGGCAGCCTCCAAGATGGCCCCCACTGATCCCTGCCTCCTACTGTTGTAATCCTCTGTGTAATCCCATCCCCTGAGTGCAGGCTGGATTTAGTGACTCACTTTTAACAAACAGCATACAACAAAGGTGAAGAGCTGTCATTCCTAGATTAGATTACAAAGAATGTTCGAGAATGTTTTTGGAAAAGTGAAAGGGAACCAGTAGAAGAGTTTCTCAGTTAAATTTTACTGTGCAGCACACTACCCTAAAGCTTACTGGGCTAAAACAGCAATCATTTATTTAGCTCATGATTCTGTGGGTAAGCAATTTAGGTTGTGTTCAGCCAGGCAGTTGTTCTGTTCTCAGCTGGCCTCACTAATTCATCTGAGGTCAGCTGTCAGGTGGGCTGGGAAATAACTAGTTTAGGATGGTCTCTGGTCTCTGCTGGGACAGCTCGTCTTTGCTACATACCGTCATGCATTTTCCAGTATGATAGCCTAGGCTTTTTCACGTGGAAACAGGAGGGCAGTTTGTAAGAGAGCAATTAAAAGCATTAAAGGCCTCTTGAAGTCCAGTCCCAGAACATGATTACACTTCCACTGCATTTTGTTGGTCAAAGCAAATTACAAGGCCAGCCTAGACTTGAGGGATGGAAAATTTGACTCTAACTCCTAATGGGAAATTCTGCAAAATTGCATTGCAAAGGGAATGGAGATGCAAGAGAAATAACTGTGGCCAATTTTGCAAACAGTCTACCATGGCCTGACATCTGGCCATACTTATTTACATCCCCCTCACAGACAAAATATACTCACTTCCCCTGAGACATCCCAAAGTCTAATCTAATTACTACATAATGCTCAGGTTCATAATCTTGAACATCTGGTCTGGATGGACCTCCTCTTGACCTAGAGACCTCCGACCTAAAAAGAAAAATTATCTATCCCTATCATACCCAATCTACAATAGTGAACCACAGCAGAATAACCACAGTAGACACTCCCATTCAACAAAGAGAGATATCAAAGACACACAACAGTCATGGTCCATAGAAATTCTGAAATCCAATAAAGCAAATATTCCTAGGTCCCTCTACTCAGAGGTAGGAAATGTTCCTTGATTACGGCACAGTTCTGATCCCTGGAAGTAGTTTCTCAATACACGATCCTTGGCTGTAGCCTCTAGATATCCTTTCTTTTTTAATCCTGCCATATCACCATGAGTACAAGTCTGCTCAATGACATTTGGCTCAGTTGACACTTGTCACCACAGCTGACAGCCAGATCATCCCCAGAAGAAGAAGAGCCACCCTGTGAATGCATGAAGGAGTCCAATGGAGCCACTGAAGTTCACCCTAAATTGATGACTCACTGAATCTAAGTTAAATAAATGTTGTTTTAAGTCATTTAATTTTAAGCTGGTTTGTTATACAGAAATAGATAATTCCTAATGTTTTTTTAAAAATAATATACCTACTGTAGAAGATAAAGGAAAAAAATCATAGTCCTTATAAAGAGAGTAAATAAAGCCAAAAGGAAGATAAAAACAAGGTGACAGAGGATCAAGCATATCACTCACTATAGAAAAATTAAATGAGTTAAATCTCTCAGGTAAAAGGCAAATACTTTCATTAAGTTCAAAACAAATTTCAACTATATGTGGCTAACAAGAAACATATCTAAAATGGCACATGAGAGAATTGTCCAAAAATAAAATGGTCAAAAATTATTAGGCAAGTAGAAGCAAAAGAAATCAAGGATTGCATTATTATTATATAATTAAAGACCCAAAGCTTCAGTGGTTTCTCTTATTTTTTAGAAAAGATAAATCAGTAAGAAATACAAAACTGTTGTGAATAATTATTACTGAACATCATCAAAATATATAAATAGTATTATAAATACATGAAAATGAAAGAATAGATATTTATAAATTACTGAACTTTGAGTAAGATTGATTTATTTAGGGTACAATATCCTATGTAAAGAAAGCAAATATACCTTTTTCTCAAGCATCCCTAGAACACACTAAAATTTGATCATATAGAAGAGTATAAAGAAAACTTCAAGAAAATCCCAGAAATAAAAAATTTCAAGGGCCCGTTTTCTGACTGTAGGGCTAAGAGCCTTAATCAGGAGTCTATGTATGGGCTTCAAAAAATCTATGTACCTCTTGACACTGTATTTTGTGCTTATGAGCATTTTCTCAGTATTGAGTGCATAGTTTTCATCAGTTTTCCAAATGACCCCAATCTCTCATAAAAATGAAATTGGGAGGGCTTCCCTGGTGGCGCAGTGGTTGAGAGTCCGCCTGCCGATGCAGGGGACACGGGTTCGTGCCCCGGTCCGGGAAGATCCCACATGCGCTAGGCCCGTGACCCATGGCCGCTGAGCCTGCGCATCCAGAGCCTGTGCTCCGTAACGGGAGAGGCCACAACAGTGAGAGGCCCGCGTACCGCGAAAAAAAAAAAGAGAATTACCTAAAATAGCTGAATAGATGACAGAAAAGAATAAATGGAGCTAGTAATATCACATGTGCATTTTATTGAGTATAAGAATTTCATATTTACATGTTTAATGTCCATCCTTTTCATTCTTCTGCTTCTTAATTAATGAAACGGGGCTATTAAAATTGGCAGAACTTGCTGTCATAATCAAATACCGATAACATGCCTTTCCTTTTTCTCAAACCTATTTTCAAAATTAATAAAAATTCCACATTTACTGGAAACTGGTAGTTGTAGGTGATTAGGATTCATGAAGTAAAACTATCTATATTTGAACATCACCAATCATCAGGGAAATGAAAATCAAAACTACAATGAGATATTACCTCACACTTGTTATAATGGCTATCATCAAAAAGGCAAGAAATAACAAGTGTTGGCAAGGATAGGGAGAAAACGGAACTTCACTGTTGATAGAAATATAAACTGGTGCAACCACCACGGCAAACAGTATGGAGGCTCCTCAAAAAATTGAAAATCAAACTACCATATGATCCAACAATTCCACTTCTGGGAATATATCCAAAGAAAACGAAAACACTAATTCAGAAAGATATACGCACACGCATTATTTAGAATAGCCAAGACATGGAAAGTGTCTACCAATGGATGAATGGATAAAGAAACTGTGGCGCATATATATATATATATATATATATATATATATATATATATATACACACACACACACACACATACATTTATACATTCACAAGGAAACACTATTCAGCCATTAAAAATAATGAAATCTTGCCTTTTGTGATAACATGGATGGATCTTGTGGGTGTATGCTAAGTGAAATAAGTTAGTAAGTCAGACAGACAAAGACAAATACCATATGATCTCATTTGTATGTGGAATCTTAAAAAAATTTTAAATGAACAAATGAACAAAAACAAGCTCATAGATACAGAGAACAGGTTGCCAGAGGTGGGAGGTAGGCGAAATGGGTGAAGGGGGTCAAAAGATAAAACATCCAGTTATAAAATAAGTAAGTCACAGGGATAACGTACAGCATGGTGACTACAGTTAATAATACTGTACTGCATATTTGAAAGTTGCTAAGAGAGTAGATCAATCTTAAAGGTTCTCATCACAAGAAAAATCTTGTAACCGTGTATGGTGACAGATGGTAACTAGACTTATTGTTGTGATCAGTTTACAATAGATACAAATATCAAATCATTATGTTACACACCTGAAACTAATATAATGTTATGTCAATTATACCTAAATAAAAAATTAGAATTTAAAAATACACACAGTCTGGCTAAGCAGTTCCACTTCTATAAGTACACCTGAGAGAACTGCTAATAATAAATAAGGATGCCCATTGTTTTAGTGGCAAAAAATTGAAACAATATAAATATCCACCAACTACAGAATATATAGATTGTGGTATATTCACTACCTAGCTTTTGACATTTAAAGAGAATCTACTTGTATATCATAAATAAATCTTGAAAACACTGTTGAATGAAGAAAGCAAAAAAAACTATATTTGCATTATCTCATACTTAACATGTTGAAAATAGAATTCAAATAAATGTCCAAATTATAGGGGTTTAACAAAACTTTGAACTACTTGATGTTTATCATTAATGTTTCACACATTTCTGTAAAATCAAATCAGACTAATTCATTATTCATACTCTCAGAAGATACTGGGATCTAAAAATAATTGAATTCTTTGCTTGCAAAAGATATTCCCTTATTTATAACTGGAATTACAATGTATAGAAACTCAGTAGAGACAATTAATGGGAGATAAAGGATTCTTTAAAAAAAATGTTCAATTAAGTGCAAGTGTCATATAAAAGAAAGGCACAATATGAAAGTAAAAAAAGAAATCTAGCACACTGAGAGAAGACAAGGGACCAAGAAATGTTCAAAGAATGTCTGAGCGCTTAACCTCCCTGACCTCAGCATAGCAGAGAAGAAAATAAAAGTTATTTAACATTTCTTGGGCTTCAGAATGTATTGTAAGTTGAAGGAACAACAAGATAAATTATTTAGACTGTTTCAACTGAGATTGGCAAAATCCCAACCTGTCATAAACAGGGTTTAAAAAGCTTGATACACCATAAATAATTTATAGTTTCTAAACCAGAAGAGTTCTAAATTTGAAACCCTGCACTGAATAGAAGACTCTATACCAACCACAGGGCACTCATCTCCCTTCAGGAGCTGACTGAGATACTTTATAAAAAGGTCACTACCATAAAGAAAAGCACAATATTACATCTCTTATTTCCTATTTTCAAAAATATAAACCAAATACAGGATATTTAAGAGAGATGTCACAGCAATTTTTAAGTAAACAACAACAACATGAATGCCTTTTTATTTTTACAGGAGGATCAGGTAAATTCCATATTTACCCAAGTTCCATATCATAAAATATACCATGATATAATGTGCCTTTAAATTGAACCAAGAATTATAAACCCCTTGTGAAGAAATGAGTGAGAATATTTCTAGATTTTTATAAGAATTCTTTATCTTTTACACTTGCTTTCCCACAACTAATTTGACACAGTTTTTTAACAACCTGCCTTTATCAAATGTACCCAAAGCATTCAGCTAGCTTTGTACAGAAATTTCTCTTTTTTCCCACATTCAAGTTTCATTGGTTTACATAACAATTCACTTAGATTACATGATAAAAATAACAAATGTAACTGAGAAACAGGTTTAGAAACAAGCACATTTCATCTTCTGGAAGCATACAACAACACATCAGGACTCCTGGTGAGAGCTGATCTGCACTGGCATAGCCATGGCATCTCACGAGTATCAGTCAAAATGTTTTGCAAGGGAAATAGAGGGCATTGGTCAACGTAGTAAGTCTATTAAATGGAGGTCAGGTAAGAACACTTCCACAATATAATAAGCAAACAGCTACTATCTGTGGAGTGTTCGCTAAGGACCCTGGCACGATGCCAAGTGCTTTACCTACCATCCATCTGATTTAAATATTTCAGCAGACGGTGAGACACGCATTCCACATGATAATGTCCCTAACACACAGATTAACTAAATTTTTTTACAAGAGTGATAAAGTAGACTCTCTAGAGATCCTTTTCATTTCAACCCTTCATAATTTGGCCCCAAATGAACTAACCAATCTTATCTTCCACTACTTTCACATTTGACCTGCTATTCCAACAAGAACGTCTAGCCATCATCCCCATAACGGAACGGTGCCCTGTAGCAAAATGTTTAATAGAGCTTTGAACTCACTGCGGGGGTTGTCGCCATAACTTAACGCTTACTGGCAATGTGGCCATGGCTAAGTTGCTCAGCCTTTTTAACAGTTTCCTTATCTGTAAAGCACCGGGGATAATACAATAATGAGGATAATATAACACCTACCTCATAACAGATATCACCTATAAGGTAGCTCAATGGCTGATACATAGTGTTCAATAAATGTTGCCTATTATTATTGTTTTGTAATAGTATTAATTATAAAGAAGTTTGAGAACTGATAGGCACTTTCTTTTAATATTTTCTGCTACTTAAGATTGGAGGACTGGGACTTCCCTGGTGGTGCAGTGGTTAAGAATCTGCCTGCCAATGCAGGGGACATGGATTTGAGCCCTGGTCCAGGAAGATCCCACATGCTGCAGAGCAACTAAGCCCATGTGCCACACCTACTGAGCCTGCGCTCTAGAGCCCGCGAGCCACAACTACTGAAGCCCACACGCCTAGAGCCGGTGCTCCGCAACAAGAGAAGCCACCGCAATGAGAAGCCCGCGCACCGCAACGAAGAGTAGCCCCCTCTCACCGCAACTAGAGAAAGCCCGTGTGCAGCAACGAAGACCCAATGCAGCCAAAAATAAATAAATAGATAAGAAAATACATTTTATAAAATAAAAATATAGGAGGACTTTGAATGACTACTTAGTGTTTTTCTTTTACGTAATACATATTTTTAAAAATATTTCCAAACCTCAGACTAATTTATAGTACTCCCAGAGATATATAAGATAGATAAGAGATACTAAAATTAAAATATACATTTTTGGAGTTTGGAGATTTTGGAATCTGACATAAGGCATCAATATTTTGCCTAGTGTCAAGTAAACAATAATCAAAAACAGTCAATAGGGTAAAGTATTTCTATGTGCTTAACACTGTGTTTTATATGGACTATCTCTCTCAATCTCCAGAAAACAATGAAGAAAGCATTACTATTATTATCCTTTTTTCCATGTGAAGAAAACGAAGCTTACAGCACTCAGTAACTTGCCCAAAGTCACAAAGCTGGGGACTGGTGGAGTAAGGATTTGAACTCGGTCTCATGCCAAAGCCAAAGTTTTAAATGTCTGTGCTACACTGCCACAATTCTTCACTGTTGAAGGTCAAAAATGGCAAGGGCTCACAAGGTGAGATTAGAGAACTTCCAGACCACGGTTGAAGGTTGCAGAGTCCTACTGATAATGTTCCCTCTGTCCCTACTCCAAATGCGCTTGTCAGGGATATGGGTGATTCTGCGGTGTACTGGGAGGAGAAAGGACCTGTGAGTACTTGGGAAGTAACTGAAATTTGGGATTTGTACAATCTTTGTGAAAGCTCTTCTCTCTGAGAGAGAATTTTTTAGGACAATGCCTGATTCTCATGGCTTGAGGGATGCTAAGAACTATTAAAATTTCCTAATACTCTGAGAGCAAATATCCTGTACTGTAGCATATAGTGTTGGGGACAGAGGTAGGAAGTGGGTCCTGATTAGCTAACAATTATTAAGTTTTTCATTAAAATTATTATTGTGGTTTTGGTACTACAACTACTGTTCCCACTACCACTCTGGGGTCCTTATTCATGCCATCTCTTCCCCACTCCCAATCCCTGACATCTCCTATGACTTAGATAAATCTATCTAAATATACCCAGTCCCACCCCAGGCAATTTTCCTAACCATACTAGCTCATCACGATTGCTCCTGGATGTGAATTCTTACAGCAGTTATTGTCCCCATCACTTTTCACATTACTGGCCATTTTTTATGCACACTTGACTTATCTCTACTTACACAGAGATTATAAATTCTTTGAGAACTACACTATGTCCTGCATGTCTCATCATCCTCAGTGTCTTCCTTGTGAGAGACATTCATCCAAATTACATTGATTTTCTACTTAAAGGAAACATAACCACAGCATAGCAGCACTGAGAAATCAACATACCAAAGAGGAGAAAAGGTGGTTGTACCCCTTGTGACTGAACAGGTGAGGAATAGGAGTGAACTTGTTCGCTGGAAGGATCTAGGATATCACTCTGAAGTCCTGAGAGAATAAATGTCAGTTTCCCCATTCTTAACATAAACAACCAATCCCAAAATGAATAAACAGAAGAAACTAAGCCTTGACTATTCTCTAATTTATTAATGCTGGAGACCCTTTGGCACAGTGTGGATCAGGGAGTCCACAGCCTGCATATGAGACAGGACTCATATTACTGAAGAGCCCCTGTCTGCAAAACACAATGTCAAATAAACCAAGGCTCAAACATGTTCGCTTATTTTTCTGGTTAGTATCAGACTTTAATTGAGAATATGAGTCTCATTTCTTGCATTGACTCTCATTAAAGGACATACAAATGATTATCAAAAAAAGGTTCTATTTTCATTGTATAAAACTTGATTCATTATGACAAAATCTAGGGTACCATTAAAGCCAATTTTGAATTATTTAAAATAGAATCAAGCTAATAACGTTCTGCCACATGTCCCCTTTTCCCTTACCTAGGACCTTGATATTTCAATGAAAGACACAGTTTTAAGATATACTTTTTGAAAATAAATATTTTACTGCTTTGTTTTTCCTCTAAACCTTAAAGGAAAAGATTGCTAGGATATTTTAGTTCTCATATGATAGCAAATAAGTTTTTCCCATCTTTTAAAAATTCCAAGATATACTGAAGTATCTGAATAATTTTCTAAATGATGAAATGTGCTGGAAAAGGAAATTATAAGAATTACACCATGGAAAGCATGATAACCAAGAGGAAGAATGGAAAAGAGTAATCCATTTTCGGGACTTCCCTGGTGGTCCAGTAAGACTCCGCACTCCCAATGCAGGGGAACCAGGTTCGATCCCTGGTCGGGGAGCTAGATCTCACATGCATGCCACAACTAAGAGTTCGCATGCCGCAACTAAAGATCCCGTGTGCCGCAACGAAGACCCAGCGCAGCCAAATATAAATAATAAATAAGCAATCCATTTTCATGTATAGCAAAAGATACAAATTCCTAATGTCAATGTTTAAGACAGCCATTTCGGTGGTAAACCTATCTTTAAGACAAATTTATTTTAACTATTATCTTTAATTAAGAAAATGTAAATTTTTGGGACTTCCCTCATGGTCCAGCAGTTAAGACTCAGTGCTCCCAATGCAGGGGGCCCAGGTTCGATCCCTGGTCAGGGGACTAGATCCCAAATGCCCAACTAAAGATAAAGAGCCCACATGCCGCAAATAAAAGATCCCACATGCTGCAACTAAAAGATCCCACACGCCACAACTAAGACCCGGTGCAGCCAAATAAATAAAAATAAAATAAATATAAAATATTTTTAAAAAAGAAAAATTAAACTTTTCATTGAAAAATATGCACTGAGAACACTCTTAAGGGATTTCTGAGAGGTACTGAGTGAAGGCTCACACAGCTTATATCTTTGAGTCATTCTCAATACCTTTCTTTCCCTCATTGCAGCCCATCAGCCAATCATCAGCAAGCCCGCTGCTCTCCCTACATCCACATCGTCTCTACCCATTTCTCCCCATCTCCACTACCTCTTCCTTATTCCAAGTCACTACCATCCCTTATACTGGACTAATAACATTTCTTCTTTTTAAACATTTTTTTTCTACTTAGCTGTTGGTGTTTATATTTTTTTTTATATTTTCTCTATTTTTAAAATTTTGTGTCTTGAACATATATTATTTAATAACCACAAAACATGAAGAAATTATATATTTAAAATGTATGTTATATAAAACATATTTTATATTTATTATATAAACCTAATATATATTATGAGATAAAGATTTAGCACTGGATGAACACTTTTATATCACCCTAATTTATCCACTCCACCAATACTGTCCTTATCAAGGTCACAAATGACCTCCACATTACCAAATCCAGTGGTCAATTCTCAGGCTTCATCTTACTTGATCTACTGTTAGCATTTAACACTCTCTCTTCCTTGAAACATTTTCTTCTTTTGACTCCCAGCACAGTCTCCCTGATTTTCCTCTTACTTCCCTGGCTGCCTCTTCTCAGACTTCTTCACTGTGTCCTCCTCTCCTCCCTAACCTTCACAGTACCCCAGGACTCAATCCTTCACTGCTTCTTCACTCCCTAAGTGTCACACTTTTAAGATCTGATAGCTTCTTAAAGTAGATCTCCTGCCCAGACCTCTCTCTTCAAAATGCCCTTCTTACAGCCAACTCTCTACCTATCCTCCACACTTAGATGTTTTAGGCATCCCAAACTTTCCACATTCAAAACTGAACCGCGGCTCCGCCCTTTAAAACTGGCTCCTCCCCCTTAACTGTTCATCATCCAAACTGTCAGTAGATACTGCTGACATTACTTTCAAAATGTATCCAGAATCTGGGACATCTTTTTTACCACCTCGATTATTATTATTCTGATCCAAGACAATATCTTCTCTTAATTACTGATTATCCTCCTAACACGTGCAGAGTTTTAAAAGTTAGATTAGACTTACAACAAAAACCAGCAGTCTACTATCCCCACTATCAACTGCCACACTGAAGAGGCAATTGCTTTCAGTCCGTTTAATTTTTCCTTCTAGTATTTGTTGTCATATTTTTAAACAATGCACTTCTTGTTTGTTAGCTTTAGCTATCTATTTACTTACTAGAAGAAAATTATTTTAATCATTTATAAGTCACTTCTATTTCCCATGCCATATTATAAATATAGTTTTTTGGTATAAATACTGTGTTTATGCTATTGTGATTTTGTAAATCTTGTCCACAACTGAGCCATGTTGTGAACTACGATGATGTTTCCTTTCTTGAATACCTTGTTCACCCTGAGTCAGTTGACTCACTTTATCAGTGGATATTTGCATTAATTAATCTCTAAACGCACAGCCCAAAATGTGAATTTCCCTTCCAACAGATTCAAACACATCAGATCATCTCCGAATTTCCTTTTGTCTTTCTTGGAGAGATTACTCCTGAAACCTTTTATTTAGCACTTATCCAGTCTGGCCGCTCCCTACGCTGGCAGCACATCTGTCTGTGATCCATTGGTTTTCTATCACCTTCATCCAGGGAACTACCTTAGCCTCATATCAAATTTGGAACCCTTGTTTCCAGGACCCCATACCATCTTCCTGGTTTACACCTTTATTTGTTTTGGTGAAAATTTCCTAGTAAATTTCTAAGAAAGAATGCATCAGAGGCAAATGTTTTGAGACCCTGCCTTCAGAAATATCTTTATTCTACCTTTGTACTTCATTGATAGTTTGGCTGAACGTAGAATTCCAAGAAATGTCCTGTCTCTATTTTTGCTCTACTTTCCAGAAATTTCTCAACCCTTCTAATACTCATAATGATTTTTTTAAATTTTTGTTCCAACTTCTTTTCCAAGGGCTCTTTTTATTCTCCAAAAATACTTTATCTCAGTATCCCTTTGTTTTTGAGATGCAATATCTTCTGTGGCACTTATTGCTAGTTAAATAATATCTGATTCCCCTCTTGTTGCAGACCCAGGGAGGATTTCACTTTCCTGCCTCCTGAAGTTGCCGTGGACATAAGTCTTACTTTGGCCAAATGATTTGAGAGAAAATGACTCGTCATTTCTGGATAGAAGTATTTAAATGCTGTGCTCAAATCTCCAGCCTCTCTTTCTTATTATGGTGGAATGTGTATTGATGGTGAAAGCAAGTATTGATAAGAAGACCAAGGCAGCTTGGAATACTGAGCCAATACATAGAAAACAGCAACCCAGGAGAAAAGTGTGGACCTGCAGCAGACATTGCATGAGCAGGGAAAAAAGCTTAGTTGTATTTAGGCACCCAAATTTGGGTTTTTTTTGTTAACAGTGTACATATTTGGTACCACAAGTGGGGCACTACCATAACAATAAATATCTAATATGTAACACTGGCTTAGTGGTTGGATAGCAAGTGGTAAAGAAACTGGTATCAGAGGCAATAAAGATGGTGATTCATGCTACGTGGTTTCAAAATATTTGTACAACTATGAATTGAGAGACAGATTGTTTTATCAATGATCCTGTAGTTCCAAAGGTGGCAGTAGGAAAAAGAGAACTGAATTTTGTGATAGGTTTCTGTGGGCAATGTTTGACAAGATATTATATGAAATAGATGAGATCAGAAAAGAACTGTCCAGGCTTCAAGTAGGAATGAAAAAGATAAAAGAAAATGTGTCCAGAAATTTGAAGACATGTTAGGTTAGAAGAGATAACTGATTGTCAAACACATTCAAATATAAAATTGAGACAGTCTTAAAATAAGGAAAGCTCATTAAAATTCAATATTAAGCAAGGATCAAAGTAATAATATAGTTGTAATAACCATTAACAAAACCTCTGAGTAGTTTAAATGTTATCAGGTCACCCAGTATATTCTTTCAATTGGATAAAAAGCATAAGAGGATGCTAAATGGTGCCTCTCGCTAAAATCTAATCGACACAAAATCTTGAGCTGCTATATTTCCTCAGAGATGAATGCTCCAATTTCCTGCCTGGGGAGAATAAGCCTGTCTAGGAGTAATCTCCGCTGAGGGAGGAAGGGAGAGGGCTGGAAGCTTTACCATTCAACATGAACACTTCCATTTAATCTCACTGTTCTTCAAGATGACACCCAAAGCTCCAGAGAATAAGCCTCCATTCTCCTGCTCAATACATATAATGTAGCTATTGTCATCTCCCATTCCATCGGGGTTTTTTTCCCTGTCTGAGTTCATTCCTTTTTGTCCCTTCTCTATCATTTTAGTGAAGTTATAGGAGGGAACAAAGGTAAACGTAAGTATCCAATCTACCATATTTAACTGGAAGTTAATGCTACAATCCCCCTTACCTGATCTCCCAACTTCCTCTCCAGTGTCCTATAAATCATTCTCAGTACAGCCAGAATGATCCTTTAAAACATAGTCCATGTTTCCTTATATTAAATCCTCTAATGGATTTCCACTGCATTAGAATAAAATTCAAACCCCTAATCATGGTCCATAAGTCCACACATGATCTGAGCCACATCACTTGTCCCCTAATTCTCTGTGTTTAAGCCACTCTAGATTTTTGTATGTTCCTTGAACATGCCAAGATCATTTCTACCTTAGGGCCTTTTATTTTGCTGATCCTTATAGGAATCTTCTGTCCCTAAGTTTGCAGAAGGTCAGTTATTTTCATTTAGTTCTCAGCTCAAATATGACCTCTTCAGGGATGTTCCTAACCACAGAGGACTCAACCTACAACAGCCTGACTCCACCTACTCCCAGTCTCTATACATCACATCCCCTTCTTTCATTTTTTCATAATATTTATAATTCTATTAATTATCCCATTAATATATGTTACATATACATTACCTGTGTCTCTCTCCAGTCAAACACTTTCCAAAAGAATATGAACTTAAGAAACCTCATTTGTCTCATTCATCATTTACTTACTTAATATGGAATATTACCTGGCAAGATTAGGGACCCAGTATATTTTTAAATGAATAAATACATGACTGAACAAATCATTTCTATATTATGTTCTAAATTGGAATTGTTTATGTGCTTCATTCATCATTTAACTCTGTCAATTTGAACTTTAAAAATGTGTCAGAATATTTCTCCTTTATAGATGTGATTTAAAAAGTAGCTTGTGGAAGACTCCTGTTGAGAACAGCAAGAAACATGGGATAAAGTACTACTACTTCTACTACTATCACTATACTACTACTACTACTAATAATAATAATAATCAGAGAGCCATAGAGACAGTAATTGAAGGAGCAAGATCATAGATACAAAAGAACCAGAGGTGAGTAAGCCAACATTCTGTGAGTTAATTTTCCCTTGAAGTATTTGCCAACTGGAGATTAATGATTGCAAAATTAGAGATCAGTATTCCTATCAGAGAAAAAAAACCTTATAAGTGGTAGAGAAGCCAGCAGAGCTTTTAGCAATACTATTGCAGACAGAAAGAAATGTAGAACACCAGAAACAGTAAGTATGAAGAAAAATATAAATGAATACTGATTGTACTAAACAATAATAATGATGTCTTGTAAAGGTTTAGGTATATGTAGAATTAAAATGACTGACAAAAATAACATAAATGGCAGGAGTAGGGAAGTAAAGTAGTTAAGGTGTTCTAAGTAGTCTACATGTCTGGGAAGTGGAAAATTGCAAATATATTTGATTCTGTTAAGTAATGAATGCATATTTTAAATGCTAGACTAACCACTGAAGGAACAGAAAAAAGAATGTATAACTAAAAAGCTGATTGGGGGAAACAGAATAATTTTTAAAACTTGATTAATCCAAAAGAAGATAGGAAAATAAAAAAATGATAAAAACAAGTAGAAAATTAAAAAATAACTAAGATTGTATATACAAACCCAAGTAAAGCAGTAATCACATAAAGTGTAATTGGGCTAACAGTCCAATTAACAGTAATATTATCAGACTGGAATTTTAAAATGCTGATTACAAGAGTCACACTTTAAATATAAGAACACAGAGGTTGAAAAGAAAGGATGGAAAAAACATGCAAACATGAACCAAGGAAAAGTTAGTGTAGCTCTTCTAATATGACAAAGTATTCTTGAAGACACTAAGTATTTCTAAAGATAGGGACCAATATTTCATAATGATTAAATGATCAATTTACCCGGAACATGTAGCAATTTTAAATTTATATGCACTCAATAATGCAGCTTTGAATATATAAAAGAAATGTGCATGAGTGGGAGACTTTAATATACATCTTTTAATAACTGATAAATGAATTAGGCAAAAAAACTGTAAAGATTTGACAGGCTATATTATATATATATGTGTGTATATATATATATATATATATATATATATATATATATATATATATATATATATATATATACACACACACATATATATACACACATAACATACACACATACATTCCTGCCCCCAAGAATGTCAAAATGTACGTTTTTTTCAAGAATAGTGGACATTTATCAAAATAAAATGCATGTTGAGCCATAAAGCAAATCTCAACAAAATTAAAGGATTGAGATCTTTCAGAGTATCTTCTCTGGCCACAATGGAATTAAGCAGAATTCAATAACAAAAAGAAACCAGAAAATCTCCACATTCTTAAAAATTAAGGAATAGACTTCTCTAGTCCATGAATCAAAGAAACTAGCAAGACTAATGAGAAAAAAAAATATTGGGAAGTTTCAAAGAGGCAATATCAGAAATGTGGTGGAGGACACCACCACAGATCATACAGATATTGAAAGAGATGAGAGGATTTTATTACCAAAAATCCCCACAAAACTCTATATACATCAATTTGAGAATTTAGATGTCGATGGATTCCTAGAAAAGCTTAGTTCAGCAAAAAATAGAGAAGTCTGAATTTTCTTGTATTTTTAAATATATTAAGTCTGTAGTTTAAAACCTTCACACAAAGAAATCTCTAGGCTTATATGACATCACCAGAGGAAGAAACAACTTTGTTCTCACACAAACTCTTCCAGAAGTTAAAAAAGAGGAAACACTCTCAACTCATTTCACTAGGTCACTCACTATAAAGCAAAATTTAATGGGCAATACAAGTTAGGAAAATAATAAGCTAACCTCTACTGAGCTTGGATGCAAATTCCCTAAGCAAAATAACAGCAAATCTAACACAGCAACATACAAAAAGGATACTACATATCATGACTCTAGGAATTATTCCAGAAAGATGAGATTATTTAACATTTGAAAATCAGTGTAATTTTCCACAATAACAAAATAAAGGAGAAGAATCATACGAGCGGTTCAATAAATGCACAAAAACATTTGATAGGAGGGAAGTTCTTTAATCTGTTAATAAGCCTCTACAAAAACATTATAGCAAATATTGTTTCTGTTGGTGAATTATTGAAAGTTTTTTCTCTAAGATCAGGAATGAGAAATAGGTGGTCCTATCACTACTTCTATCCAACTTTTATCCTGGAGCTTCTAAAAAATGCAATAGAAAAGAAAATAAATAAGGGTTGGAAAGGAAGAAAAATAACTGTCATTTTAAAATGTTTTAATTGTACATTTTGGAAATCCAAAAATTTCTACCAACTTTGAGAATTAATAAACGAATTTTGCAAGTCCAAGGATATAACGTCAATATTTAAAACAACTGTATCTTTCTGTACAACAACAAACATAAAAAAATAAAACTTTGAAATTATACTAACAGAATTGCATCAAAAACTAGGACAATTTACATCTGTACTTCCAAAAAAAGGAGTCTTGATACCTTGCTCACACCACATCCAAAAATCTATTACAGATGAATTCAAGATTTAAATGTGAAAGGTAGGCTATAAAACTTCTGGAATAAAGACTAGAAGAAACTCTTCATAAACTTGGGGTAGGCAAAAATTTCTTAAACAGGCCCCCCCCAAATGATAACCAGAGAGGAAAAAAATGGTACAATTGTATACATTAAAATTTTAAAAGTTCATTCAACTTAAGACACCAAAAAGAGAATGAAAAGGCAAACCACAACGGGGTGAAGATAATTGCCATACATATTTCTAACAAAGGACGTGTATCCAAAGTATGAAATCTGCATCAGTATCTATACCTATATCTGTATCTCTTCATTCAAATCAGTAATACAAAGGCGCAACTCATTACAAAAATGGGCCCAAAAACTTCATAAAAGAGGTATCTAGGGAATTCCCTGGAGGTCCAGTGGTTAGGGTTCCACACTTCCACTTCAGGGGGCACGAGTTCGATCCCTGATCCCTGGTCAGAAAACCAAGATCAGGTATGCCGCCCTGCATAGCCAAAGAAAAATAAAACATAAAAAAAGAGGTATCTAAACTGCCAATTAGCGTGAAAAAATGTTGAACTCCATTAATTATCAGGAAAATAAGATTAACCCACAATAGAATAACACTACACAACCACCAGAATGTCTAAAATTGAAAGTGGCAGAACACATTGAGGTTTTAATGAAGATATGGATCATATGTTGCTGTGATGAGTGTAAATTGATATAATCACTTTGGAAAATGGTAGTCTTTACTAAAGCTGAATAGAAACATGACTCCTAGGTGTATACACCTAACAGAAATGCATGCAAATATTCACCAAAAGATATGCAAAAGAGTGTTCATAGCAGCACTACTCACAATAGCTAAAATACAAATCAACCCAAATTTCTATCAACAGTAGAACAGATAAATAGGTTATGGTGTATCATACAATGGAATACTGTACTATATAGTGATGAGAATGAACAAAGAATAGTGGTTATCACTACAGAGGGGTTAATGATTAGAATGGTGCATGAGGGGCTTCTGGGTGCCTTTGGTAGTTTCTTGATGTGGTTAATGGGTCCATTCAAAAACTTTGTGAAAAAGCAAAGTTTACAGATATACACCTATAATTTGTGGACTTTATTATAGTTCAATAAACATTTTACTTTTTTAAAAAGTTTGTGAGATAGCTATATGGGAAGAGTCAACAAATTTCTGGGACTGATCCAGTGCTTTCTGGTACTGATCCAGTGCTTACTGGTTCCAAGGATCCTAAAACACCTCAGTAAATTAAATTATATTAAATTATAAGATTGTTTTAACTCTTTACTTGGGGAATGGACACCACTAGTCCAGATGAGGAAAGGCTGGATTTTCTAGATTAGAACTTTCATCCTGGAAAGTCATTGCAGAATGAGGCTGCACCTAAACTATCTGGTCAGCTGACTCAGAAAGCATTACACAAGGTATCAACTGGGTTATAAGTGAGTTAAGTGCTTTGGGCAAGACATAACTGAAGGGGCAGGAAGACACACTGGGAAATTTGAGATTATGACCTAGAATGGGAGAGGATATGTAGATTTTGCTGGTTTTCTTGACATATGTGTTCTTGTGTGTTGTAGAATCCTACCGGCTCTTTCCTGAATAAAGTTACATTTTAGGTGGAAATTAGAAAATAAAGATAGCTTTTAAATTTTTTAAATAGAAAAACTGCATTTTGTTAAGAATTACCCTTAAAAGTCCTTTAAAATGGTGAAACATTGGAGACCCATGGGCCTTCTCTAAATCTAACAGTCTGGGTTTTTTTTCTAGTATTGGAACATATTGTTCTTTCTTTGACTGAGAACCTGATGAATGTACTGGCTACTATGTAGGGGATTATGGTATCTAAAAATTCATAACTTTAAATATTAGAATAATACTATCAAGGCAAGGGGCCCGGAGAAACTGAGCTAGAAGGAAGGAACAGGAGATTAATGGTTCACATAAGACACTCACTCTGGAATAATCTCCAGCTCAGTGCATATGGTTTAATTCATATTAACTAAATGTGCATAATATGAGATTCTACAATATTTGAATATGGAGTAAAATCCTCTTCTCAAGGACATCCTGACAGTTTTTCAAGGTAGGTGGGAATACATTATTATTGGAAAAATTATCTGTTCTTTCTCTTAAGCACAATTATTCTAATTCTCTATAATGTTTTTTCATTTGGTTTGGGAGATACTAGTGCTAAGTGTGACCTTGGCAAGATACTTTACTTCATCACCTGTATAGTACAGATAACAGTTCCTGTTTCAGAGGATTGCTATAGCTTAAAAGGGCACCTAGCAAAGAGTAAGTTCAATGTAAGTATTTATTACATAAATAAGTAAATAAAACTGCTGATTCTTCTGCTATGAATACCTTAAACAAGTAACTTGAGAATAAGACATTCACAGTAAGAATTTAAAAACCTTTTACCTCCTCTATATTAATGTCTCCTTATTACTTTATATCATAATAAATCCAATACAATAAGATTTCTTTCTGAACACTCTATTCTTCATCCACATTTGAGCAAATGTCTTAAGCTGCTTTAGCATTCCCCTCTGAAGAACAGGCCTTAGCACAGCTCTAAGAAATTCATCTGGTCCAAGCCCTCAGGCTTGGGACAAAGGCCTTTTCCCAGACTCATCACAATGGAGTGTCCTGCTGAATTAATTGTCCCTGTGAGTCATCTCTGCATGGAACCATGAGACAAAGTCACCTTATTTGTAAAGCACCACCTACCAGGCCCTTCAAAGTACTGAGGAAAATCCATAATAAATAATAAAACACACAGAATAGGCCAAAATTAGCTCTCAACAATATACATTTCCTGCTGATCTGAATAACAAAGGAGGGAAGAAAGCATCTTATAGTATATACCAATACCACATTATTATAGAAATTTCATTAAAAAATTGTATGTATTAAGTTTCACCAAAATTGATGACTTACATTTTATAAATGCAAAGCAAATAGAATTATTCTAAAACAACTTAATGGCTAGATGGTATTCTATAGTTGCTTATGATTGTTTTCTTTTCCCTTTTATTTTGTTTATTCTGTGTTTCTGCTTTGGACTGAACTGTATCCCCACATACATACACAAATTCATATGTTGAAGCCCTAACTCTCAATGTGATGATATTAGGAATGGGGCCTTTGGGAATTAGGTTTAGATAGTCATGAGGGTGGGGTTCTCATGATGGGATTAGTGCCCTTATAAGAAGAGACACCAAAGAGCTTTCTCTCCCTCTCTCTCTCTCTCCCCCATGTGAAGATTAGGTTCAAGGCAGCCATCTGCAAACCAGGAAGAGAATCCTCACCAGAACCTGACAGTGATGGCACTCTAATCTTGGATTTCTAGCCTCCAGGACTGTGATAAAATACATATCTGTTGTCTAAGCCACGCAGTCTATGGTATTTTGTATGGCAGCCAGAGCTGCCTACGACACTATGTATTTCTATATTATAGTGTTTCAAAACATTCCCCTTTGAGTCTCAACTCTTTTGTTTCCTGGTTTTAGGACCATGAACAAGGCATCTTAACTTCCTTTAGATTCAATTTTTTTATCTGTTTAACACTGAGTATGTTTGTTCTGCCTTCCCCACAGAGTTTTCAGAATGAAATGAAGTATAAGAAAATGCTTATGAAAACTGAATAAAATGTTTTCTAAAGCTATTTCCAACTCAGAACTAATGCAAATAGGAATAATGTTAAAATAATTTGATTTTTAAAATTTCATTGACATTTGTAGCATTTACTGTAAGATATTAAATTATGTATTTATATAATTTTTAATTGGTATTTTATATGTAATCCGAATAACCCTAGAGTACATCCATCGCAGATCCTGAGAAGGATCGCTTTCACAGTTTACCTCCAAGTTGTTGGACCATTTGTTCTATCTGCATAGGATAGAACACAGGTCCTATGTGGCAGGACCATAGCTCTCCCTCCTGCATCTTTCTAGGAGAGCTGAAAGGGAGTCCTCATCAACTCTTCCTGCCACGGTTGTACTCTGTTCGTACTGCCTGTCTAAACCTCTGGCAACATAATACGGTTGTGGATGTCATACCAAGGTCACTGTCATGTGCTGAATTGCGTTCCTCCCAAATTCATGTTGAAGTCCTAACCCTTGGTATCTCAGAATGTGACTGTTTGAAGACAGGGCCTTTAAAGAGCTAATTAAGCTAAAATGAGGTCATATGGGTGGGCCCTAATCCAATATGACTGGTGTGCTTATAAGAAGTAGAGAGTAGGACACAGACACTGCATACACATAGAGCAAAGACCATGTAAAGACACAGGGAGAAGACGGTCATCCGCAAGCCAAGGAGAAAACAAACCTACCCACACCTTGATCATGGACATCCATGAGAAATAAACTTTGGTTGTTTAAGCCAACCAGTCTGTGTTTTTTCTGTTGTTATGTTATGGCAGTCCTAGCAGACTAACATGGTCACCCTCAGTGTGGTCCTGACCCAAGCTTGGTCTCAAGTGTTTTTCTGCACTTTTCCTTCTCCACTTCTGCTGATCTAAACCCCCACCTTCTGCAGCACACTATCTGATCTCTCTCCAACCCTCCGTTCCTAATGCCCAGCTCTTGCAGAGGGCCTCTAAGAACACAATTCCCTCTTTTCAACACCTAGCACACTCCATAGGATACATAGAGGCTTTCAATAGGCAGTCACAGGGGATTGGAGTCAGAGATGTCACAAAGAGCAGCTTCACAATTTATCCTGAATTACAGCTGCTTCTTAACCCTCAGAACCTGTAAAGCTTGATCAGGCTCCTTAGACCCAGGTGTAAGATTCTTCTTTCAGAGTGTCCTTTGCCCTCCCCTGCAATCGGTTTTCTGTCTACTCAGCCTCTTTCACTGGACATGTCTGTAGACAGCTGGATGTCTCTCATGGCCAGGATCCAAGTTTGTTCACATAGAGCTCCTGAACCCCCATGAAAATCAGGGATAAGACTGGGTATCTATTTCAGGGTCTTCAAACGTTCTGATATTTAAGATTGTTTGTCCAGACAATCCCGAAAACCTCTGGGGTAGATTCCTCATAAGGCTCTAGGAGAGATCCAGCTCTGTCTCAGCTGAGAAACCCTATCAGATAAATATTCCATACAAGAATTTTATTGTCACAAGAATTTTACATAGAGAGAGAGAATAAATATGAGAGAGAGAGAGAATAAATATATCTAGAAAATATCTCTATTGGAGAGCTTAAAATTTCATAGAATTATATTTTTATATCTTTTGTGTTTGTGTTTTGTATGGCAGCCAGACCTGACTACGACACTATGTATTTCTATATTAAAGTGTTTCAAAACATTCCCTGGTCATAGGAAAGATTATGAAAAGAATATATTGGTGCTCAATGTTATTTGAAGAGAACTAACCTTATGAAAACAGAAAATTCACCTCACAAGTTCTAATTTACACTGTCACAGCAGCACCTTGTAAACCTTTTAAAATGTATCTAACATCTCCCAATAAAAATCTCACAGGGAACAAGAATACTGTTCAAAGAAACTATATTTTTAAAATAATTCAAAACATTCTTTGTAATAAGAGGTCATTCCATAGTTTCATGTTAAAAATCTAAGCACCCAAAGAATTTAAGGGAAGAGCAGACTTAAGACCTGAACTCCATAGAGATGCACGCAGAGCAGTGATGGTTTTACACCTGCTATAATAGGATCCAATCTTCTGGGGATGTAGGATCCACAGCCATCTGCTCATCAGAAAGGAGTCTTGTGCACAGAGGTTAACTTCTCTACCCCAGTCTTTATGAATTAATTCTACATCAGCATAAAACTTCCTTTTTTATTTCTTTTTTGGCAGCATCACTCTAATGCACAGTCGACTGAGGATGGCAAGAAGCCAAAATATTAGTGAAAAGAAAGAAAATTGAGGCCGCCAGGTTCTTTATATTCACAAACACAAAATTTTCCTTAAAAACAATGATACAGAAGAAAAATTGCCAATATGCACATGAATGAGATTGGGATGGAGGGAAGGAAAGGAGAGGAAAAGGAAGAGGAGAGGAGACTTTCCCTATGAATGTCTGACCCAATTTCTTGGGGAAATTTTAATGTAGTCAGTGCAACATACCCCACAGTTACCAGAGGCTATATATATACCAACTGCCTTGAGGGGTATTATCAAACCATGCAAATGTCCAAAGTCAGCTCTTCCTCTAGCCTTTGTCTTCCTGCTTAACATGTCCTGTTTCTAGAAGTTAGATTATAAATTCACACATGAAAGTTCACATGCTTCAAAAAATAATATGTACTCTTCTAGCTTTTTACCCTTAGCATGTCAATTAATAGTGCATTTAGGAGATCAACTAATTGCCATTGGACAAGGTGAGAGCACTTACTCTGACATCCAAGCTACAAAATAGATCTATTATTTTTTTTATTTTTATTTTTTATTTATTTATTTTATTTTTGGCTGTGTTGGGTCTTCATTTCTGTGCGAGGGCTTTCTCTAGTTGTGGCAAATGGGGGCCACTCTTCATCGCGGTGCACAGGCCTCTCACTATCGCGGCCTCTCTTGTTGCGGAGCACAGGCTCCAGACGCGCAGGCTCAGTAGTTGTGGCTCACGGGCCTAGTTGCTCCGCGGCACGTGGGATCTTCCCAGACCAGGGCGCGAACCCATGTCCCCTGCATTAGCAGGCAGATTCTCAACCACTGTGCCACCAGGGAAGCCCAAAGTAGATATCTTGTTAAAGTATGTGTTAACCAAAACACAGAGCTACAGAGAAAGGGAGCTGATACACATAAGGCTTGAGCTGTCAGAAGGTTATCACTGACCTGTATGGGTTGTTAGTGGCAGGTCCCAGTCCAGAAAGTACCTAAAAAAAAAAAGATTAAGAACCAATAAGCCAAAAAGAAGGGGGAAAGGGGTAGAGAAGGAGGGTGTGTGTGCACATAAGCATACACATGTGTGTGAGGCATGGAGAGACAGAGGGGGGAAATCCATGTCTGTGCCTACAATAGAGACAGTGAACATAAAATGAGGAGCTGGATGTGAAAGACAAATGTCTGTTTTGCAGAGGGGTAGCCCTGATTCTTACTTTCAGAAATAATTTATTATGTGCGTCTGTCACAAATATTCTGGAAAAAAGCCCTAAGCCATAATTTTCACAGAGTAATATTCCAATGGTGGGAGATCTTGGTGAAAACTAAAAGAGCATCAGGTTAATCAATGAAAGGAATAAGGAATTTTACGTATTTTTTTTAAAAGATGGTTCCTCTTGTTAAATTTTCTGTACTAGAAGCTGCAGCATGAATTTGTCCTTGGCATTAGAATACATTACAGCTCATCTCTTCCTAGGAGAACTGTATTCCTGTCCACTGTGCTCAGCAGGGGTAAACTGGGAACAGCTTATCAGATTATACAGTATTACAAGCTGCACTCTGCTCTCATCTGATTGCTTTTCAATCAGAACCTCGCATCTTCTGCCAGATATAAATTATCTTATATAAAAGAGCTTTTGAATACAAAGTCAATGAGGTTTTTTTTTTCTGGAGGTAATGCAATCCTTATTTGATTATGAAACCCAAACTTGCTCACTGTAGTCTGCATGGACAAGTGTATGCCGTGTTTCTGTAATACAAATGATACAAGTACAAAAATATATGACCCTCCTACTGAACAGCAAGATAATCTAATGTAGTTCTGCCCTAAATTGGAATAATGTGCCATAGTGTACTTTTTACCTATTCCAAATCATAGTGTAATTACAAACATAGTTTCTAGCTCAATTCCCAAGAGTGATGGAGAAAATATAATATTGGTGTGTGTATGGGTACATGGAAGGGGAATTGTGTTGGGGAGAGAAAGGAAAAGGGAATGGACAATGGACAACAGAAAATAAAACTTTGCTTCCCTAATCTCCAAGCTGTGGTTGGGAAATATCTCCAAGAGTTTTGAAACTGATTCAGTGGTCAAGTAGCCTGGGTTCAAAATCAGCTCTAGGACTAATTTACTCTGAGGTCTCTGGAAAAATAACTTCACATCTTTAAGACTCAAGATTCTCAGCCATAAAAAATAATAAAGGCTGGATTTTGTTATATCCAGGAATTTTATTATTATTTTCAGATAAACTGCGTATATTGTGTACAAGGCACAACTGTGATCTCTACTTGTTTGCCGTATTTTTAAACACTGGCTAAAATGTAAAATTAAATAGAAAGGACAAATTTAATAAAATTAGATGCCTCAAATCATTTTTGAAAAGCATCAGTTTAATATTCAACAACTACTCATTGAGTGCCTACCATGTGCCAAGCACGGTACAGTACACTAAATTGTAAATAAATGAATAAATGGGTGGTCAGATAAACAGCAAGTGGGAAAGAAGGGAGGCAGGAAGTCAGCTAGTTGCTTAGTTGAATTCTCAGGCCTATAACAAATCACAGTATGGAGAGAAAGTGAGCACTGCATTCATTAGAACAGAGCTTCCCCAAATAAGTATAGCACTGATCAAATATGCTGTAATATGACTTTAGGTGACATACAAAGGAATCATTTTATATTAATAATTATAATATTTACAATAGCCATTAAAATTAGAAGTATTTTATATATTATTGATTATATTATTATATAATCTATTATATATATTATTGATTAAGATAAGGTAACATAAAATAAGTGAGTTGAATTAAGGTCAATTTAAAAAATTACTATATAATACTATAACTGTTAGGTGTAGAAAGCAAAAATCATGAAGATGGCATTAAAATGACTGAACATGAAAAAATATGAGGACAAGATAAACCTCTGATATTTTGCTGCGATTCTCTTGAATTCATAGTCCCTGTTATGGTTCTATGATTTTTTAATTATCAGACTAGAGAAGAGCAGCTCATCTCTAGACCAAGGGATTAAAAATTACACACACACACACACACACACACACACACACACACACACACCATAGGCCAGTGTTCTCTCAACAGATGGACTCTCAGTTATCAAAGTGTGGACAGCGGAGAACCCTAAGAACTTCATGGGGGCAAAATGGTGCTAAAATAAGGGATATGATAAAAACCACCACCATTTATTGAACATCTTCTCTGTGCTATGCTTTGTACTTAACATTATTTCTAATCTTTATAATGACTCTGAGAGCTAGGGTTTGGGTTTTCTTGTTTTCCAACTTTACCTATAAGAAAACTGAGAGTGATAGATTTTAAGATGTTTTCTTAAGATAGCATTGAGGACACAGTAAATGAATTGACTCAATAAATGAATTGAGCTCTTATCACATTGTTAATAAAATAACTTTTAGTTTCTATTAGTGGTATACTTTACTACTTTAAATCAACTGTTTATAAAGAACAACATTTCTGTCTAAAATTTGTGTCTATGAAATAAAGCCAACTTATCAGAGGATATAGAAACATAAGAGCATTTGGCGCTTACAAATGTGAATGGAAGAATGCATGTTCTACCAAAGAGAATATTCTCCCCAGAGATATTTGAGAGGGAAACAGGAAGCTGGAGCAATGAGGCACTGATTTTAGATAACTGGGAAAAGTCCAAGCTCCTTCTTTTTTTTTTTTTTTTTTTTTTTTTTTGCGGTACTCGGGCCTCTCGCTGTTGTGGCCTCTCCCATTGCGGAGCACAGGCTCCGGACGCGCAGGCTCAGCGGCCATGGCTCACAGGCCCAGCAGCTCCGCGGCATGTGGGATCTTCCTGGACCAGGGCACGAATCCGTGTCCCCTGCTTCGGCAGGCGGACTCTCAACCACTGCACCACCAGGGAAGCCCCCAAGCTCCTTCTTGATCTATCAGGCTCTAGACCATGAAGGACATCTATTCACTAGGGTGCCTCAAGCTCAGAAATGACTCCTGAGATTCTGTTTTGGATTTCAGGCTGCTTGTCTATTTTACTTATACTTCTAAAATTACTTGGAACACATGTACTTAATCTAGCAAAAATAATTCTTTAAGCATAATGCAAATAGAATTATTGACAATCTGGTCTACAATACCAGATGATCTTAACCTTAGTAATAGCAGGTAGGAGAGAATACAGGAAAGAAAAAGTGGTCAAGTTTTCCTTTAGATTAATTTTAGACTTTGTTATAGAAGACAAGGCTTATACATTGATCTTAGGTGTGTGAAAAAAAATTTAGGGTAACTTCCATAAGAAGACAAATGGAGCATGTAACTTTCAAATAGCCGAAGGAAGTTTTTCTAAAAGGTGTAAATAAAACACAATTAATCCACAAAAGGCAGACAGAGAAATAAGAAGGAAAAAAGAAAACAGAAACACAAAATAAGATGACATTAATGAGTCCAAGATGAAAGGACTCAATTCCTTAGATAAAGGGACAGAGACTACATGGGGAAGCCCACGTAGACTGGAACTGAGTCTCCACCAGCCTTTAGTCAACATCAACTGGCAGACACGTGAGTGAACAAGCCTGCATATGTTTCTAGCATCTAGCCTTTGAGTCTTCCAGACACCATGAGCAGACATAACTATGTCCACTGTGCCCTATCCAAATTCCTGATCCAGAGGACCCATTTGTATAATAAATGGTGTTTAATGTCACTAAATTTGGGGGAAAAATGTATTATGTAGCCATAGTAATGAAATACACAGACACATACATAAAGAGAAAGTACTAATGATAAAGCAAATGGGTTCAAATATAAAGTATTAATGAAGCCTGGTAAAGGGTATATGGGAGTGATTTTTACTGTTCTTGTGACTTTCTAGGAATCTGAATTTACATCAAAATTTAAAGTTACTGAGAGAGAAAAAGAGACAGAGAAAGAGAGATAAGAGAGACATATAGAGAAGAAATAGAAGGTATAGATAATAGAAAGAAAAGATGTAGCTTGTGTCTGGAATTTTTTTTAATGTAGAAGATACAGGTGCAGGAAGGACAGCATAGGCAAGGTAAATAAAAAGAAATCCGCTTGACATATTAGAGGGAAACAGCAGAATTAAAGACAAAAAAAATCTTAAAAGCAGCCAGAAAGAAAAGTAATTACACAGAAAGGAATGACAATTAAACTGACAGGACGTTTCTAAACAGAAGCAATGGAAGTCAGAGATAATGAAATCGTATCTTCAAAGTGTTGGGGGGAAAAAGCACAAAACACTTAGCTAGACATTTGTACCCAGTTTAAGAATGAGGGAGAGAACTTCCCTGGTTGCGTGGTGGTTAAGAATCCGCCTGCCAATGCAGGTGACACGGGTTCGAGCCCTGGTCTGGGAAGATCCCACATGCCGCGGAGCAACTGGGCCTGTGAGCCACACTACAGAGCCCACGCCACACAACTACTGAAGCCTGCATGCTCTAGGGCCCGCGTGCTACAACTACTGAGCCCGCGTGCTGCAACTACGGAAGCCCGTGCGCCTAGAGCCCATGCTCTCAACAAGAGAAGTCACCGCAATGAGAAGCCTGCGCACCACAACAGAGAGGTAGCTCCTGCTCACCGCAACTAGAGAAAGCCCGCGCGCAGCAACAAAGACCCACCGCAGCCATAAATAAATAAATAAATAAAATTTGGGTTCCCTGTGTTTATTTAAAAAAAAGAATGAGAGAGAAATTAAGTATACCCTTACTAAAGAAAATTCTAAAAGATGTACTTCCAGAAGAAAAATGTTCCCAGACGAAGGTATGAAAGGAATGGTGAACAGAGAAAGTGCTGAGCATGTAGAAGACTGTGGTAGCCATGGTGAAGAACTATACAGCGTCCCTTCCAGAAAAGGGCTGGTTGCTCCAACAGCTGGAGAGCTGTCAGCAGACATCCTTCATCTATCGACCCCTCCAGGTAGGATCCCAGTCAAAGAGAAGCACCTTACTCAAGGACAAAGGGCAGCCCACATCTGATGGTTGGTCAAAGCAGGGATATAGAGGCTTAGCCATTTTGGACAAACTTGGGACAATCCTGGCAGGCTGTTTAACTCCCAGTGGGGTCAACCAAGGCTGTCATTAGAGCTGCACTGCGCCTCAACTGCCCCTTCTTGTCCTTCCTGCTTCCTTTCCCTCCCCGTCCTGCAGGTGTTGATCCTGAGGGCACTTGCTAATAAGGACCCTTCACTCTAAGGGAAGAAGGAGGAAAGGAAGGATGAAAGAAAGGGAGGGAAGGGGAGAGAGAAAAAGAGAGGAAAAGAAAGGAAGGAAGGAAGGAAGGGAGGGAGGGAAGGAGGGAGGGAGGGAGGGAGGGGAAGGAAGGGAGAAAGAAAGGGAGAAAGGGAGGGTGGGAGGGAGGTAGGAAGAAAGAAAGAAACAAGAGAGAGAGGAAGGAAGAAAGACATAGAGAGGAAGAAAGGAAGCAAGGAAGGAAACAGAAATCATATTTAGAAGTGAATGAAAAATAAGAGCACTGCATATCAAAATCTGTGAGATGTAAGCCAAAGTAATAATATGAGGAAGATACTTAGCTTCACTTGTACTTGTTGGAAATCAAGAAAATGTGGACATATATACACTACCAAATGTAAAATAGATAGCTAGTGGGAAGCAGCCACATAGCACTGGGAGATCAGCTCGGTGCTCTGTGACCACCTAGAGGGGTGGGATAGAGAGGGTGGGAGGGAGACGCAAGAGTGAGGAGATATGGGGATATATGTATATGTATAGCTGATTCACTTTATTATAAAGCAGAAACTAACACACCATTGTAAAGCAATTATACTCCAATAAAGATGTTTAAAAAAAGAAAAATGTGAATTAATATTAAAACTCCAATAGCTACTAACAAGAAGTTCCAACAAAAGTAAAAAATGAATTAATAAATATAAAAATAGAAATAAAAATAATACTTTCACCATTATAACCAAAAGCCACCTTTTTAAAAAGGTGAATAAAATAAAATTTTAAAATCTTTGTAGTTATGATCAAAATAATGGCATAAATGCAAAAGGAAATATAACTACAGATATAGAAAATATACTTGAAATAGTAATAAAATACTTTGTACCATCACTTTATTGTAATCAATTTGATCATCTACGCTTGAATAATTGAATGAATACACATTATGAAAATTATTCCAACCCAATAAAGAAATTCTGAATAGGCCAATAATCCTAGAATAAACTATAAAAGTGGTCAAATGTCTGTCACTTAAGAAGGATAACATTCAGATAGTTTTACCAAATCTTCAATAAATAATTACTATATATAAGTTTTCCTTTCCAGAGCATAAAATAAATAGATTTTTAAAGCACTTCTTGAGACATTCTACAAAGGAATCGTTACTGTGATGCTAAGATTGAACAAGATCAAAAAAGAAAAGCTAACTTAAGGACCTCGGTGCAATGTGATAAATTATTAGGAAATTAAATCCAAAAGTGTAGATTAAAAAAAAAAAATCTATCTTGACCATTTGGGTTTTATCCCAGAAATGCCAGGGTGGTTCAACTTAACAAGTCTATTGTTGTAATTCATTATATTATCATATTATGGGGTCCAAAATGTAATCATGAATCATGTAATCATGTCAAGAAAATCATGTCATATACATATATATGAAACTGGAAATGTAATGATAATCATTACAAGCATTCTAATTAAAGTCAAGAATAAAGCATGAATGTCATCTAGCAATCTTGCTTTACAGACTGTACTGGAAGCTGTCAATGCAATAATTTTTAAGAAAAAGACACTGTGAAAAAGAGACAAACATCGTTATTTATGGAGGAAATAACTGATTCTCAGAAGGTCAACTAGGAAATAATTAGCACTAATAAGAGTTCTGTAGGGGGCCAATACAAGATCAAAATGCAAACACTAATAATAGATCTCTAATATACCAGCAATGATCAATTATAAAATAACACAGAAAAGTTGATTCTACTAACAAGACAAAATAAGATACCTAAAAAGATTCTAATAAGAAATATAAAGACATATCACATCGCTTTTATATTTACCTCTTTATTCCATCTAAAATTTATTTTTTAGTATGATATGAAGTTAACATCTAACTTTTCTTTACAATTGGATATCCAGTTGCATCAAAAACATAAATGGATTGATATGTGCAAAACTGTTAAATGGAAAGACTCATAATGTCTTAAATATGTAATGTCTCACCAAATCAATGTAACAACTGACACAATAGCAATTGACCCAAAGAGAAAGATTAACATATTTGAATATAAAAATATGTAACTTCTGTCCAAAACAGGACACAAAAATTTTTTACATAGACAAAGAAAATATTTACTATATATAAAATGCAAAAAATTAAAATCTAAGTATAAAAAGAATTCCTACAAATCAATAAGTAAAAGACAAAAAACCTCAATATATAAAGGGACAAAGAGAGGAACAAGCAATTCTTAGAGGAAAAAACATTAAATAGAAGTTAAGTTTCTGAACCTCACCAGTAATCAGAAAAGTATAAATTAAAACTATGAGGAAATAAAAATTTTCACCCAACCAATTGGCATAAAATAAAATATTAATATGATTTGGCTTTGAGAAGAGTGTTGGGAATGGACATGCTTTGTCAAAATACAAACATGTAATGGCTTTTTGGAGGTGATGTTAGCTGCATATATCAATGCTAAATACATGCATACCTTTTGATACAGTGATTCCAATTTTAGGCATCTATTCTAGAAAAAATAGCCATGAATGTGCTCTATTCCTGTATCATTTGTAACAGTGAAAAACAAGAAAAGTCCTAAAGGGTCACCAATAATGCAATAATTAAATCATAGTAATACCATGAACTGCTTTGCAGGAATTAAAAAGAACGAAGGAAGATCTATACACACTTGTATGTGTGATCTTCAAAATACTTTTAAGTGAAAAAAGCAGTCAACAGAATACTTACAAATGGATCCTACACATGACCTCTGAAAACAATATATTTGTCCATATGCATGCAAATATGTGTAAATGAATAGAAAATAGAATGAAAAAATGTATACCACACTGCTAACAGTGTTTACTTCTGGGGAAGAAAATGGGATTTGGGCAGGGGAAAAAATCCTTAACCCCTTAATTCCTTTTCTCATATTGTTGAAAAATTTAACCAAGGGAATTTATTTATTCGTTGTTCAAGTTTTTTTCAAAAAAGCTTTTTAACTATGTAATACTTGATTTGTGTCCTATTTAGCATATTTTATTGGTACATTTCCCTTTGAGTAACTTCTTCAGCTCAAATGATTTCTTTGAACTATAAAATATACTTCTTCGGGGCTTCCCTGGTGGCGCAGTGGTTGAGAGTCCGCCTGCCGATGCAGGGGACAAGGTTTCGTGCCCCGGTCTGGGAAGATCCCACATGCCGCGGAGCGGCTGGGCCCGTGAGCCATGGCTGCTGAGCCTGCGCGTCCGGAGCCTGTGCTCCTCAACGGGAGAGGCCACAACAGTGAGAGGCCCGCGTACCGAAAAAAAAAAAAAAAAAAAAAAGTACTTCTTCCAAGTAAAGAATACAAGCAAATCCATTTGATTTTTTTTCTTATTTTGGCATTCTTTCACAATGCTAACCCACAAATTAAATTTACCAACTGACTTGAATATCAATCTAATGTTGTGTTTCATAAAGCAAAGAGATAAGCAAAGAATATGGAGCTATTAAATTACAACAGAACCTCAGTTTGATTAAAGATTTGAAAATACTAGTTCTACAATTTCAGTAGTGTGACTGCTATACTGACTTCATTATTTTTTTTCCCCGCTGCGTTGGGTCTTTGTTGCTGGCTTTCCCTAGTTGCGGCGAGCAGGGGCTACTCTTAGTATCGGTGTGTAGGCTTCTCATTGCAGTGGCTCCTCTTGTTGCAGAGCACAGGCTCTAGGCGTGTGGGCTTCAGTACTTGTGGTATACAGGCTCAGTAGTTATGGCTCGTGGGCTCTAGAGCACAGGCTCAGTAGTTGTGGCGCACAGGCTTGGTTGCTCCATGGCATGTGGGATTTTCCCGGACCAGGGCTCAAACCCGTGGCCCCTGCATTGGCAGGCAGATTCTTAACCACTGCGCCACCAGGGAAGCCCCTATACTGACTTTTGAACATCTTAGTAGTCAGTACTTTATAGCAGAAAAGGCTCAGCATTTAAGGTCAGAAGATCTTAATTGTATGAGTTTGAGTACATTAGCTTTCTTTATGTTCTTACCAATTGTACTTCCTAATTGTATTAATATGGGTAAGTTATTCAATATTTCTTATGTTCATTCATTTTATTCTATAAAGTGGGAAGAATAACACTAATATCTCTCCTGACACACTTGATTTGAGGACTAAGTGAGGCCCCATGGTCATCTGTAAAGCACTACTACAAATCTATTATTATATAGTAGTATTTCTTCCAGGTGAAATGGTGTGCAAAGACCAAAACAAAAACACAAAGAACTTTCACTATAGATAGATTATAATCATTCTAAAATGCAACATTTGTGCTGCTCCTTGTAATACTATATAAAAGAAATAGTCATCCTGTCTGGTTTTGCTTCTATTACTACTTGCTAATGTGTAAAAAAGTGTTAAACACAACGCACATTATTTAGTGTTCTTTCTAAATGAGATCTGTTGTACTTAAAGAGAATTCAGAGAATTTACAAGATATTCTTAAAATTACCCTCGTTCAGTAGTGTACCACATCACAGCACAAGGGGGCAGTATTTCTTTTTTAAAAATCCCTTTGTCAAATGCATAATGTATGTAATTCACTGAGGTGGTGCCACGGAACATCTTTTAATAATATGTCAAGATTAAAACAATTTAGCATCCATGTCAACTGTAACACGTAGCCATGAGGAAAAAAAATCATAGTACTGGGACTTCCCTGGTGGCACAGTGGTTAAGAATCCGCCTGCCAATGCAGGGGGACACGGGTTTTAGCCCTGGTCGGGGAAGATCCCACATGCCACGGAGCAACTAAGCCTGTGCACCACAACTACTGAGCCAGCGCTTTAGAGCCCACGAGCCACAACTACTGAGCCCATGTGCCACAACTACTGAAGCCCACATGCCTAGAGCCCATGCTCCGCAACAAGAGAAGTCACTGCAATGAGAAGCCCGCACCCTGCAATGAAGAGTAGCCCCTGCTCGCTGCAACTAGAGAAAGTCCACGCGCAGCAACGAAGACCCAACGTAGCCAAAAATAAATAAATAAATTTATTTTTTTTAAAAATCATAGGGCTTCCCTGGTGGCACAGTGGTTGAGAGTCCGCCTGCCGATGCAGGGGACACGGGTTCGTGCCCCTGTCTGAGAAGATCCCACATGCCGCGGAGCGGCTTGGCCCGTGAGCCATGGCCGCTGAGCCTGCGCGTCTGGAGCCTGTGCTCCGCAACGGGAGTACCACAAAAACAAACAAACAAAAAATCATAGTACTACATTTCCGGAAATACTTGAATAATTCCTAAAACAAAAAGTTCGTGGGTTAACACAGGTGTAGAGATGAAGTGTCTGCCAACCAGAGTAGAAAGAACAGATGTGTAGTTCTAGTCCCAGCCACTCAAGCTGCCTTTATTCTAGAAGCAGATTAGAGAGCACATTGCTGTTTTAGCAGCAGCAGCAATTAGTAGGTGCAAAAGAAACAAAATCAAGTGTTACTTATCACCCTAATATGGTCCATTTGGGAAATATCAAGTAAACTAAATGGCTTTTTCCATGGAAACACATAGCAAGAATTATTACAAAGAATTCTCTACCCCATGCTTAAAGAATTGACTTATATGAACTTCAGTTTAATATATACAAGTAGCAAAGATATATAGTCCAGGGCTTCTTTTTATGGTGGGGTCTAATGGCTTTTTATTCATGGGTCAAGTCATAGGTCAATAGGAATAACCTTCCTAATGGGCTGAAAAAGTAAAACATAACACTACAGCATGGGATGAAACTACTAATGGGCTGAAATGATTCTAAATATAGGTCAAATGGCAGAGGAGACCAGCCTCCTCAAGGCCCGTGGTGTTATTAACATCGGTGGAGTACTCACAGGCCAGGCTATCTTAAACTTCAGTTAGTTCATTTAATCTTCACATCAAGACTGGTACAGGTACTTAGGTTAAATAAATAGCAAGGAGTGGGCTGGAGCCAAAATTAAACCCAGAAGGTCTAAGTCCAGAGCCTGTGCACTTAATCTGCATAATACACTGCTTTTCACAAGGCTGAGTTCTGAACTAGCATTCAGGCTGCCTGAATTTCAGTCTTCCACTGACACTGCACCTGTGATACTGGGCCTCCCCCGACCCACCACCACTAACCACCCACTACCTGTCACCTCCATAAATAAAGGAACTAGACTAGGTAATGTACAAGGCTTTTCTTTGGCTCATAATTCATGACAACGTTATGAAAGCAGCTATTAAGTTGATGCAAAATGTAGGATCTTGTATTTTTGGTGCCTGCCTTCTGGGATCACTGATAGCAGCAAAGAAAATTTGTTTTTCTAATTTCTCAGTCAAGGGCAAATGATGTTACCAGTTTACTTGTTTAAATAAATTTATGGCTATCTCTTATCTACTCTTTATCTGTAAACAGGTTTTGACACAGAGGGCTATATGTGAACACTGTATATCTATAATTAAATGAGGACTGGGGGGTACTCACATCAAGAATGTAAAAAGGGCACCAAATATCGAAGTTCTGGCCAGTAAATACAAACTTCACCTACTATACTTCACAACTCTGACTTTACCTGGCTCCAGTCCTTCCACTGGGATTTAAACAATGTGACAGCTTTGAGAAGCTAAGCATAACATAACAGAAATCACATGAGCTTTAAAGATCTACTGACTGCAATTGCTGAACTTTTCATTAAAATTCCCAGAAATGTAATGCAAAACACGGAGATCCTATTAGGTAACCTTAAAATCATTTTAAGAGGTCTCTAGATATTCTAATAGAATATCAATTCAGCATTCAATTACGCTATTTCACAATCATCATAAATATTAAAATTGTTTCTTAAAAGCATAATTTCAAACTGGCCATTTTTATAAATTGAAGGAAATACGTCTTTTAAAGCATTTTTCAACTGTGAGTATCTTAAGTCCTTTGAGATTTTCAAAGATGAAGTCAATTTATTTCTGCTATATTCTTGTTCAGGCTGATGTTGCCAGAGGCTTATTGGAAAAAAATATTATTTTCAAATATAAAAAATTTAGAGCTCAAGTGAATATCAAAACTGCTAAATTTTCAGATTTGAAAAAAAATGCCAGAAGCTAAAAAATCCAGAGAGTAGCTTTCTAATAAAATTTAAAATCTTTAGTATTTAGTACTTTATTTATTAAACAGCAATATCATCCTTGGAGACTTTATGATTCCTGATTCATGAATTAATTTTGTCTTTTTCCCCCATAATGTGTGTGCTGTGGAGACAACTATAAATTTGGGGGAATAAGCATCATTAAAGCTGAATAATACTCCCTTTCTATCTTCTTAATAATTCATTTGTTGGGACTTTCCTGGTGGTGCAGTCATTAAGAATCTGCCTGCTAATACAGGGGACATGGGTTCGAGCCCTGGCCCAGGAAGATCCCGCTTGCCGCAGAGCAACTAAGCCTGCGAGCCACAACTACTGAGCCTACGCTCTAGAGACTGCAAGCCACAACTACTGAGCCCACGTGACACAACTACTGAGGCCTGCGTGCCTAGAGCCTGTGCTCCGCAACAAGAGAAGCCACAACGAGAAGCCTGCCCACCGCAACAAAGAGTAGCCCCTGCTCACCACAATTAGAAAACCTGCACAGCAATGAAGACCCAACGCAGCCAAAAATTAATTAATTCTTTAAAAAAATTCATTTCTTGTTGTCTGGTACCCACACAAATCAGGAACTCAGTTCCTGACAGTTCTGAGGACTAAAAACATTCTTTCAGAGGCTATGCATTGCTGATAGAAATTTTGCCATTCAGCTTACGTTGTATTTTCCTACCTGGAAGTAAAGAAGTTGGCGTGGTATCTATAACATAAAAACTGAAAGAACTTTATATCATTACCATTATAATCTTGTGATAATCCTACAAATGTTTGGGATAGTGAACATAATTCTAATTATCTTAAAGACTTACATATGAATCAATGTATTTTTAAGAGTAATAGAGAACAAAAATAATAGTCAAAACTTTCATAGAATTCTTCTTTGAAATCCACTCAAGTCTAATAATTCTCAAAAGGCACATTAGATCAGACCAAAAAGCTTCTTCCAGAGTCGTAAAGTAAACTAGAAAACAGGATTTCGGACAGTAATAACATAATGAGCAAACCAGCTCTATTTGTGCCAGAATTAATTGAAAAAGTTGTTTGGATTGATTCTTGATTTAAGCTACATTTAAACAAAAAAAGCAAAACTATATCTAGTCAAGAGTACTCAACTTTAACAAACTTCAAAAGCCATTTTGAATTTTATTACCTTACTCTCAATCTGTAGATTATTGCTATATTTTTTCTTAAGCTGCCATGTTTAAGAGGAGAAGAGGAAACTACCATTTATTATGTTCCAGTAAAGTGTCTTTAGAAACTGTGAATTATCTTATTTAACCCTTGTAATTTCTCTGGAAAGAATACAATATTTTCCAGAGAGTGCAGCCAAGGACCTTCAGATTTGAAAATAATGATGCTATGCTATTTATCAATATGCCCAAAAAGACTGACCTGGGAGCAACAGTCTTTCCACAGCATATTTCTAATCTCTTTATGTGGAAAAATGGTTGAACTAAGTGATTAATTTGGACTTTAGAAGCCACAGGATTGGCCCTCAAGAGCTGGCCGTTCAACAAATGTGTATTGAGGGCTCACAGAGGCCTTGGCTGGAACTGAGTCCCTGATTTTAAAGGGCTGAAAACTTAGGACTTGTATAGAGAGTTACTTAAGAGCTAAGCACTAATTTATGTTTCCATAAAAATCTGCTCTTGTGCTCTTTCTAACCCAAACTTCTCCCAAGTGCCTTGTTAATATAGGTAACTAGAACAAATCCCAGCAATGCTTCTGGTCTTTGATGACATCTACTAGATCTCTTACATACCAATATGAAGGGCCCTCTTTTTGAGCATGGTGCTATGCTTTAATGATTGCAGCAGCTCTTGGACCTCTTCCCCAGTTACAGGATAGCAGGATCCAGTTATATGAAACCTAGCCTAGCCTTTCTGGACTAACTGCAAGAAGGCTTATGCTGCTGCTGGTACTACACAATGTGGAGATTACATGTAATGATGACTCTGTGGTACCATTTGAGGGATACCAGAATAGGTCCCTTTCCAGTTCCCAAAGAACTCCTGGATTTGCTTTTAACAGTGCTTGCAACTGCAGTCATAGTCATTCTTTCACCAGATCCAGAACAGAGATGCCCAATACATGGAAGATGTGTGCCTACTCGTTTCCCCTGTGTAAGAGCAGGCATCAATTATTAATCACAACATCTCTTCAGCACCCTGGGGTGCTTCCCAAAACAGCATTACGATCCATCTACTGAAGAAGGCTCACAGGCACATCCCTCTTTTAGAGACTGTTTCTAGGTGCCACCTACCTAGCAGTCCTGGCTGAAAAAGCCCTCTTAAAATCCAAATATCTAAATTCAAAAGGGAATTGCCATGGTAGATTCCAATAGATTCTGTTGCCAATTAGAGTAAGAGGTTTTTGTTCCAGCTGACCCTGGACCAGCACACACAATAAGCAGAGACCTGAAATGCACTCCCAGACCAGGTCTACTGCCTTCCTCAGGCATCTAGAACTCCAATTTAACTTACTCCTAATTCAGGAGCTTGATGTGAAGACTGGTCCTGGGGCAACTGGGGGTGGGGGGCAAAGGTCAACCTGAGAACAAATTCCAGTGAGCACAATGGAATTCAGCACAAGGAGCAGCAGACCCCACTTGTAAAAGGCAAAGAAAGAAATCTCCTTTGCTATAGAAATTAGGCAATGAATTGTAAACAGTCCCCACCCTCATTCCACCCTACCCTCGAGGCAAGAAAACCTCTAATCCATCTATATAAAAATGTTAAAATTGTAAAATTTCTTCTTTACTTTGTTTAGGACTAAAATTTTGATTAGAAAGCCATGAGATTTTTGCAGAACCACTTGCAATTCCCCCTAATAGAAATCTCCACATAAGGAAAGGCAAACAAAAAAACAGCGTATGAAAATCTGCAGTAAATGAAAATCCAAATTTGCCATTTTGATCACCTCTCCTAATCTTTCCTCCATACTCTCTGCTCCAGCAACATTGTACTCCTTGTTGTGCTTTGAAAATAACAGGACTTCCCTGGTGGTGCAGTGGTTAAGAATCCGCCTGCCAATGCAGGGGACATGGGTTCAAGCCCTGGTCCGGGAAGATTCCCACATGCAGCGGAGCAACTAAGCCCGTGCGCCACAACTACTGAAGCCCGCGCGCGCGTCTAGAGCCCATGCTCCGCAATAAGAGAAGCCACTGCAATGAGAAGCCCGCGCATTGCAACGAAAAGTAGCCCCCGCTCGCTGAAACTAGAGAAAGCTCGCGCAAAGCAACGAAGACCCAACATAGCCAAAAATAAATAAATACATGTATCAAAAAAAAAGAAAAAGAAAAGAAAAGAAACCTTCCTGCTAGGGGGCTTTGCACTCTGGGTGTTCCTCTGCAAGCCAGCTCTCTCTCCAGCTATCCACATGGCCCACTGCTTCACCTCCTTTCTGCCTTTGCTCAAATATATCACCTTCTCAAAGAAGCTTTTTAAAATTGTAATCTATTTGCCAATTGCAGCCCCACCTGGCACCCACAATTCCCCCCTACTCTGCTCTATTTTTTCATGGTATTTATCATGTTATATTAAACTATAAGATTTATTTGTTTACAATTGTGCAGAAAATTGTTCACATAGAACATCTGATGTTTGTCTTCAAAAGGGCCTGCTTAGGGGGCTGGTTTTTGGCTGGGCCTGGGAAGTTGGATTTTAGAATGTTCCCTATTTTACTTACTGATAAGTTTGGTTGCCTAGGCTACAGGCAAACCTCAGAGACATTGCGAGTTAAGTTCCAGACCACAGCAATAAAGTAAGTATCACAAAAAAGTGAGTCACAAGAATATTTTGGTTTGCCAGTGCATACAAAAGTTATGTTTACACTATACTGTACTCTATTAAGTGTGCAATAGCATTATGTCTAAAGAAAAGTGCATACTTTAAGAATTTCTTATTGCTAAAAATGCTAACCATTATCTAAGCCTTCAGCAAGCTATAATCTTTTTGCAATAAAAGCATCAAAGATTACTGACCACAGATCACCATAATAAATATAATAATGAAAAAGTCTGAAATAGTGGATATTTACCAAAATGCGACACAGAGACATGAACTGAACAAATATTGTTGGGAAAATGAGGCTAATAGACTTGTTCCACACAAGGTTGCCACAAACCTTCAATTTGTAAAACACACAATATCTGCAAAGAGCAATAAAGTGAAGCACAATGAAACAAGGTCTGCCTATATTTGTGAAAACAGCATGATTTACAATGAAACACCTTCTTTCCTTCTGGGAGTCTGGAATTTTGGCAATATGCAGCTGGTTTCATAGACAGAGAATGCCTATATGACTGGCCCCTAATTAAAACTCTGGACTCTAAGTCTCAAGCAGGCTTCCCTGAGCAGAAACAATGCCATTGCACACGTGTTGTTTCATTTGATCGCTGGAAGAAGCAAGTTTTCTGTGACATACCAACCCCCGGGTGAGAGAACTTTGGAAGGCTGTGCCTGGACCCCTCCAGACTCTGCCTGATGAGTCTTTCCCCCTACAGAGGGGGGAAAGAGCTATGAGTACAACTACCTCTGAGTCCAGTGAGTCTTCCCAGCAAGTCACCAAACATGTGAATGATCATGTGACCTTCAAAAAATTATGTTCACTGTTGATCATATGTCCTCTCCCACTAGAATATAAGCTCCCCAAGGCCAGGGATTTAAAAATCCCTTCAGCTCATTGATATATCGTATATCAGTATAAGACCTCTTTAGCACACTAATACATGCCCGGTGCCTAGAACAATGCCTGCCACATAATGGGTATTCAGTAAATACTTGTTGAATGAATGAGGGATAAAGCAAATGTGGTCCTATGAAACAGATTTTTTAAATAACTAAAATATCAATTTATATTGTCAAAGATCTTTAAGAGAACATTGCATCTATAAAGAGAGAACACTCTGCTTGCTATCAGGAAAAACCACTTTTCTATGAAAGGAAGGAGCTGAATTACAAACATTATGTGGACAGCAAACAGCAGACTGCATACTGCAGAAATATCACAATGTGAATAACACTCAAGAAATTCTCCTCAAACTCAGAAGAAAAGGATAAGGAGGTAAACATAGTAAGTGAAAATGAATTTAAATGAATTTAAATTATAAACACCCAAGGAGGAGAAATCAAGTTACCTACACTACATACAGGAGGCTTGCAATAAGTAATTGTTGAATGAATTGAATGAAATAGGAATCATATTGGTATCAATATAACCTTTTCAAATATAAAAATAATTGAAGCATTTTAGGAAAAAGATAGTGACATAATAATTCAACAGACAGTGAGAGATCATATTTAAGGGCAACAAAAAGACATTCCCAGATATCCCTTAATACAGAAAATATAACAAATATTAACTTTTCCTAAAACATTCACTCAAGGAAATAATCCTGGTGACTAAAATCAAACAAATAACAAATTCAAGCAGCAAAATAACCAGCACCATATGAAATCATAAAATTAAAAAATAAGCTTTTCTATTAAATTAAGAATCAAGATAGGGATTTAGTTATCACAACTTTATTTAATAGAGTTTTGGTCACGCTTTCCCTTAACTTTGTGGGTTCTGCGACAAGAGAACAAAATGAGGCCCATGTACCATATGACTTAAATAACTAGAAGTTAAAAATCAAGCTATTAATGGACATATATACACTACCAAATGTAAAATAGATAGCTAGTGGGAAGCAGCCACATAGCACAGGGAGATCAGCTCAGTGCTTTGTGACCACCTAGAGGGGTGGGGTAGGGACGGTGGGAGGGAGACGCAAGAGGGAGGAGATATGGGGATATATGTTTATGTATAGCTGATTCACTTTGTTATAAAGCAGAAACTAACACACCATTGTAAAGCATTTATACTCCAATAAAGATGTTTTTTAAAAAAATCAAGCTATCAGAACACAGTCAGTATATAAAAATCTATTGCTTTCCTATAATCATAACAAACTACCAGAAAGAGAAATTAAGAAAACAATCCCATTTACAATTGCATCAAAAAGAATTAAATGCCTAGGAATAAATTTAACCAAGGAGGTGAAAGAGCTATATTCTGAAAACTATGAGTCATTGTTGAAAGAAACTGAAGGAGACAAATAAATGGAAAGACATATCATGCTCATGGATTGCAAGAATATTGTTAAGATGCCCATACTACCCAAAGCAATCTACAGATTCAATGCAATCCCTACCAAAATTCTAATGGCATTTTTCACAGAAATAGAACAAATAATCCTAAAATTTGTATGAAACCACACAAGATCCCAAATAGCCAAAGCAATCTTGAGAAAGAAAAACAAAGCTGAAAGCATCACTCTCTGATTTCAAACTGTATTAGAAAGCTGAAGTAATCAAAACAGCATGGTATAAGCATAAAAACAGACACATAGATCAATGGAACAGAATAGAGAACCCAGAAATAAACCCATCCATATATAATCAACTAATTCATGACAATAAAGAAGCCAAGCATACACAATGGAGAAAGGACAGTCTCTTCACTAATGGTGTTCGGAAAAACTGGACAGCCAAATGCAAAAGAATGAAACTGGACCACTATCCTATACCATACACAAAAATTAACTCAAAATGGATTAAAGACTTGAATGTTAAGGACCTGAAATCATAAACTCCTAGAAGAAAATATAGGCAGTAAGCTCCTTGACATCAGTCTTGGCAATGATTTTTTTGGATTTGACACCAAAAGCAAAGGCAAAAATGTAAACAAGTGGGACTACATCAAACTAAAAAGCCTTCTTCACATTAAGGAAACCATTAACACAATGAAAAGGTAATCTACTGAATAGGAGAAAAAAATTGCGAATCATGTATCTGATAAGGGGTTAATATCTAAAATATATAAAGAATTCCTAAAAACTGAATAGCAAAAAGAAACAATGCCATTAAAAAGTGGGCAGAGAAGGCTTCCCTGGTGGCGCAGTGGTTGAGAGTCCGCCTGCCAATGCAGCGGACACGGGTTCGTGCCCCGGTCCGGGAAGGTCCCACTTGCCGCGGAGCGTCTAGGCCCGTGAGCCATGGCCGCTGAGTCTGCGCGTCCGGAGCCTGTGCTCCGCAATGGGAGAGGCCACAACAGTGAGAGGCCCGCGTACCGCAAAAAAAAAAAAAAAAAAAGTGTTTAGAGAGATCTTAATAAACATTTTTCCAAATGAGACATATAGATGGTCAACGGGTACATGAAAACATGCTCAGCATCGCTAATCATCAGAGAAATGCAAATCAAAACCACAATGATATAGCACCTCACACCTGTTAGAATAGCTATCATCAAACAGACAAGAAATAACAAGCGTTGGCAAGGATGTGGAGATACAGGCACACTTGTACACTCTTGGTGGGAATGTAAATTGGTGTAGCCACCATGGAAAACAGTATGAAGGTTCCCCAAAAATTAACAATGGAACTACCATATGATCCAGCAATTCTACTTCTGAGTATTTATCTGAAGAAAATTAAAACACTAACTTGAAAAGATATATGCACCTCCATGTTCACTGCAGCATTGTTTACCATAGCCAAGATATGGAAACAAGTGTCCATAGATGGATGAATGGATACAGAAAATGCATTTTATATATATATATATATATATATATATATATATATATATACACACACACACACACACACACACACACATATATACACAATGGTGTATATACATTCAGCCTTAAAAAAGAAGGAAATCTTGCCATCTGTGACAGCATGGATAGACCTTCAGGGCATTATGTTAAGTGAAATAAGTCAGACAGAAAAAAGACAAATACCATATGATCTCACTTATATATGGAATCAAAAAAAACCCCAAAAAAACCCAAGCTCATACATACAGAGAACAGACTGGTGGTTGCCAGAGGAAGGGGGTGGGACAAATGAGAAAAGAGGGTCAAAAGGCACAAAATTCCGTTTATAAAATAAATAAGTCACAGATATGTAATGGACAGCATGGTGACTATAGTTAACAATACTGTACTGCATATTTGAAAGTTACTAAGAGAGTAGATCTTAAAACTTATCACAATTTTTTTATAACTATCGTGAACTAAGAATGCTGCCTGCCATATCAGTAAACAAAGGCAGACATCCAGCCATCACATTACAGCTGCCCTCACCTCCAGCAGTGAGCCCTGAGGGAACTCAGGACAGAAACAAAGAATGCCGCCATCTAGCAGTCAACTGCTGCAGCCACCGCCCCCCCTTATCCTGAGGAGACTCTGGATAAGAAAACATAGGATACAGGCCCCAGGTAGCTAAGGTGCATATCAAAGGAATGATTTCAGTGAACCTAGACTCTCACATCTTCCCATACATAGAAAAGTGCTAAATTCCCTAACTTGAGATATCAGATTTTCTTTTATTAACAGTTATTTTTTGACAGTTCCAGCTACCTGGGGTTTTTTTTTGGTAAAAACTCTTATATATCCTGGCTTCTCCCCCACCCCTTCCTCTTCAGAGCAGTCTCTCAGAATTATCTGAGATGCCGTGTCCTGGGCTTAACTTCTCAGTTTTGTCCACTGAATAACAAACATAACTCTCAACTTTTAGGTTGTGCATTTTTTTTTCTGTCGACACTATATATGGTGACAATGATAACTAGACCTATTGTGGTGATCATTTCCCAATGTATAAAAATATAAAATCATTATGTCATACATCTGAAACTAATACGTTATATGTCAATGATATCTCAATAAAAAAAACATTTTTAATAAAAAAATAAAAATCAGGCTAAAAAGCTGTCAATTAAAATTTGTTCTATCCCGTAACTTGACATAGGTGTGTGAGGTCACTGTCTTAGGATGCTTCTGACAGGGACAGAGTAAAGGGACAAAGTAGGTGATTAAATAGTTAATCCCACTAAGGGATCATACGTAAAGAAAAAAGTATTGGAGACCCCTGTAAGTTAATTATCACTCAAGAAAGCAGGTTTGCTTAACCACAAAACCAAGAAGGCTTGCTTAGCAATAAAATCATGCAACAGAAACGTGAGACACGCGCCAAAACAATAAAACAATGGTGGAATGAGACCTACATCCTGCGCAGTGAGCTAAGTAAGTTAATGATTGCTAGGACATGCCCCTCTACGCACACTAAAAACAAAAATATACAGAAAAGGTGACTTTATACTGAAACCTAATATGACTTACCATACTTTAGTATATGTTACTGCCTTTTTCCTCATTTCCACTGTGCCATGACAGGCCCAGTTTGACCATGTACAGACAAGAAAACTCCCCTGCCCAATGTGGAGGAGGAACTGATGATGGAAGCTTGACATGTACCCAAGAATGAGGAATAAGGTGATCTTCTACTCCCCACTTTTCCTTTGATTATAAAACTGTAGCCCACTATGTTCTTGGGGCAGCACCCTCTTGCCTTCCCGCGTGTAAACCTCACAAGCGTCCTATTCTAATAAATCACTTCTTATCTATCACTCTGCCTCTCACTGAATTCTTTCTGTGCTGAGACATAAAGAACCAGAGCTCCTCAGAGCCCTCCGAGATGCATTTCTGCGGTTTCACTTCCCACACAGCATTAGAGTCCATGTATTGAAGGAGACACATGGGTGCATCCATAATCTAGAATCTGTTTCTTGGTTCCACCCATCCACTTACCAGCCCTGATTTCAAAAAATTTTTCAACTATGTAAAGCAATGATTTTGTATAACTTAAAAGTCATCAAGGGCTTCCCTGATGGCGCAGTGGTTGAGAGTCCGCCTGCCGATGCAAGGGACGCGGGTTCGTGCCCCGGTCCGGGACGATCCCACATGCCCCGGAGCGGCTGGGCCGTGAGCCGTGGCCGCTGAGCCTGCGCGTCCGGAGCCTGTGCTCCTCAACGGGAGAGGCCACAACAGTGAGAGGCCCGCATACCGCAAAAAACAAAAGTCATCAAAATATCAAAGACAGCTAGATTTTTATATTAGTGCACCTATCTTAGTATTCTGTCGATGGGATGGAGACATATGAGTAGAAAATAAAAATATACACAATTTATAAATCATTATAGATTTATTCCATAAATCCATTCTCTTAGTTCATTTCAAAGAAATCACAAATTATATTGTTATGGTCAAGACTTTCACATAATTTGTATTCTATTGATAGTAACACAAAGTGGACAACCTTCCTTGACTCACTGTAAATTTCAGATAATTTTTTTCACAATTTCAATTTTGAGAAACTTCATTTTGCCATGACAGTAGCAACTGGAAATGTAAATAAAAATCTTAAACCAATGTTTGGATTCAGAAATGTCCATAAAGTCCCTATATTATGTTCCAATATTATAATGGGTTACATATTATAAATTATCATTACAGAAAATATTACAAAATATTTATTTTCATGTCAGTTTATGATACTTATATTGCAATTTTCACCATCATTAAAACAACATCAGATCCACAGAGTAATGTAAAGAATTGTATTCGTTTTCATACATTATATTCATATTTACATATATACAAAATTTAGAGTAATAAGAATTGTTTAATATTGCAAAATATTTCTCAGTTGCCAAGTGTATCTGTGGCAAAGGTTGTGCTAATCTATAAGCACCTCCAGAACTGTGAGTAGAACATGAAGAAAAGCAAGAAAACAGATGCTTACAAAATCCTATTCTATCCATGCTATTATGACAGAAAGGATTTTTTTGAGTTAATGAATATGTCTTTTCTATGACCCAAGCACTTACATGGTTCAAAGATTCCTTGCATTTCAAAACAGAGCCCATCACCAATGTCGGCAGAGGCACAATCCACAAACATTCACACTGGCACAATCTCCAAAATATTTTATTGGTTTTTGTTTCAAGGACACTGGGAAAGAGCTGGGGAGAAGCATTTCTTTTGGATCCTGAACAGTGTTAGTCAGAAAAGTGGATGTTTAAGGTTACAGGCTGTACTATATCAGGATTGAGTATACAATCTCAAACGGCAGTGACACTCATAAGCTCTTTAATAAATTTATTTTTGTATTTTCCTGAGATATGTGGAGCCCTATAAAGTACGAATTTCAATCAGAGGGCCTCCTTGTCAGTGCTAACCAATGTATCCAGTCTTCAAAACATATAAGTTATAAATTTTGGAAAGAAGAAAGTATAACTCTGAATGTCTTCACCTGATTGTCTACAAAATACAATTGTACTGGTAAAAAGGCTATGGGAACTAATTTTATCAATAACCTGTCCAGTTATAAACATGTTTTGAAAAGCACTACATAAATACTAACATCAACAAAAAATAAGAAAAATACATGCCGCTAAGACAACGAAAAGCTGTTAAGACAATGAAACCTCCCTAAACACATGTGAATAATATGAAGAGACTTATGTGAACAAAACTATAAAACACCACTAAAAGAGGACTTAAATGAATGGAGAAATAAACCATGATCTTAAATAGTGTACTAGATCATTATATTTTCAACTTGGTTAAGCTAGAGCTATGTTCCCAGATGCCTCATCTCTGTACGGTCCTGAGTTAGAATTGGCCAAAGGAAATATTTGAATGGGAATTGGGAGGTAGAAGTGAAGCAGCAGCTATTGCTAATAATGGTTATTTGCAGTGACAGATACAGTGGTTTGAGTTCCAGCTTGTCCTCCCTCTCTTTTGTTCCATGTCCAGCACTTCTTCCTGACTGCTGTCCATGCTAACCAACATGGGTTCCAGCCCATTACCAGACACCATCAAATTCTCCCCTCCCTGGATGTACATGTTGCCCCTTCCACCAAGAGGTGGAATTTGTTTCTCCTTCCCTTGAAACTAGGCTAGACTTGTGACTTGACTTGACTAATAGAATGCAGTAGAAGTGAAACTGTGCAGCCCTGAGCCCAGGTTTTAAGGCACCTGCGGCTTCCACCTTTGCACTCTTAGAAGCATGCTGCCATACTGGAAGGAAGTCCAAGCTATCTACCTGGTGTGAAAGGCGACGTGGAGAAGACCTGAGGCATCCAAGCAACAGGGAGCACTAAGTTTCCAAACATGTGAGAGACTTTCTCAGACTTTCTAGCCCAGTTGCAGCAGATCTCCTAGTTGAATAGGACAATGTAAAAAACCTCAACCTATACTACATGGAACAGAAGAACTGCCCAACTCAACTTAATTGACCTACCAAATTGTGAGAAATATTGTTCCTGTTTCAAAGCACTAAGTTTTATGGTGGCTTGTTGCACAGCAATAGGTAACTGAGACAGAGGGGGAAACTTACACTGCAAAGATGACAGTGTTATTCTTTTCTCCTCACCTCCTTCGGGCCTTAATAAAAGCATCTTAAGGTCATCTTTATGAATATTCAGTGATAATAACCAATAATTTTTTAAAAACTAAAATAATGAGGGAACACTTGCCCTACCAAACATTGAAGCATCCCTAAACTTTAGTAATCAGAAAAGAATAGCAGCTATCATTTACTGAAGGCTTACACTGTCTTAGGCATTGTTCAAAGTATTGTCATGACAAATAAATAATGCTATTATACTTCATGCTTCCAGATGAAAATCTGAAAGTAATTTTCTAAGCTTTTATAGTAATATTTATAGGGCATTAATGTTAAACCAGAATAATAGGAAAGATACACAATAAAGCTACACATGTATTAAGTTAGGCCAGGTCAGACTGTCTGAGGTCATTAAGACGAATTACGTATATAAAAACATTGGGCCTGTCCATGCATTGTATTGAATACATAATCATTGGAACTGAAAAGCCTTCAGCCTTCTGAAAATTCTCCTAAGGCATCTGAGACAACCATGACTCTCACCTAAGGGAAAAAGGTCAGGAGAAAAGAATGTATACTCCATGATTTCAGGCACTCTGTCGTCTTGATCTGTACAACTGGGTGTAGCAGGGAAAGAATCATCAGGGGAGGGTCAAGTAAGGTCTCTGCTTAGCACATAAACTTTGCTTTGGGAGGAAAACCCATTACTTGGGGCAAAGAGCAGATCTCCTTCATTTACAAATTAAAGCTGAAAAAAAAAAACAACCTTTGAGATCAAAGAGTAATACCTTCAATTCACAGATGAAGGAACTGACACCCAGTGGCTAATATGATTTGCTCAGGGTCAGGTATTGGTGCCAGAGCTGTTTCCCAGACCCTAAGTCCTACTCTACTCCAGAGTAATTCTTTCCCTGTATCCTTTCCACACCAAATCCACTTGAGAAGCACCCTCTTCAGCTCCAATCCCTTCACTTTTATGAACTGACAGCAACTCAAAGAAGGAAGAGAGCCAAGGCAGCGTCTGTCTTGTTCCCCTGTGTCTCAGCATCTGGCACCATCCCTCTCCACAGAGCACACTGAAGGAGCATTGATCAAGGGAAGAAAGGAAAATGCACACTAGCCAACAGTTATCTCCACCTCTCCTTGGCAAAGGCAAGCTACAGTATTTATAAAAGTAATTTTGTTGGATATATCAATCATCTATTAGCACACAAGTAGTGATTTCTACCTACGTTAATGAGCTCTAAGACAAAATAATCTTATCCTTTGAAACCAAAGATTTATTTTTCCAGCATAATTGTGTTTTGCTTTCATAATGAATATAGTCATTAAATAGGAAGAGTTGATTCTTTTCATTTATCACCAAGAGGGCAAGATGTTTACTTATAATTAATGATCAGGATGCTATAAGGTGGGCAGCCTGCACTTTGCCTGAAGTGCCATTTCATCCGCAGGAATGTGACTCTCAGTTCATGAAGCCACAATAAAACCATATGTTTCTTTATTTAAAGACAATTGCTCACCAAAGGCCATGCCATGATAAAATTGAAATTCAGAAGAGATCAGAATGTATGACTAATGAAAGAATGCTTCAGGATCATGGGTTTTTACAACATCACATCAAAGAAAATTCGCCCTGAAGCCTTCAGACTGGTTGAAATACATACAATGTCAAAATATTTTCTTCTTCAAATAACTCTTAAACTAAAGAATTCATTGTATGCTGCTCGTGTTTTTAGAAATTGTTCTATCCTCAGCATCCCAGTGTCCTTCCAGTAGAGAGTCATGGATATTCCCTCACCTCCTCAGCATTCTGGGCAGAGATCATCCACCAGTATTTCTCCTCAGTGGCACTTGTACAAATTGGCTGGGAAGATTCTTTGTTATTCAGGAATTTCCCATCAACTGCTGTCCACTAGATATCTACAGCATGTCCAGTCATAGAAACAACCAAAAAGATACTCATTTTTCTCCACTTAGTCCACCAGGTTACACCTGGGTTTCCCCTGCCAGCACACCACGGTCTGGGGGCTCTCTCAATGCAGTCAGTTGGGGCCAACATAGGGCTCACCTCATTTATTCCTGTTTCTCAGGGATTAGTGTCCTTCATCATCTGATGTCTTGAAAACCATTGTTTTATATATTTTGTCCAGTTTCTTATTTGTTTCAGCAAAGCAAAAGTCAGCACTCAGTTTTTTTTTTAAGCTTAATGTGGAGGTGAATATGATTCTGACTTTTTCTTTTTTTAACAAGATCCAAACTTTGATGCGGATAAGAAACAAAGGCGATCTGAGGGAGTGTCTGAAGGGAAGACAGCATTGGTGGAAACCAAGAACAGCAAGGCATCAGACATTAATCTACTCTACCTTCCAATGTTTCCTAGGGATGGCCTGGGGAAAAGATTTCAAGAAACTCTAGACTCTAGGGATATGTCTAGGCTTATATTTATGATTCAGCATTTATAACAATAAAAAAGCAACTCCTCACTCTGGCCTATGATTACACAACCTGGCCTATGATACACAAATAAGAAGCTTACATAAAGTCACTTTCCTTATGACTGGTGTTCTGTAAGCTGTCCTTAGGTCTACACTTGCTGACGGGCAGCTCTTTGCAAGGCATCTGTACTCCAACACGGAGATAAGGCCAGCAGCTCCCACAATAGACAGAATCTATAGGCACCTCTGTGTTCTACATCCCTACTATCCCCTCCACCAATCCTCCTCAGTCTCATTCAGTCTCATTCGGAGCACATAATAGCTATCTGACTGAACAAAATCAAGCCCTGAAGGATGTCTGTCATTCTAACCTACACAGTCTTTTACATCTCTTGAAGAATGAGGCAGCAATGTGGATGAGTTTGGGCAAACCTAACAATTTTCAAAAAGATATTCTTCCTTTGCAATGAGCAGAGAAGGCACTTACTGAAGTTTTTAATTCTTGAGAGCAATTTCCCAGTAATAAGAAACATAGTATTATTTGCATGTCCAGTGATGTTTTCTTTATAGAGGTACCAGGACCCTGGCCTAAACACATGGTACGTTAGATGGAAAACCTTTGGTAAAATAATAGTCACCAATTCATTCCAATGAGATGTGAGTCTTCTCTAGTGCCTGCCCATGGTTAAAATGAACCAATCCTTATCTCTTTATTTGAATCAGAACTAGATTTCTGTCATCTGAATGTTAATCCATGCAAACCTCACAGATGTTATTTGAATGAATGGAAACTGTCAGTGTGGCTCCGTTTAAACAGCATGTTGCTTGTACTTTTATGCATGACAGAGCAGGGCTGAAATGTGGCAGGTGTGGATATGCCAGATGACACACTGAGTCAGACTGCGCTCAGAGGGATGAGTCTGATGATGCAAACCATTTAGAGGGAGGAAAAAATACCAAATAATAGATATGTTCTCCTAAAAGCACAGCCTCAGTAAGCCTTACTGACTTAGAAGAGAAAAAATAAAGTAATGGTTAAGAACTGGGTTGATACAGAAAGTCCACTAGGAAACAACATAATATAATGAGATCTAGTCTGCTGTTCACCCAAGGAGAATGTCAGTGCTTAAGATATCATTTCTATACGAAGGGGCTTTATGTGTGGTCTTGCATGTAAAGGGTTAATGCTACTGCCATATCGTCTACATACTTCAGTCCAAGTTCATGTCCAGAATAAAATGTACAGGCACAGTTCACTCTTCACATTCTTAGCCATACCCAACTACAGTCTCTGATAGTGTTTACCCAGAAGTCTGAGTTCAGAAATTACTAAAACAATCATAACCAGGACACGAAGTACAAAAAGAATCTCCTTGATGCTTGTAAATTTAGTTTGATGCTAAAGGTATGGTGTTTGGCAAACCAGTGGACCCTCCAAGTAGCATATACTCTCCAAATCCCTACTGGGTTAGCTAGTCCAAGCTACAAGATGTGCCTCAATTTCTCACTCAGTACTCTACTCTGTTATTAGGGCTGTTTTGTTTAATAAGGATTGTGATCCTGGTTAATTATTTGAAACTGCTCATTTATGGAGACATTGAGCCCTGTCCCCTGTAGTCTCAGCTGCAATCTGGAGTCTGATTTGGAATAATGTGATGATCTGGAGAATTTGTTATGATGCCTCCCTAGCTTTGCATGTCAGCATTGCCTAAATTCTCTTACTTCTATCTACCATCTTCCAGACTGGGCCACCATCGGGCCAAAGTTGACTCTGGGCATTATTGCTGATTATCCAACTTGAAGGCAAACCTTAGAGAAAAGGTTCCTATCACTATGTCCACAGAACTCTGGATAACACATGGATGAGTTTCTGACAATCCATGAACCCTCAACATTAATTTTATTACAGATAGTTTTTGATATATGCAAATGAATTTTCTTCCAAGTTTCAAAGGATCTATAGCCCAGAAGAAGCTTAAGATCCACCATCCAGAAGAGAGGTCCATTCTTCCTCTTCTGTTCCCTCATAGTTTTAGTTTCTTCCTTCTCCCTACCAATAAGCACCACTGAAATCCTGAAAAGTACAATGAATGAGCCAGACAGAACTATAACTACTTCAGAGCAGGTTTTACAGGTCAACTACGGCATTCCAAAATGTCCTCTTTACTCCAATTTTTTATTCACATTTCCCAGTTGTGATTAAGAAAAATTAGCAACTTCTATTACTTAATGATACAATATTCTAAGACAGCTCCTTAATGGATATTTAATTGATTTTCATCCAATTAAAACATTCATTCAAATTGCACAGGATGCCAGTGGAGGGTATCAGTTTCCAAGAATATTCTCTGCCACAAGTTTTATGTTTCTTTTCCTTCGCTTTACCGTTCCTACTGTTTTGATTAAGCTATCATAGTTTAAAGGGGTAAAAATCCAAACTTAATCACAGCTGACACTGAAGAACTTAAACGCATGCTAATTAGGTTCTTTATTTGAATAGCCATTCTCATACTGAGTTTGTGATCTTCTGAAATAAAAGCTCTCCTATCAAATCACAATTCATGGCTTGTCTCATTTTTTACTGATTTCTTTTTTTTTCTGCCACGTTTTTTATTACAGTAAAATACACATAACTAAAATTTACTATCTTGACCATTTTTCAGTTCTTACTGGTTTCTATAGGATATCATTCACAGGTACAAAAAAACACACTATTTTCCATTAGATTTCATTTTCACCTCAAACAATAAAGCTGTTGATTTATTTTTATCTGACATTTTTCTTCAGTCTGTGTCCAGCTCTCCCCCAGTCCTCCCTGGAGATGAAGTTAACACAGCTCCCTGCTTTGTTGATTCTGCAGGGAAATTACCAAGGAAGAGAAAAATTCTTCTTTTTAACCCCTTCTAAGTTCTTTTATTTTCTTTCAGTTTTTGATTCTTTATAGCCAGAGAGTCAAACTATCCACAGAATCTACCAGTAAAATCCAGCAGCGAAAAGAAAATAGACTGCATTGCTAGTAATGAGGCTGAGGTTTGAAATTCCCTACAATAATACTTTTCTGTTTCATCAAAAATTATAGGCAATGCATTAAGGTAAGACATATGTATTTGAAATCCTAATTAATAAATATTGCCTTTTCATTTAAATTAAATTTAAAACTACAACTTTCAACAAATGAATTTCTTCTCAATTGAGCAATTTTTGCTGGAGGAAAAAAAATACAAAGGTCAGGGGTATGTGGTCGCGTGTATCAGAATTTTGCTCTATTTTGTTATTATTGATTTTTCAAAAGAATAATAAATATATACACATACATTCATACTCCTGTAGGGAACTGTTCAGCATTTTGGCATGAACACTGTCAGTACAGAGCAAAATGGAGGCTTCTGAGGTAAACAATGGTGGGGAATGCAAGTCTCTGGAGCTAGCTTTAGAAATGAAGCTTTAAAAAAATTAAAAACAAAACAAATAAAACACAGAGCTTCAGAGCAACCCCCTCCCCCTCTCCCCAAGATCTGGCCATAAAAGACCTCACCCTACATAAGTCCTGGGAAGAAGTAAGAACATACCTCCCCATACTCCATTTCCAGCTATGGAATTGTAATGAGGATCATAAATGTCTTCAAGATTGGGCAACTACGTAAGTAACTGAAGCTGTTGTGTATTTAGTAACAGGGAGTGGTGGAAACAGTGGCACACTAAAGACTCCACACCTGAAAGCCTTCAAATTTAAAGAAAAACAGTGAAACACCATGTTGGCCAATGAAAATACATCAACAGAGTAAACTCAGCTGTGGTTCCATCAGTTGGCTCCCTAAGGTTTCTCTTCACACTCCCAAATCCCAGTTTCTGATGCAGTTATCATGGCCTGGGGAGGGGCTCCAACAGAATATAGCCTGATGGGGATTTGGGGAACTGGAGTCAGGGGTTCCTGGGAGTGAGGATAAATAAGGCCACCATCTTGGCCAATGCTCAGTGAACAAAGAGTATCACCTGCCATATCAGTAAACAAAGGATGCTGTGGCCATCAAGCCATTAGTCATTGCAGCCACCCTGCCTGTGAATGCACCCTGAGGGGATTCAGAATGGAGAAAAGCAGGATACTGGCCCTAGATATCAAAGGGTACATATCAAAGGAATGAATTCAATGAGCCCAGACTCTTGCATCTTCCCATATATAGACAGAAAAGCACTAAATTCATTAACTTGAGAGGTCTCTTTTCCTTTAATTAACAGTAATCTTTTGACTTCCGACTAACTGGGTTTTTTTGCAAAAACTCCTGTATATGGCTCCTCCCTTACATCTTAAGAGCAGTCCCCCAGAGCTATCTGTAACTGGGTTTTTTTGCAAAAACTCCTATATATGGCTCCTCCCTTACATCTTCAGAGCAGTCCCCCAGAGCTATCTGAGAGGCACAGGGCCTAAGTCCTCAGCAAGTCTCAAATGAAACATAATTCTCAACTTTTAGGTTGTGCTTTTTTTTTTTTTCCGTCAACAGCCCTGTCACCACCTTCCTTACCTCCTAAAAGCCTCAAGAATCAGCCAAGCTACTTCTATTTTAGTACCACATCTTTTGTGTGTGTCTAGGGCCCTTCTCTGGACAAATGAGAAACATAGTGATCTTACAGCATTTACCCTATTCTCTTGGCCTTAAGCAAGTATGGACCTATTTTTGTGGTTTTTCTCACAGTTCTACTTTTAAAGTTAACGACAAAATGTTATTTAAAGATAAAATGTGACTTTCACAATGTATATGTATATCAAATCACCCTGAGGTACACTTTAAATGTCTTACAATTTTATCATTTATACATCAATAAAACTGAAAAAAAAATGAATGAATAAAAATGTGACTTAGAAGATTGATTACTATGTATCCAGTTTTTAAATTCATCCTTCTGCTTCAATTCTGGTAGAAAAGATAGGTACCACCTCTCACGGGTCAGAATGGCCATCATTAAAAAGTCTACAAATAACAAATGCTGGAGAGGGTGTGGCGAAAAAGGGAACCCTCCTACACTGTTGGTGGGAATGTAAATTGGTGCAGCCACTACAGAAAACAGTATGGAGGTTCCTGAAAAAACTAAAAATAGAGTTGCCACATGATCCAGCAATCCCACTCCTGGGCATATATCCAGACAAAACTCTAATTTGAAAAGATACATGCACCCCGATGTTCACTGCAGCACTATTTACAATAGCCAAGACATGGAAGCAACCTAGATGTCCCTCGACAGATGAATGGATAAAGAAGATGTGCCATATATATATATGTGTGTATATATATTATATATATAATGGAATACTACTCAGCCATAAAAAAGAATGAAATAGTGCCATTTGCAGCAACATGGATGGACCTAGAGTTAGAGATTATCATACTAAATGAAGTAAGTCAGAAAGAGAAAGAAAATACCATATGATGTCACTTATATGTGGAATCAAAAATATGACACAAATGAGCTTATCTACAAAACAGAAACAGATTCACAGACATAGAGAACGGACTTCTTGTTGCCAAGGGGTGGGAGGTAGGGGATGGACTGGGAGTTTAGGACTAGCAGATGCAAACTATTATATATAGAATGGATAAACAAGATCCTACTATATAGCACAGGGAACTATATTCAGTATCCTGTGATAAACCATAATGGAAAAGAATATGAAAAAGAATGTGTGTGTGTGTGTGTGTGTGTGTGTGTGTGTGTGTGTGTGTGTGTGTGTGTATATATCTGAATCACATTGCTGTACAGTAAAAATTAACACAACATTGTAAAGCAACTATACTTCAATAAAATACATTTTAAAAAGAAAAGATAAAGATGACATAAGTGATAGGGCAGGTTTATGTAGTAAAATTTGCCTTGTGTTCAGAAGAATCCTGAAGCATTTCATAAGAGTACATGGGGCACAGTCTCTTAGTAGGAAGCTGAACAGGGAAAGGGGTATATTGGGGGAAATGGTGGAAAATATTCAAACAATCTGAGATTAGCCCTGAGGCTGAGAGAGGAGAAGGGTAGAAAGGAGAACAGCAGCTGCTCCGTGGATTATAGCCTTATTCTCCCCACCTCTCTTCAACCTTTACCCTCCTGTTTCTGTAGAATCTATATTAAAAGATAGTGAGAGAATGAGCAGTGGATGAGATGGTTTTGAGGAAGCAAGAGGAAAGGAAACACACAAGGGTGAGAAGATCCTAGGCTGAAGTAGATAGAAGGAAGGGTGCAGCCTGAGGCCGGGGGACCATGTCTGTGTGGCCATTCTGATGAATGGGAGATCCATCATCTGTTTGGGCCAAATGTCAGCCAAGCAAGTCTTTCATGGTCTCTCACCTGTATTCATGGTGGGTGCTCTGTAAACATCATAGCAGTGATGTGAACTAAGCATTTCCAAAGAAATATCCACGGTTAGCCACTATTTTACCGACAGTTTCATCCTACTTCCTGCCTTAATAGCATAATTTCAGTGTCATATAATACTAAACTCAAACAACTGAGAAAAATATTTTAAATATTCACTTGGTTTCAAATACAAGGCTGGGTGTGTGTGTGATTTCTGCCTGGTTTATGTTACTGAAGTCAAGAAGAAAACTTTTCTATATTCTTTAAAACAAAAACAATTAAATAATGAAATTAACTGAAAGGCAAAAATTCTGTTAACCAATGAACAAATGAATCCAGAAAAAAGAAGAGAAAGGGAGGGCAGAAGTTGGTCTCTAGTATTCATTTTTGTAAAACTAACCAAAACATATTAACTGGAATCTGTGACCTTCACTATTTCAATGGGGAAAAAAGAAGTCAACATCTCAAATTGACAATTTTGTTTGGAAGCCTCTCTTAGCAATTTTTAACTTGGTTGGTACAAATGTTTTGTGCCGATTAAAACTGTGCAATACCCTCACAGATTAAAATATTCTCAGCAATTATATCTTCTTGGAAAAAAAAATTTTTTTTCTGTTGGGAAATGTTCCCAAGATTTCTTTCTTTTAACCTGAATCAGACTAACTTCATAAATTATGGTGGGGAAATTCCCTTAGCCACAAGTTTTTAAGAGAATAAATAAAGCATAGAGAATAATAAAGCATAAAATAATAAACTGTTAAGTAGTAGCCATGGTGTAGTGGAAAGAGAACTAGTCCAGTCAGGAAGGTTGAACACTGCCATTTTGAGACCTCAGGCAAGTCTCTTAACCTGGCTGAGACTCAATTTTCTCATATATAACATAATACTACTATGATTTGCTGAAATCATAATATGGGGGAAATATATCACCCCCAAATTGCTGTTTCAACTTCTGAAACAACTTTCTCCTCTCAGTTTCTATGGCAATAGAGATATGGCCTTGCAGAGGCCTCCCTTGATGTCTTCTAAGTCTAAGAAGGGGAAGACCTTCTCTGGATCAGGGCTAAAACCAGATCCTCCAGTATTCAATATTGTCATCATTGTGGGGAAGGGCTGGGAGAGAAGAGAGGGTTGAGAGAGGGAAAAGGGTACGATTTTTAAAGGGGATCAAAGTTCTTTCTCTCCATTTGATCTTTACAAGGAGAAACAAAGGGATTACAAATCAAGCCAGAGGAATCAGGTCTCTCTTTACTCCTCCTGAAAGAACAAAATCAAGAGAGACAATGGGAAGCTTGGGAGTGGGAGATGGAGGAAAGCTCAGGCCTAAATCCATCCTTCACCTTAATCTAGCATAAAAATAAGCCCTCAGATCTTGGATATGGGGAAACAGGAATGAAATATGAGGAGGTGCAGGGGTTGAAGATTTGCCACGACTTGTTCTTGATGTTCTAAGCATGGTCCTAAGTGACTCAAAGGGCATTTGAAATTTTTAGGTTGAAGATTTGGCTCTAATTTGCTCAGTAAAAAGGTTCAAGTTTTGAAGTCATGCAAGATCTGGAATTGGCTCCCTTCTCTCTTCCTTCCTCACTTCTTCTTCCAAAACATACACACACGTAATACTATATTTCCACATACACTTCCTGTGATAATCTTGAACTCCTTCAGTCTTAATGTAAGTTAGGACTTCGGGGGCAATGCCCAGGAGCCTGGTCTTTCATTCCTTGGGGCCTCTAGATTTGGGACAACCTGATCTAACAAGAGTTTGGGGCTTTAGGAACAGAGCTCTAAGGATTATTTTTACCTCCATGATGAATACCACCTCTTTGGTGCACTCAGAGTCCCCAAAAGGATACTCCCTTCTAGAACTGTTGCTTCAGTTGGGGCACTAAAAGTGTTTATAAAAAATTATTAAGTTTCTAAAGGCTTATTTCTCAAACCAAGGAGTCCTGTGAGCAACTTAAAGTGAGGGTTCCATAGAATCTCTGCATTGCCAAGCAGTGATTCTGAATAACTCTTGGAATGGTATGGGAGGTACAGGGAGTGCTCATTTGGATCATTAAAAGTGATAAATGCCCACCATTACTTGCTGTAATAGGTTGATGCAATCTGAGAAAGTAATCCCAAAATAATAAATGGTGTTATTTAAAAATTAATTAGCTAATACATAACATTTTGAAAGTTTTCTTTGGCACCCTCCAAATATCATTTACTCTGCACTCTGTCTCTTTATGAAGCCCCCTCAGCACTCAAATTCCCCTTAGCGTCTCCCGGTGGGCTGGGTACTCCCATGTGGTATCCTCCTCTGACTGGCCCATCCCAAGCAGGACCTCATTAACTAGGTCCGTACTTCATACTAGCTTCTAATCAAAACTTAACTTGTCGGGCTTCCCTGGTGGCGCAGTGGTTCAGAGTCCGATGCAGGGGACACGGGTTCGTGCCCCGGTCTGGGAAGATCCCACATGCCGCGGAGCGTCTAGGCCCATGAGCCATGGCCGCTGAGCCTGCGCGTCTGGAGCCTGTGCTCCGCAACGGGAGAGGCCACAGCAGTGAGAGGCCCGCGTACCGCAAAAAAAATAAAAATAAAAAAAATAAAACTTAACTTGTCATATAGTCTACTCTTACTGTACTCTCTTCCTTTTTTAGCTTTAAAAACTGTTTATTACCAAGAAGTTAAAGTCCATTAAGCATTATTAGTCATTGCTTCTAGTTACATTATTAAATGTTAATATATTAAGAATAAATTCATAAGATCCACAGTAATTTTTCCACAAAACCTTTTGCCAGAATTAGTGATGAAGCAATCTTCAGCAATATCCCCACTTCGAATGCCTCAAAGCTTCCGGCTTCATGGCACAATACCTTGGTAAGGGCACACAGTAAGGCCACCATGGAATGATGCCTTGAATTCACCCTTTTTTCCCAGTATAAGCAGATGGAACATTTTATGGATAGAATTAAATGATCACAGAAATATAATTACATTCTGCATTTTTTTCTTCTCTTTCCAAAAACTTCTGGTGATCCAGACTTTTGTTTCAGGCTACCTCTGACTATGGTTATCTAAGGGGACCAGAGTTCTACCCTAAAGACAGAGAAGACTAATCTGGATACCCAGACTTGGGTCTTGTAGTAATTTTAAAGGATTCTTATAAAAGAGATATCTATATCTAATTCATCTGGGGAGAAAAGTGGGAAAAGATTCAGGATGGAAGCCTTGTCTAGGAATAAAGGGTTCATTTAACCAGGATTGTTTTCATTATTGTATCTCTTGAGAATCTAATTACAGCAAAAGTGACTAGAAGGTATGTGGGTTTGATGGAAGCAAAAAAGGTTTTTGAGTGAAGTACCCTGTTTTTTTTCCCCCTAACTATAAATTACATTGTTCTGTAACTGTTTCTTTCTCCTTTCTTATTTTGTTGCTTCCACACACAATACCTAAGCAAGAAATCAGTCTCTCTTTTTACCCCAGTTCACAAATTGAATTTCTCCTTGTCTTAGTTTTAGATAAGCTAAAAAAAACCTTTCTACTTCTCTTCTTTTTGCAACCAGAATTCTGCCCCCCAAACCTGTTTGACCACGGGAAATAAGATCACTGGAAATCCAGAGGTTCCAGTACCAAATAATCTTCACAAAATAAATTTATAACTGTTGAAACATCCAGACCTTGTCAGTGGAGACCTTTCAGCTTGTGCCATTTCACATAATGGTAAAAGACTAGACCTGTCCCACTAAGATCAGGAATTAGACAAAAATGGCCTCTTTCAGTACATTTGAGATTGTAGTAGAGGTTCAAGCCTGGACAATTAGGCAAGAAAAAGAAATAAAAGACATCCAGATTGAAAAGGAAGAAGTAAAACTATCTCTCTTCACAGATGACTTGATACTGTATACAGGAAATCCTAAGGAATCCACTAAAAAACTATTAGAACTGAAGAATAAATTCAGCAAGATTGCAGGATACAAGGTCAATATATTAAAATCAATTGTATTTCTATACACTAGCAATAAACAGTCTGAAAATAAAAATAAGAAAACTACTCCACTCACAATAGCATTAAAAAGAATAAAATACTTAGGAATAAGTTTAATAAAAGAAGTGCAAAACTTACATATTTGAAACCTACAAAACATTATTGAAAGAAATTAAAGAAGATCTAAATAAATGGAAAAAAATCCATGATCATGGATTGGAAGATTTAATACTGTTAAGAGGCAATACTCCCCAAATTGATCTACAGATTCAACACAATGCCTATAAGAATCTCAACTGACTTTATTGTGGAAATTGACAGACTGATTCTAATATTTATATGGAATTGCATGGGGCCCAGAACAGACAAAACAATCTTGAAAAAAAAAGCAAAGTAAGAGGACTTATACTTCCCTATTTTGAGACTTACTACAAAGCAGAAGTAATCAAGATTGTGTGGTAGTGGCAAAAAGATAGATATAAAGGTGAAGGGAATAGTGTTGACAGCCAAGAAATAAAATCACATGTTTATGGCTAACTGCTTTTGCATAATGGTGCCAAGACCATTTAATGGGGAGTCTTTCAACAGATGGTGCTGAAATTACTGGGTAGACAAATGCAAAAGATAGAGGCTGAACTCTTTCCTTTCTCCACACCATATTAAAAAATTAACTCAAAATAAATCAAAGGCATAATTATAAGAGCTAAAACTATAAAACTCTTAGAAGAAACCAAAGGGTAAGTCTCATGACCTTGGATTTGACAAAAAAATTCTCAGATATGATAATAAAAGCACAAGCAGCAAAAGGAAAAATAGATAAACTGAAATTCAACAGAATCAGAAACATTTGTGCTTCAAAGGATACCACTGAGAAAATAAAAAGACAAGCTACAAAATGGGGGAAAATATTTGCAAATCATATATCTGATAAGGGACTTGTATCCCAAATACAAAAAGAACTTTTACAACTCAATAATAGAAAGGAAAGTACCCAATATTTTTAAATAGGCAAAAGATTTGAATAAATATTTCTCCAAGGAAGATATACAAATGTCCAATAAACACATAAAAAGACGCTCAACACAATTAGTCATCAGAGAAATGTAAATTAAAACCACAATGAGATACCACTTCATACCTACTAAGAGGTTAAAATCAAAAGTCATATAATAACAAGTGTTGACAGGGATGTGGAGAAATTAGAACCCTCATACACTTCTGGTAAGGATGCAAAATGGTGCAGCCACTTTGGAAAAGAGTCTAGCAGTTCCTCAAACATTTAAGCACAGAGTTACCATATGACCCAGCAATTCCACTCCTTGTATATACCCAAAAGAATTGAAAATAGGATTCAAATAAATAGTTATACACAAATATTTAAGTAACAATGTTCACAATAGGCAAAAGGCAGAAATAATCCACATGGCCATCAATGGATGAATATAGAAAGACAAAGTTTGATATATCCATACAGTTGATGTATTTATTCAACCACAACAAATGATGAACTGCAGATACATGCTACAGTATGGATGACCTTGAATACATTATGCTGAGTAACATCTAGCACTCCAGCTTTTAAAACTCCCAGCTGAGGGACAAGCCCCTAAAACACGTAGCTCTGAAAGCCACTAAGGCTAGCATCCATGAGACCCACAAGACTACAGCAAACAAAGAAGCAGTTCGTAACTGGCTGTCCCCCAGGGATCAGCACAGACGAAGCAGGCAAAAAATGCCCATCTCCCGTTCTTTCCCTGGAAGGGGTTTATCTGCATACTTTAAAAAGCTGTTGCCTGACAGCCAGGCTTCTAATTTATCATGAATCTAGAGGCTGGCTGTGATCATCTCCAGAGACTGGGAAAGCTGGCAGATAGCTCTCCCACCTTCTCTCTCCAGTCTGCTCCAAGTCACCAGTATCTCCCTGGAAGAAGCTTGTACATATGTCTGCATTCCAGCTTTTACAGATGCCACTTGAGGGATGGGTTCCCAGATCACCTGGCACTCATAGCCAATGGGGCTTCCATTCACAAGTTCCACAGAACTGTAGCAAACAAAGAAGAGTTTTTAACCAGCTATCCTCCTAGAGCTCATCTAATCTCCCAGTTTTTCCCTGAAAGGGATTTACATACCTAATTTAAAAGCAGTTGCCTGAGGGTCAGGTTTCTAACTTTAGTATAGATCTTAGGCCTGGCTGATCTTAGGCCTTCCCTCAAAGACTGGGGAAGCTGGCAGACATCTCCTGCCTTCTCCCTACATCCTGCTCCAACAATAAAACCAAGTTGCTAGTGTCTCCCTGGAAAGAGCTTATACACACATATGGCACCCAAGCTTTTTTATCTGCTGCCGGGAGATGGGCCTCCAGATTGTTTCGCTCTGATAGCCAATGGGGTTTGCATTCACCAATCCCACAGTAGCAAACAAAGAAATAGTTCTTAATGGGCAGAGGACCACCCCGTCTCCTTGACTATACAACCAGGCCCAGCACAGACAGAGCAGACAAAAACACCTATTTCCCAGTTTCTCCCTGGAAGGGACATAAGTACGTACTTTCCCAGCTGCTGCCTGAAGGTCCATGTTCTAATCAGCCTACATCTAGGTGCCAACTGTGATCCTCCCCTTTGGGACATTGATGGGTCTTGGCACATTTTCAACTATGGGGAGGCAACAAGAATAAAGAAGGCAGCTTGGATAATCAAAATGGTGTGAGAGAAAAACAAGAGCTGGGTTGGACTGATTAATAAGGTTGATCTCCTATACAAGGCCACTACATCAAGACTGGAAGAAAAAGCTATTTTATCTAGTGTACAGAAACCAACACAGAGAGTCAAGGAAAATGAAGAAACAGAGGAATATGTTCCAAACAAAAGAACATGATAAAACTCCAGAAACAGATCTTAATAAAATGGAGATAAGTGATTAACCAGATAAAGAGTTCAAAACACTGGTCATAAAGCTGCTCCCTAAGGTCAGAAGAACAATTCAGTGAGAATTCAGTAAGTAGATTAAAAAATATAATAGAGTACCAATAAGAAATCACAGAGCTGAAGAATATAATAATTGAATTGAAAATTTCAATAGAGAAGTTCAGTGGCAGCCTAGATGAAGCAGAAGAAAGGATCAGCAAAGTCAAAGACAGGGCAGTGGAATTCATCCAATTAGAGGAGCAAACAGATAAAAGAATGTAAAAAATTGACAATAGCTTAAGGGACTTATGCAACACCATCAAGTAGACCAATATTCACATTATAGTGGTAACAGAAGGAGAAGAGGGAGAGATAAAGGGGCAGAAAGCTTATTCAAGGAAATAATGGCCAAAAACTTCCCTAATCTGGGGAAAGAAACAGACATTCAGATCCAGGAAGCTCAGAGAGTTCAAAATAAGAAGAATCCAAAGAGATCCACACTGAGACACATTAGAATTAAAATGTCAAAAGTTAAACAGAAGGAGAGAATCTTAAAAGCAGCAAGAGAAAAGTAAATTGTTATGTACAGGGGACCCCCCCCCCCACCATAAGATAATCGGCAGATTTTTCAGCAGAAACTTTGCAGGTCAGAACAGTGAGATGATATATTCAAAGTATTGGAAAAGAAAAAAAACTGTCAACCAAGAATACTCTACCTGGCAAAGTTGTCCTATAGAATTGAAGGAGAAATAATGAGTTCCCCAGACTAACAAAAGGTGACAGAGTTTATCACCACTAGATCAGCCTTACAAGAAATGCTAAGGTGACTTCCTCAAGCTGAAACAAACAGATGCTAATTAGTTACACAAAAACATGAAAGATTAAACTCAATGGTAAGGATACTATTTAGTTATTACAATATTCTAATATTGTAATAGGTAGGTAAATCATTTATAACTCTAGTATGAAGGTTACAGGACAAAAGTATTTAAAAATGACTGCAACTACAATAATTTGTTAATGGATACAGAATATAAAAATATCAAAAGCATAAAATGGGTGGGTGTAAAAATGTAGAGCTTTCATATGCATTGGAAGCTAAATTGTTATCAGCTTAAAATAGACTGCTAAAAATATAATATTTTAATGTAAGCCTTATGGTAACCACAAAGCAAAAGTCATAGTAAATACACAAAAGATAAAAGAGAAAGAAATCAAAGCATACCATTAGAGAAAATCATCAATCCACAAAGGAAGAGAGGAAGAAAAAAACAAAGGATTTACAAAACAACCAGAAAACAACAACATGGAAATAGTAAGCCCATACCTGTCAACAATTACTTTAAATAAAAATGGACTAATATTCTCCAAGAAAAATATATAGAGTGGCTGAATGAATTGAAAAAAAATAAAATAAGATCCAACTATATGCTGTCTACAAGAGATTCACTTCAGGTTTAAGGACATTCAGAGCCTGAAACTGAAAGGATGGAAAAAGATATTTCAAAAGAAAGCAGGGGTAGCTATTCTCATATCAGACAAACTAGACTTTAAGCCAAAGACTGCAACAAGAGACAAAGAAGGTCATCATATACAGATAAAGGGGTCAATTCATTAGTAAGTATTTATGTACCCAACATAGAAGCATCTAAATATATTAAGCATATATTAACAGATATTAAGGGAGAAATAGACAGTAATAAAGTAATAGCAAGGGACATCAATACTCCACTTTCTAAAATGGATAGATCATCCAAACAAAAAATCAACAAGTAAACATTAGAGTTAAACTACACATTAGATCAGATGAACCTAACACACATACACAGAACATTCCAACCACTAACAGTACAATATACCTTCTCTCAAGCACATTTGGAATATTACCTAGGATGGATCATAGGTTAGGCCTATCTAAAAGGTAGACTTACCAAGAAAAAAAGAAGGAGGATTCAAATACATACAATTAGAAATGAAAGAGTACAAATCACAACCAACCACCACAGAAATACAAAGTATCAGAGGAGTATCAGAAGAGACTACTATGAAAAATTATACACCAACAAATTAGACAACACATTGGAAATGGATTAACTCCAGAATTTACAACCTACCAAGACTGAATCATGAAGAAATAGAAAATCTGAATAAACTGATTACCAGGAAAAAGATTGGATCAGTAATCAAAAACCTCCCAACAAAGACAAATCCAGCACCAGGTGGCTTCACTGGGTGAATTCTACCACATATTTAAAGAACAGCAACAAAGACCCAACACAGCCAAAAATGAATGAATAAATAAATAAATATATATATATATACACACACACACACACACATATATATATATATGTATATATAATATAAAGGAAACAAAAGAGACATGACAACTGAAAGCAATGTGTTATCTAGGATTTCCTTTTGCCACTGAGGACTCGTAAATTGGCAAAATTTGCCTAAGGTCTGTAGATTAGGTCATAGTATTCCATCAGTGTTAATTTCCTGATTTTAACTGTGCTGTGGTTATGTAAGAGAATGTCTTTGCTTTTAGAAAATAAATGTTAAAGTATTTAAAGGTAAGGAGACATTTTTACAGCTTCCTTACAATCTCGTATGTATGTATATATATATATATATATATATATATATATATACACACACACACACACACACTCATGTATGAGAGTGGATATGTGGGGGGAGATTGAGGGGGAGGAAGAGAGACAGAGACAGAGAAAGCGAGAGAAAGAGAATGATAAAGCAGATGTGGTAAAATGTTAAATTCAGGAAATCTTGCTTAAGGGTATAAGAATTCATTGTGTATTCTTATAATTTTCCTGTAAGCCTGAAAGTATATTTACTTAAAATTAAAGTAAAATAAAATTTCAGAATCCATAAATAGCAGCAATAATGAAGATGTTTCTATTAAAATATTCAATTTGCTTAAAATGCATATGTCATTTTTTGGCTACTGCTTCAAGGTTTAATTATTATTTTTGGAATGCATGATTTGATATCTTATAAATATGTGCATGTAAGAAGAACATCAACTATTTAAAATACAAATGCTCTTTTTTTTCCTCAGGAAGCCAGAAAAACAGATACATAGACACAGTCCTAGAGTGTGAAAAGTGAAAATTTTGTGCTTAATTCATGAAATCTGAGGTTTTTAAATATTCCACCCATACTTCCAGAAAATCAACTGAGAGCTTTTTAGAGATAATGTTGACAATTTTAAGAAACCAATCCATTAAAAAAAAAATTCAAATTTCCTAGGACCTAGGGCCCTGCAAATGTGCAAGAGTCTCACCCAGAGCATACTTCCTGGAGGAAATAGAAAGTATGGGGGGAAAAAAAACCCAAAAAACTTGAGACATCATTTCACATTCAGGAGAGAAGAATCTCTTTTGTTGAAGAGAAAAAAGGAACATTTGTTTAGTAATTTTCCTGATACAGTGTCCTAATTTTGTAACTAGTTGGCCATTTTTAGTTAGCACTGGAATGGAATAGTGCCAGCTACTGTTTTAGGTGGTTGTAGTGAACACTGTTGATAACTTGACCATATCCCCTAGTCTCTGCAGAGGTTACCTGCAGTTTGATGGACACTTCCCCTATTGGCTCTCTAGCATAAGGATTCTTTGCCTGAAAACTTTCTCTGGCTGCAGGAGCAAGCTTGGCTGGAATGCCAGGCTGGCCAGAAGAAGTCAACTTCCCCAGGAGCAGCTCCCAGTCAACGAAGGACCACTGTCCTGTTAGGGGCAAGTCCTAGGTATGCTCTCCATGCTGTCCAATATGGCTACTAGCAAATGTAACTATTGAGCACCTGAAAGTAGCTGGTCCAAACAGATACGCATCTTAAGTGAAACATACACATTGCACTGCAAAAACATAGTATGAAAAAAAGGATAAACTATCTCATTAATATTTTTATTGATTATATATTGAAATTATATTTTAGACATATTTTGTTAAGTAAAATATAACATCAAAATTAATTTTATTTAATTTTTAAAATTTTGCATATTAGAAAGTTTAAAATTACATATGTGGCTTACATTACATTTCTGTGGGACAACATTGTATATAGGATCTCCAGCAGAAATGAGCTGCAATTGCCCCCAGGAACAGCCTGATCATTTTGATTCAATATTTTCCTCACTTTCCTCCATCCTAAAAAACATTAATTTAGGAATTGTGAGAGAGATTCTAAAGAGGTTTTTTTGGATGGAATTTGGTGAAGGTAAAATCAGATTGAAATTTGTGCCTGTTGTTCTAGGGGGTGGCAGAAAATTTATATTTGGGAAAAGGCAGGTCTTTGGTAAAATACATTTTTATGGACCTTTGTGTTGTACAAAGCAAAGAAGAAAGTGGAAACGGAGATACTTGAGACAACGAGAAAGGAAGTGCTCTGTTTTCTTTGTGGGCATGTTGTTTTCTCTGCAGAGATTATGATGTGTTCGCTGGTTTTTGCTTTCTCTTGAGAAAGTTAGAGATAGAGTGGGTGTAGGCCCTGGACCCTGAGAAGAAGGGCAAGATTGAGGGGATATCCACCTGGAGAAAATGAGTCAAGCCCCAGATCATGGTAGCAAGGCAGAGTAAAGGACAGAGTCAGCTTGCCAAGGAGCCCCTTTGGAAGGGCATGACTAACAGATTCCAGGAGAAATGGCACTCAATGCTTTGTCTTAGGCTTTCCTTTTCTAATTGTATTATCTACCCATATATGCGTCAGTGAAGTTTTACAAAGTGCCACAGCTGTGCTTTGAACAATTAAGGATTAGGAGCCATGTCTGTCTTTGGGGCATAACTAGAATGGGAAGAAAATAGCAACTAGATGAAGTGCTTATAAGATGGCAATAGCCAGAGAGCAGAAAAGCCTGAAGCAGTCATTTTATGGAGAAAAGTGAACAACAACCACCTAGTAAGAACATGCTCATGTTTATTGAGCCAGACACACTTGGACTAACACGTTCTAAGTATTTTCACAGATTATCTCATTTTGTTCTCACGATAACCATATGACATGAGTCACATTATTACTGCTTCACAGGTAGGAAAACTGAGGTACAGAGATGCTTAAGTAACTTGATTGAGATCCAACAGCTACCAAGTGGCAGAGGCAAGGTACAAATTCTGGCAGTCACCTTTGCTTCAGGGCCAGTCACCTTAACCACTATGATATCCTGTCCCTTGTGACAGGTTTATGGAACAACGACCTATTCTCTGGGGATTTCCGAAAGTCAGATGGGAAACCTGATAAAAGACACTGTATGTCAGGCCTTTTGCAGAGGTTCTCAACTAGCTTTTAAAAACTCAGCTTTGACAAAAGCTCTCAACTAGATAGAAGATTTGAAAGTAGAGAAAATATTTCACAAACTTCATATTTCTCACAGTACCTCTTACTGTAACCTGTGCTTGGTAATAATTCCTATTTATTGATCAAACATACCAGTATGAGAAATGTCCTTTATTTCTTTTTATCCCTAAATGTCTCAATATGTTGAACACTGACTTTTCAACCATCCAGTCAGCATTTTCCTTAGCACAGGTTTGATTGTATGATAGAATACTTATAGTATTCAAAAATAGTGTCAACTAATTTGCTGACTACAGATATGCAACTTTTAAAATACTGCCAAGTGGTATTAAATACTAACGCAGTCTAAACCTAAACTCCAGGCAGTGAAATCCCCATTATTGCTTTTTCAGGGTACTGTCATTTTATTTAATCCAAGGATTACAGAACACATGCTGCAGGATTCAATAAGATTGTAGAGACCTTCCCTCTGCATAATATAGTCTGGTCATTTTCCTTCACTGAATTGCTTATTCAAATGTCCATAATTTTCACCAGATTGCTTATTCAAAGAATTAGAAAACAAAGACCTTTCTATCGATAACATGTGATGCCTGATTGAAGAAAGAGAAAGCTCAGCACTCGCTCCACTCTTCCTTCCCGGGACCTGCTCTTTCCCTAATGATTTTCCCAGTTATTTGGTCTCCATCCCAAACTTTCTGTTTCCATAAGGTTCTAGGCTTTTGGAAACCAAATTGGGAAGACCAGCAGGCCTCAGCTTCCCATGTGGCCGTATCTCCCTCTGGAGGAATGAGCAAAGGAAACCAATTACTTGCATGGGAGAAAGGAAAAGGACATCCCTAGGAGGAAAGATGGTCACTATTTCAAAAGTGAGTGTGTAAGGCACCACATTTGGCATTTTACATACATTATCTTAGTCCATTCTCAAATAACGTAGGCCAAATATATGTTCTTTATTGTATTGTTTAATGTTGTAAATACTATTATTCATCCTCATTTTAGAGTGAAGGAAACTGAAGGTAGGTTGGGTTACTTAGCAGTATGATAAACCAGCCTCTCAGATGACCTCCTGGTCTTCATGTCCCTGGGTCATTCCCTCCCCCTGAGTGTGGAATGATCCTAGTGACTTGATTCTAACAAAAGGAATAGACAAAATGATGAGATGTCACTTTCAAGATTAGACTGTGCCCTCTCTGAAGCCTTCTCACTTGTTCGCTCTGATGGAAGCCAGGTGCCATCTTGTGAGCTGCCCTGTGGAGAGGTCCACATCCGTGGCAAGGAACTGATGTCTCCGGCCAATGGACAGCAAGGACATGAGGCCACCAACAGCTATGTGAGTGAGCATGGAAGTGGATCCTCTCCCAGTTGGCCTCTGAGATGACTGAAGCCCTGACCAGCACCTTGGCTGAAACCTTGTGAGGGACCCTGAACCCCAGGACTAGGCTAAGCTGCCCTTGATTCCTAACTCCCAGAAAATGTGAGATAATAAGTGTACTTTTTAAGCACAAGCTTTAGAGTAATTTGTTATGTGACAATAAATAATACATCTGGTAAATTTAGACTTGGCCGATCTGGCTCTGGACATCATATTTTAGCCAGTATGCTCTGCTGCTCCCTGGTACTTGGGATTGATTCTCTCAGCATCCCTCTCAGAGGCCAGCATTTGCAGCCAGGCTCAGTGTGCTCCTTCCTGCTGCCCAATGGCCCCCAGGTAGTGCTGAGATTCCAGCACAAAGCACAGGCCATAATCAACTCCTTTTCTTACACTAAAGAAGAGTCTGTGTCCTCTCGCTTGCACCACAAAGTCATTATCGATCAGTCCTGTTGGATTATGACTCAGAAATACCCACTCTTATTACCATTTCATGAATTTCTCTGCGTTTCTCTACTTTCTCTTTTTTCACTGCTTCTATGCTACTTTTTGTTCTTCTTTACTCTTAGAACCAATTTTCCTCTGCATCTCCACTTTCTCCTGTAAACAGTTTTCTCCTGCCTCTGCTTTCACTTACAGAAAAAGGCACAATTTGCCTTCTGGAAACTTTAACATTTGTCTAAAAAGGACAGCTTTCTGGAAACATCATCAGAAAGACAAACACAGGTGGGGGGGTGTGGGCAAGGGAACCCTCTTCTTTAGTGGATTTTTGTTCCCACCCACTTCCCATATCAAAACAACCCCTGTGGCAGTTAAAAGCTGTTGGTCACCCCAATTAAAGTGTTTTTGTAGAAACTGTCAGAAATAGTTCCAAGAGCACTTTTAAGTTATTACATGTGGGTTACATAAGCACAAGAAGCTTATTAAAACTTTCAGAATATGATATGAATTGAGTCACACAACAGTGGTTCAAAGCTTTGGCTTTTTAGTGTGACTAACATGATCATCTGAGAATGAGGCACTCTGGACAAAAACATATCTTAAAGAAAATCAGTTAAAGAATATCTTTTGTTCCTTCCACGAATCTATACTCCCACCTTTTAAAAATATGGCTATAATTACTTTGCATTTGGATTAACTCTGTTTTAAGTAGAGCTGTAACAGGACCAATCACGTTACAAATATGGGAAGGAAAAGTAATTCTTTATTTGCTTCAAACTAATCCTACCTTCCTCAAGAGCTCTCCCCACTGGATTGTGTGCAGAAACCAAACCAAACTGTTAAGCCACTCCTCTAAACCCAAACGGATAGTATGATTTAACCTCCCCCTCTCTGTGTTTCTCATGAGAACTCAAGTGGTATGCTGGGGAGACAGTTCTTCCTAGAGCTCTGCAAACATTTAGCACCCCTGCCCCTCTTCATCCCTACTTCCTTCTTCTACAAAATGCCAAAGCAGCCTCTCCTGGCACGACGACAAACTTCACCACCCTTACACATTTCCAAACAGCCCCTTGCAGGTAAGTATAGCCCATGTCCCTAAAAAAAAAAAAAAAAGAAAGAAAGAAAAAAAAAAGAAACCTAAGTAATGCTCGTGTATTTAGGTAAATCTTTTAGCATGCCAGATCCATCCCTCCCCAACCTCCTCTCCAAGGTGGCATCTGGTCTTTATAGGAAAAAGGATTAGTGAGGATCCTTAGATTAGTGCAATGTTCCCAGGTTCTCTGGTCTCCAAGACAATGGTCATTACTCAGCTGGCTGGCCTTCACAGCTAAAGTCAACAGCTGGTGCCATTCATGAGCTGATCTTGACATATAAAGTTAACCCTGGTTGATACACAATTAAATGAGACTTATTCTCAAATGTGACACTTCAGGTGTGACTTTTGCACCACTGATTTGTCCAATTACACCCTGGTAAAAAGGAGAAAATATTCTTATTGAAGAAAAGTTATGAAAGTAAGGAGCCTCAGTGAAAATATCTGTTTCTCAATGTTTATGTATCAGTAAGAATCAAATCCCAAAGGCAGAGTTTATTAAATTGAAGATTTGAAATAGCTTCAGAAGAAAAGGAAAAGGCTTTTTCATATATCTACAAAAAATAGAACATTAAAATAATACCAAAAGTATTCTGAATAAACTACCACATTAAAATTTCCCTTAATAGTTTCTTAAGTCCACTGAAATTAATTCGTATTTCATTGGGCCTTGGATCAAGTAGTTAGTTTTGTTGAAGTATGTCTGCTTTTGGACAGAAAAGAGTCCTGGGAATCCTGACTTGGTACACTGTACAGTCTAAAAGTTTCCTAAGCAATTTTACCTTGGAAGATTGTACCCAAGACTGTTCTTTGAATAACCATAGTTCAGAGTACCTAGTGCAATCTTGAGGGGTCTGAGACAGTTTTTTTTGTTAATGACACAATCACTAGCCTGTTGCCTAAACTAGAGTCTCAGGCAAGCTTCAGAGAGAAGCAGAAACCTGTTTAATAATGAGACTGAATTGCTGTGGTCAATTTAGTACAGTACCAATAATATCAAAATGAAGGAGAGTAAAATTCTCTATTAGCTATTTTGTAAGGATTTAATCAATGTTTCCCATGAACTAAGAACCTACTATGAGGGCAAATTTCCAGGTCTTTCCCTTAAAAGCTACAATCTCTGAAATGCTTACATGAACTTAACTCAGGGAAGGCTGAGATCTCTTCTGATTTGTCAGTTCCTCCAATGCAATTCTTATAATAGCAGTGAGCTAATTAAGAAATACAGAACATGCCAAACAAACCTAATTATTTCTAGTGCTAGTACCTATTGTGGCAGATACAGAAATGCAACCTTCAGATGTTCAGATCCTTCTTCAAGAAAGGACTTGTGGCCTCCAGCTATTAACTCCTTCAGGTCCAATTGGCCTCAGCTTCTGAGTCCAGGTCATGCTCTTCTTGAGGTGGCCTCAGCCAAAGACCAAGCAAGATGTGCTACACGGTCTAGACTTTCATCCAATGCAAGACTCTTCTAAGAGCTAATCCTCACTCTGGGCCTCTCTGTTGGGCTTTCAGGTACTTTGTCAGATCTGCATTATGGTCTGTTGACTCTTTCTGCTCAATACTTTCTCCTGCTCTTTCCTCTCACAGGTGTTACTCCCCAACAAACCTTTATTCTCCTGTCTCCATCTCAAAGGCCACTTCTCAGAGGACCCAACTGACACAGTGGTTCCAGGAAAGACCCAAAAAAGCAAGTGATAAGTTGGGAGCCTGAAACTGGATCCCTCACTTCTTGACTGGCAAAGAAAAGCCCATCTCAGGTGGTATATGGGGAACAATTAGTACGTGGCACAATATGGGAGTGTGATTGCTAAAACTTTTCACTGATAGAGAGCACTGGCATATAATACTAGATAGGTAGAGTTTACTGACTTTGGGGCACTCTCTTGGAATATAGAATTAAACACTCTGGAAAGAATCTGAGTGGGCAGAGCGAATGTGCTGGTAGGGTGATTCCCAGACATCTGGAGAAAGTAATGGCTCATGGCGAGAGAAATGAAATGCCTGAATTGCCATAGCTGACCCTGGAGAAAAGACACAAAAAGCTCAGGAAAGTGGACATGCTGGAGTAAATATATTATGTGAGGCCAGAAAACCTACCACAAATTTATTTTGCACAGGAGGACCAGAGAACATATCATTCCTCAAGGCCAACAGGAATGTGCTAGTAAGAGGGGCACCAGCATCACAAAGAAAGACATCCAATGCTGACTCCTCAAGGGCTGACTACAGGAGAGCCCGCCATGGAGCTTGGTTTATTAGTAGCAGTGAGGACAATGGGGCCCTGAAGCAATAGAGGATGAGCAACACTTAACCCCCAGAAGCTAGGAGGTCATAATTATAGTGACCAGAATACAGGAGCAGCAGCCCAGAGGGAGTTGTGAAGATGGCTGACAGAATAGGGTGTCACTAGGGGCAAAATATATGGGCAGCCAATGAGACTGTTGCTCACTATACATGATTAAAAGAAGAAGGAATGGATGAGCAGGAGGCTGAAGGTGGTTGCCCCAATAAAAAGTCACCATCTCTTGCCCAGTGCCTGAACCTGTACCAGTTTTCAAACCATTGGCTGAAGACTTAGCTGGGTCTCAGAAGAAGCACCCTGAAACACCATATCAAGTATATATTGTAGAGATTCTCCTGACCCTTTCCCAAAGGGACCCACTTGTACTTAGTTGAATGACTGTACACAGGGAAAGGGGAGTATCCACATATTTGAGCACTATTAGATGCAAGTCAGAGTTGACATTGATACCTGAAGATCTGAAGCAACATCATGGCTCTGCTATCGGAACAGAGGTATATGGAGGCCAGGTAATAAATGGAGTTATGGCCAGAGTCTGGCCCACAATGGTCCCCTGGATTCACAGATTAACTTGGTAGTCCTTTACCTAGTCTCAAGTGTATAATTGGGATTGACAGACTTCACAGTTGGAGCCATTTCCATATATTGTCCTTGGCCTGTGGAGTGAGAGGTATCATAGTGGGGGAAAGTCAAGCAGAAGTCTTTGAACCTGTCTCTCCCAGACAAGAGAGCAAATCTAAAGCATTAAATCACAATGCCTGGGGTATGGTGGAGATAAAGGATACAGGAGTAATAGCTCCCAGCATATCTCCATTTAATTTGACAGTCTGGCGCCTGCAGAAACCAGATGAATTAGCAGAATGACTGCAGACTACTGCAAGTTCAACCAAGAAGCAGCCCCAGTTGCAGCTGCCATGCCAAGCATAGTATCATGGCTAAAGCAGGATAATAGGACCTCAGGTACATGGTATGTAGCCATTGATTTGGAGTAAGCATTCTTTTCTATCCCAGTCAAGAAAGACAATTAGAAATAGTTAATGTCCACATGAAATAAACTGACAACAACATGCACTGACACTCTAGCCCCAGGGCTATGTTAACTCTCCTCTTTCATAATACAGTCCAGAGAGATCTAGATCATCTGGAAATTTTGTCGAAGGTCATATAGATCCATTATAACAATGACATCATGCTGATCAAACAGGTTGAGCAAGAGGTGGATAGCATGCTGGAGGAAATGAACCCTATGAAAGATCAGGGACCTGTCCCCTCGTTAGAGGTTTTAGAGTGCAGTGTTCTGGGAAGTGATAGAACATCCTCTTCAAAGTAAAAGACAAATTGCTGCCTCTTGCATCCCCTACAAGAAGGAAGAAAGCACACGGCCAAGAGGATGCTTTGGGTTCTGTAAACAACGTACTCCAGACCTAGGAATATATTTCTGGCCTATAATACCAGGTGCAACCTGGCACAAGAAAGGGGTCTGCACCAGGTATGAGCTATAGTGCAAGCAGCCTTGATACTTGGGCTAAAGGATCTGGCAGATCCTACGGTGTTAGAGTTGTCAGTTTTGGGAAAAGATGCAGTATGGAGTTTATGGAAATCTTAGTAGGAGAATCACAGTTCAGGTTCATAGAGTTCTGGATCAAGGTTGTACAACTTTTGAAAAATAGCTCTCGGCATGCTACTGCTAAAAAGGGAACGATTGATCACGAGACACTTACTGGTACAAAATGAAATGTGTCTTACTGAACCCACCATGTCATAAATTCTGGGGGCCCAGTCACAAGATGAAAGCATTATATTTGGGATAAAGCATGAAGAAGACCAGACATAGTGCAGACCTTGACATCACCCATCAAAGTTTTATCAATACTCTTCTCTCAGCTCATATTGATGGCCATGTGGGGTAGGAGGTGGGGTCTTGAACAACAAGCTGAAGGAAGAAAAAAGGGCCAAATGTAGTTCACAGGTGGGTTGGCTAAGTATGTGGATGAAGGCTTAAACTGGACAACAGCTACATTAAAGCCTTAGTCAGGAAGAGCCCTGAAGACAGAGGAGAGGGAAAATCTTCCTAATGGGCAGAGCTTTGGGTGGTACACATGGTATGGAGGGAAAAGTGGCCTGGCTTTCGAATATTATCTAATAGGCAATGGCAAATAGCCTGGCTGGCTGGTCAGAGGTCTGAAAAGAGATTTAGAAGGTTGCAGACAAGGAGGTCTTAGAGGCTTAGAGATATGTGGATATAAATACTGGTGTGGGCAAAAAGTGTGAAGATCTTTTTGTCGCATGTCAATGTCCACCAGAAAGTATACATTATAGAAGAAGAACTAAACAGCCAAGTAGACAAAATTACTCAGCTAGTTGATGTTAGCCTGTCTTTGTTAGCGGCCACCCCAGTGCTGGCATAATGGACACATGAATGAAATGGCCACGGTAACAAGAATGGAGTCTATGAAATGGGCCTATCAGCATGGAGCCCACTTACCAGAGCTGAGCTGCCTACTGCCTCATCTGAAAATTCAACCTGCCAGCAGGAGAGACCAATGCTGAGCTCCTAATATGTCATCACTCCTACTCAAGTAGCCCTTGGCAGCAAGTTGACTACATTGAGGTCATTCCATCCTGGAAGGTGCAGCCCACCAACCTTCACCGAGCACAACCATCTGGGGACTTACACAATGCCTGATCCACAGGGACAGAATACAATACAATATAGCATCCAAACAGGGAAATCAGTTTACAGGAACTGATTTACAGTTTTCAGGTGCAGGAAGGTGCCTGTGGCCATGGGTTCCACTGGTTGCACCACATGCTGCACGTCCCAGAATCTGGTGGCCTAGTATAGCACTGGAATGGACTGTTCAGGGTGAAGTTCAAGTACTTTCTAAAAGACAATACTCTGCAAGAATGAGGTACTGTTCCCCAGGATGCAGTAGACCTCGATATGGCTCAGGATCCCAGATAGAAACAATAAGTGGGGCCATAAACAATGGCTTCAAACAGGAATAGCCCCATTTACCATCATTCCCAATGACCCACTAAGGGACATAGTACTTCCCATTCCTGCAACTCTGAACTTTGTGAATTAGAGGTTCTAGTCCCCAAAGGTGGTATATTCTTGCTAGGGGACACAGGAAGGGTCCCACTGAACTAAGCTTCATCTGCTGCCTAGGAACTTTGGAATTCTTGAGTTCAGGGACAAGTAGGCAAGGAGTCAACACCCTGTCAGGGAAGCTAACTCATCACCAGGAGGAGGCAGGCTTGATGTTATTCGACGGAGGAAAGTAGGAATACACTTGGTACTCAGGTGATCCACTTGTACACCTCTACCTTCTCCAATAGTGACTGTAAATGGACAAGTGCAGCAACACCTACCAGGGGCTCAAATTTCTCAGGAATCAGGGTTTTCATACCACAAGTTTAATTATTGAGACCAGCAGAAGTGGTAGCTGAGAGAGAGAGGAAAATTTAGGATGAACAGTGGAGGAGAGAGTCAATGAGTTCAGTTGTGGCTCAAGACCAACTGCAAAGATGGGGACTGTAGTTTGTCCCACTAACTTCTGTCTTGGAAGTTTCTCTTCAGGAAGACAACAGTTCCCTGAATGTGTAGGGAGAGTGAATCTACATGGTGCAATGGGTGGACTGTGACAGACACAGAGATGTGCTGCTCAGATACCTCTTCAATAAATGGCCTTTTGCCTGGTTACAAGGAGTGTGGTTAGGTGACAGCCTTTAACTGTTACCACTTTCAAGTTCACCTCAGGTTTTGAGTTGAGGCCACACGCTTCTCGGGGAGGCTCTGGCCAATGACCAAGCAAGACAGTGTTGTAAAGGTCTCACCATTGTATCCCAGGGAGGGACTTCATCTTTGCTCTGGAGCTACCCCTACCCCATCTAGTTTTCTCCCTTTTCTTTTCATCTTTTTTACATTCTTAATTTTATCACTGTTTACTTCCTTGAGGACCCAAAAGACAAACCTAGTCTCTCCCAGTTCCACCCAGCCCCGCTAGGTTCAACTCCAACTTTCCTGTTTCTGTTGACAATTGTAGAGGTGGTATTGTGCTTTTTTCAGGTGTGGATACAAATGCTTACCAGATTCATCTCCTATTATTACAACTAAAATCTATCCACTTAAATATTTTAAGACACCAAAATGCACCTTAAGCTATGGCCAAATATCTTACATATGAAAAAGGATAGATAATACTATCATATGGTAGGAATTATCACAAATGCACCAAGCATATCAAAACTAATTCAGTCTTAAAACTATTCTGTGGGGTGGGTACTATTATCAGTCCTATCTAACGAATCAGGAAATGGGCACACAGTGTGAAGTAACCTGCCTAAGGTCAATCGTCCATGAATATATCAATAGATTCATGATTTAAACATAAGTTGTGCTCCAGTGTCTTTATCCGTAATCACTTTACTCTTCTGACTCTAGGAAGGGTTTAGCAGTACCCTAACATTGTAATAAATCAGTGTTTGAAGCAACCAGGACTGGTTTATACACTTGTTTTGAGGAACATAAAGATACAGTTGTTTTAGGAAAAGAGTTTCCAAAACAGTAACAAGCAGTTAACTTTTAGGTTTTGTTACTGTTGAAAAGTAATGTTTAAGAAAATACTTCGACGGATTACCTCTGATTTGCGTACAGACTGCTGTTTCCAAGTCGGTCAGGCAATCTCCTTCTCCTCAGCATATCTCGCCAGCTGGTACCTTAACCTAAAATAGAGGCACCATCTTCTCTACAGAATTAGTTTCTCCTCATTACTTCACTCTGTGGTCCAATATTCTCCCATTCACTTGGGCTGGAAATCTTGGAATTTAGTAGGCACTTAACATGTGGTAACATTTTTGCTTTTTTTGGTTCCTGGTTTAACTATTGTAAAAAGTCTGAAGAAGGTGTCTGCTCTCCTTAAGATTTTCACGGAAAAGTGACTACACTAAGGTCTACTTTCTTGCCAACTGCTGAGAAATAATTATAGATTAAAGTAAATTTTAAAAACTCTTAAACACAACCGGGTTTCTCGCGGGCCTCCAGCACGCTCTCTCGGGCGCTTATCCGGAAGAACCACAATTCCCGTCGTGCTTTGCTGCCTTCTCAGCCTACAATTGAGCACGTAATTTCCGTCCTCATTGGCGGTGGGTTCTGGATTTTGTAGTTTGTGTCAACTTCTCTTTTTTCGGCGTCTTGGGAAGGGAAAAATGTGGCCGGATCGACGGCTCTGTATCTGGTATTACAAGACGGTACTTTAAATAAATTAATAGGATAAGGTATCAAAGTCAGTTTAGCGTCAGGTTTTTATGTATTTCACGTTCCGCCTTCCTCTTACCGCCGGGCCGGGAAGGGGAAGTGACGTGCGTCCGGTGTAATGGCGGCGCGGTGGAGCGCCAGGTAATTACCGAACTCCGTAGACTAGCTACAGGCAGCGAACTGAAGTGGGGGTGGTGGGTTGCCAGACCAGGTGGGAAGTGAAGGGGAACCAGGAGTGGGTGCGGACTCGCTGGTACGGCCGTGGGCGACTCTGGGGTGCGCTTGGGTCTCCCGCCGCGCGCTGGCCCATGAGGTTGGGCTGTGAGTGTCGGTCGGGCCGAGGAGTGCCAGCGGGTCGGGTGGGGAGGGGGCAGCGGTGAACTCCCACCCCGCCTGTGCGGACAGAGTAGCTTCCTCGAGAGGTTCCTGGGCCTGTCTCTCCGCAGTGGCTTTATTGTGGAATCCAGCACCAGTGCTGGTACTCTCGCCTTTCGTGTGCGTGTGTTTTGGGCGCGGATCACTTAGAGCCTCCCGAGTCGTTTGGGCTTCCCAAGGCCCTTTTCTTAGTGCCCCGGCCTCGGGCCACGGTTGTGGGATCCATGAATGGTAGTTAATTTAAAAACAGTGGAAGTTTCACTCTCATTTCTCTTTGCGGCGTAATGTGACTGATTCTTTAAAATTTCATTAGTCGTTTCTTTTTCATTCATTTGCCGCGTAATTTTTGACGCTTACTAGTATTTATTACTGGAGACTGTTCGTTCCTCATTACATGTGTTCTTCCTCTGTCATCCTTTATCCTTCCATAACCTGAACTACCACCAATAAGGTGATAACTCTCAAACTTGGGTCTCCAGTCTCCACATCTCTATCGAGCTCCAATCCTATAGTACGTACATTTGCACGTAACGGTAATATAATATCATAGTTAATTTTACTGACTCCAACTGCAATCATCAGTTTACCGATTTTCGCTTAATTCTTAAAACAATTCTTTGAGATAAATGGAGAACGAAAAAAATGGGGAAAGCCTATTCCAGATGCAAGAATTAAGTGATTGAAAGTGTGGTAAGAGTTTGCTTTTTTAGGTTTCCACAGACTAGGAATAACAGATAGAGAAACAAGCAAACTTGGGCTTCAGAAAACCAGTTAACTGGCCTCCTCCTTATCTGTATTTAATCTTGTTTTAGGATTGTCAGTTCACCTCAGTTAACATCCTACTGTGGAAAAGTGGATTTAGAATTGGCATTAAAAGTGTGATCTTGATTACAAGAAGCGTCTAGTATCTGTAGGAGGAGGAGGAGGCCTACTTGAATTGGTACTGGATGAAAGACTAGTAAACCAAAGATTCCAGTCTTGTTTCAGAACTTATTAGGTCTGTCACTTGGGGCAGATTACCTAACATCTCTAGTCTCAGCTTCTTCGTCTAAAAATTACAGGTTGTTTTGAAGTTGAAGAAAAATAATGCATGTAAGGCACTGAGACTTCAGAGGCCAAGAACCTTTAATATCCTGCCTGACCGAGTGGTTCTGAAAATGTGGTGTCCTGAATCAGGAGAATTAGTAGCGTCAGTATCTCCATGGAACTTGTTAGAAACGTAAATTACTGAGCTTCACCCCAATCCTGTTGAATCAGAAGCTGGGGAATGAGGGACCCTTCACTCTCTTTTTTGCCAGAGCATTTCCAAGATTCTCATGCCAGTTTGAGAGCCACTGTTCTAGCCCATCTCCTAGGTATCGGCTGTGGTTCACCCCTACTCCCAGAATCAGGTTTGCTGCCTTCTTTGCTCCAAAGTGTTTGATCTGTGGCCAGCCAGTATTTCCCTTATTATGCCGCCACATCCTTCCTCATGTTGCATAGCTTAGTTCCAATCACTTCTGGAGTTCTGACACTTCCTAGATTGCTCGACTGTCTTTCCTAAACCAGTCTTCTTAGCTCTGTCCTTTTTCCCAGCTGCTGCATTGTTAGAGGTTAAGTCTCCTCCCTGATGATTGTGCATTACCAAGAGTTCTGCAGTGGCTCCTTGTATCTGAGACCACCTAAGAGTGTACAGAGTGATACATTGTGTATTTATAATGCCCATGCCTTAACTTGAACATTATTTTCTGTTTATGGTTCACTTGTATTTGGACTGAATCTTGTACTACCTGGTATATCCTTAACTTGATATAAGTCATGACTGGCCTAGAGCTAGTTCAAGAAAGAAGTGGCTATTGGTAATATAGCTGATCCCACTAATGACTTGGAGGGCTTCCTTGCTGCAGTTCTCTACTTCTCTGTTTAAATCTGAGAATCCTAGCGTGGGAGGATAATGGAACAAAAAGGCCTCTGACGTATTAGTGTTAGCAAACTTCCAGACGTAATAAACCTGTAGCCTGAATATTTTATCTCAGTATATACATTTCCCAAGTGGACATTGGAAGAGACATTTCAAGGCCTACAACAGAGTACAAACTTTCAAAGCATTTTCTTCAGAAATAATATATCTGGAGAGGAAGCAATGATTAAAGTAAGCCTTTGCTATTTGTAGCTAAGTTAATAAATTTTTCCCAGTGAACAGATACCAAAAAGATGGTGTGGGCTGCCTTGGCCTGGGGACATAAGGGCTCCTGGAATTATCGAATAGTTTGGCTAATTGGAGGGAGAGACCCAGTGGAGGTTCATGTTTAACTTGACTTTGATCCTAACTCATAAATGGATCAGACTAGAATTCAGTACTTCCATCTCAAAAGCTACTGTCTGAGTCCTTTCCTGAATTAGTTTACCAGGACAGCTTTCTTCTAAACCTGGGGACAGGAGCCTCTGGAGTAGAATGTAGTGCTGTGTGTCTAGGGGATAGTTCATAAACTTCTCTGTGGAGGACACGGCATCCAAGTTTTCTTTAAAACTTAGAATGTGATTTACTAAATGGCGCTTTCATTAAATCTTCAGCAAGCCCACTTATAAAGCTGTGCAGTGAGAGTTGGTGAACATATCCGGCCCATATACTTAGTTAGGCAAGCTGATGAACAGATTTGGGGTGAGGGGAGACAAAGTGGTATGAATGTTGGAAAGCATGCAGCATCCTCAATAATTAGACTTGTTTTGGTAAGTTGAAGTAACTGCACCTCCAGGATCAGATTTCCTCTTGCAGTGCCTTCAAAGGAACTGGGTTTTTTTGTTTTGTTTTTTTTTTTGTTCTTGTTTCTTTTTTTCATAGCAATAGGGAGGTATATTCAAGCTGCTCTCCAGGTTAATGTGGGATGAAGACAGATAAGGAATGGCACCTGATAGGACTGTCATGATGCAATTGATGACATATAGCTTGGCTGTTCCTAGAAATAGGAGTTGATATGTGGGACAAGGCTGCTGTGGTATTCCTTGGTAAAGAAGTTGTCAAAATATCATTATAGGGAGTTAAGAAATAGGAGCAATAATCAAAAGTCCACACACCTCTTTTTATATTTGATATTAGAATTGGAACCTATTAAGTAGCAGGCACTGTCCTAAGTTCTGGATATATAACAGTGACCACGAACTTCAAGGATCCAGTGTTCTTCTACAAGGTCTTTCATCTCTCTGAGTCCTTACTGATGCTGTCTCATTGCTGGAATGACCTTTTCTCCCTTTCCTACTTGTCCTTCAAAATTCAGCTTCTAAACCCATTTCTTTCTATATGCCCCAGACCCACCTAGTTGCACTTCCTTTTTTCCAGTAGTATTGAGTTTATAACCTTGCTATAGCACTTCTCTGCTCTGCCTGATGATAGGAACTCTCATCTCTCAGACCTCAATGCCTCCTGTGCAGCTTAACATATATCTCCCCTCACTATACAACAGACAATGCCTTTAACCCTCTATTCTTAATTTGTTTCCGAAGAATGGGGGTAAGGTAAGAAAGTAGAAAAAGACCATCTGGCTTTTTCTCTTAACCTTATACTTCCTCATTTTCTCAGCAAGTGCTTTTCTGAACCACTTTTTTTTTTTTAGGAGTTTGTAAGCTTTTTGTCTTTTTTAACTTTTATTGGAGTATAGTTGATTTACAGTGTTGTGTTAGTTTCTGCTGTACAGCAAAGTGAATCAGTTATACATATATCCACTCTTTTTAGATTCTGTTCCCATATAGGTCATTACAGAGTGAACCACTTTTTAATATAATTATCAATTATGGCACCAGCCTCATTATTATTATTTTTTTAGTTCTGTTTTCTCATCTGTACAAACTTTTTCAGTTTTTATGACCTTACAAAGGAGACTCCCCTGCACAAATACAAACTTTAAGACAAAATGAAAAAGGAGCTATTCAGTGGGTGATTAGAAACACTAGAGCTACTTCTTTGCCGTAAGATATATATTAAGTAAAGTGGTGAGCGTTGTGATGTAGGTTTGAAATGTAAGGTTTTGTCTCTTTGTTATCTTGAAAATGGGTATAAATTGAGCTTAATCACAGACCAGTAAAACCGATAGTGGTAATATTTGTCCAGTGAATGAGGTGCTGGGGTTAATGAGGAAAGTTAAAATTCTTTTGCCAGCCAGTTGAGCTGTGAACCAAGTGAAGTGTCGGGAAACTGAGGCGAGACGAGGTGGGCTTGTGGGAGGTGGGGTCAAGTACAAGTGATTGAGGGTACAGTAGCAGTAACGATGTCCCTTAGGATTTATTTTATTCAGCAATTAGAGGGACTGCTACCCCAAGAACTCTTTTCTGTCAAAGAGTAATATAAGGATATAGATTGTTGATACACTGAGACAGAATTTTCATTTTTGAAATTTAGAAGGAAATTTAGAAAGTGTGGAATGATTGAATATATCATAGTGAGATTTTATTTTTTAACATCTTTTTTTTTTTTTTTGTGGTACGCAGGCCTCTCAGTGTTGTGGCCTCTCCCGTTGTGGAGCACAGGCTCCGGACGCGCAGGCCCAGCGGCCATGGCTCACAGGCCTAGCCGCTCCGCGGCATGTGGGATCTTCCCGGAGCGGGGCATGAACCCGTGTCCCCTGCATTGGCAGGCGGACTCTCAACCACTGCACCACTGCAGCCCTTTTTTTAACATCTTGATTAGAGTATAATTGCTTTAAAGTGTTGTGTTAGTTTCTGCTGTATAACAAAGTGAATCAGCTATATGCATACGTATATCGCCATATCCCCTCCCTCTTGCGTCTCCCTCCCACCCTCCCTATGCCACCCCGCTAGGTGGTCAAAAAGCACCAAACTGATCTCCCTGTGCTATGCAGCTGCTTCTCACTAGCTATCTATTTGACCTTTGGTAGTGTATATATGTCAGTGCTACTCTCTAACTTCATCCCAGCTTACCCTTCCCCCTCCCCGTGTCCTCAAGTCCATTCTCTACGTCTGTGTCTTTATTCCTGTCCTGCCCCAGGTTCATCAGACGCTTTTTTTTTTTTTTAGATTCCATATATATGTGTTACCCTACAGTATTTGTTTTTCTCTTTCTGACTTACTTCACTCTGTATGACAGACTCTGGGTCCATCCACCTCACTACAAATAACTCAATTTCGTTTCTTTTGATGGCTGAGTAATATTCCATTGTCTATATGTGCCACATCTTCTTTATCCATTCATCTGTCGATGGACACTTAGGTTGCTTCCGTGTCCTGGCTGTTGTAAAGAGAGCTGCAGTGAACATTGTGATACATGACTCTTTTTGCATTATGGTTTTCTTAGGGTATATGCCCAGTAGTGGGATTGCTGGGTCATATGGTAGTTCTATTTTTAGTTTTTTAAGGACCCTCCATACTGTTCTCCATAATGGCTGTATCAATTTACATTCCCACCAACAGGGCAAGAGGGTTCCCTTTTCTCCACACCCTCTCCAGCGTTTATTGTTTGTAGATTTTTTTTGATGATGGCCATTCTGACCAGTGTGAGGTGATACCTCATTGTAGTTTTGATTTGTATTTCTCTAGTGATTGGTGATGTTGAGCATCTTTTCATGTGTTTGTTGGCAATCTGTATATCTTTTTTGGAGAAATATCTATTTAGGTCTTCTGCCCATTTTTGGATTGGGTTGTTTGTTTTTCTGATATTGAGCTGTATGAGCTGCTTGTATATTTTGGAGACTAATCCCTTGTCCATTGCTTCGTTTGCAAATATTTTCTCCCAATCTGAGGGTTGTCCTTTCGACTTGTTTATGGTTTCCTTTGTTGTGCAAAAACTTTTAAGTTTCATTAGGCCCCATTTGTTTATTTTTGTTTTTACTTTCATTTCTCTAGGAGGTGGGTCAAAAAGGATCTTGCTGTGATTTATGTCATAGAGTGTTCTGCCTATGTTTTCTTCTAAGAGTTTTATAGTGTCTGGCCTTACATTTAGGTCTTTAATCCATTTTGAGTTTATTTTTGTGTATTATGTTAGAGAGTGTTCTAATTTCATTCTTTTACATGTAGCTGTTCAGTTTTCCCAGCACCACTTATTGAAGAGGCTGTCTTTTCTCCATTGTATACTTTTGCCTCCTTTATCAAAGATAAGGTGACCATATGTGCGTGGGTTTATCTCTGGGCTTTCTGTCCTGTTCCATTGATCTATATTTCTGTTTTTGTGCCAGTACCATACTGTCCTGATTACTGTAGCTTTGTAGTATAGTCTGACGCCTGGGAGCCTGATTCCTACAGTTCTGGTTTTCTTTCTCAAGATTGCTTTGACTATTTGGGATTTTTTTGTGTTTCCATACAAATTGTGCAATTTTTTTGTTCTAGTTCTGTGAAAAATGCCGTTGGTAGTTTGATAGGGATTGCACTGAATCTGTAGATTGCTTTGGGTAGTATAGTCATTTTCACAAAGTTGATTCTTCCAGTCCAAGAACATAGTATATCTCTCCATCTGTTTGTATCATCTTTAATTTCTTTCATCAGTGTCTTACGAGTTTCTGCATACAGGTCTTTTGTTCCCTTAGGTAGGTTTATTCCTAGGTATTTTATTCTTTTTGTTGCAGTGGTCAATGGGAGTGTTTCCTTAATTTCTCTGTCAGATTTTTCATCATTAGAGTATAGGAATGCAAGAGATTTCTGTGCATTAATTTTGTATCCTGCTACTTTACCAAATTCATTGATTAGCTCTAGTAGTTTTCTGGTAGCATCTTTAGGATTCTTTATGTATGGTATCATGTCATCTGCAAACAGTGACAGTTTTACTTCTTCTTTTCCGATTTGGATTCCTTTTATTTCTTTTTCTTCTCTGATTGCCATGGCTAAAACTTACAAAACTATGTTGAATAATAGTGGTGAGAGTGGGCAACCTTGTTCATGATCTGAGGGGAAATGGTTTCAGTTTTTCACCATTGAGAATGATGTTGGCTGTGGGTTTTTCATATTATGTTGAGGTAGGTTCCCTCTATGCCAACTTTCTGAGAGAGTTTTTATCATAAATGGGTGTTGAAGTTTGTCAAAAGCTTTTTCTGCATCTGTTGAGATTATCATATGGTTTTTCTCCTTCAGTTTGTTAATATGGTGTATCACATTGATTGATTTGCGTATATTGAAGAATCCTTGCATTCCTGGGATAAACCCCACTTCGTCATGGTGTATGATACTTTTAATGTGCTGTTGGATTCTGTTTACTAGTATTTTGTTGAGGATTTTTGCATCTATGTTTATCAGAGATATTGGCCTATAGTTTTCTTTTTTTGTGACATCTTTGTTTCGTTTCGGTATTGAGGTGATGGTGGCCTCGTAGAATGAGTTAGGGAGTATTCCTCCTTCTGCTATATTTTGGAAGAGTTTGAGAAGGATAGGTGTTAGCTCTTCTCTAAATGTTTGATAGTATTTGTCTGTGAAGCCATCTGGTCCTGGGCTTTTGTTTGCTGGAAGAATTTTAATCACAGTTTCAATTTCAGTGCTTGTGATTGGTCTATTTATATTTTCTGTTTCTTCCTGGTTCAGTCTGGGAAGATTGTGCTTTTCTAAGAATTTGTCCATTTCTTCCAGGTTGTCCATTTTGTTGGCATATAGTTGCTTGTAGTAATCTCTCATGATCCTTTGTATTTCTGCAGTGTCAGTTGTTACTTCACCTTTTTCATTTCTAATTCTGTTGATTTGAGTCTTCTCCCTTTTTTTCTTGATGAGTCTGACTAATGATTTATCAATTTTGTTTATCTTCTCAAAATACCAGCTTTTAGTTTTATTGATCTTGCTATTGTTTCTTTCATATCTTTTTCTATTTCTGATCTGATCTTTATGATTTCTTTCCTTCTGCTAACTTTGGGGTTTTTTTGTTCTTCTTTCTCTAATTGCTTTAGGTGTAAGGTTAGGTTGTTTATTTGAGATGTTTCTTGTTTCTTGACGTAGGATTGTATTGCTATAAACTTACCTCTTAGAACTGCTTTTGCTACATCCCATAGGTTTTATGTTATCATATTTTCATTGTCATTTGTTTGTAGGTATTTTTTGATTTCCTCTTTGATTTCTTCAGTGAGCTCTTGGTTATTTAGTAGTGTATTGTTTAGCCCTCATGTGTTTGTATTTTTTACAGTTTTTATCATAGTGAGATGTACTTTTAATTTAAGGCCTGATTTCTCTGTGGGTAGCTTTGCAGATATTTAAATGATCTTTTTACCCTGCATGGGTAGAATGCAGTGGAACCCTACAGGTTAGTAGTATGCATATATTTTTTAGAGGCAAGTTGGGCAAGTTCTTATAGCCAAGAGATGAAGACCTTGTGAGAAATCTTGTTAGGTCAAAACCGACTTGCCTTCTTCTAAAATGAAATGAGGATTATCTTATTATGGGATCTTCCCTAAATGGAGCATTCCCCCTACTTTCTCTTGTATACAGTGGCAGAGAGAATGGGGAGATTTGATTTTATCTCCTATTAACTGAGAAAGCAAAATCAGTGGGATTTGATGACTGACTGGGAGTGAGGAAAAGGAAACTGTGACTTGGCTAGCTTTACAGGTAATATCTTAGAGGAAGTGCTGGTTTGAGGAGAGGAGGAAATGAGTTCCAGTTTGGACTCCCCTAGTTCAGAGGGCCTTTGGGACATCCACATGGAGGTTTCTATAGGCATTTGGCGATAAAGATTTGGAACACTGTAGAAAAGATTGAGCTGGAATAAAGTCATTCTTATGAATATGAGTTGAAGATGTGAGGGTGGAGATGGTCTTCCAGAAAGAATATGGAGAAAGAAAAGATAAGCACTATTCATTTGTTCATTTAACAAATATTGAGACTTCTATTTTGGGATTACAGCAATGAACAAAACAGATAAAAATCCATGAGCAAAGATTAAACTCTATGGGATAGTAAAATGTTAGAGGGGTGGACAGAAGAAGAGACATACAAGAGCAACACCAGATGAACTTGGCACCCCCGTAAGTTGAGAAGTGAGAACTTCAAGAAGGGGGTTAGCAGTACCAAGTGCTAGAAACAACATCATAAAATAAGGAAGTGGCCCCTGGATTTAGCAACAAGGAGGTCATTATGTAACCTTGACAAGTACTATGTAATAGTGGGAGTGGAAAACCAGATTGTGGTGCGTAAGAGGGCTTAATGGGAGATTAAGAATTAGAGGCAGCCAGTGTGGACTCATCTACCAAAAAAACCTGGTTGTGTAGAGAAAGAGACTGGAAGTAGAAAAGGGGTAGGATCCAGGGCATTTGCCCCATAAATGACATAATTTATATTTAAATGAATCAGTAAAGAAGTTCAACATATAGAATTTTTCTTTAAAACCAATTCATGTGGAAATCAATACTATAAATCAAGAAATAGCTGATAGAAATTTGGAAACACAAAAATTGACAACTTCCCTGCTGTCATAGAGCCTGCATTCTGGTGAAAAGCAGCACATAACAGGATGGATCTTCCTATGTACCAGCAAAAGAATGCTACTTAAAAAGTGTTTAAGTAGTATATCCAAATGATCATATCACTTTAATGTCTTTGGTAACTTAAACACAGACTAATTTGGACTGGTTTCATCGTGTAGGAAATGAATGGGGGGGTAATACCTCCTCCCAGTTTATAATGAGTAATTTTCAATATGAATATTGGTATTACTGATTCCTTAAAATGATAAGAACTTTTAGGTTTTTGTCATTTTTTTAACTCATCTGAGTCTCACTGTCTTAAGATGTCCCCAAGTTGGTCCTGTCTCCCCTACATAGGGTCAGAGACCAGTCAAGGGTTTTTATATTGTTTATTCCTCATCACTTAAAAACCCAAACAATATCCAATACTATCTGCACAGTTTTTAACCCTGTACTTCAACATGGTAACCTTCAGTTATTCAAATGGTTATGCATCAGAGTGCATACCTGATGTACAATGGTGTACCAGGAAGCAAACAGGGAGGACAGGTCTGCAGTTCTTTATTTGTAATTCTGATTTGATGTTCAGAATTTTGTTCAGATTATAGAGAAGAAATACAGTGCAGATATATTTATTAAGTAGTTCCCCTTTGGGGATCCAGGGCAACATCCTGTAATCAAATACATGTAATATTTCCACAGTGCATCAAGTGAAGAATCACATTACATCTCAAGTTAGTGCATGTCAAATTTTGCTGCCAAATGAGTTTGGCACAAGCTAAAGAAAAATCTGAATTTCAAGGCTTTTCAGATTTCAGAATTGCAGATAAGGGATTGTCACCCTGGTGACTTTTCCTAAAAAGTTTTGGCCCTTTTATTTTCTTGAAATTGTGAACCTGTGCTGAATTCAAATTACAGTATCATTTTTTTCTTATGTGGCATATCATGGGGCAAATTTCTCACTAATATGTATATATCCAAAAATACAGCAAGAAAAACTAAGGAATCACTTTTCTTAAACAATGGAGTTTTCCTTCAGTACAAATAGGGAAAAGCCATATCAATTTTGTCATTAATGCTTAAGAACTGTGGCCAGGGAACTCCCTGGTGGTCCAGTGGTTAGGACTCTGCACTTTCACTGTGGAGGGCGTGGGTTCAATCCCTGGTCGGGAAACTAATATCCCACAAGCCATGCTCTGCGGCCAAAAAAAAAAAAAAAAAAAACACGAAGAACTGTGACCCATCTGTTACTCCTATCTGTTCCCTGAACAGGAAAATCACTATTTGGAAGGGTCAGGAGCTTGGGTCCTATTAGTAGATTTTCCCAAGGATACCATCGCCTTTTTTTATTAAGAACAGATTTAAACTAGCTTTTATTTTGAATACTATTTAATATTCTATTTTCTCCACTGGGCAACTAACGTTTGTTTTTAACTCTGTTTTAATGTTTGGAGTTTGCCACACCTGCTGTTACTATTTAGAATGCAGAAGAGCAAACTAAAGGAAATCCACTTCTTTGACTTTTTTTTTTTAATTTAATTTTTTTTTGGCTGCAGTACGTCTTCCTTACTGCGCGCAGGCTTTCTCTAGTTGTGGCGAGTGGGGGCTACTCTTTGTTGTGGTGCATGGGCTTCTCATTGCAGTGACTTCTCTTGTTGTGGGACACGGGCTCTAGGTGCACAGGCTTCAGTAGTTGTGGCTCACGGGCTCAAGAGCGCAGGCTCAGTAGTTGTGGCACACGGGCTTAGTTGCTACGAGGCATGTGGGATCTTCCTGGACCAGGGCTCAAACCCGTGTCCCCTGCACTGGCAGGCAGATTCTTAACCACTGCACCACCAGGGAAGTCCTTCTTTGACTTCTTTTAACAATTTTAGGACAGTATGCTTCCACAAGTTCCTCCAACATAGGTTGAGGACACCTAAGGGACAATGATAGATGTGTTATACCGAAATGATTGAGAAAGCATTGCGTTTCAGCCATTACTTAAATATTTTCTCATTTTCTGAATATTTGAGATAACTGTGGAATTTATAATTTCAGAGTTTCCAGTTAACAGTCTAAAGCATTTCTTACAAATCTTATTGAATATTTTGCTCTCTGATGCTTGCTGAAGCTACATCTTATTATAAAATATCCTTCTTGCTCAGGAGAGCAGGTGTGGTTTTGCTGAGTTGCTTACTTGTGACAAGGAGAGAGAAATTTAATAATTCATCATAAAATCCACACAGTGATTCTAAGAAGAGCAGTGAGAGCTATAAACTCTAGATAAATTGCTCTCATTGCAGGAATTTCCAATTAGTCTAAGTATCAAGCATGCACATGTTGAACTCTCATTATTTCCCTACAGGCATATTCTATATAAATGTGGATGATGATAGTACTTCATGCATTTTTTGTTAGAACTGGGTAGCAGTCTGCAGTATTGTCAATTTCACACTTACCTTTTGGGAGGTAGAAATGTAACAGGTTGTACTTGATTGCCAGAAAAATGTTTGATGATGATGGTTAAACGGAAGAAAGGTGAAAGATGACACTGATCAGAAAAGTCATTAAATTTAAATGGATGAGATAATTTGAAATAAAAGGCATTAAAAATTGCCCTGTGTCTGTGTGTAGGTAGGTTGAGAAGAGAAACCAGGTTTAAGACCCAAGAGGGATAGTCAAGGAAAATACTAGGTCTTGCACAATAGAGTCAAGTGATTTATTTTTTCATATTGTACCTACCTGGTCACAGTGAATTCTAGGTATGCAGATTAAACAAGGGAATCCTTAAAATTATTCATGTTTAAAAAGAAGTAGTGCCTCATTATATTAACATCAAAAGCTTTACTATCTGGAACTTCAGAAGAATGGATCAGTTTAGAAAAGAAAAATTTTCTGGATAATAGAGATCATATCTGTTTACATTTTATAATTTACCAATTTGGCATCAATTTATTAATGTTGGCATTTTCATTGGGATACAATATCAGATGGTTTTAGCATCAGATAAACTTTTTTGAATTTTAATGCTGTTTACTAGCTGTGATTTACTGTACACATTGCTTCAACTCTGTACCTCAATTCTCTCACTGAAAAATAAGACTTAAAAAATCACGAAAGCAGGGTAATCATGAAGGTTGAATTAAGAATATATAAATGAAGTGCCTGGCATAGTGTCTTTGTGGCTATAATAATGTATTATTATTTGTTATTCTTATTATTGTTATCTTACTCTAAATTACATGTTTCTGACTTCTAACACAGGAAATGTAATTAGTTCATCTCTGGATATCTCAGAAACATCATTGTAATGTGCTATAGAATCTGTTAGTGTGGATGGCAAATTAGTTTGTTGGGGGCTACTGTATACATTGGCATTTCTTCCATTGGCTGGTTTTGAATGGTGTTGGGCCGCCTGCGTACACCACTGCACTATTCCTATCAGCTTTGGGACACTGATCATCGTATTATTTTAAATATTTATTTATTTATTTATTTGGCTGCACCGGGTCTTAGTTGCAGCACGCGGGATCTTCATTGCGACATGCGAGATCTTTTTTCAGTTGCGGCATGCAGGCTCTTAGTTGTGGCATGTGGGCTCTTAGTTGTGGCATGTGGGATCTAGTTCCCCAACCAGGGATTGAACCCAGGCCCTCTGCATTGGGAACACGGAGTCTTAACTGCTGGACCACCAGGGCAGTCCCATCATCGTATTATTTTAAAATGACTTGTCTCATTGAAGAACTGTAATATAGTTGAGGAAAATGCTATTTTAAAGTTTGTATATTATTGGCACTAAAGTTTAAACTATCTCCTTTATTATCAATTTGGGCACACTATATAGGTAACAGCTGATTTTGAAATGAGTCTTATTTCGGGTACATGCTAAGATAAGTTCTCTTGGGTAGAAAATATGTATCTAAGGATTTAAGTAATTCTGAGAGTCCAGATCCCACCCTTTTCTCATTCTTCTACCCAGAAAACCATGATGTGAATATAAAAATTGTCAGCAAGTTCACAGTCTTAGTGGACTAGAAAGTGTTTTCTTCCATTATTTTGTCTCCCATGAAGAGAAAAGACCTTCAGTCCATCTCCTTTTTTAGAAGAAAGGCTCCATAGAGGAGTTAGTGCTGAATTCAAGTTAGCATGAGTCCTGCTATATAAAGAAATCCCATTTTAGAGTAGGGCAAATTGTTCAACTTTGGATCTAAGCAAGGTCTACATATTACATATGTTAAGTCTGTTAGACCTCTTTTATTCTTTAACAGCTGTGCCATTCGTTTCCTTTTTTGTCCCCCATGCTATTGAATTGTTGGAGAAAGTGCTTCAGTTGTCTTGTATGTTAAAGCCCATCAATGAAAAATCCCCAGTAACGTACCTAGTAGTCATCAGATGGTCTTGGCAGGAATTTGTAGACTAGAGAAAATTTGTGAACTAAAGAGTTGCTGGAACAGTAAGTGGTCGTATCTTTAGAACGCGCGAGTCCATGCGGACACCATTTTGTGTGGGTTAGATGGGTCTGGACTAACCAGAAATAAGAATTTGACCCTAAATAATCCATGTTGTATATCATGACTTAGATTGGTTTAATTTTTCTCTTTTGCAAATGAGTGGAAATCCATTTTACAAATTGTGGTTTCTGTTGTCAATTGTCAGTTGTCAATTCTTGGCTGTCATCAAGGCAGTTTTTTTGTTTTGTTTTTTTCATTTTATTAATACCCCTTCTGGTTACTCAATCTAAGCTGAAGGATAGACTGTTATCTTCTGGAGATGTAATCAATCCCTATCTGCACTGTTATTCAGTGGGTCATGATTGTATATCAAGTTTGTGATGGTAGTAGTATCTCTAGTGCCAGGTTTTTCTTGTTGTTTATGTAAAATGATCATTTGGCATCATAGTAGCTGCAGAGCAGCATTTAAGACTCTGGAGATCACACATTGATGATTGCAACATAGACAAACTCTAAGATAAGCATTATTATATTATCCCTTATTTTCCATAATCTGAATCTGCCATGGAAAATAACCAAACAACTCTTCCCGTTAATTTGGATATGAGTTTTTTTTTTTAACTTTGCCAGTATCTGAAGAATTAATTAGTATCCTATCTGGAGATTGTCAAAAAACAAGGATCTTGGGAGTACCATGACTGAAAGGCCCCAGTGTCTGCTAATCATTTAGAATTGTGTTGTTCAGTATGGTAACCAGTAGCCACATGTGGCTATTCATGTTTAAATATAAACTTAATTAAAATTAAATAAAATTAATTTTCTCAGTCCCACTAGGTACATTTGAAGTGCTCAGTAGCCACACGTGACTATTGTATTGGTATGGTGGCTACTGACAGGGCAGAATATGAACCTTTCCATCAGTGCAGAAAGTTCTGTTATACAGTGCTGATTTAGAAGTGTTAGCCAGCAGAGAGGGAAAAAAATAACCAAGAGGATCAAGGACAAAAATATGCAAAGAAGTGCATGACAGTCACTGCTGTCTAGCATCAGGGGAAGGAGGCCCTTGTTCTGTCTTCAGTGTTTTCTCCTTCAGGATCAGAAAAGTCCTGGAAATCAGTCACAGGTGATGATGGCAGCAGTATCCATCAGCATATTCCCTGAAAAAAGTAAAGAGTACTAGGTAGAGGCTTTTACTTGGATTCTTTTGAGGTTCCTTCTGGACGATTCAATTCCTGAGGCTCATTCATAGAGGAGTGAATGTAAGGAATGAGCAAAAACTATTAATTTATATAAAAACATTATTAGAGGAGAGTGGAATCCTTTATTGAGGTATAATACAGTATCATCCTGGGAGTAAGAACAAATTATGGATAGTAAGGACATTGAGAGTTCTCTAGACTTTTAATTTTTATATAAAGTATGTTCCAGATCTCACCAATTAATAAGCATATTTAAGCCTACAGGCAAAATAAAATTTATAGAATTTATTTCAGTCTATGTATATGAATTTTTTTTAACTTGAGAAGTTCATTGAAACATTTATTGTTATCAGGTACATATCTCGTATATATAGTAAGACTGAACTCAATACAGGTTTTTTTCCTCTTCTTTTCCTCTCTCAATTTTTCATGTTTTGTTTTCATTTTAAGGATAATAAAAGTGTTTTATGAACATATTTAATCATCTGGATGACTGCATTTCAGTGCTTAAATTTGTGTTTGTGATCATGTTATAGTAGATAGTGTTACTTTAATTATCATGGCTGATTTTTTTTTTTTTTTTTTTTTTTTTTTAGGGCTGCATTAGGTCTTCGTTGCTGCGCGCCGGCTTTCTCTAGTTGTGGCGAAGCTTTCTCTAGCTGTGGCAAGCGGGGGCTACTCTTTGTTGTGGTGCACAGGCTTCTCATTGCGGTGGCTTCTCTTGTTGCGGAGCACGGGCTCTAGGCATGCAGGCTCAGTAGTTGCAGCACGTGGGCTCAGTAGTTGTGGCACACGGGCTTAGTTGCTCTGAGGCATATGGGATCTTACCAGAACAGGGATCTAACGCATGTCCCCTGCATTGGCAGGCAGACTCTTAACCACTGCGCCACCAGGGAAGTCCCATGACTGATATCTTAAGCTCCAGAAAACCTGCGCTGTGGTCATCAGTGCATTATGAGTGAGAATTTTCTCCCTATAAATTGTGCCCAGAATTTCTCAGATTTAAAAAGCACTGATACTGGGGCTTCCCTGGTGGCGCGGTGGTTGGGAATCCGCCTGCCGATGCGGGGGACGCGGGTTCGTGTCCCGGTCCGGGAGGATCCCGCGTGCCGCGGAGCGGCTGGGCCCGTGAGCCATGGCCGTTGAGCCTGTGCTCCGCAACGGGAGGGGCCACGGCAGTGAGAGGCCCGTGTACCGCAAAAAAAAAAAAAAAGCACTGATACTGATTTTTTTTTTACATGCATGTATGTGCTTCTTACCAGTGAGTTAAGGATTAATATTTGGAATTTATGTTTCCCTTTCCAAATGATTTATGACTAAGTTCGTCATTATAAAGTAGGTAAGCTGTGGAGTCTCTGTATTTTACCTTAAGTGGCTCATGGTTTAAGACAAATTGAGAACCAGTTTCTCATGCAGAATTGGAAAGCTGAGCAGTCTTGAGGAAGAGTTGAATGTTGGAATTACCTTGGGGATGCTTTCATAAAACCAGCGTGCCTAGGTATTCCCCCCACCCCCACATACGTATCTTCTGCTGTGGTAAGTCAGGTGGGCCCCAGTAGATGTACACGTAATTTTCTGATCATGCAAGTTTTCTTACTTCAAATTATTTTTAACATAGTGACTTAGGGATCTGGTTTTACAATATTAAGTAATGATCTGAAACTGGTGTGTGTGAAAAAAGCCCAACCAGCCACTTTGCTTTATTAGTAGCTTAGTGCTTTGCTTATCATTATAGATATACTTTTTATAAGGAGAACATAAGCTCCATGTGGGCAGGGGATTTTGTTATGGTTGTTCATTGCTGTCTACCCAGTTCCTAGAAAAATGCCTGACAGAATAATACAAGTGTAATAAATATTTGTTGTTGTTGAGCAAGTATATGTATAAATAATACTAGGTGATAAGGATATGCTAGACTATAACAATTGTGCTAGTAGAAGTAAAAAACAAAAATACCATTGCCTTTGAGCAAAAGTTAGTTGAGTAAAATTTTGAGTTTTATAGCTCTATACATTTATAGCCATAAAAACAGGATCTTTGAAAAGAATCATGTGATTTGTGTATGGCACATACACATTGTGTAAGTCATCTTGAGGCAACTGGGACATAAAATCCATCCAAGACAAGGTGCCTTCAGGGTTGTATCACCTGAGGTGAGGGAGGAGTAGCTTCTGTTTTTTAATTAAAAATGTTTGTGCATTAATATTTGATATAATTAATAGAGTTAGATTTAGGTTTGCCATCTTATTTTATTTCATTTTGTCCCCTTTGTTTTTTGTTCTTCTGTTCCTTCTCTCCTGCCTTTATAAGTTAAATATTTTTTTTAATTCCATTTTAATTTGTCTGTAGAGTTTTTAGCTATATTTATTTATGTTATTTTTTTGGTCATTGCTCTAGAGAACACACTATATAGCCTTAACTTTTCACAGGCCTCTTAGAGTTCATATTGTTCTGCTTCAGAAAAATATGCAGAAACCTTGCCTCATGTAGGTCCATTTTAGTCCATATATATCCCATCTGCATACACTATGCCCTCTCAAGACATTGTACTTTTTGCTTTAAAACAAACCTGTGTATTTTAGATAAAGGAAAAAGTTGTCATTTATATTTCTCGAGAAAGTTACCATTTCCAGTGTTATTCATTCCTTTTTGAAAATCCAGACTTCCATCTCCTATCATTTCCAATAAGCCTGAGGAGCTTCCTTTAGCATTTCTTATAGTGCAGGTCTGCTGGTGATACATTCTCTTGGTTTCTCTTCGTTGTTTTTGTTTGCTTTGTTCAATCAGTAAATGTTTTTATTTCATCTTCATTCTTAAGATTATTTTTGCTGGAATTCTAGGTTAATTCAGTTTCTTACTCTTTCAGCACTTTAAAAATTATTCTGCTGTCTTCTGGTCGCCTTAGTTCCTGATAAGAAGTCATCAGTAATTTGAATTATTTCCTTTTACATAATGTGTTGTTTTTTTCCTCTTGCTGCTTTCAGGATTTTCTCTTTATCTTTGATTTTCAGCAACATTGTTTCTCACATATATCAAACAGGCCAAAAATAAATAAATAACAACTTCATAGATGGGAAAAAAGGAAAAAAAAGAAACCTTTTATCTTTGGCCTTTTTAACCGTCTCATACAAACCAACTTCTTACAGTACAGCTAAGTACATACACAAAAAGGTTACTGGAATGCTCGGACTAAGATTTTTTGTTGTGGTGGTTTTTGTTTTTTTTACAAGGTTTTTTTTCTCCTTTGAGATTATAATGAACATGATCACACCACAAGTAAAGTCAGAAGTAGGACAGAGAATGCTCTGAAGGCTGGTTTGGTCATCTGAGATCATTAAAAATGGCTGACCCCCTAACAATATGTACAAAAATATAAAATGTAAATAAAAAATACAAATTTTCCTTTTTAAGTACTTTAAGAAAAAAGTCAGGGCCTTGGAAGTTTTGGTTCTTTTTTCTCCCCTGTTGCAAATTTGCATTGTGGTTAACTACTGACTACTATATATGACTATGTGTATAAGTGTGGTTTTCTTTATGTGTATCCTGCCGGGGATTCTCCAAGCTTTGTGAATCTGTAAATTTGTGCCTTTCACCAAATTTGGAGAAATTTTGGCTGTAATTTCCTGAAATATTTTTTCTATCCCATTCTTTCTCTCTTTCCTTCTTGGACTTTAATTACACATGCACTAGGCCTTTTGATAATTGTCCCACATGTCCCTGATACTGTTCATTAAATTTCTTTATCTGTTCTTTAGATTGGATAATTTCTAATGATCTTACATCAAGCTTACTGGCTTTCCTTTGTCTCCATTTTGAATTTTTTGCTTCATATATTTTTTAGTTCTAGGATTTCAGTTTGGTTCATTTTTTGTTTTGGGTTTTTGGGTTTTTTTTTTTCTTCCTGAAATTTTCTATATTTTTATTCCTTGCAAGCATGTTTTCCTTTGCACTTTTGAGTATGCTTTAAAAACCTCGTATACTAGTTTCAGCATTTGGGTTGGTGTCTCAGTGTTGGTTTCCTTTGATTGTCTTTTTTCTTAAGATTGGGCCACAGTTTTCTGATAAGTTGAGTTATTTTTTAATTGTATCCTGGACATTTTACTATTATGTTAAGGCTTTCGATTCTGGTGCATTCCTCTGAGGAATAGTGACCCTTCAGGCAATTAATTTGATTAGGCTTAAATTGCAAATTCTGTCTCATACGCAGTTGTTCACATCTCAGTTCAGTCCTGTGATCCTGAGTAGGACACTATTTAGTACATGTATTGGTTCAGCGGTGGTCAGAGATTTGGGAGAGTATATCTAGCCCGTGGGGCTTCCTTTCTTTGGCTCTCTCCACTTTGGGAGCCGCTGAGCAATGATGTGCTTTAGATTGCAGTTATATTTTATAGATTGACAAATTAATCTGGTGTATATTATTTTTACTAACCTAGATAGCATGCTAACCATTGTAATGGAAATTTTTCTTGACTTAGTGATTTGTGTACATCCCCATCTGCATTAAATGATAGCAACTCTGTATCACTTTATAGTATCTAGATTATTTGTGTTTGTGGTCCAGTGAAAAGAATACTTAATTGGGTGTCCTTAAGCTAGGTTTCTAGTCCACCACTAGCTTGTTTTATAGCTTAGGACATTATTATAGCTTAGGACATTGAAATGATTTATCTGACCGTCAGTGTTCTTATCCTTAAAAAGAAGGAATTGGACCAGATAATCTGTAATATCCTTTCTCACATTCAAATTAGAAATTTTCTTAATTGTATTCGGTTATTTTGGTACTGAGCACAGTTTTTTCTCTATATTCTCACTTCTTTTAATTTTTAAATTTTTTTATGTTTCATTTTACTTTTCTGATTTAGTTACCTTATACCATACCATAAACTATAAACTATTTAGATATGCAATTCCAGTAAAATACTTGAATGGCAGTTGTGTGCGAACATAACTATCAGTTCAGCATTTTTCAAAATTACTAAATTTTACTTAATAGATGGCTACTGAAAGACATTTTATTTAGCATCTAACATTGATGACTAGGTTTACTGTGACCAAATATTAGTTCTCATATGTGCACGTATCTGAGGCCCTGTGCCTTTAATAGATCATTATTAAGACTTGATTATTCTGGTTTAGCACCTTATATTTCCATGTGGTGTATATTTCTGAATGATCATTACTACAAGAACACTGGCTATTTCATTCTTAGTTTAAATCGAAACATTGGATGTTTTGTATTAGAATACTTTACGGTGTTTAATAAGCCTTTGTTGTTATTGCTCTTTTGTTCTGAGTCTTTTCTACTAATACATGTTTTTTATACATTGTTATATGGAACTATTTAAAGAGTTTTTGAATTTACATTTAATTATTGATTATATCTTTGCCTATTAAGAAAAATAAGGTAGTCAAATGTCCATTGTGTGGAAATAGTATGTTGTTATTTTACACACATTTTATAAGTGTTAACAAAGGTTCCTTTGGCATATTTTATAGGTGTCATTTGCAGACAGTAAAACTAAACTGTCAAGGAATTCATACCGTTCGGTACTTGTTATTTGGACCAGCTTAAGGAGTCTTTGACAGATCAACTGGCAACAGAAAATGAAAAGTAGCGTGGCACAAATAAAGGTAAGTGTTTGAAACTTATAATAAAGAACATAAACTTGTAGTCAATTATCTACCCTTAAACCAAAATGCATTTATATAATTAGGACATTAGAACCAGACAGTAGAATTGCATCATATGCACATTTAACTTAACACAATTTCAAATGTAGATACTTGGCCAGATGTGCAGGTGGGCAGTTGAGAGAACATACAGGGTGTGTGTGTGTGTTAATCAAGAAAGTGCATGTGAGTGAACACATGCAAAAGAAAAATAAACAGCGAGAAATTCCACCATTCTTCTCAAAGGCTCAGATCCTCTCTTGATATTCCGAGACCTCATCTCTAAGGTTCAGGAGGCTTTAGCTGAGGATCCCTTATTTTTCTATTGAGCCTTCCTGTAGCTTCCTTTGCCAGCTGGAAGCAAGCTCCCTAACTCTTCCAGCCCCTCCTCCCTCTGGCTCTTGAAGACTTGTTCCCTGAGCCTAATGGATGCTCAGAGCCGCTGAACATAGGCTGTCTGCTCCACTCACCTGCGTGAGCATGAAATGGAAGATGAGTATCTTCTTCCTTAGTTGGTCACGGTTCCTACATGTCTGTCTACAAGTGAACCTCTTGTTGCATATTGCATATGCATAAATGAGCTCCTTATTCTGTGTTGTACTTTAGACATTATACATTCATTTATTCAGCAGATATTCACTGAATTCTTACTATGTCCCAGTACTTTGGGTAAAATGGTGAATAAAACAAGAATCCTTGGTCTTGCGGAGTTTGCATTCTAGTGGGGGAGAAAGAAAAATCATAAACTTAATACGTAAGTGAATTATATAGTATATTAGGGTGTTAAATGCTAGACTTGCGCTATGGAGAAAAGAAGTAGGGTAAGGTTGATGAGTAGCATTGGAATGATGTAATTTTTCATAGGGAGGGCCCAGTGAAAATGGGCCTTTTTGAGCACACACTTGAAGGAGATGAGGGAGTGAGCCACATAGATGTCTGGGAGAAGAGTGTGCCAAGCAGAGGGAACAACAGAGGCAAAGGTGAAGAGTCTAGTGTGGCTGGAGCAGGTTCTGAGAAAAGTAGAATAGTAGAGGAGGTCAGAGCAGTCACAGGAACCAGTAACTCCATCTGCTTCAGAACTGTTCCTCTGCCTGTGAGCGGACTTGGCAGGAGAGCAAGCCACTCTACTTCCTTTTCTTTTCAGCTGCACAGATCTGCTAGCCAATCTGTGTAGTCCACAGATCTGTTGATACAAGCAGGCACATCACTTCCTGGGTCTTGGAGTCAGTAAAGGGAAAGGTGGATTTTTATTTGATTGTAAAGACCGGCACTTGTCCCTTGCCCTCCTCCACCACCTCTGCACCCCTAAACCTACTTTAAAGAGTGTGAGTAGATGGGAGCTCCTTAACAGCAGGCACCAGGTACCAGGCCTGGGATGTGGTAAATGCTTAATAAACTGAATTGATATGCTTACAGGCCAAGGCAGACTCTGCTGCCATCTCTTTGAACTTCTTTTGAGTGTGAGAAGACACTCTCCAGCCTCCCTCCTAGGTAGACATGCAGGCTGTGCTTGCATCGCTCCTTTGGCAGGGGGTTCACTGTCCCTGAAGCTGGCCCCATCTGTCAGTAGATACTTTCATATAGTGTTCTGAAATTTGCCTCTTTGGGACTTGTACTGATTGGTCCAATGACAGTTAATTAAACAATTAATTGTGGGCCGAGTAGGTGGCAGACTCTGTGTTAGGAGCTGGGGACATAAGGAGAAAGGAGACCTTGTGGGGAACTGGCTCTTGACTGAGCCGTGTTAGGTAAGAGCACAGAGATTTAGACTCTGTACCATTTACACAAAAGGAGAAGTGTTTGGTCTTTCTCAGAATTCTTGTCCTGCTTCTCTTAGACTGTGCTTCTCCACGTTTCCCTCTTGTGGTCGTCTGGGGCATTCCCCCAGCTTAGGAAGGGATGTCCTCAATCAGCAAGCCCTTCACACTTAGTGGCTCAGCCCTCCAGCCAGTTCTCAGTTTAGTTTGTCTCCTTCTCTCCATCTTGTTGGCTATAAGCAGGTCCACTAGCTGGTTTGGGCCCAATCTTACCTCAGGTGAAGCTCAGATCCTCTCTTGATATTCTGAGACCTCATCTCTAAGGTTCAGGAGGCTTTAGCTGAGGATCCCTTATTTTTCTATTGAGCCTTCCCGTAACTTCCTTTGCCAGCTGGAAGCAAGCTCCCTAACTCTTCCAGCCCCTCCTCCCTCTGGCTCTTGAAGACTTGTTCCCTGAGCCTAATGGATGCTCAGAGCCTCTGAACACAGGCTGTCTGCTCCACTCACCTCCCCATATTGCTCTCTACATCGTCAGAGACTACAGGTGACTGCACTGTGTACCATATTTGCTTCGCTGAATGAACAATTTAGAGAATTTTTAAAGGTAATTTAAACAATATGTTACTTTCAACTACTGCTCTTAGAATCTAAACTCTATGATAAGGGAAATAGGGAAATTAGGTTATTATTATTTGGATCACACTTCGAAATTGTTTTGCACTTAGTAAAACCTACCGAAGCCCAGTTCAGGTTTCCCTTTACTCACTGTCACCCTCAGTACTCTGTACCACAGTGCTTATTCCTAGTCAAGATCTCCTGTTAGCACTGACTAGTGTGCCAGTCATTTGTTAACTTGATCATATTTACAAAATCCTGATTCACGATCTCGGTATTTTTGGTTTCTCCCTCTTACCCACAACAGATATTGTGTAGACGTGTTAAAAATCATTAGCACAGAATTGAGGCCTGCTCCCTAATGTAGTCAAAATAATTGTCATACCTTGTAAAAGAAAAAGTAGACAGTGCAATTTTATTGTTCTTTCTCTCTCCCCTCCCTTCCCTCCTTCCCCTTCTCCCCCTTCTCTGTCTCTCTCATATATACTCTGATGTGTTTAATTGTAGAAATCTTTATAACCATCTCTCTCCCATAAGATCTCAAGTTCCTTGAAGGTTTTTCCTATCTTTCGTATCCCCCAGAGTGTCTAGGCAGGAAGGGCTGTGTCTTATAATAAATAAGTAAATATTGTGTTTAGCGTTACCATGAATTGAATGAATCTTGTGCTCTATATTTGGTTTAGAATCTAGATGTCAAGTGTTATGAAAACCTATATCATATATATTGAACAGTTCTATTTAATTTAATGCTGCCCAGTGAAATAATTTTTAAAAGTTATACACATTGGAAACAGGATTTTAAGATGTTTGCATTCAGTGTGAAATACAGCCAGACTGGCTTCTTTAAATTATAAATTTGATCACATGTTTATTCACCAACATGCATTAGTCTAATTAGTGTATGCTATTCAAAAAATTCAATACTTAAGAAGATTGTATTGGCAATTTACTTGTGATAATGTTATACTCACACTGCTGGTAATTAGATAGTCATAACATAAGAGGAAGTTGGAGCTTGTTTACGTTTCTTTGCAGTATAATTTTCAATTTTTAAATGTATTTTTTTGCCATTAAGGAGGGAAGCATGTAAGTATGTGGAACAAGTTAGTCATTATTTGAATTATTTTTTCTTAGATTTCAAGATAAAGATACTTTGAAAACATACTGTTTTTCCTTTCTTACAGTTCAGTTAATTAAAATTACTTTAATTCTTAAAAATAAGCTTGTCAATATGAATGTTTTTATACCAGTGGTTTAAAAAATTTACCTATTTATAGAGATAAATATTTTGGCTTCTTAACTATATTTGGACTTTTAAATTAGGATATGTTCTTAAACTGGATGGTTCATATCTCTGTCTCAGTGTGACATATCTTCAATCTCATGTTACATTGAAGTTACTTATTTGTATGTCTGTTATTTTTCAAAGGATTTGGCTTAGGAGCTATATTTTACAAGTCATATTTTTTAAATCCTTACAGCCTACCGTATTACCATACATGCCATATCAGACACTCAAATATTGTTTGCTGAAAACAAAAATGAATTTTCATAAATACATTGGAGTCAGTTTCTTCTAGCTATTTATTTTATCCAGAGTTAGTAACCTGGACTAATGTTGTGGTTTCTGTAAGCTAATGGAGATAAGAAAGTAAGTTCAGTGTTATAAAAGACTTGGGCATAACTACAGAAGTGAGCTCTTGCTAGAAAATCTCTGGCCCTTGGTCATGTTTTTCACCAAAGGAAAGCTTTGGCCTTGGTTTTCACCAGGAAAGGCCTTTATAAAAATGATGTTCTAGGGGCTTCCCTGGTGGCGCAGTGGTTAAGAATCCACCTGCCAATGCAGGGGACACGGGTTCAAGCCCTGGTCTGCAAAGATCCCACGTGCCATGGAGCAACTAAGCCCGTGTGCCACAACTACTGAGCCTGCATTCTAGAGCCTGTGAGCCACAGCTACTGAAGCCCGCGCACCTAGAGCCTGTGCTCCGCAACAAGAGAAGCCACGAAGCCTGCGCACCGCAACAGAGTAGCCCCCTCTCGCCGCAACTAGAGAAAAGCCCCATGCATAGCAACGAAGACCCAACGCAGCCAAAAATAAATAAAATAAATTAATAAAAAAAAATTATGTTCTGTAAATTTATATATTATTACATAGGAATAAAATATTAACTAAGTGGCATCAAAAATTAGAGAATTTTCTTCTACCTTGAGTTTTTTTGTTAAAAACAGTATTTGATCTATAGTGAAAATCACAAACATTTACCTTGGATGACCTGAAAATTTTGTTTTATCTTATATACTATTTAGGTAATACAAATTATTCTTATGGTTAAAAAAATATTTTGAAATAATTTTTTAAAGCACTTCCAACTTTCCAAGATACATTTGTCATTGTCTATATGTTTTTTAACAGAATTTTTAAATGCCCCCTTCCCCTCTTTTGTTCCTTTGAAAGCATTCTTCTAGTCATGACAGAAGGGAAAACTATAATTCATATCAGAGGACCTCCTCTCCAGAAGACAGGTAAACAGTTTTATGTGTTCCAAATACCATTTAAATTTTTTATAATGAGTTTAAGAAATTATCTAGCTCTTAGATTTATAATTTTAGGGTAAGCAACTTCTTTTTGATCGTTTTACAGGCAATATTATTGAGTGAGCTTGAGAACAGATCATCCTTGAATGGCTGTTCTAGGAATTTCTAGTAAATAATTCTAGATTTTATGAAATTTTTTAGGTGAAAGGGAATAATTTTAATATCTCAGATACTAAATAGAATGAAAGTTTATAAAATGGAAAGGTGAGTTGAAATCACATTATTTTGAAGTGCTTTTACTGTTAATACTATCCTTTATATTTACATAGCTCTTTATATAAGTTTTCAAATGTTTTTATATATATCTTACCATAATTATGTTAAGATCAAAGATCCAGAAATATTACCATTAATGTTCATCATGCATTCATAGTAGGACTTTAGTTATTTCACTTAGTAAGCTATGACCATTAAAAATAACTTGTGAAAGGAAAAGCATCCTCTAACCTTTGTTTCATTTGTCTAATTTCTTATTCCCTATGTACTTTGTTCATATTCCACTCTGCTGTCTCTAAAAACCTTTGCTTTATGGGCATCACGTTAATCACTGTGGTATGCATCTACGATCACCTCCTCCCTATATATATATATATTTTTAAATCTCTCTGCAGACATACACACATGTACGTGTGTGTGTATAAACTAATTGTAGATATGTATATAAAACATGGATTATGTTACTGTGTCTATTTATCGTGTGTGTATGTATTTAACTTCTCTTAAGGTTCTCTGATTTTATTACTTCTAAGATTCAAATAGCAGATTTGTACTGTCTATCCCTGTTTGCTAATAATTTCAATCCATTCTCACAGATATCTAATAATATAATTTCAAGAATAGCAGCTGATAAAAATAGTGTTTTAGAGTAGAGTTAAACTGGTCTTTATGGAGGCCAACCAATGACACTAATGTCATTTGTTCAGTACTTTGGTAAAATGAGCCGACTCAGCAAAAGGAATCATTTGGAGGATAGCCTTTTTCATGTTAAACTATATATGATATGCAGATATATATCTTTTACTAAGGACAGTACGAATCAGGGTGTCAAGTTTGGTTAAGTGAATTCCAGGAGTTGTTTTGTTGCACACCAGCTGAAAGCTTTTATAATCATGACTAAATGAATAGGTGTCATCAAAATAAGCTGTTTGTTAAAATCCACTTGATAAGACTTTGTTCAGTCATAGAGTTATGTTGCCATTACCAATATATGACTTTCCTAAGTATAACATCATTATTTTCAACTTAAAACTTTGGTTTTCTTCTTTTATGTGTTAGATACACGGAACAAGAAAGATCCCCTCGGGATAGAGATTACTTTGATTACAGCAGGTCAGACTACGAGCATTCAAGAAGAGGACGTTCTTATGATGATAGCATGGAGTCACGGTTAGTATTGGATATTTTAACTATAGAAACATATATTTGTTTAAATTTTCTTTATGCTTAATAATAATCGCAGCTAGTATTAAATGGATGTTTTTAGGAGCTAAGCTTTCTAACAAGGACTTAATGTGAATTAACTCCTAATTGCAGTAAATATATGTCTCTTATAGATGAAGAAAATGAGACTTAGAGAAGTTAAGTCATTTGTTTGTGTTTTAGAAGTGTATCAGTGGCAAGTCCTGGTCTGTCTGACTAGAGCCCAAGCTTTTATTCATTATACTGTACTACATGAGGAATTGGCTTATGTGAGTTTTTGAGATTGTTTACTGAATGAAAGCCATTTATATTATATGACATAGAGTGATCTTAATTTACTTTCCTACATAATGGCAGAGGGACATTGAGAATGAAGTTACCAGTCTGCAGTTTTTATCTAAGTGTAAATTATTCTTACTTGAGTCTTGAAGAACTTGATTTCCCACCTTATTAGTCATCCAGTTTCAAAAACTTGCCTACCATGTTTTACTGTTCACCTAGTTCTATATCCTTTTTGATGTCTCTCTCACATTATCCACTCTATGACTACTGAGACTATAACCCACTAGAATTTTGATCAAATTTCTCCGCAGTTTGGAGTAGAGAAATAATATCTCCAGTTTGGACATATTAAACACGTTATTTGATATCTGCAGCCAAAATTTCCTTCTCACTACTTACTTTCTAATATGTAACCAATCCTTAAATGTCAGATTAACCTCAAAAGCCAGGTTCTTCTGCTGTTACCCTAATGACACCTTAATAAGAGCAGCTACTACCACCATAATTGGTGAGCTAGGCATTCCTATACCTTCTCAAATACTGTCAAAATTCTTACACACTAGGTACTGTATCTCACAATTTAACATGTAAGGGATTGGGGTCTGAACTGATTAACTAACCTGAGGTTGCCATTGCCCATCTAGTAGATGATGAAACTGAGATTTGAGCTCAATTCTGGCTCCAAAACCCATGTTTATTTCCATATGCCCTAACTGTATTACTTCACTCTAACTCTGTGTTTGGTCCACTGTATGTATATAAAGTCTCACTTGTTCCACACAGTCACACTGTGAAGAAAGCAGGTTGTGTATTATGCAGAATATAAAGGCTGTAGTACAAAAACACTTGAAGAGAAATACTTCTGTTTAGACTCAGAAGAATATTACTTCTGCACTCTAAAGGAACAAACACTATAATCATGTAAGGACATGATTTTACCAGCCAGTGAGAGTCTTACCTGGCGTTTCTCAGAAGAATCATAACCAGTGTCAGTAAATCCCTTCTGTTGCTATTCTCTTGGAACATTTTACATCTACAGTAAGAAGCAACTCAATTACAAATCTCTGGCTAGATTTCAGAGGACCTGCCTTTGACTAATTGGGGTTTCTGTTTGGAACCACTTTTTTCCCCCACTGTTCATGTTGTCTTAGTAGGTACGGACTCTGTCTTCATGGGGCAGTCACTCAGGTCTCTTTATACTTCGGTTTTAAAGAGTTCCTCCACAGCTGCCTGGGTAGGTGACTTGCTTCTGTCTCTCTATTTATTAAGACATATTATCTCAAATATACCCTCTAGATTTAGCTAAAATCTATTGAGTGGTTTCCTGGTAATGCAGTGATAATATGAAACTTGTTTTTATTTATTGTATTCATATAACTCATGGTTGCACAAAGCATGAGCAGAATAATCTGACTTTCCAGGCAGTATAAGTAAAAAACAGCCAAGTGGACAAACTCTTCTCTGGGGAAAGATAGCAAAAAGCAAGGCAAAGCATTATTTCTTGCTCATTCTTGATAGTTTGGGAACATTAAATACCCTAATCATTTTAAAAGTGCTAACTTAAAAAGGGATAGTCACCTGCATTAATAGGGAAAAGTTACTGTGCTAGAAAATGGTTTATTTTTTCACATTGTCTCAACCAGAAGCTTCTTATATTTTGAGATTTATAATAAATTACGAGTTCTATCAAGACAATTTCAAATGTTACAGTTTATTATAACATTCTTACTCCTAAATTGCCATTATTGGAGATAAACTCTGGTTTCTCCTTTATACAACTTATCATGTACATCACAGGCCAATTTGTCATCTTAAAATACTATTTTCACATCACTCTTCCACTCAGCAACTAATATTAAAGATTCCTCATCAGTTCCAGGATAAACAACCTAAAGTCTTTGCTTGTCTTTTAAGATTTCATAGTCTGACTTGAACTTACCTTTCCAACTACTGTTATATATGATTCGTTATTGTTTCTACTTATTCTGGCCCAAATACCCTTGCTCAGCTTTTCAGTAATTATTCTGTCTTCTACTAGTTGCAGAATGCCATCCTCCATTCCCCCTCCCACCTTCCTACCTTGCCCCCAATGTAAATCCTGTTAAGCCTTGATGACCTAGTTTGTTACATTTTCTCTGTGAGGCACTTCCTTAACCACTTTTCCTTGTCTGAATTTGTGGCCCCCAAATAGTCTCACTCATTTGGTATGCAGTTCATTTAAGAATGTAATTTGTATTGTCTTTTCTCCATTAAAAAAATATATTACAGAAGTAGAGACCGAGAAAAACGCAGAGAAAGAGATGTGGATCGGAAAAGGTCCCGGAAATCTCCATCTCCTGGGAGAAGAAGCCCAGAACCATTGGTAACCCAGAGTTCCTCTGCTCAGGATGAACCTACTGCAAAGAAGAAGAAAGAGGAGGTGGATCCTCTTCTTACGCGCACTGGTGGAGCATATATTCCTCCTGCAAAGCTCAGGATGATGCAAGAACAGATTACAGATAAAAACAGGCATGTCAATATCACTAAGTATACAAGGAAGTGATACCCTCATTTTAAAAAATCATCTGTGCTCTAATTAACCTTGGCTGCTGAGAATTTGCATGAGTCCACAATGATAGAGACTTCAAATTAGACTTCTTTCCTTCCTACCTTCAGAAGCTCCACTGGAGCTCTGCTTACTATTTTCCCTGACATTAGCTCATAAGCTCTTTACTTTTTGCATGAATGAATGGAAAAGTTTGAGGAAAGATCGCTTATCTTTTTTTTCTTTCCTGGTTTCAAGCTATTCCTTTTGTAGTTGCATGCATGCCTATTAGTAATGTCCATTCTTCGTCGATAATCAAGAGTAATATTGATATTTCAGAACTAAAATGGATCTTTCCAGTTGTACCAAACCAGGAGTTGGCAGACTTTTCCATAAAAGGCCAGATAATATCAATAAGTATTTTAGGCTTTGTGTATAAGGCCAGATAGTAAATATTTTAGGCTTTGTGCATTATTCTGTCTGTTATAGCTACTCCCCTTCACCATTGTAGTGAATACAGTCATAGATAAAATATGTAAACAATTGAGAATGGCTTTGTTCCAATAAAGCTTTATTTGCAAAAAACAGGCTGTAGGCTAAATTTGGCTCATGGGTATAGTTTGCCAACCCCTGTACTAAACTCTGAAACAGTTGACAGTTTTCTCTTTTCCCTCCTTTTCTTAGACCATAACATCTTAGACTATAGTTTTTTGCTACACTAAGGCAAACAATCAAAATTCATATATGACCATTCACCCTTTAAGTACCTTTTCTTCCCTTTGCAAAATAATTGGGATGAAGAGGAACTATGTAGGAAAGTGCAGCTGAGTTTTTCAAGGTCTTTTTCTCTAGTGGAATGAGATAACCAGGAAAACTGTGGTCCAAGCTTGAAGTGATCACTCAATTGCCAGGTAGTCAGGAAAAAGATTGGGATAGAAGATAACTATGCTTTAAGAAAAACAGATTCCAGGTGAGTCAAGAAAATCTTCCCACATCTTTCTTGGGTATTTTCTTGGCAACTTGAAAGTACTTGAGAACCTTATATAAATGAAATCTAAATTTGTTGCAAGAATTAGCTTGAAGTAGAAATGTCATTTATATAAAGTATAAATATTTGAAATAAAGTTTAAAAAATTTATGAGCTAGAAGGGAGACATTTAAATGACAGTAAATTTAAAACTAATAAGTAAGTTTTTCTCTATGCGTCATATTCTGGCACTTGGTAGTGATGCCTGGAGTGGTATGTTGAGAAGGGATTGGGAAATGCTTTCTGTGGTTTGTGGGAGCTTCATGATCATGTCAGAATTCTGCTCTTACTGGAGGCAGTAGTGACGGCATTAGTGAGAAGTGCAAATCCAGTCCAAATCCAGTCCAAAGCAATCCTAATTGTAAAAGACCGGGTACATTGTTGTTAATCCCCAAGTCTGGCTTCCTTATAAAGGGGGCAGAGAAGAGTCCACAGTATATGCAATTTTAAACAGATTCTTGGAAGATAATTTTATATACAGTTGAACTCTGCTTATAGGCTATAAAAGGGACAGGAGAAGTAGAAGTGTAGTCTTTGCTTTCAGTAGATACTAAATCAGGTTAAGTGTAGGTTTCCTAATTAAGAAATACAAGTGTACTTAATTATCATCTGTTGACCAAAGTTTAATAGGAGAGTTTGTGATTATGTATCAGCAATATCTTATTGATCAGGCTAATTGTTAAGCCATAGATCTTATTACTCTAGACAGCAGCATACTAAACGGTTGGGGTTAGGGGGCCGGAGGAGTCTTCCACCTTGGATGCAGGCAGTAAAGGAGTCTGTAATCTATAGAGAATTCAGCAACAGTAATGAAATTAACTGCAAGTCAGTCTGCTTTTTATCTTCAGTGTCTGCTGAGGACAATGTCGGTGATAAAATACTCTTCCTCACCACCTCTCCTTGGTATACCTGGTATACCACTCCAGAACAGGGATTCTTTCTTTTTTCTCTTTTTTTTTCTTTTTTTCCATTGAAGTATGGTTGATTAAATATAAATTGTGTTAGTTTCAGGTATACAGCAAAGTGATTCAGTTATATATTCTTTTTCAGATTCTTCTCCATTATATATTACAAATTAGTGAATATAGTTCCCTGTGCTATACAGTAAATCCTTGTTATCTATTTAATATACAGTAGTATGTATCTGTTAATCCCATAATCCTAATTTATCTGTTTCCCGCCTTCCCCTTGGTAAACATAAGTGTGTTTTCTATGTCTGTGAATCTGTTTCTGTTTTGTAGATAAGTTTATTTGCATTATTTTTTAGATTCCACATATAAGTGATATCATAATATTATGATACTATGATAATAATATCTTATTTGTCCTTCTCAGTCTGACTTACTTCACTTAGTATAATAATCTCTAGGTCCATCCATGTTGCTGCAAATGGCAATGTTTCATTCTTTTTTATGGCTGAGTAATATTCCATGGTATAGATATACTACATCTTTTTTATACATTCATCTGTGGATGGACACTTAGGTTGCTTCCATGTCTTGACTATTGTAAATAGTGCTGCTATGAACATTGGGGTGCATGTATCTTTTCGAATTAGAGTTTTCATCTTTTCTGTATATATGTCCAGGAGTGGGATTGCTGGATCATGTGGTAACTCCGTTTTTAGTTTTTTAAGGAACTTCCATACTGTTCTCCATAGTGACTGTACCAGTTTACATTCCCATCAGCATGTAGGAGGGTTCAGAACAGGGATTCTTAACCTACAAACTTTCAAGAGGTCCATGGATAGAATTCAGATAGTCCATGAATGTGAATGGGAAGAAAATTGCATCTTTTAAAATTGATCTAATTTAGCATTTCTATCAGGAATGTAGGCAACAGACCATGATATTAATAGACTATTTGTTGCAAATACCTCAAAATACTGTTTATGCTACTTGCAAATTAAAGAAGTTATCATGCCTATCACCACTTCTTGTTATTAATGTGTTAAGAAGCACATAGAATACTATATCAAACTTCTGTTCTTTTCATGCTTTGAAAACTCTTTCAATATGATTGGTATCCTTTGTAATCCTGTGTATTTATATATATTATTCTAAGAAGTTCATTCCCTTCACCAGACTGCCAGAGAAGTATAAGGAAAAAGAAAAGTTAAGACTTTCTTCAGTTGAAATCATATTCCACAGAGAAATAATTATAAAAAACATAGAATTTTAGAGCTTTGAAAGACCCTTAGATATTACCAAGTTCATTGTAAAGAAACCCAGTTAGACTAAATAATTTACCTAAGCTCTAAGTTAAAAAACAGTGTAGCCATCTAAGATTCAGCTGATAAACCTGTGGGTACTGCCTAAATATAGAGATGTTCTTTAAGATACTTTGAACAGTCTTGCAGCCCCATGATTTCGTATGACTCTCCCTTTTTCTGTAATTAATACTGTTTCTTTATGGTTTACAACACTTAATTTTGTTTTCTTGTCATGCTTTTGAGAAGGGACATAATAATAATTTCTTTTTCATGGCTTATATTTAGGTATTTCATATTGTAATTTAAAATAAGAAATAGTTGCTTTTATTTTAAAACATTTCCTTTGAAGACAAGTTTAAGTAAATTGTTATAATGTAAAATAAGCATGTACTGAATCTAACGAATAAATATTATAAACTACAGTATTCATGGACATAAGAACAAAATGTTATCCTTACATATCCTTGTATTACTTTATTATGTTATTAAAAGGAATTAGTCTGTACCTGAGTATCACATTTACAGAGAGTAAAATATGGTTTAGGATATAATCTGTGTATCTACATGGTCATATATTTTACTGCACTTTGGGGTCACTTTGTGAAAATGTTGAAAGTAAAGGAACGCTAAGTATTTTTTATGTTATTATAATCTCTTGGTATTGTAATTGTTGAGTAAGTTTTCCTCTTTATTAAAATCAATTCTTTTTAGCTTAGCATACCAGAGGATGAGCTGGGAAGCCCTAAAGAAGTCCATCAATGGTCTGATCAACAAAGTCAACATTTCCAATATTGGTATTATTATTCAAGAACTTCTTCAAGAAAATATAGTTAGAGGAAGGTAAGCATCAGCTATTTTATTCGTAGTATTTCATAGTACTTTTTCAAAGGAACATAATATCTACATGAATAATAATCATTGATTTATTATGCTACTTAATTTCAAAGGAAGTTTCAAGGAATATTTAAAATGCAGTTCCTGTAAAAATGTAAGCTACTAACAGATAACATACTCCACTGTTAGAGATTATGTGGAATTTTTACTTTTTAAGAAGCTTTGATGTCACATAATGATTTTTACACGTATATTTGTTTACTGAATACTTCCAATAATTTTAAACTCATGAGTAATAATAAACATTTAATTTTTTTATATATACGTAAAGTGCTACCTCAGACCAGTTTAATTTCTGATGAAAGCAAAGTGGGAATGTGAACGAAATGAGAAAGATTAGTAATAAATTTTAGAAAAGCAGAAGGGAATAACAACCATTTTCTGTGTGGTTTTTAAGTAGTTGTGATATTTTAAAGGGTCAGGAAATAGACATATTCTGTATTCTATTTATTATTTTAAAATCTGAGGGCTGTTTTCCCATGTCATTTCATAGGACCTTGATTCATCATCTCAAAACATTGGGGATATAAAGTAAGGTGTAGCAGATTGTGGGAGTTAGTAAGGTGACCAGGAGGCAGCCACTGTCCTCCGAGGTAGGGAAGAGCTCTCACATTTTACTCAGAAAGAACAGACTCAGAGAAGGGTAGATTAAGATCTTACAGTTTATAAGCTGAATTCTCTTTTCTCATTTTCTATTGTAGTGATTCAGATGTCATACCTAAACCTGATAATTATAAAGACATTGTTTTTGTGCCTTTTGACAATCCAATAATTATTTGTCATTACATTTCTAAAAATAACTCTTCATTTAGCCCACTTTGTATCTCTCCTCTTATCAAATATATGTAGAAACATGCCCATTTCAAAATGAGTTAGAAGGTAGAACCTTTTATTTTCCTGTCCTTGATTTAGCGTTATTTTTGCAGTGCTTTGATTATGTCTTTATCTCTCTTAGGAGAATTCCATATTTCCACTTTTATTTTCAAGAACAATAGACATACACCTATCTTTAAAGATGGAAACCGCCCAGATTTGTCTTTAATCCCAGAATTAACTTATACGAATGATGGGCCCATAGTGGAAATTTTACTTTAAGTTCAGTACTTTTGAAGCAGGTTTTTCTCCCTTTATTTTTTTGATAAAGTTAAGCAAATTAATACAAGAAGTTAAAAACTCAAATTCATGATTAGGTGTAATGAACAGGAGCTGGAAAAGAGAAATTATACTTAGAAAAATTTTTGAAAACAATATTGTATTAAATCTGTCTATTTTATATATATACAAATTGAAAATTGTTTCCTCAAAACCAGTTTTTATTTATTAGTAAGATAAACTCTTCCCCTAGATAAGAGCGGTGAAAATTTAGTCCTGATTTAGCTTTTATGATGATTTACAGAGTAGTATAGCTGGATTTTAACTGAGTGTTTTTTCCTTCTAATTAAACTGGTAATTATTATTGACTCCCTTTCTTTTCTCTTTTAATCAGAGGCCTGCTATCCAGATCTGTTTTGCAAGCACAGAGTGCTTCTCCAATCTTCACCCATGTTTATGCAGCATTAGTGGCAATTATCAACTCAAAATTTCCACAAATTGGAGAATTAATCCTCAAAAGGTTAATTCTTAATTTTCGAAAAGGCTATCGGAGAAATGATAAGGTATGTATAATGGACTTGTAAGTAGGCTGCTACACATGGCAGACTAATAAACCAGCATCAACTGTAGTGAGCAATGTTGATTTCTATGTAGAAATTCTTTTTAAAATTGCATGTTTCATTAGAACTTTTTTCTAGTAAATATTCCTGGCCTCTGATAATGAGCAGCAAAAATGATGGCTGTTAACTGTTGAATTATAACTGTTGATCCAGAAATGGCACCTTTTCATATGTATTAGTTTTTATTTTATAACTTTCTTACAAGTTAAAATTACCTTGCGTGTTACATATTTTAAGGAGAGTATGTAAGTGAACTGTAGATTCTGTAGATAAATGAAAATTGGTTTTAGTTTATAGATTAACTTTGTTCCTACTTTCTCTTTTCAGCCACTTTGTCTGACAGCTTCAAAATTTGTGGCACATCTTATTAACCAAAATGTGGTAAGTAATTAATTTCAAAATTTGGTTCCATTCAGTGGCATTAGACCACAGGCTTGATGCCACTTCAGTGACATCTTTGTTTTGATTTATAGTCCTTTGGAAAAGTGTGTTGAATATTTTAATTTTAGAACTATAATAAGTGCATTTTTTAATATAAAGAGGAACCCAGAACAAGTGTTTTATCAAATTTATCTAACTCTTAATACTGTACATGGTTACTTTACTACATATTTTTCCTTCAAAGAGTGTAATGTGTTGGGTTTTTCTTTTTCTTTTTTTTTTTTTTTACTTATTTACTTATTTATTTGTGGCTGCATTGGATCTTTGTTGCTGCACGCGGGCTTTCTCTAGTTGCAGCAAGTGCGGGCTACTCTTCGTTGCGGTGCGTGGGCTTCTCACTGCAGTGTCTTTTCTTGTTGCGGAGCACGGGCTGTAGTTGCACGGGCTTCAGTAGTTGTGGCTCGCGGGCTCTAGAGCGCAGGCGCAGTAGTTGTGGTGCACCGGCTTAGTTGCTCCGTGGCATGTGGGATCTTCCCGGACCAGGGATTGAACCTGTGTCCCCTGCATTGGCAGGCGGATTCTTGTCCACTGTGCCACCAGGGAAACCCGTGTAATGTGTTTTTATTTAAAAAGTTGCTATTTCTTCTTTTCCCTGTACCTAAGTGTTCATGAAAACCTAATAGCTGATATTCTTTAAAAAGAATGCTGTTTCCCACAACTGCATAGTATATGTGTATATTCATATATATAACTACATAGTATATGCATATATTCATATATTCTTAGAATCAGTTTATAAAATATTGTAGATTAAATAATTTTAATCTATTTTAAATGCAGAAATTTATCATTTTATTATTTAGTTTTTGTTTTTATTTTCTTCCACTGTTTGAGAGTTTTGATTTAGCTCCATTTTAAACGTGAAAATAGTAAACTTGCTCTTGTTCATACTCACAGTTTTCCTTCAGATATATACTGTTGTTTTTAAAATTATATCTATACATAAGGAAGAATTTTGAAGTCACACTTAATCTTATTTCTCTAACATTTAATAATATTTTAGTTTTTTCCTATATGAAATTCTTTCCACTATTCACTTTAAGAAACCTTTTAGATTTTAACCTAGTCATATTATTACAGTGATAATTTTCTACTTAAGACCATGGAAACTTAATTTCACATGTCTGTAAACCTAATTTCATAATCTGTAACAGCACAGATATTATGTTTCAGTTTTTGAATGTATATTACACTTATATTGGAGATATTTTTGGCATTGACATAAACCAGTTAAAATGATAAATATTTTAAATCTTCCAAACTGTGGTACTGGGCAATGTTTTCTTGTCCCTAACGTAAGACTTCAACCTCGCCTGCCTTTCCAAAATAAAAGCAGTATGTAATTTTGATGTTGTGCTAAATGTAAGAGGATATTTTCCTGTGTTGAGATTTGGATTTTGTTTCTCTCCATCTCAAATAAGAGTCTAGTTTTAAAAAGGCATATATATGGTCTTTTGAACATGCTTCCTAAGTCCATTTTCTTTTACAGCAAAGCTTGTCAGTAGACCTTTATTCCCTCTCTACCTGGCATTGTTTATAAAATTCTAAATTTTGACCATGGCCAGTGTAGAGTTTGATTTAATTAAAAATAGGAGTATTCAAAACTGTTGTTGTATGCTATAAATTACTGGAAAGATATTTTCTGAGAAAATCAGTATTCATGTAACTTAAGAACTATTTGCTAACAGTTGCTGAGAGAATGAATTGGGAAATGGATATAGAGTTGTGGTCATGGAGAAGGATATAAAAAGAATCATGTTACTGTTCTGTATATAGTAATTATGAAAATATCTCAGATTAAAAATTAGTAAATGACTTTTTAACTTATATTTTGAGGTTAATTATGGCATTTCCTATAGCTAATATATATTTCCTATATAGAGAGTGTAAGGAGAATATTTCTTCTGGAGATAAATCATATAATTGTATTCAGTGTAGTAAATTAAGACTTTTGGAAAAGTCCTCAGAAAATTCTTAACAGATGCATAATGGACGTGAAAGAAAAATTGTATCCCATATTTGGAGTATTTTTATGTACATTATAAATCTTTGCTCATCATCATCTAGCAAAAGCTAGATTTACTAATTTTTAAAATGACCGTCAGTAGTAGATTAATATATGTAAAAGCATTTTCTCTATTCTATGTGTCTTCATTCTGTTCAAGGCTCATGAAGTTTTATGCTTAGAAATGCTCACTTTGCTCCTGGAAAGACCAACAGATGATAGTGTTGAAGTAGCTATTGGTTTTCTTAAGGAATGTGGTCTCAAATTAACACAAGTGTCACCAAGAGGAATCAATGGTAAGTATTTATCCTTGGTTTGATATTGAGCTTTTATTTGAGTATTGTAATATGTATTGCTTAGTTTATTTTCTTTCGGCTTAACTTTAGCTATATTTGAACGTCTTCGAAACATTCTCCATGAGTCTGAAATTGACAAAAGAGTTCAGTATATGATTGAAGTGATGTTTGCTGTAAGGAAGGATGGATTCAAGGACCACCCTGTTGTTCTAGAAGGACTTGACTTAGTGGAAGAAGATGATCAGTTCACCCATATGCTCCCTCTGGAAGATGACTATAATCCAGAAGATGTTCTTAGTAAGTCAGGGGTAGGCGTTGGGAAGTGGAGTACAAACAAATGTAAATACAGAAAATAAACACTAACTTAACTTTTAATTTTTTTTTGAGATGTTTTCAAGATGGATCCTAATTTTATGGAGAATGAAGAGAAGTACAAAGCTATTAAGAAGGGTATGTAGAATTTTACAAAATAATTTCCTTTGGATAAGTAGAAGCAGTTTATGTAATTATGTAATACTGATAGAATGGTATAGATCACTGACTGCCACCTATTGAAATATTTGCTCTGTGAAGCCATTCTCTTCACTGTTTGCCCATGCATTATTTTTCTCTCTAGTGCTTATCCATGGTATTAGTTCATTCTAAATTATTTAATTTTCCCTCTCCTCTTTCTATTTAATTATTCAGCTCTTAAGCTTCATCCCTCTTAAGAAATATTCATGTATTACCAATGGCCTTTATTTAACTTAAATTGCCACCCAATTTAACATTCAATTCAGTGCTGTACTTTATTATAAAGTTCTATACTTCATTATTTGTTGAGGGCAGGTTGATATTTTTCTGATAAAATCAGTCACAGTGCTAGATATGGTATTGGTATTTAATATACTTAATAAATGGATAAATTGATTATTTTATCATTTGTACATCATTAGTATATTATAAGCACTAACTTTGTACAGATACTGGTTTGTATTTTGTTTTTGCCATTACTAGCTTAGTCACCTAGAACAAATTGCTTGTTTGATGTAATGTTACTTGTTTGTGTAAGGATAAGTAAAACACAGTGTTTTATATTGCCACAGAGCATGTATTTAGACACTGGTACTGGGTGTTTTTTTTGGTTTTTTTTCATGTGTGTCATTATTTTTCTTCTAAAGCTAATATCCAGAGCTACTTATATCATTCTATTATATTCTGTTACATAATTATATATATTATTTTATATATTATAATTATATAATAATTTCATCGGTTTTTTTACCTTGAGTTGTGATTTTACCTGACAAATACTTGCAGCTCTGAAAGCTCCTAGGAAGAGAGAGCAGAGACGTAGAACTCTTGTCATTGCTGCGTTCTATGCTTTAGTCATGCTTAGAAGTGAAATGTTGACGGGTAAAGGTGTAAGAAGCTTCCAGTTTTATATGTTATCCTAAAAATCTGGTACAGCAAATATGTTTCTCTCTTTAGTTGCTGTTTTCCTAGGTGGGGGTTTCACTGCAACAGCCAGATTCCTTTTTCTCTAATAAATTTAGTTTTCAAACATGCAGAAACCCCTTAAACCCATTTTCTTCTTTTCTTATGAACTTCTTTTTCTACTGTCTCCCTAAAAGATGGCAAATGATTTTGTGGAATTCTTAGTATACCTGGTATGGTTTTGTTTATTTATTTATTTTTTTTGAACTTGGAAATTCCCCATCCATTTCTTTGGGCTCTTGGCAGTTGGCCAAGAAAGTTGTACTTTTCTTTATTACAACATTTCTTAAACTCTGTGGTCTCGAGATCCCTTTACACTCTTCAAAATTGTTGAGGACTCCAAAGAGCTTTTGTTTATGTGAGTTGTATCTGTTGACATTTACTTATTAGAAATTAAAACTGATAACATAAAAAATATTAGATGATTTCGAAATAATAATAAACATAGTACATATTTGCCTGTTACATGTTTTTATGAAAATAACTACAAAAAGAAATTTAAGAAAAAGAATAGCATGTTTTATATATTTTGTGCAGTTTAATGTTTGGCCTAATAGGAAACAGTTGGATTCTCATATTGTTTCTGATTTCAATCTGTTGCAGTAGGTTGTTTTGATTGAAATATATGATGGAAATTTAGCCTAACCACAGATACGTCGTTGGAAAAGGAGGAGTATTTTAATAGCCTTTTCAGAATTATAATTGTGTATATTTCTCTTTAATACTATTCCAATCAATATTTAGTAGCTTCTTAATGATTTAATTGCATTGTGAAACCTGAAACAATATCCACAAATTTTCATACTTTGTTAACATTAAAATCCATTGGCCTGTCACTTTGAATGGATCTTTTACTCATGCGTGATTTCATAACATGTTGCATTGGTCATTTGGAAAATACTGATTCACTGAATTATTCACATCTTCCAAGTATTAACTTGTTAACATTTTCAAAATTGACACATTAATACAATGTCAAGAAATCACATTTATTCATATTACCACCTATCTTATCAGAAAAGTCTAAGTATTGGGAAGCTGTCAAGCTCACAGGGATGGATACAAGTTTTCCAAAATTCTAATTTCCTCTTGAAAACTCTTAATTTGATCATGGTGGCAAATACCTGAAAATACCTATGTTCATTTTCCTTGAAATGATAGTCTCACTTTGTTTATATTTGAGAAAATGTCTGGTAAATACCTAACAACTCTAGTTTGTCTGCCATTCTTTCAAGTAAAAATGAAAAATATGGCTAATTCATCTTGCAACTCAGTCACACAAGTGCTTTTCCTTGAGATAGCCACCACGGTTGTACATTTGTCTTTAACAGAAGTGCTATATATAAACTCCATATTTTCTTACTCAGACTATTATAAATGCCAATACTCAAGGGCTAAGATTTAACAAAATTAATAATTTTATATTTTTTCTTCAAGGGCATTCTTAAATGAAACTGTGTGTGTGTGTGTGTGTGTGTGTGTGTGTGTGTGTGTGTGTGTGTGTGTGTGTGTGTGTGTGTGTGTGTGTGTGTGTGTTTCCCCCTACTACAATAGTGTGGCAGTAAAGAATACAATGACTGCTACTGCAGTTCAATACCTTGATTTTGCTCAAGATGCAGCAAGTTTTAACCCTTCTTGCTTTTGCATCATCATTTCAGATGTCAGCACAGTGAAAAGGCAGATAATATCTTGGTATTATTATGAAAATAGTTTGACCTCACAGACTACCTGACAAGTCTCAGTGATTCCCCCCAGGACTCACAGACCATGCTTGGAAACCACTGCTTTATTCAGTTAATAAAATCCAGTTGTCATGGCCTAAGTGATTTCAGTAAGTAGATCTTAAAGTGAAGAGATAAGGAGAGGATGATGTAAATGACTAGACAATCCATTTGACCTTAATTCTTTCAGAAAATGTTCTAGAGTTGGCATTAAAAAATGGCTGCAGCAGGAAGTGGGCACAGCTTTAGTAATTAGCACCTTAGAGTGACCCAGGTGTACTTGTGTTTTAGGTCTTACAGCATTTGGGAAAACAGCAGGAGTGCCTGTCTTCCTACTATTGAATACTAAACAGTTTCCTCTTTTAAAGGTCTGTCTAAGCCACTTTATGTCATAATAAACTAGACACTTAAGATCACTTCTTGAAGTCACAATTTGTTAGAAGTATTCTCAAGGAGACTTGTGCGCCAGCTAAGGCCTGAATGACAACTCTCCATTTTTGTAAAATGATTTGTTTCTCACAGTAGGAAGTTCTCTGCTAACATTAAGTATTACATGTGGCTCCTGATGTATATTACTTGGTTAAATATAAGGAAATTAGAATTTTCCTAAAACTTAGTTGACCCCCAAACTATATTAAGTCCTGTCTGATTATAATAAAAATGCAAAAGTGAATTGTTGTCTAGGTTTGTAAAATCTTTGTCAGACAGATAGAGCACATACCATTGGGCAAAATACGATTCTGGTTTTTGTCATTTATTACTATTAACATGATGACAGGCCTTATGTAGTCTCTTATTTACATCACTGTTTTCGCCCAGTTCTTAATGTGACATGTATTTTAAGAAATGATATTCCAATGAAGTGCTCATCTTACCAGTTTTTCTTAAAGGCCTTTAAACTTCCATTTCTATTGTACATATGCAAAGTCTATGGATTGTAATGTTCTATTTAATAAGTATATATTTTAATAAAAATCTCACCACTATTTATGTAAAGTGAATGCTAAATTACACAATTTTTTCTTCTCCCTTCTTTGTCTTTCAAAAAACATTCTTAGCCTAAATTCTTGTTTTCTATAGCTAGCCTTAGCTTCTTATGATAAATTATCTTCTTTCTGATGATGAACTAATATTTTGACTCCGATATGCTAACTTCTCTTCCTAATTTATTGTTCCAGTGCTCTTGCTCTTTTGGAAAACCTTCATCTGCTTTTTCTTTGTTCTTCTCATCCCTTGCTTGTTTCATGGCCACTTTCTATCTGGCAGAAGAATTACACATATGGCTTTCTCTAGTCAAATTAGTTACAATGCTCTGTGAACACTCAGGCAATAACATACGGCCTGTGTGATCATCTTCACTGGTTGATAAACTGTTACACCACTGTGGGTTGCAGTGAACTGAGAATTATCTTCTTGGAATGAGATGCATTTATATCCCTTGCTCATTCATATTTTCTAAACCTACTTTTTTCTTTTAGAAATTCTTGATGAAGGAGATAGTGACTCAAACACAGACCAAGATGCTGGGAGTAGTGAAGAGGAGGAGGAAGAAGAGGAGGAAGAGGGAGAAGAAGATGAAGAAGGTAAAAGTATAGCTTATTCAAATGAAACTGTAAAATACTCCCAAGGTAATCTGCTGTACTCCTCTAAAACAGTGGCTCTTAATCTGTGGAGGGTTGCAAGCGATGCTGCTGGCATCTAATGGGTGAAGGCTAGAGATGCTGTGAAACATCCTGTGAGTCATAAGACTGCCCCCCACAGCAAAGTATCAGTATTGGCAAGGTTGGAAGACCCTGCTCGGAAAGTATTAAACAAGGAAATTCATTTTTTAATATCAACATAATTTTAACTTGACATTTTATGACTTTGGTTATAAACTCTGAAAAGGGTACATTCATGTTGAGGGCATGTGATTTATGTTACCCTGACATGAATGTAACAGATGAGAGTGACTAGATATTTGCTCTTTATGTTGGAAAAATAGAGTGGAGAGGCCCAAAGCTATACTTGAACAGAAGCAGGCATGATGTTCTTCCTCTTCAGCTTTGATTATATTATTTCACAGGAAAATAAGCTCAGAACTTTACTTTGGTTAAGTCTCAGTTAAAACATCAGAACATAACACTGGTCAATATTTACTTACGTTACATATTTGAAAATATTAAAAGTATATCTTTCCCTTTTAGGGCGTAATGTTCTGTCTTAGAGTATAGTAGCTCTTCTACAACATAGTTTATAAAAATGAGTTTGATTTTTTCCAATGTCTTCCTCATTTAAAACATCTCCTAACCATGTACTACATTTATTTAACTTCAGCATTTCTTTGTTTTAATGTGAAAATACTATTCAAATAAAAACTATTAAATGTTTATAAGGAAAGTTTTCATGCATTAGGTAAGAGAAAATTTTAACAAATATTCATATTACTGTTGGACCCATTAAACCTGTCATGATGATCCAGTGTTCTCTGAAACTGAATTTCTACCCATAAATTACAGTTCTTTCAAATTATCAAGGTAACGGTTTGTAAATATGGAAATAATGTTTTACCAAACAACAGCATGAGTGCAGCCTTTTATAATGTCTAAATGAGCAGGTGACACAGAAACAAAAATAGTTTTCCTGGCTTGGTTCTGGACTTCTTTGAGGTGAATAAACTTATTAAAATACTCTAAGATACGGCAAAAGCCTAGAAATAGTTACTTTGAATTCTGGAAATACTTATACTGTAGAAGAGAGTGTTATTAAACTCATAGATTCTAAATAGATTATGAAAATATTATACAGGGATACATTTTCAGTTCATATTTATTTGTGTAGTTTTATAATTTTGTTATGTTTAATTTCAGGACAAACGGTGACTATTCATGACAAAACAGAAATTAATCTAGTCTCATTTCGTCGTACAATTTATCTTGCTATTCAGTCAAGGTAAGGTACTGTAGATCAGTTCATCCTTATTTTTGACAGGGGATGGGCAAGCAGATGGGATTTTTAGAATCTGTTAACAGAAAACTAGACACTATTGCAGGGAGTCTCAAACTACTTGCCTCTACCCCCATCCCAAGCCCCAGTTAATAGATTCCTGCTGTTGGTTCTTCACTTCAAGAGCAAATTGTCTTTACTTATCTGTTGCGTAATTAAATGTTTTTCTTTTTAAAGCTATGTCATTTCTTATGTTTAAATATCACTAATAACCTGAAAACAATTCTACATTACAGAGTTAGCACAGTGTTTAATTGTGTAGTGGAAGTTTAATGTTTTATTTTTTTTTAATTTGGTTTCTAACTCTGGCTCTAAGCAGAGAAACACTGTTATGATGACGTTTGGACACTTGACTTGTTGTGCAAATGGAAATGAATATGAACGGAAGTAGGAATTAGGAAGGTTTTAAGGACCCTTTGAAGTAATGTTAAGCAAGAACTACTGTGATGTCATGAAAACAACCTATTCCCTTTGAAGGCAGGGACTTTGGTTTTAAAGAGAAATAAATGAAAATATTAAATGCTTAGTACATCTGTTGTTTCGAATGGTAATCAGCCTATTGATTTAGTGGGCACCGTGTATATTTTACAGTGGAGAAGGAATATTTTCTCTGTTTTGTTTTGTTACTAGGTTTTGTATATTTCCATTTAGTATGATGTAATAGCAAAAATGATTCATAAGTAGGAGTCGTCTTGTTTTCAGTCTGTCTGAAAACTTTTTGGCTTAGATTCGTCTTCAAAAAGAGAAATGTTAAACAGCAAAACATTGCTAAGAAATTTTTTTGCTTTACCCTTACATGTTTCTTTGCCTTTCACATGAAAGGAAAACCTATTAAATGTTTTTTTATACAAACTTAAAAGTGAGAAATTTTTGTTTTAAGTAGCTATTCTTAGAGTTTGACCTTTTATTTGTTTGTCCTTTTTTTTAGAAATTCAATAGTAATCAGTTGTAAAGAGCAGATTCACTGCTTTAATATTGCTATTAACACTAACTTTGAAGAGTCACAGTGGAGCTCTTTGAATTATTATTTAAAAGAAACTTTGTTTTTTAAGCGATCTAACCTTGATAACCTCTGAATCACACAAAAAGATTTGAAAAACTAAAACATTAGACAAGTGACAGCCACTATTATATAGTGGCACCAATTCTAATAACAGTACAATAAGTACTGTCTTATGTGTTATTTGTTAAGAGTCTCAGCCCCTAAATGCCTAGTAAAAATAATTTTAGGAAGTAAACACAACTTTGATAAAAAGGTGTTTAAAGGACTTGGTTGGGAGACTCACGTAATGGGATTATAAAATGTGAAAAAGTTACGAAACAAATATTATTCTAGATGAATAAGTAATGTTGGTCATTAAAACAGCTAAAGTGGTTTACTTTATCTTTTTAAAGCAACAGTACTTAGTAGTAATGATGAGTTCAGTTAGATACACGGAAAGATTACTGGTGGAAATTTAAATTGGTGCATTCTTTATGGAAAGCCTTCTGGCAGCATGAATCAGTGGCTTAGTTTGATTGCCATTTGACCCTTCTTTTTCATTGTTTCTCAAAGAAATACATATTGACAGAGAATTATACACAGAATTGTTCAAAGCAAAAAGAGAGGGGGAGAGAGAGAGAGAATCTTATTGCCCAGTATGAATAATCAAAATGTTCAATTTATACCACCATTGAAAATTAGGTTAATGGAGCATTGGTACTGATGTGGGCAAGTGGTCTGATTTATTGTTAGGTGGGGATAAAAACTAATAATATAGACTATATAATACCATGCTGGTAGCATTATCTTAAGTATACAAATAGGAAGGCAGATTCTAGAAATAATACATTAACATAACACCAGTGGTTATCTTGAGAGGAGGTTGGATTATTTATATAAACTGTTCACTTTTGGAAATCTTCTGAACAAAACCAAGTTCTGGCAACTGAACTATTTGGGGATTTTATTTTTTTACTTTCTTTCCTTTTAGACTTGTTGACTGACCTCAACAGTACTCTGATCTTAATGTTCTGGCTCCTTAAGCAGTCTTCTTTTATTTATGGAAACATAAAACAACACAACTAGCTTTGCTATTAAAAATTAGACTTTCCTGGTTGTTCTTGCTTTTAAGTGATGTTGAAGCTGTAGCATCAGAGGGAGGTGGGACTTCAATGTCCTCAACAATTTGAAGTTTCTTAAATTGGAGACATCAACAAACCATTTGTAAGCACGGCTTGAAAACTGGCATCATGTAAAGTCTTTTTTCTTTCCCCTTCCCTCAGTCACTATTAATTTGTGCTAAACCTGGAATTCATTTGGTTTAAAATATCAAGCAAATTTAATTCATTTAATATTTACATTTAGTGCAGCTTCAAAACAGTCATGGTAAGTAGTCACCAAATACTTCTAAAGTAAAACAGGAACAAGGGAAATAGACTGTCATACCTTCTCCCTTATTCTTCACTTACTAGATAAAAGGAAAGTTGTAAAAATTTCCATGACCTACTTGACTTGTTTTTCAGAAATTACAGGATTTTCTTCCTGAGTACTAATTCTTTTTTTTTTTTTTTTTTTGAATAAAAACTAGAAAATATCACATCTTTTAAAATACTTTCTGGTATTGCTGTATTATTGAAATTTATCAACTCCAGTCAACTATTTTAATCTTAGAGCTAGATATTGTTTAATATTATCTGTTGTGAAAGCTCTTTCTTGATAGCTTTCTTTTTTTCTTTTTAGTTTTTTTGAAATTCCATTCTACCATCTTGAATTATTACCCCTTTTGTGTTTATGAAACCCAATCAGTAACAGAAGCTGAGGAATAGAGATGAAGTATAAAACTAAATTCGTACTTATATTTCAGTGGGTGATTATTTTACACTGCTGTTATCAAAAGATATTAGCATTATTCCTGAATCAAGTTCACACTGAGTTTGATAATTCTCTTAAGTGAAGCATATTGAAGATATTTTTCATGTAATTTATATGTGTTGTATAAAAACATTTTTTTCTTTGTAAGTGATTTTGGTTATGTACTGTTTTTATACTTAGTTTTTATATAATGTACAATAGAAGCCCTGTGTTTGGGTATGAATCAAGATAACTTGTAAAGGTGGTGATTAAGCACTGGATGTCATGCTGGGCTCCTGGAACATCTTTTACCTCTTCCTGACTTGGATCAGGAGAAGTGGAAATATTTAGCAGTGTAATAAAAATTTGCTTGCTTTCTGTGGATTTGCACATTCTGGACATTGGATTTGCACATTCTGGACATTGTATATAAATGGAATTATACTGTATGTGGTCTTTATGTCTGGCTTCTTTCACTTAGCATAAGTCAAAGTCCATCCATTTTATACTGTAGTATGTATCAGTACTTCATTCCTTGCAGAGTTAAGAACTATGTCTTTTTTATATATACAATGCAGTAATATGAAATTATAGTAAAAAAATGTTTAAAACAATTATTAAAGTAAGATTTTTATATATGAAAGAGTGCTACAGTTTAAATATGCTGCAGGTTTTTAACCTAATTATTGTGACCATTTTATCTCTACAGTTTAGATTTTGAAGAGTGTGCTCACAAATTGCTGAAAATGGAGTTTCCTGAGGGTCAAACAGTAAGTTAATACTTTTTTTTCTTTAGGAAATATATACTGGTTATAAAAATGGTTAAGACAGTTAATAGGTTTCATGAATTGAAACAGTAACTCAGTACTGAATACTCATTTTTTTAAATGTAGATTTTCTAAAATTTTAAAGTAACTCAAAACTTAGGAGTTCCGAGGTGCTTCATATATGCTACTCATTCCAGTGGCTTAAATTGGCTGTTTGGTTTGGCTTTGGGAAAAGGATGAAGTCTCTCTGAACCACCACACTTCACACAAATTTCTGAGTGGTTGCCTGTAAATCAAATGGTGGCTTAAATACAATAGGAAGTTTGTTCTCTAATGAATTACTGGTTCGTCTACTTTATGCACTAAAACGTTCTTTTGTCATAGAAGTTGTGAAGATCACCATACATGTTGTTACATTACTTTAATTGCATACAGAAGAATCTGTACCAGTTTTTTCATGCATTAATTCATTTAACAAAATGTATTCAGCATATATTGTATGTCAGGCACTCTGCAAGGTGTCAGGGATTCAGCTGGCCATAAAGTACATTTTAGCCCCCTCTTAGCCCATTAGTCTTATAACTAGTTAGTAAACGTCAGTATTCAAAGTATCATAGAACCCTAATTCCAAGGATAATAAAGACTAGATGGGTGTTTTTTTCTAGTTGTATTCTTATGTATATTATTCCCTGTCCATCTGGATTTTAGATCCTTGGAACCTGAGCCAAGGCTTTCAAGGCTTTGTTTTTCACACCTTCCTTTACATGTAGTAGACAGGTGCAGAGTGAATGTATCAGCTCTACTAGGCTGTTTGGTTTCTAGTTCTTCTAAAAGATCTTCTTGACTATCTGAGCTAAGTTAACGTTAAGTGGAGGTCCTTTGTCTTAAGGCTTTAAATATGTTCTGTTACAGGGATAGGCACACTGTGGCCCAGGCTCACTGCCCATTTTTGTAAATAAAGTTTTATTGGAGTGCAGCTGTGCCCATTGGTTGATGTATTGTGTATGGCTGCTTTTGCCCTATAGCAGCAGAATTGACTAGTTGCAACAGAGACTATATGGCCACTAAAGCCTAAAATATTTACTGTCTGGCCTTTTTTTTTTTTTTTTTTTTTTCGGCGGTACGTGGTCCTCTCACTGTTGTGGCCTCTCCCGTTGCGGAGCGCAGGCTCAGCGGCCATGGCTCACGGGCCTAGCCGCTCCGCGGCATGTGGGATTTTCCCAGACCGGGGCATGAACCCGTGTCACCTGCATCGGCAGGTGGACTCTCAACCACTGCACCACCAGAGAAACCCTACTCTCTGGCTTTTTACAGAAAAAGTTTCCCAGCCTTTGTTCAAGAATATAGATTAGTTCTTGAAATGCCATGGTATGGAATTTTGAAAAGAGATTATTCTTTTCAAATTTAAAAAATTATATTTTCCCTCTTAAAATTTATTTATTGGTATATTAATAATAGTGTACCTATTTGTATTATGGTTCACTTGATGTGTTGTCATTGGAAGGGAATAAATTAGTGAATTAACCTTTAAAATTATAATTGAAACTGAAGTTATAGTATGATCTTGTCACATTATTTGAGGAATACAATTAAGTCATTATAAATTTTATTAATATTAATCCAGAGGATAGTTGTTCTAGAACTTAACTTCAACATATTTTGATAACATTTGGAAGAGTGTCTTAGTGCATCTATTTTCGTGCACTCAAAAGACTCTCCTAAAATCACTATGATATTTAATTAAAATGTTAAAGTATTTAATTATTTTATGCCACAGGGAATAACTGTTGTAATTGCACTTAGTCTAAGGAAGAAAGTAATTTGTTTTTCAGGTAGTGCTGACTTTATTAGCAATGCTATCAGCATATTACCATGTTATATTGTTTAAAACCTGATTACCTGTTAGGTTATTGTAAAATACAGTGTTGGTAGAAGAAGTTGAAAATGTATTTTAGTATATCAAATTAACATTATATGGCAGAACTCAGAAAAGCCTCATTTAAGTTTTTAGTACTATATTAAATTTTGACAAGTACATCTCTTCAGAACTTAGACATTTATAAACATTTTAATTGACGCAACTCGTGACTAATTTTTTAAAAAATTATAATAATTTAGTTATATAATTACATCTAAAAATAATCTTATATTGTGAAGGGAGGCCTTTGAGTAGATAGTTTTATAAGTGAATTATCAGCTTCTAGAACAGCACTGTCCAATAGAACTTTCTGCAGTGATGAAAATATTCATATTCTGCACTGTTTAGTACAGTGGCCACTATACTCGTCACATGTCGCTTTTGAGTACTTAAAGTGTGACTGAGAAACTAAAATTTGATGTAATGTTAAGCAATTTAAATTTAAATAGCTATGTGTTGCTAGGGCCTACCATACTGGACAGCACAGTTTTAGAGTGTCTGTTCTGTGCTTCTTCAGGGTCCCCTTGCTTCCTCTTGCACATAGATATTTGCAGTAAATGCATATTGACCTCATTTTTTAAATAATTTACAATAATTGCTTAGGTTGTATCTTAGTAATTATTATATCAAGTGACAAAATGTTACAAAATGTTATCAAGAGACAAAAGTGTCAAAATTCTTAATTGAAGATATAAAGGTAAAATTAAAGTAAAAATGAACTGAAATGTATACATTATATTTTATAAGCTTGGTTTCTGTTTGTGGAAAGCAAATACATTGCAGTTACTGTATTTAAAAAAACTAATTTTAAACTTTCTGATAAGAAATGTTTTGTTGAGAAATATATTTAGTTAATTCTACAGCAGTGCTCAGGGTTAGGGGTAGGGTTATGCCTTTTTTCATTTTGTCTCCATTGATTTGTCCACATTTCCTGAGTTTCTTCACTTATGAAATTTCTATAATCAACACATATTTCATTAAGGTTATTTCAGGAATTAGTAAATAATATTTATTTGTTAAAGTCATTTGTGATGATGGTATTTCCTGATCCTGGATTTATTCTTGCATTTCTTAGTTCAACAGAATTTTCACAAAGGAGTTTTCAAGGCCCATAAATAACTGATTGGACAGTGTGTTATTATAGCAGTTATGAAATGATTCCATCTATTTATAGAGATTCATCTATTGACAGATCTATATGTATAACATTTATTTTGAGGCTAAAAAACTTAGCCACAAAGGTCTTTTTTTGTTGTTGCTCTTTTAAATATATTTTCTTCTTTATCAGCCAGAGGGTCATTTACATTAACATTGAAGCTGTGCCCATGTATGCTTCTGTAAAGACTCACCATGTTCTGCCTTCTCCATACTAACAAAATATATTCCTTCATAATTGGGTTTAAATCTTTGGAAGATGTATAACTGAATTGTTATATGTCATATTGGTGATCTATATTTAAAAGACTTCTGTGTAGAATCTTTTTAGAATACAGTATATTCAGTCTCTTTTTGATGTATCTGTTTCCTATACTAGGTTTTCATGAAGTGGTTCATACTTACATGAATTTAGAATTTTATAATCAATCTAATTAGCATAAATGACTATGGAATTTCTGTCAGGCAAACAGAAGACTTTAAAAAACTATAGGCTTGAATAGATTGAATTTTTTGTTTTGTCTGCACAACTAAAGTTCACAGAGTTTTGTGTTTTTAAAACCTTATTTAAAAATTCAGGCTGTCTCTATCATATTGATAAATTATCATATAGCATGGATTCACTGTGTTTTGAATCATTAATGTAATTGTTCTCCAAATAGAAAGAACTGTGCAACATGATACTTGACTGCTGTGCCCAACAAAGGACATATGAGAAATTTTTTGGCTTATTAGCTGGGGTGAGTTCCAACCTCATTTTTCTTGTTGGATTTTGATGAAATCACAAGGGTAATTCTTAACATGAGTATTGCGAATTAATGTGTCTGCTTTGTTGCCTGGTCTAGTAACATATCTTCGCTGAAAGCAAATTGTTCTTCCCTTCCACAGGTTTCCCACTCTGCAGCTTCCTCCTTTCCCACTTCATTTTTGTAGCGCCTTAATACTACGTATTACTCTTCCAGAACTTTGAGAAATTCCACATGCTTTGTAAAATTTCCCAAAGAGGACAGTTAAATGCTGTCTTTTCAAAATTTCACAGCAATTTCTGAAGTCAAGTACATGCTCAGGCAGCACAAATAAAGCATGAGCTAAAATAATTTTTTGAGTCCAAACTCAACCCACAGAGAAGTATATTTATCTTATACAAATGTGTATGTCTGTGGTCAGCTACATGTATAACTTTGTTTTAGCATATAAATCCCAGGTAGATAGGAGTGATATATATTAACTTCTTTTTTGAGCATCCCATTATACAGCACAAGAAGATTGAGTGATATGATATACAAATATTTATTAACTTTTGATTGAATAAAATTAGTATTTAATATGCTCATAATGGTATTGACATTTTTATTTTTAATTTATTAGCGATTTTGCATGCTAAAAAAAGAATACATGGAATCCTTTGAAAGTATATTCAAAGAACAATATGATACCATCCATCGCTTGGAAACAAACAAATTGAGAAATGTTGCTAAGATGTTTGCTCACCTCTTATACACCGATTCACTTCCATGGAGCGTAAGTAGATAGGTCAATATTTGTACTTCTTTCCTAATCCCCTGTTATTATGAAATAGATATTAAGTATAGCACAGCCATACTTTTCCTATGTAGGAAATGTACTTTAAAATGAAATGTTGAGGGCTTCCCTGGTGGCGCAGTGGTTGAGAGTCCGCCTGCCGATGCAGGGGATACGGGTTCGTGCCCCGGTCCAGGAAGATCCCACATGCCGCGGAGCGGCTAGGCCCATGAGCCATGGCCGCTGAGCCTGCGCGTCCAGAGCCTGTGCTCCGCAACGGGAGAGGCCACAACAGTGAGAGGCCCGCGTACCGCAAAAAAAAAAAAAAAAGAAATGTGGAGCAAACTTTTACTATAACGGCAGTCTTTGAGGTTGTGTTCATATAACATGGGATCAAAAAACTAAGTAGGGACTCCCCTGGTGCTGCAGTGGTTAAGAATCCGCCTGCCAATGCAGGGGACACAGGTTCGATCCCTGGTCTAGGAAGGTCCCACATGCCGCTGAGCAATCAAGCCTGTGCTCCACAGCTACTGAGCCCGCACGCCTAGAGTCCATGCTCCGCAACAAGAGAAGCCACCTCAATGAGAAGCCCGCGCACCGCAACGAAGAGTAGCCCCCGCTCGCCACAACTAGAGAAAGCCCGCACACAAGAACGAAGACCCAATGCAGCCAAAAATAAATCAATTGATTAATTAATTATTTTAAAAAAAGAAAAGCTAAGTAAATAATGTGTGAGTGTAAGAAATACTATCCTGGATGATATTAACAGTCCAAACATTACAGTTCTTTCTGATAGTGATGGCTAGGAGTGTTTTCAGAGAAAATGTAGATTTTCATCTTCTCTGTATACACACGTGTGTGCACACTCATATTCACATACACCAATAGTCTGGTGGCATATGAGCCTCTGAGTTACTGCCTGTTTCCTGACGGAGTAACTGTCAATAGTTCCTCTGGTAAGGACATAAGAGAAATGACTGTTCTGGCAAGATGTATTTTTCTTAGCAGGCATTGAAGTTGGGTAAGTGATAGGGAGGAAGTTCTGTAGTCATAGTTAGAACAAGGAAAGATACTCTCGATGGGGAAATGTACACTGGGTTGGAATTTGAACTGCATTCATTAAGCTGGCACTTAATTGTACAATTACTATTCATTCAACAGCCACTTGTTTAGTCACCAACTCTGTGCCCAGAAAGAGAAACTGGGCATCCAAAATGAATTGTATATGGTCCCTGCTTTCAAGAAGCTTAGTACCATAAAATAGAAGAGGTAAGATGCCCAAGGTAATAATGCAAAATACAAAGTAGTAGGTTAGGCTGAAGGAACTGAAAAATCGGAAAGAAATTATATCCAAGATGGAAGAAAAAAGAGAATCATATTGTAGAATACCACAACCCAGTGGTAGAATGAAGCAGCATCATTGAGCTTATAAATGGTGGATAGAGTTTTGTAATACTTTAAGTACTAAGTGTGTCCAGCTACTTTAATAGGTATTTATAAGCTAACCCAGCAGGCTAATCATAACTTTTACTTTGTTTTTACTCCCTTCTCTGGGAAAATGAAATCAAAGTTTTAAACAATTGAAATAAGTGAGCTCCTGGAACACATCCATAAAAAACTGGAGGTTGCTTTTATTTTTATTTACCCTAAAATTTCTCTCTGTGAGCTTCAGTAAGCCCAATCTTAACTATTCAGAACAAGCCATCACTCTTCGTCTTTACTCGTCTTGTGTACTCTAGTCCTGGACAAAACTGTAGCTTGATGCTTTAAGTGGCATTTTTCCCCATACCCTCTTACACCCATGTTTTGATGAGTGAGTTTTAGGAGCTAATAATCTTAGCATTATATGCTCAAGACAATATTCCTTCCTGCTATAAAAAGCACATTACTCAGGAAAGAGAATGAACTCTATTTCTGTAGCATCTTAACATTTTGGAAATTTGTATGGAGAAGCAGTCTTAAACTTTCCCAAGTAATAATGCGTATCAGCATAAGGGAAGATATTTAGAGATAATTCTAACTGCAGATGAGAGCAAATCGTTAATTTCAAGGGACACTATAAGTTACAGATATTGGTCACTTTGTCTCATCTTTTGAACACCAAGATAAAATTATCGTTTTCTAATTTTGATTTTCAGGTTCTTGAATGCATAAAGCTGAGTGAAGAAACCACTACATCATCCAGTAGAATTTTTGTGAAAATATTTTTCCAAGAACTGTGTGAATACATGGGTCTTCCTAAACTTAATGGAAGATTAAAGGATGAGTAAGTTTATTATTAAGCACTCTTTATTCTTACTGCCCTCGGAGGTTTTCCCCTACTTTAGCAGCCGTAAGTTCACCCTTAGTTGTAAAAATACAAGTTAAGTCCTTAGGACATTCTTTGTCCGTTACACTGTTCTGACTCTGATGCTCTGTGTGGCACAGAACAACGTGAAACTTTTAACGATCGATTAGTTCAAGTAGAGAAAATGCAGAATTAACGCCTCTTTTAGTTTAGTTAGAACATACAAAATTTTTTTTGCATGCTCACTGGAGTTTCCCAGTAATGAGTATTTGTAGTTTTATTTTCATTTTTACCCTAATACTGAGCCAAAGAATGATAATTTTTTTTATTATCAGTGGATGATTGTGAACATATACCAGTGAATATCAGTCCTGTAACTGTTGAAATTATTACACTGAACTAGGGCTTTGTTCCAGGACTATTATGGAATCCCTGTCCCAGCTTCCTTACTTCCTGTGTATTCAGATTGCCCATTGCCATGCACATTGGCTTCTACTCCATTCACACTCCTGAAATCCTTTCAGATTTTTTTCAGTGACCACCTGCCGAGTCCCGCAGTCTTTCTCAGTCCTCATGCCTCGTGACCTCGTGGTCTCACTTACACCGTTGACCACTTGCTCATGAGCTCACTTTCTTATTCTGCCTTGCTCCCCCCAACCTCTCTCTCCTCTTCAGCCTGCCTCTCCGGTATTCGCTAAAGGTCTGTCCTGTGTTCTGCATGCTCTGGGCGGGTCCATCCACTTCTCTTAGCTTCGTATACTTACTTATTGGTCCTTACCTACTTTGCCAGGCTCACATACTCCCTCCCCAGCAAGCCGCACTGCGGCTGCACTGCACCAGTGCTGCGCAGCTGGTTAAGCAAGTCCGGCTCATTCATGCCTCCTTACCTCTGTTACCAGAGCTAGGAATTCCTTCTCTTGTTCTATCCAGCAAACTCGTATTAATCGTTCCTCTTACATTAAGTTACCTTTTTCTATGAAGAATGGTTTTTCCTAACTCTGCAGCTTAGTGCCTTGAATGTAGCACTCAAAACCACATGTCCCGGGCTTCCCTGGTGGCGCAGTGGTTGGGAGTCCGCCTGCCGATGCAGGGGACGCAGGTTCGTTCCCCCGTCCGGGAAGATCCCACATGCCACGGAGCGGCTGGGCCCGTGAGCCATGGCCGCTGAACCTGCGTGTCCGGAGCATGTGCTCCGCGACGGGAGAGGCCACAACAGTGAGAGGCCCGCGTAACGCAAAAAAAAAAAAAAAAAAACACACGTCCAAAACCAC